>NC_138829.1:53124124-53730297 GCF_965183815.1 Platalea leucorodia
ACCAGTCCAGCTAGCTGGGAGGTGACCCAGGTAGTGGAGATCCTGCCTGGGAGGTCTCTTGCTGTCACTAGAAGAAAGACAACCTTGTGGTTACAGCCTTGATCAAGGCTTACGGGCAGTGGAGTAATTTTTCAGCTCTGCACTACTTTCCTACAGCCCAAGGAGAAATCATGCGATCTTAGAGGACGTGTAGTGTGGTTTACACAGGCAACAAGAGCAGGGCCTTGTTCTGACCCATCCCTCAAACAAGGCATCCGTCACGGGCATGTCCTCTCCTCATTGCCATCAAAAACCTTGCTGTGCCTGTGCATCCCCAGCTGGAGCTCAGCATGATCGTGCTAAAATTAAGAGAGTAATTGAGATAATTTTTTAAGCATTCCAGGGGATGACGGCCTTGCAACGACCAGCAAAATAAAGTGTCATATGCCTGGATGGAGACTTGCAGTATCATTTATAAATGTAAAACCTGCGCCTGAGGAAGAGAGTGACTGCACATGCAAGCAGGCAAGCTGACGCTTTAGCTGAATTTGAAGAGCAAGAGGAACATCTTGAAACGGACGCTAGAGGGAAGAAGAGAGTCTCACAAGTGTAACTTTTAAAAGTAAAAAGACTCAGAAACCAAACCCAAGCAGCTCCAGAGCGTTTGGGAGGCATTCAGCACACAGTGGGCTCAACATTTTTACGTTCTCCAGCACCCAGTATGCTGGCCTCGTGTGATGCCCCTAAATGCACTATGCTGGTAAGGGCTTGCTCTGTCACATACGACTTCGATTTATTTGGAAATATTTCCTTAGGAAACCTGCAATGCCCACAAAATGTAACGGAGAACATCCCCAACACCTGCCTTGGCAGTGGAAAGCCGCGGTGCTGTAGGGCGTCAGTGGTGCTCTAGGGCATCTGATGATGCTATGTGCAACCCCAGCATGTCTTAAAGAAATGATCTTTGTCACAGGCCATAGCTGCAAGCTGCAAACAGGCTCTAGACCATGCATGACTGGAGTTCCATCTTCTCCTCCTTTGTTGACCAGGGAGTTCTCCTCTCTGGAGCCCAGCAGAGCAGGCAGAGCTTCCTGGGGGCTGTGCCCCCCAGTGCCGCTGGGCAAATCCCTGCTGCCAGGTCTACCAGTCTGAAACCAGTCCTCTCCCAGCCCAGCTGTGTTAAAGCTACTCTGCCACTTCTCCCTCCTTTATCCCCATCCTCATCTCTTCCATCCTTCTTCCCCTGCTCCTGGTTTTCACCCAACTCAGCCCACCACCTGCGAGCAGTTGCTGGCATCCTGATACCTTCCAGGCAGGACCTCTCTGGAAGAGCAGTGCAAGCTGAGCAGGGTTTGCATTTGTTGCTGCTCTTCTCTCTTATATGGCTTTCCCCCCGCAGGGATCTCGGCCCTCATCCTGATGGCAGGACGGTGCTGGGTGAGTTGTGAGGGGCTTCACAGCGGTGGCCACGAGGGCTGGTCCCAAGGGCTCAACATCTGCCACCACCCGGCCTATGTCACTTCTGTCCCAGTCCTTTCCCTGCATGGAGCCTGGCAAAATCAACGCCCAAATTCTTGCTGCTGCTCTGCGGGCAGGATCAGACCCTTCTTCCCAACAGTGAGCACCAACCCAGTCCATTCTTCATCCCTGGGCCACCTTGCTGCTGCAGGCTCCTGTCACCAGCATCAAAGCCGGATAGATGTGGTGCTTAGGGCCATGGTTTAGTGGTGGACTTGGCAGTGCTGGGTTAATGGTTGGACTTGATGATCTTAAAGGTCTTTTCCAACCTAAATGATTCTATGATTCTATGATCCACCCCCCCAGGGGACATCTAGAGCCATGACAGGGGCCTGAAGGTGAGTACCACAGTACCTGCTCTCTCCCCACCAGCCAAAACACATCGGCCCCAGCCATGCTGCCTGTGGGACGGTGCTGAGCATGTGCTGTCTCCTGGTCATGCCCTGGACTGATCAAGCCCACATGGACCAGGGCTGTGCCGGGGCATGCACTAACCTAGGGTACAAGCAATCGTGGCTGCACCATCTGCCATGTAAAGGAGCTACATCGCTGGCAGGTTCAGGGAGAGAGAAAGCAAAGGCAAAACTGCCGTGGGAGCAAGAGATGGAAAACTTTAGGAGATCTACCCCATGAGGAAAGCGCTCAGTGAGAAGAGGAAGAAGCACGCTGCAGTGGGCAGCACTGGGGGAGATGGACATGCCAGCAGCAGCAGGTTGGGAGCACCACACCATCCTGCTGCAGGAGAAGCAGCACATGCTGCTAGATCAGACGTGAAGCTAGTAACAAGGCAGGGGTGACAGATCCTCCTCCGAAGCAACAGCCCCCTCAAGAGCTGAGGGGTTAGAACAGAGTGTGGTGTTTCCAGACCACCTGAATGACTCTGCTAATGTTGCGCAGTCTTGCCGAGATAAGCATCTTCCAGGGTCGGGGTACAGACCTGTCAGCCCTTATGAGAAAAATGCTGCACACCAGAAACAACAGGCAGGATCAGGACAGGGTCGTCTTCTCCAGGAGAAGAGGATTTCCTGGATTAGTCACCAAATCTCCCCCAATTCAGAAGCTCAGTCCCAAGAGCTGCTGGGACCCTCCAGGGGATATCTCCTGCTGCCTCCCCAAGTGGGGCTTCACAGGGATCGCCAGGAATTAAAAATATTCATAGGTCTTGTGGGGTCAAAGCAACAAATATCTTTTTCCCCTGGATGATCACTAACAAATTAATTTTTAAATGGGGAAGAAAAGAATCTAAGATAAAAAACTCTCTTTTCCCTGATTTGTCCTATCCCTTTTATTTTATCTAGTGTCAGTTCTGGTAGTTTTGAAGAAGAAAAAGAGAGGTGTTACCTTCCCCTTTCAACTGCTATTGCCCAATCCCGATTTTTTGGATTATGAACAGTCCAGGGTAAGCAGGAATCCAAACACAAACCTTTGGATTAGACTAGTGGCATGGAAAAACAAAGGAGAGGTCCTTGCTGCTGCAGAAAAAGTGGTAACTTTACCTTAAGATCAAGCAACTTTGTGAGTGATTTACAGGGGAAGGTGAGCAGAAGGAGGGATCAGCTTTGGGATCAGCTGCAGCTAATTCACATTGGATTTTATAACCACCTCTTCAGAAGGCATCGCCATTGCTGTGCACCGCACCTCAAGCACGCAGCCGCGTAGATGAAGACCCCAAAGGTGTAATTCAGCTGGATGAAGGCCTGCCTGCACCCTGCCTGCACTGGCAGAGAGCCAAGCTGCTGGCCTCCAGTCTGGGGCCAGCTTCCAGAAATCCCCAGTGTCTCGAGGGTGGCTGAGGTTTTGGGTCAAGGCCTTCTCCCCTGTCTGTCCCCAGCAAAAGGCTTGGGCATTGGTGATGGTGCTAGGGAGAAACAGCACCCTGTCTGCAGGATACAAGCCCAGGCAGGGGAGCAGGGAGGTCGTAAGAGTCGGGATCACTGTTAAGTGCCCAACAGGACCCTGCCCCAGCCTTTCCCTTGGTGTCGTCTTCACCTCTTCTGCCTGGTGGCATGCAAGGGGCTAGGAGATAGGTTCGTAGCAGAGACGGGTGATATTTGAGCTGAGACCAATAGATCTCCTTGGCAATTTTCCCCAATGTGGCGTGCTGGCCCACCTGCCAGAGCGTGATGTGGAGGCTGAATACCTCATCTTGGGCCCTGGATACCCTGCCCTCTCCTCTGCCCTCAGCTACTTGCTCCCCTTGTAGTCCTGCCCCTTTTCTCTCAGGTCTCTGATGCTTCTGCTCCTACCTTGAAGCTCTCCTGCAAGCAGCACGACGCCTTCATGGAATCACGGGCTGGTTGAGGTTGGAGGGAACCTCTGGAGGTCATCTGGTCCAATACTCCTGCTCAAGCAGGGCCACCTAGAGTGAGTTGTCCACGACCATGTCCAGATGGCTTTTGAATACCTCTAAGGATGAAGATTCCACAACCTTCCCAGGCAACCCACTTGGGTTCAAGGTGTGTTTGCAAGGTCACATTTCTGGCAGTGGGTAGCTCTCAGTGCTTCCCTCTTCAGCAGACCAAAGGTCTCATTGCATAACAGAACTGGCTGTATCCCCATCCTGTCTCTTGCCATGCTCAATTGCATTGAGGTGGTTTGGGGAGGGGAAGGGAGTTATCCACACAACACCTGGGTGCTCCTGTGGCTGCAGCAGGAGCAGGTCTCTGTTGAATCCCCAGCTCAGCAGCCAGCCTGCCCATCTCAGCTCTCAGGCGCTGGTGACCGATGCTCCAGGAGCACTACACACTGTGTCAGGCTGTGCTGGGCAGTGCCCCCTCCTAGGGTGATGCGTCCACGTGTCCAGGCTCTGGAGCATGGGATGCGTGGGACACCTGCATGGGTATGCTGCCAGCCCCGACTGGGAGGGGGTCTGCGCTGCTGACACAGATGGGCAGGGGTGGAAAGGAGCTGCAGTGTCACGCTGGCATTTGGGAAGGTGGCCAAAAATGCAAGATGGGGACTTTGTGTGTGTGTGCGTGAGTGTGTGCCTGTGTGTGTCTGCTCCCTGCCAGGTGCTGAGCCCTGATGAGGACAGTTCTGGCATCACTGCCACCCTGCCCTGAACCAAGAGTGGAGGACATGGGAGGTTGAGCCAGGGCTGCGGCGGGGCGGGGGGTTCAGCCTGCAGAGGGGCTCATGCTGCAGGGGGGGTTCAGGCTGCAGGAGGGCTTAGCCAGCAAGACCCTGATCGCTCTGACTCAGCCACTGCCAATCCAGGGCCAATGTGGAAATAGCAAAGAGCTCCTTCTCCTCTACTTGCAGCTCTTGGCAGGATTTCTGTCTTCCGCTGGATGCTTGAGCCAGCATAGTCCCCCAGGGAGGCTCGGGCAGAAAGGCTGTGAGAATCTCCATCCTTTCATTCAAGACACACCAAGCTGTGTCCTACCCCAGGGCACAGCCCCCATCTTCCCTGCTGCAGCCCTTCCCTGCCCCTGGGTCACCACAGATGGAAGAGACGAGGACCGAGTGGCTCTGCAAATCTCAGCCTCGCTGCTTCCCTCTCTTCTGAGGTGTCCGTGCAGTGGGGAGCACCTCCAGGTTCAGTTGTGTTGTCGGGTCACCCCCATACCATCAGCAGTCAAACAGCGTTTCAGCCTCGCAGAAAGGCAGCAGAAGTCCTTTTCTCCTGCCCATGGACGTGTGCTATCCAGACAAACCCTTGAGCAGTACCCCAGGGCGCATGGGGCTGGGGGTCAGCCCTTCTGGCAGGGCCAGTGGTTTACAAAGCATCGGGCCAGATTCCCAGCTGGTGCAAACTGGTGTTGCCTCCCTGATTTTAACCCAGGCCAGCTTATACTTGCTAGCTGCAGAGCTGGTCCTTCACTCTCCAAGCACCACGCCTGTCTCGGCAAGGATCCTGGGATGCTGGCAGGGTTTGACTGGTTTATTTAATGAGTGCTGGGGCTGTTGCCTGCCACATGTGATTTATTCCTGTTCTGTATCATGGAGCTTGAACTGTCTTTCCTATTTCCAGTGCTTCTGCCGTGGCTTTATTTGCAGCATCGTTGCTGTTCAGCAGCTGCCCGTGCTGCATGTCCAAGTGGGGTACCAGAGCTGAAGGGCTCCCATGGGACCAGCAGGTGCTCAGCACCCATCTACATCCGTGTCCTGCCCATCTCCGGGAGGCATTGCTCAAAGCTTGCATGCTTTGGTCCTGGCACGTCAACCCAGAGGGTCCAGGGTTCCCCATCTCCTGCTCAGGCAGAAGTTGGCGCTTTTTGCCAGAGCCACTGGCTTTCTGTGATGGGATCAGGTTGGCTTGGGATGAGAGACCCAGGGACATGCTGGTGTTGATCTAGGTGAGCAGGCAGGTGCCGAATCACCTGCTCTGAAGATATTCATGATGCTGCTGGGGAGGAGGCAGCAGCACACAGAAAATACATACAGCTCAGAAGTAAGAGAGAGGTGAATATAAGGGAGCATAAGAATATCTCTGCAGAGAAAATCCTAACCCCTCACCCCTGGTCCTGCATCATCTCCAATTGTAGCCAGTAGCAGATGCCCAGGGAAAAGCCATCAGAGCATAGGAACAGGACAAGTAATATGTTTCCTGCTCGTCTTGCCCCGTCTCTGCAGCCACATGCCTTTTGCACAGGACAAGCAAACATCAAAATGGGCCCAAAAGGCTCTCCCAGCCTCCAGCAATCTGTAGCTCAGTGGCTGTGAATTTAATCAGTGAATTTAAATCTTTGCATTTAATACACAGCAGATGATATGGTTAGATTTTTCTCCGTTAAGTCTCCCAGGCTTCTGGGGGGAGTATCCCTTCGCTGCTCCTTGTCCCCACGCCGCAGCCTGAAGGTGGGATGCAGTTGGTGCGACTGCCAATGGCTCCACATTTCCAAAGACTTGTTGTCTCTTTTTTTTTTTTTTTTTTTTTTTTTTTTTTTAATAACGAAAGCCCAGAATAATAACAGCCATGAGGGGATACAATGTTTGTTTTCCAAGCAGCACAGAAATTAAGAGAGGCTGTCATTGCTCCTCGTTCACAGACTGTTAATCACGTCTGAATTTCTCTGCTCTTGCCTGTGCTGCCGTGCATCACCTCTCCCCTCCTCCGCGGCTTCCCCAGAGCAGGCTGTCCCATGCAGGACCCGTCCCTGGGGCTTTCCCTTTCAGCTCTGCTTTGGTTTGCTGGGGCTCATTGGTGCATCCTGAAGCTGAGGGCAGGTGTTTGCTCCAGCTCGGCAGTCTCCTGCCTTGTCTTGCAGGGGCCAGTGTGAGCAGTGATGCTTCGTGCTGCCAGTCCTGTCTCCCCGTGCAGCACCGGACACAGGCTGCCAGCATCCCTAGGTGAGAAATTTGAGTGCTCTCCCGCCAAACTGTGGCGTGCAGGCACCTGGTGCTCCAGCGTTACCACCTGCTGCCCACAGCCCCGCTGCCTCGCTCATGTGCGGAAGCTGACAGCTCCTGCCAAATTGCAGAACGAGCAGCAGAATCATGCATGGGAGAAGCAACCGGGGGGAGCACACCAGGCTCTGTCCCTCTGTAACGTCCCAGCCAGTGTCATCCTCTCTCCCTGGCGTGCCCATGTCCCTGAGCGAGCAGCGGGCACCGTGTGAGATGTGCGAGCACCTGGTGCTGCAGGTGCAAATACTTGCACCCAAATTCCCGCTGGGGCTGCTGAGGGGAAGAGCTGTCCCGGTCGTGTCCCCTGATGCCCTTGCCACCCGGTGGGGAACTGCCACGGTGCTGAGTCCCGCTCTTCCCCACGGCTCAGCCCTGCAGCAGCCCGCCTTTTCCTTATTTGTTTTTCTCCCCTTGAGAGCTATTCTTTCCCTCCCATATGCTGTAATAATTACAAGCAATAACTTAACAGCTGCTCTGCTATTCCGGGCTCAGCAGAGCGACGCGCCTCCGCCTTCCCTCCCTCCCACGGCTCCGGGTCAGCGTCTTGGCTCCGGCAATCAGGGATTCCTGCAATTTCTGCCACTCGGGAGGATCTGGACCCTTTTCCCCTCCGTCGCCATCTGTCTCCTGCCCGCCCGCCCCAGCATCACCAAGGGGGATGGGACAGCGACATCCATCTGTTACCATGGAGAAAGCTGAGCCAGCAAAGGGGCGCGCCCCCCATCCCGGGTGAAGGCCAGCAGAGAGGGGGTGAAAGGGTTTTTCTTGTATATTTGTTTTATTGTCATGTATCCAGGGTCACTCGTGGGGTCTGCTGCAGGTGACAACCACCACCCTTGCTCACAACGGACAGTACCTCCTAAGCCCTCTCACTGGAAGAGGCGGTGGCCTTAGACCCGGTGTGGCAGATGCCACCATCACAGCTGGTGGACCAAGTCCATATCCCTCAGGTGAATGCAGTGTTGTCCCTCCTCCCGTGCAACAGTGTCAGTGCAAAAGCAATTACATTAAAAAACACTTCTTTGGTTCAGTTGCTTTTGTAGCAGCCCAACACTGCAGGCTGCAACCAACTGTGCTAAAAATGGTGCAGAGATGGAGAGCAGAGCAGAGCTGAGAGGGCCAAACACAGCTTTTCAGTGGTGAGCAATGGTAGTTGCAAAACTGGACTCATGTAATTAAAGGTTGCATCTTGTGCGGACCTGGGCCGACCCTGGAGAGGCCTTTGCTAAAGAGATAAGGGAAGAACAAGGAGGCTGCCCTTGGCCTGGAGGTCCTCTTCACTGTCCTGCATTAGATGCTGCTCCAGCTGTGTTGACACACACACACACAGTCCATAGCCCCTCGGGGCACTCCGTGCCACCCTCGGCGCTGCACCACAACACATCCCACCCTGGCAGGCTCCCAAGAGGTGATAGCCCCCTGCTCAACATCCTTGGAGTCCAGAGTAGCACCCAGCCCTCCTGCTTTGGGTGTGAAAGGGTTTTTTTCTCCCTTTAAAAGAGATTTTTACCTACAGTTTATCTGATTGCTGAAAGCCCAGCATGAAAATATGGCAGGATGAGGTGTTTCTGCCTGCTCCCCCCTGAAGGGAAGCGCTGCGTCTCCTAGCATCCCAGTCTCTCCCCGGTCAGCGAAGCTGCCGAGGCCAGAAGTGCGTCTCCAGCACAGATGAAGCTTCTCAGAAATGTGTCAAGACAGCCTGATCCGTGGTGATGGTAGCGAGACGTGCGAGTCTCTGCTTTGCAACGGCTCATCCAGCCCACGAAAGGCTGCGCTCCACTTCCCAAGCAGTGCAAATCTGACGCCTGCCTGCCTGCCTGCTCCTGTACGGTCCTGTACTAGCTGCTTCCCATCTTCCAAAGGCGGCATTCCCAGCACCACTGGTTGCAGCGGGCTCGGGATGGCAACGAAGCCCCGTGGCAACCTGAGGCAAGTGTCTGCGGCATGGGCAGCACCTGAATTCATTTTTGGCAAGCTGGGGTGCAGGCAGGCTGCCTGTTCTTCCTCTTCCTCCAAGTAAAGCTTGGCTTTACTGAGATAGCAAAATGCTGGGGATTAAAGACAGGATTTTACTTAAGGATGGGATTTGCCAGACCCACAGTGGTCTGGGCTTTCCTCACCCTGCACAAATACCTTGTCTCCACATGGAGATGTATACCACAGCAGGTGACACCTTCCCCTGCCACTAGCCAGCCTGTCCTTGCAGGCAGCAAATCCCACGGGATGCCTGGGGCAGGTCTCTCTAAGGGATAGGCACGGATGCTCTTTCTCGTGGCCGTCCCAAAGTTGTAACTGGGAATAAAAAGTGGGAGTGTGCAAGGAAGAGGGTCTTCCCAGGAATTTCACTTCCCAGGGTGGGAATGCTGCTGCTGGCACCACTTCAATGCAGCGGTGGGCAAGGTCAGGGTCCGCGACCAGGTCTTTTGTGCATGCAGAGGCTTTTCACACAGCAGGGTGACCATGAAAATCACATCCCTCTACTTCTGGGTCAGCAGCCGCGATGCTCTGCCTTGAATTACTCTTCACCCAAAGGGCATTTGGAAGAGGTCACATGGTGCTTATCTGAGGTGGCTTTGATGCTTGGCAGCTCTGTGGGACCACCAAGCACAGGCTTCAGTGCCGGTGCTGGTGGGACTGGGACACGCTGGAGGACCACTTGCCGGGGGAAGCAACACGTGCCTTGCTTACACCTCCCACGCGGGAGTAGGCAGTGGGAAGAGGCGGCTTGAAAAGCCTGTGCCATCTCGTACGGGCGAGCTGGCAGCTCCATCTGGCTTTGCTTTGGTGGAGCTCTCTGAGGAGCTGCAGAGGGCGGCCAGTGGGGTCTGTGGGTGGTATGCTGGGAGCAGGCGACGAGGAGGAGGAGGAGGAGCAGGTGGGATACACGTGCCCTGCACTGCCGAGTTTCTCTTGGAGGGTGCTAACCCTTCATTAAAGCAACTGCTCTGTCCCATAAGAGGGATGGTGGGTTTAGGGGCCCGTTTACGGTGTGTTGCTGGTGCTCAGGTGGAGGGGAAGGTGCTATAGGGGCTGCAGCTGGCCCGTACACAGTGACCTGGGGACAAGCTGGGCTTCGTGTCCAGGAGCTTCAGCCCCCAAGTGCTCTGAGCCGCCGTGCGTGTTTGCCATACAGTAAAGTCTCTTTGCGACTCTGCTCATTTTCATGGGTCTTGCACTTTGCTTTTACTCTCCCAAAAGGCGGTGAAATTTTTTTCTTGAAGCTAGCAATATAACAGCAGAGTCCTCATCAAAACAGAGCAGCTGGAGTATTTGTTAGGATAAAACCACATGGGGTTAGCACCATATCCCTCACCTCTCCGAGCCCAGGCTAATTCGCAGCAAAATTACAGTCCTTATCTCCATCCAAGTTTTGCAGCAGGGTAACTGCAGCCATTTGGTTATTGGTTTCTTTGCTTCAGTCTCTTTGATCATGTGCTACGATTAATCTGATCTCTACGAGGCGGATGAGTAGGAGTCAGAAGAGAAATTGTAATCGTCTGTGCCTTTGGCATGCAGGAATGGAATAATTTTGTAGTCTCATCTCCGCGCTGGTAGCTCTAGGAAAAGCCTCCATCACTTTAACAGCTAACAACACCGTGCAAGGCTGAGGGACGCTGATATAAATGGAAATACTCGGACCTGGGTACCATCACTGTTACTTGTTCACTCATTTTTGCAGGGTGCATGCTACAAATTGCCATGGTCAATGCCTGCAAACTGACTGGTGTCAATGAGCTCTGGACATGAAGAGAAGTCCATGATAAGCTCCCTACAACCTCGTTGGTACTTGCTCTCACCTGCCACGTCGCAATACCAGGCAGCTCTTCCCCAGTGTTTTTTCATTGCCTGAGTCAAAGGAAACATGAGTTTTTAGTGGGCTGGGAGGAAGGGGGCAAGTGGAAGGGGCATGGGGAGATGACACCCTGCTGCCCAGCCCTGCCCTGGCTCTCCCGGCACTTTTTCCTTGCCAGATCCCACCAGTGCAGCACTGGTACTGGTTTTTGTTATCCTGACAGCTGGAATAGAGGTGTTTCCCCCCATCTAGCCCAGACCATCCTTGCCCCCACTGCAGACCATTGCTTTTCGTTCTGCCTGCACAAACCTGGGTCTCCATCACAGCCCTTTCTGTATTTGAAACATCTCCTCAGCCTTCTCTTTCCTAGACAAAATGATCCCAGTTCCTTTACCTACACTATCCAACATGGCATGATTAACCCATATCATGGGTTATGATCAAAAGCACCTTTTCTGTAGGAATCCTTCCTCTCCATCCTATATTTGTCCAACTGATTATCCCAGCAAGAACATCTCTCTCCATTCTCCATTTGTCCAACTGTCCATCTCGCCTCACCCTCACTTCTGTTGAACTATGTTCGGCGGGGATGTTCCAGATTCTTTCTCCAATTGCTCAAGGCCATTTTGAATTGTAATCCCTTTTTCAGGTATGCTGGCAATTCTTCCCATTTGCTGTTGTCTCCAAACTGAATACCTGAATGGATTAACAATTTTGGGCCTTCTCTGTTTTGACCTGAGCAACCAGTAAATACGCTCTGCACACTCCTTGTATAGTGTTTTTCACCTCTGCAATCATTCCCCAGGCTTACCTATGAGAATGTTTTATCCATAACAATGCCTGAAGTCTTAGTAACATCAAAATATGTTGTCTCCTCCTTTTTCCCTCTCTGCAAAGCCGGTGGCTCCACCATAGGAGGTGGCTGGATGAGTTTGACACAGCTCACCCTGGACAAATCCCAGTTAGTGATGGCAGGAGATAGTTTACACTTGCTCCACTTGCCACAGCAAAAGCAAGAACCAGGCAGAAGACGTGAGCAATGGGGGCTGCTCTCCATCCAATGTTTCACTGTATGGTCTTGGTTGCATTGGAGAGACGCCCAGCGTGTTGTGCTCAGTCTGACTGGCCTTGTCAATGGTGCATGGTAATAAGGAGATCTGCTGTAGATTGCATCTTCCTGCAGTCTCCCGTGCACTTCGCTGCAACACAAGCACCTCCCTGCCAGGCAAAACTGGTGCATGATCTCAAAAATAAGTGTATCCCAGGGGAAGAGTTAAGATGAAGGCTATCCTCTCTCTGGCTGTCCCTCTGGATTTGTCCCCCAGTCTCTATGTGGGACCTCTTGCCAGATGCCAGCCATCACCGTTGATTATCAATAACCCTTGTCTCCCCCTCCGGCCCCAGAGGCTGGCTCTTTGGGGAAAAGCCAGCACATTTCATCTTGGTATGGTTTCCAGGTGCTCAGCCCTAGTTGTCAGCCTCTTCAGAGTTTCTTACATGGAGCAGACCTGCTTTACAAAACAGTTTTAGAAGGAAGCCCAGTGAAAAGCAATTTAGGCTGAGAAGCCTAAACGAGCTCTCATTAAAATACCTTCAGAGGAGGGCTGGCAGAAAGACCCTGACTCTCAGCTGGGACTTTGGTCTGGCACCAGAAGAAAAATAATAGAAGAGAAGGAGGCTATTAATGCAGGTTTATGGGCAGAGGGGTGGTTCACAAGTCCCTGCAGCCCCATGTGTGGCCCAGGCGGGGCTCAGCCCTTCTCCTGGCTGTCCCCTGCCCTCAGCCTGCCCAAAGGCTCGCGCAAGGAGCTGGGGCTGGTGCTCACTGCTCTTGTGTTCACCTCTGCTGTGGGGCGATGGGCTGGAGCAGAGCCGTGCTTCCTCCTCTCCGGCACTGTGGGACATGGATGCCGATTGCCTCATTCCTGTTTCTTGCTGGGCTGGAGTGCCCAAATACCCAAAACTGATGCTGGCTTCAGGGAATAAGCCTTATTGCCATATGAGTGATGATGGGCGACTGGCTGGCACTCGGCTAGGTACAATTTTGGGGTCCATATCTGCTGTGTGCAGGATAAACTACAGCACTGGGCACATGCAAAACCTTAATATGCACCTACGCATTTCTGAACAAGCTTTGATGACTGATCCCTGTGGCTCCGCGTCCCCGCGGGGATGCAGGGTCGGCTCCCTCCCTGCGCACCCTTAGGAAGTGAGTGATTCCCTTCCTAAACCCCATCAGAGGACAACAGGCACCAGGGAGGTGGGAAGATGTTGAAAGTGGAGGGTCAAGAGCCCAAAAGGGCCATTTCTCTGCTTAAGCAGTCATGCTTCTGTTCGCAGTGCTGGGGCTGAAAGAAAGGCTTGGATGTGTTATCACTGTCCCCAAGTCCCCCCTCACGGACCCTGAGGGTTTCTTGGCTGCCCAGCGAATCTCCCAGGTGTTTCTGTTCTGGTGTAATTATGACAGGCAATATAAAATCAGCCAAGAGCTGTATTGACAGTCTCATTTGGAACATAATGGACTAATGGTCCCTTCAGTTTAATTAAGGATATTTTCAATGAATTATATATTAACCTGAATTAAGAGTGTTTATTTCAAAGGAGAGTGTATACAAAAAGACTTAATGCGGTTCCGCTAATCTAAATTTGCATTTATAATTATTCTGGATTCATTTTCCAAGAGCGCACATGACATCTTATTGGTATACATACTAGTCAGACATGTGGCAGGTGTTTTGAAAGTGAAATATTTTTGTATTTTAAGGGGTGCAACACTTGATATAAACACATCTTTTAAGCATCTTGTATCAGTACCTCCTTCCCAGGCAAGTATAAGCTATGCCAATGTAAAGGATGCTGCTTTAATTTTACAGGGGGATATATATGCACATATACTTGTGCAAAAAAATTACTCGGAAAGTTGTTCCACTTTAATTACTCCAACAGCTTTAAATCAATGCAACTTCTGAGTGCTAACAAGGCTTGAAGCAGTGGCCAGAAGGTGATGGCAGAAGTATCTGTAGTGGTTTATGATCTGTTTTTTCCTCCCATCCCCGCCCTCTCCCTCCTCTCCAACCCGCTCAATACTCTCTGATTGCTTGGGATTGATGCACCCATAGCAGAGACAGTGGGAAGGGTTGGGGAACCTCTTCTTGTCCCCATAGCACACTCAACTGGGTTTAGCTTGGACAGCCATCGTTCCCTCTGAAGTTCCCCCACTGCCCAGCTGGATCCCTTCAGGAAACAGCTCCCACAAGTCACTTTTCTGTGCAGGGGAAGCTCCCCCGGAGCCCCCCATCCGGTACAGCTGCTGGGTCACTGCTTCAAAAGGTGCATAGTAATTGTATTCATCAAAACCTGCATTGCAAAAAAGATCTTTAAGGTACTATGTTTTGCTCTACTGTCCTTAATGCCGTTGATGAGACTGGGTGGTTTTGGGTGCAGGCCAGGGCAGTCCCCAGCCCTCTGCACAGCAGGACCCAGGGAAACAATCCACTTATTGTGTTTGAGTTGTGGTACCACCCAGATGATCAAACAGAAACCACTGCTCCACCGGGGATGTCACTGTCCCGGCACACACCACGAGGGTGACAAGGGGAGGGGTGATGACCTTTGCTTTGGAGGAGAGAAGCCAGAGCCCGGACCTCAGTTACGCTTCTGCAATACAAGGAAAGCTGAGGGTGGCTGAGTCAGTCTGTGAACAACCCGCCTGGCATCACCCAAGAAATCAGCTGCAGAGTCAGGAGCTGAAGCCTGCTTTTCTGCGCAGGGCTCAGGTGCTTGCAGACACTTGCAGGTGCGTAGGAGTGAGCTCATCCTGGGAAAGAGACCAGTGGACTTTAGATGGGAGAAGAGCCATAGCTTGCCATTGCTCCCACGTCCTGCCGGCTCAGGGCAAAGCAGCGTCCAAGCTGGCTTTCAAACCCAAGGCAACTCCTCTGCGAGAAAGGAAAAGAGGCCAGGAAGAAAGGAGAACTGCCTTTATAAAAATGTTTGCTCTAGGTAACCCCCCCGCCTCAGGGTCTCAGGGCTGAAAGGCAGAGAAAAAGGGCTTGTTGACCTGATGTTAACCTTCAGCTGTCAGCCCTTCAGCTCCCCGCTCCTCACATGCCGCTGCTTAATCCAGGAGGAAAAAAAAGTACAAAGCCTGCCCAGAGCCTGTGCCATCTCATTAACATTTGGCTTAAGCGAGATTTTTATCCTGCACTGCAAGTGCAGCAGCCCCAGTTTAAATAACACTTTCCTCTGCCGTTGCCTTCCTGGGATGTCGTGGTGGCATAGGGGTTTATCACGGCTTCTACAGCGCCGTGCTTTGGGGCTGGGGTCCCTGAGGTGATCACTGGCTAGTGAAATGTAAGCCAGGCAGAGGCGTTTGCATTTCTCAGCTTCATGAGAACTTGAAAAGACCTCTCTGTGAGGTTGCATGGTCCTTCTTTTGGCCAAGATGAGATGGTTCCCAATAAGCACAAGACATATAGGCCAAACATGGGTTTGGCTGGTGCCTGGCACCTCATGTTGGGGTTGGTGATCCCATGAGGCCGTAAAAGCCAGACCGCAGTGTCTGGCTTGCCATCACATCCCTCATTGTGTGTATCCAGAGAAACAGAAGGTCAGAGGGACAGTCAAGGAAGACATCATACGGGAGGGACAACAAGGAGCACATGGGCATCTTGAGCTTCAGCCTGCCGTCTCCTGCCCCCACGCCTGTGCAGGCTTCACTTCATTAAACATTAAAGCTCTGCGGTTGCCTGAGCTAGCAAATATTACATGTGGTTCAGCACACATGAAGTTGGCAGGGGGACCCACTGCCCCGGGGGCTGGCATGGGGGCTGGCAAAGGTTTCCTCTTCCCAGCTGGGAGCCGGTGCTGGTGAGAGTGTGTTCCCATCTGACAAGTGGGTTGGAGGAGGGAGGTGGGTGGCTTTATGCTGTCTAACGTAAGCAGTGTGCTTTCGGTGGTGGAGAAACACGGCCACGGGCTGAATAGGGTTGCGTGAGCTTGGAGATGGAGCTTCAACCCTGTTAGAGATGGATGATCCCCTGTACACTTGGTGGGATTCTTCAGCAGAAGGACCTCTGTTTCTGCTGAGTATAACAAATCACCCTTTAGCAATAAGTCAGTTGAAGCTGCGGCTTGGTTTCTTTGATGTAGGCTAGCGGCTGAGGACACGTGCTACAGGGAGAAATCACTCACTGGCAGGCTTTCCTGGTGATAAGCTGTAGGACAGCTCTGATTCTGGGAGACCTAATGGGACAAGACTGGGATCCACATGGCTGCTTAGCCATGAGTAAGGAGAACCTCCTGTACTAGGTCAGACCAAGGGTCTGAATCGCTGAGTGTCCTAGGGAGCCTTCAGGAAGCAGTAGGAGCTCCCAAGGGCATATTGCTTAGCACCCCCTCAATTCCCCTCCTTGTCATCTTCTCCAAGAGTGAGGTCCATCTGGGCAGTGTGTCCTGTATGTTCCCTCACCATTCTCTACCAACACAGGTCAAGAGCACAGCCCCACATGCTTCCTAAACAGCATGTATCTGTATATATTAATTCAGATTACTTTTTTCCCCCCACCGACTTGTCCAGTCTTGTCTTGAACACATGTAAATGCTCACAGCCATGAGCATCCTTGGGCAAGGAGTTCCCCAGGTCTGTCCCCGACGGCACGAGAACCTGCATGGTTTGAAATCAGCCCCAGTTTTTGCACTGGGAAGACACAGCAAAGCTGATCTCTATCAGCCTTCTTTGGGCCATGAACGATTTCGTAGTCCTCTACCGTAACTTCTTCAGTCATGTCTTTTCCAGACTGAGGAGTCCTGGCGTGCACAAGTCCTTGCTTGCAGGGAAGCTCCTCCAGACCTTTGATCCTCCTTCATCCCCTTCTCCATGTTGCCCTATTATATTTTGGGTTTGAGGCTGCAAAGAGGTGCCTTTTGGGGCACAGGTCAGTGTGGTGGTTTGGCAAGCATGCCTACCCTGTGGCTCTTGCTCCCTCCAGATGCTGCTGTGTCTTGGCCGCAGGCTGTGCCAGCTCCTGTGATCCCGTTTGCTTAAGTAATTGGCACTGCATACCATGCATAACCAGCTTGTTATTATACATATTTTGTTTTTTATCCAGGACTCTTTCTCCTCTGAGGAGTAGTGGTGGTGACTGGGTTTTTTTATGAGTGTTGGGCTGTCTCCTGACTGCAAAGCCATCCTCCCAGTGTTAAAGCTGCTTGGTTTTCCTGCAGAGACCCCATGGTGTGTAAGGGACTGTAGGCAAGAGCCTGGTGTTGCCTGAGAGCTGAAGGGAACACATTTAGTGCTGTATGAGCTCCTTCCCTTTGCTTTTATCCTGGGTAAAAGGTATTTACGAGACAACATAGAAAAGCAAAGCAAGCAAGCAAACCTCACTGTGGTCAATTCTCTCCTGGCTTATTGCATGCAAAAAAGTCAGTGATGGACTCAGATTGGAACTCCAAACTTCTTTGAAGGCATTCAGCCTATTATAAAAGCAAGAAGCAGCTGCACAGTTTGGGTCCCCAGATGAACTTTGCTGCAGGTGAGGCCGTAATGTGAATCTGTCCTGAGGAACAATAACTCTTTTTTTTTTAATGTTTTTTTGTTACAATTTTTCCTTCCTCTTGGCCCCACCACAAATCTGCTCTCACCACTCAGCTCTAATCTCTTCTTTGGCAGCTAAAACTATTATCTTTATTGTTTCAGGGCTTGGCTTCTTCCTGTTAGATCTCCTAATTGGATTTTTACTCTCCCATCCATTTAGTCTCTTCTGTGCATTCAGTAAAACCCTTTAACCCTTCAGCACCCCTCCACCTCACTAACCGGTTACCCTTGAAGGCGCTCCTCTCCCCACACCACTCTGATTTATCTGCTTTCCCTGATTTGCATGGTTATAGCTTTCCTAAGCAATGGCTGTCACCTCCAGTCTCACTGTCTGTAGATAGTGTGCTTCATTACCATCTCCTTCGCTCTTTGCAGGCTACAAAGACTTGTAGGGTTTTAACCAAGAATAAGCAAAACAACCCACATCACCCTTTAAAAGGAGGTCTGAGGTCACTCTAGGGCTAAAATCATCCAGAAATTATGACATTTTAGCTGTGGCTAGCAAAAGGCTGCTGCTTCATCCAGATTCACCTCCCATCTCAGAGGAGAGACCAGTCCAGCAAGACCAGGTGTCAGTCCCATATTTCTGGCTGTTTCTTGAGAGCATTAGCAGCCACAAGAGAGGTGATACTGCAGTGGGGCTGCATCCACTTCTGGCTCTGCCATGGGCATCTGGGTTGACCGTGGGCAGATCGCTTAACCCTTTCGCTCCTCTACATCCTCCTTGGAAAATGCAGATCATAAAACGTGCTTTCTTCCACCTCCCATCAATCTTGCCCCTTTGGCTTGCAAGCTCTGTGAGACAGGGTCTTGCCTATGCAGTGTCTCACATAACAGGGGTCAGGGTCTTCACTGGAGGCTTTGAGCATGCCAAGGATGATCCAATTGCATTGCAGGTGCTTTCTGTACAGCTGCAATGATCTCCGTCCTCTCCATGAGTAAATCAGTGCAAACCCAGGAAAATCGTGATTTATCCAGCCAGCAGGTACGCCCAAAGCTGTCCTATGAGCACAGGTGAGATGGTGATGGGGTCTGGCATGGAGGGGACTTGGGTACCCCATATCCAAAGAAGGGGCTGTTGGGTTTCATAGCCTGAGCCATGTGGCTCATCTCACAGGAGGAGGATGGAGCCGAGACGATGGCATCACGCCACTGGTCTGTTTTTTCCATCAGGCCATGCGGTGACGCAGTGCTGTGATTTTCAAGCAGACGGGATCTTCACTTGTAACATGTCTTTATTACAACTCGGGGCACAGTGAAGCAAGCTCTACTCCAGGTCAATCAAGCCCAGCGGTGGCAGAGGTGGTGGAATAAGACCTCCTCTCAGCAAGATGCTGAGATGTAAGTACAAAGGGAGGAAAAAGGGGGAGAAGGGGTACCAACATCCCTACCACCTGGCTACTCAACCCAGGTCCAGGTGCCCGGCTCTTGACAGGCCTTGATGGACCTGGCCCCTCTCCTCCTTTCATGCTTCTTTCCAGCCTTTTTACAACCTTGGTGCCTTTGTGTTTGTAATGCTGGAGCACGTTGCCATGGTTAAAGCTGTTATTCACAGCAGGGTTTGCATCTTACCTGTGAGACAGATATGGAGATGTGCACGAATATGCGTGTTTACCCTCATTCCAGTTCCTGCTGGGCATGTGGAAAAACAAATTTGATGGAGAAGGAAAACCGTTCAGGGGGAATGGGGGGAGAGGGAGGGTGCTACCTTGGAGGAGTTTGTCCGAGGAAGACATAGGCTAAGCCAAAAGTATGGGAAAGAAGAGATGATCACCTGAAAGCAGGTGGTGTGGGGAGGGCAGAGATGGGCATAGGTTTGCTGGAGGTATTATTGGACCGAGAAAATACACAACTTCAAGCCAAGTCTATTCTAAGGGTGCAGTGTCTGTGTGGAAAAGTGAGGATCACGGTTCCCTCCCTGTACACCATTCCTGCACTGGCAGTGCCAACACAATCTTCCCCTTCACCCCTGGCATTTTCCTGGGCTCTGGCTGCTCCAAGTGCTAAAGGGGTTTGCATGTTTTCTTTTTTCTTTTTTTTCAGATGTGCTTATTAAATATGTATATATTCATAATTTTACTTAATTCTTATTCTTCTTTTATAATATTATTTATTCGAGGTAAGGGGGAGACAGGGAATTGGTCTTTGGCACGTTCCCATAGGGTATTCTTGTCCAGAGAAAAGTAACAGCAAAAACTTTGGCTTTTAGACCCCCTAAAAAGGGGTTTTGGCTTTGCTGTATCAGGCCGAGATCATTTTATTGTTGTTACTTACAGACTGATTCAGAATAATGGATCTGCTAGGAAAGATGGACCAAGTTCCTGAGTTTTGTGGGTAATGTTATTACACAAGTTTGAATTGATGGGACAGTTCTGAATTGCTTCACTCAAAGATGCATTGAATGAAGAATTGAATCAATAACTGCTGGGCCCTCTTCCAGCCCCACCAGAAACAGCTGATTTATTTCTCTCCTTCCACCAGCCCACCAGCTCTGGTGGTGGCTAGCTGGGGATTTCGGGCAGCTCCCAAAGGAGTAACCGCTTGAAGGGAAATCACACTGTGCTGCTGCATCCAGATACAGTCTTATCGCATCGTGCCGCTGCATCGGTGTGTGTGATGTTGTGTGGCTGTGGACGGGCCATCTGCACCGATAACAGGCAGAGCAGATCTTGCTTGGAGAAGCAAAAAGGGGCAAAACTGAGCCACTGGACCCTGGAAAAGACTACCTGCTTGCTGCCCTGGATGGTTCAGTGGTTGAATCCACTCTGCCCCACCACTGAGTTAGTTTAGGCACATTTCATTGCTATCTTTTAGCCTTGTCGCATGATGACACTCGTAGCGACATGGTGGAGGAGGTTTCTGCAGGGACCCTCTCCCACTATAACCCTTTCAAAGGGTCCGTGGTCAGATGTCCCATCTGCCCGGACAGATGTCCATTGGCCAGCGACACAACAGCTTTGCTGACAGCTTGGCTGCAAGAGGATGTGCAAAAGGGGATTTTGTTCTCCCTCCCCATGCTGGCAGCAGCAGCAGCAGCATCTTCAGCTCTGGAAGGAACTGGTGAGTCCTGGAGGAGGGAGCCAAGCTCACTGACCCGATCCACCAGTGCTGCCCATGCCTGGACAAAAGGCATGGGGCTGGCTGGCAGTGGCTCCTAGCTAAGGAGAGAGGCCCAGGTCCTCTGGAGCATTTTGGTATCTCACATCCTTTGATTTTGCCTGGAGGCAGGGCTCATCTCCCATCTAATATGAGACACTTGACTATGCCTGGTTATACCTGGCTCCTGCCTATGTAGAGGAGGGAGATGGCACCTCCAGGGGCTGAGTCAGCTGCCTAAGAGAGAAGTAGCTCTCAAGTGTGTTTTTTCCATTGACTGAAAATCTCCCCAGGAGACTGGGACCCAAGATTAGCTGCCTACGTTGAAACCTGAGATAAGTGATGGTGAGTCGGGGCCTGGAAGTTCACTCCTGCCTTGGGTGGGGACAGATGGGTGGAGGATACAGGGGAACACTTCTAAATCGTGTGCAAGAAGTGGAGAAATGGCTCTCTCTCCATCAGAGAAATGCTGGTACAGCACCAGCTCGGTGTTTCTGACAGCCTCATCCCCAAGTCCCACCACTGGCCAGGGCTGGCCGTTCGCCTTTTGCATAGGTGCAACACTGCAGCTCACTGCCATCTGTTGCTACACCATGGCGATGCCCAGCCAGCTAGGTCTTACTGCTTTGCAATTTAGTTCAGCCCTCATAACCTGCTACTAAAAGCACTAACAGTGCTGGTGGGGATGCCCTTTCATATCCACCTGGCTCCATGCTAATACACAACTGCTCTCTTGCCACGTTGTCCATTCCCTTTGGGAAGACTCCCAGAAATGTCATTGTTCTCATCTTCCTGCGCTGTGTGAGCCAGTGGGGCTGCAGCCCTGCCTGACAGCTGCCACCCTCCCCAAGCTTTGTAATTGGGTTGATGGAGCTAATGAGGGGGTGAAATCCATCCCATTACTTTCTGTGATTGTTGTTCCCCTTCACCTTCTACATTGAGTCAACGGAGAAATCTGGTATCTGAGCCGAACGAGGGATGTCTGTAACCATGGTCCTACCAGCACTGCTAGAGGCTGATGCCAAGGATGAGCAGAAGCAACCTTAGAGCCACACAGACACCTCCTTGTGCATTTGTCTACTCCATAAAGTCACCACAAATTAACTGCGGGTATGTCCTGAAAAGGAATGAGTTAAAGTCTTTTACAGCCTCACATGGGCCATCTTCTGCAGAAACAGTGTCCTTAATTCAATCGTACCTCTTTCACGAGGTGCTATGTTGAGCCTGAAGGCGAGGAAGGCAGTCTGAGTGCCTGGTACTGTACAGGCAACACTGGGAAAAGGCTGCTGCAGCTCATCCGCATCCACCTGCGGAGCGGGCTGAGGAGCCAGTCTGGATTTGTTAATTGTTGCCGGCACCGGGTGGCAAGCAAACCAGCCTCAGTGCCGGCCACGGGAGTGGATTGTTCCTCGGCGGCAGAGCTAATTAATGGAGTGAAATGAGTGTTTGGGAGGTGGTATAATGGAGAGGTGAGTCAGGCACAGCACCACACGTAGCTGATCCTATGGTTCCTCCCTCCAGCGTGCTCAGACCATGCTTCAGGTCTTCTGCTCTTGGAAGCTGGGAAAACCTCAGTTGTCTTCTGCTGGGGAGAATAAATAACAGGCAGCAGCGTTAGCAGAAACCTGGTATGCTTATCCCAGAGGCTTAGCATCTGCTCTGGGCGTGGAGGATGTTATCCTGCGATTTCGTCCCATGCGCAGGAAGGAGATCTGCATAGATGCCTGGGTTGGAGGGTCTAAGGGGCTCAAGGGGAAGCAGCTCTGCCAGGACACCTGGGTCCCTGTTGTCCATCCCTCTACCACCACCACCAAGGTGATGTGGAGGTCTCTCTTCAGTATCTACCCAGGCACCTGGACCTACCCCACCTTGGGAAGGAGCCTGATGGGTCTAACCCTCCCCAGCTGTGGGCAATCAAAATGCACCGGTGCCCACTGCTGGCACTGAAGGAGTGGAGACGGTGGCTGCTTCTTTTGCTCAGGTGTGCACCTTGGTAGCAGCTGCACATGTTTGAGCAGGGAAGCCAGCACCAAGGATGGTCTGTCTGCATTGTGCACCTGAGTCCTCTGTGCTCACGAGGGGCTTAGGGCTCCAGTTCTGGGCTCTGCAGAAAACGTGTTGCAGGGCCTGGCTGGGAGAAAAAAATCCGCTTGCGACTGCTTCGGAGTCAGAAAGCATCCCTGAAGCTGCGAGTCTGTGGCCACGCTGTGCGGCCCGGGGCAGAGCCAGGCAGGTGGCAGCGGCCGCAGCGGGGGCATGAGGAGCACCCTGCCAGTGCGGGGGAAGCTCCATCGCCCCCGGCAGAGGTGGCCCGGGTGCTGGCTCTCCCCGGTGAGGTGACCGCCGGGGTCTGGGCCGGAGCTGGGAGGTGGAGAGAGAGAGGACACGCAGAAGAGCCCGGACTTTCGAACTCGGTTTTGGCGGTCGGAGGGACCAGCTCTTCTCCCTGCCCTTCGCCGCGGCTCTTTTGTTTCCCGCGGCCCGACAGAAGAGGCTGCAGCGAGCGGCAGGGCGGGGGCAGAGCCGGCCCGCAGCAAGGCAGCTCCCGCGGGCTGTGTGACCGCTCTCACGCCTTTTCGCTCCGATGGACGCCGGCGGCGGGTGACGCGGGGCCGGAGCTCCCCAGCGCCGGGCTGATTGGTCCCAGCCCGGGTTTGAACGCCGAGGTGCCCTGGCAACGGGGAGCGGAGGAGCCGGGCTCTGCCCTCCCCGCTCCGGCAGCGCGGCGGGCGCTGGGGAAAGGCCGGCGCCGCGCAGCGAGCAGCGGCGCTCGGGGCCGCCGGCCGCCGGCCCCCTCCTCCGCCTCCTCCTCCGCCGCCTCCTCCTCCTTCTCCGCCTCCAGGTACCCCCTGCGCGGTCCCGGCCGTCGCCCAGCCCCGGCTCCGGCGCGGGGATGAGCTCCGCCCGTTTCGCACGGCGGGCGTCGGGCGGCCGCCGCCGGCGCTGACCTGGCGGCGGCTCCGCCGGCACCTGCGGCCCGCAGGGAGACGGCAGCGGAGGAGCCGCCTGAAGCGGGGGGAGGGGGGGGAATAACTGGTTTTGGGGGGTCTCGAAAGTGACCGTGCAGTGGGGCTTGCGGGAGGGATGCTCGGGGAGAAGCTGTGCGGGGAGAGGGGGAGCCGAGGGGCCTTCAGACGGCCGCGTGGTCAGCTCTCTTGCCCCAAGAGGATGGAGCGGGTGATTTCGGGTAGGTTTGGGTTCCCCTGATGAGTCAAACTCACGAAAGCCCTGCAAGGCACCCAGGGCTAGGAGCTGTGCTAGAAAAAGGTGGCTTTAAATTAAAATGAAAGAGCTTTTCCTGCTGATAGAGAGCTGCTCTGCTTTCGCCCCAGCACGACCCACCTGCATGCCTGACCTGTGGAGCAGGGGGCGAGGCGGGAAGGGCCCCCAGGGCTCAGCCGTGTGCAGGGCAGCGAGGGGCATTTGGGGGAGTGTGCTGTAAAGAAAGGGATTTTTCCTCCACTTGGGAGATGGGAGCAGAGATGCAAGGAGCTGGCAGAGGGAGGATGCTTGCCTGCATGGGGAGGCAGCGCTCAGCACAGCGCCTTTTGCACCCATCAAAACTGGCAGAGCACATGTGTGAAACCACACGCCAGCCGTGGGTGACGGGGCAGGTTCGAGCCATCCAAGATGAGAAACCCCCTCCACAGGGTAGCATCCATCCCGGAGGAGCCTCCTGCCTCAGTGGCAGGTTCGCTGAAGGGCTGGCATCCTGCACGGGTTCAGCAGCATGTGTTGAAAAGCCTCAGTGCCGCAAGTGGGGGACGGAGCAGGCTCGCAATGCCAAGACCTTTTGGTTCACAGCTTGTGTTATTTATTAGGGCACAGGGCTGGGGGCTGCCTGAACAAGCCTTTCCCATGGACCTGAAGGCATGAGGAGACTTGGAGATCCCTCCTAGCGTCATGCTTGTAGCAGAAGGGCAGTTCCTCGGCATCCTGGTGGCAGGCAAAGGCAGAGGGACATCACAAAATGAGCAGAGAGGGTTTTGCTGACTGTGTGTCAAGCAAAGCTGGAACAGGAGGGGGAGGTCCTCGGGCTGAGGGGGCATATTTGATTTGCCCTATCCCTGAAACAGCATTTGGAGGCTTTGTCCAGAGACCCCTTGGGAGCACACCTGACACAGGACACATGCTTTGGCAAAGTGACTGCAGCCATCCAGCTATCTCCCTCCATGCCCCCCAGCCAGATCACAGCTGGATCTGTCCCGGGAGTGGGGTGATGAAGCATAGGAACCATCCCGGAGCATTTTCCATACCGAGGCTTGGGGACTTTGGGAGCAGGACGTGGCAAGGGCTTCTCTGCCAAAGGAGTCCCCAAACCAATGGTGCAATAACCAAGTAGCCTAGTGATGGGGAGCAAGCTGCTGGTTATTGCTGACCTGGATTTGCAGTGATGACCTGGAGGTGTAAGATTAGCACAGCCAGCCCATCCCAGGGCTGGAGGGGGCAATTAAAGAGAAAGAAAGGGTCATGCCTGTTACATAGATCATTTTTCACTGTTTAAATGGGAATATGTAGCACAAGTTGTCAGTTTAAAAAAAAAATAAATCCTGCATCATGCAGTGTTGCCAAAGTTCACAATTTTAGGAGGAGGCTTACAGCAGTGTAGGCTTTGCGTAGAAGACCCATTTACTGGATCTGTGAGAATCAATTATGCTTTTTGTATCTAAATAAAAGTCAAGGAAAAACATCTGTCCCATGTGGTTAGGGGAGGTATGACCTAGATGAACTTGGAAATTCAGAATCTTAAAGGTGAATGAAATGAATTGGGTATTTTAATTATTTTTTTTTTTCAACAATCATGTTTTTAGAGCCATTTTTTAAAGTTCAACAGCTTGGGACTGGGTGATGCTGCTCCTACTTGGACCAACAGCTCTTCCTGCTCCAGTTGGTTCAAATGAGCCTTGTTTCTCTGAAGGGTTAAGCCAAGTACATTCTTCAGGCTTTATTAAACTCATGAACAGTAATGTCAGTCTGAAACCCAAGAGAGAGGAAAACATACCCACACCATGCAGGCCATAAACAGGAATAAATTCAGCTCTCCCTGTATCTCCCAAACAGTTCTGTTGAAGCAGTTTATGAACTGGGAGCGTGCGCCCCAGCGAAGCAGGACTTTCCCAGATAGTCATTAAATAACTTGTCTTTCCTGGTGTTTTATGGAATAAACACTGCCTGTTGCTCGCTAATAGCATCTGCTTTTATTTGAGTGGGATCATATTTTATAACAATCCTTCTGCTCAGTTTGCATGTTTGCAATGACCCCAGCAAGTAATCTCTCTGTGGCTGGTAGTAAATTCACTCCCAGATGTTTAATGATGGTATTTACTGTTGAGAGTAGGAGCTACCAGTTTTAGGGCCGTAGTGATGATGTAGTGATTAGGGTGGGTTGATGGGACACAAGGCAGTTGGGTAATTGCTAGCGATGAGCTAGTGAACTCCCAGGTAATTGCACAGAGGTGTGTTGTCATGAGCGGTGTTTTAAAGGCAAAGCTGTGAGGTGTATAAAGGACAGTCATTGACTGCATATGACAGCACTGAATCATGACCTGGAAATTATCCCTTCTCCTTACTGAGAAAAATAACATTTGGTCTGTTTTCTCCCCTCTTGCTTTCTTAAAGAGACACTCATGGTAAGACTTGTGCGCCTGTCAGTCTGTGCCACTTCCTTCTCTTCATACCCTTTAAACACTTTTGAGAAGTAGAGATGCTCTGCTTTGGAACACCTACAAGTGTCCCGAAAATGGGTCTTGAGGGGAGGAAAGACAAAGACAGACTCATTCACTGCGCCTATGAAGGACTGGCATAGACCCAACCTCAGGTAGACACCAGGGAGTCCTTGTAGCAGAGGGACCCTGGCAAAGCTCACTCACCTGAAGGCTTCAGCATAAGCTCAGATCTTGTCCATAGACACGAGCCCCAAGCAATCCTGGTTCCTGGGAGAGAAGACATCATTACTGAGGTTATTAAAGGGAGACATTAATTTTACCTTTAATGAATGTGGGATCTGCAGGAGCTCGCGCGGTCACTCGCTAAAGCCCTGTTGGCCCTTGGGCAAGATTTCCCAAGTCCCGGCCATCTCTGCACGCTTTGGGCTCCTCAGGATATTACTCAGCCTCAGCACCCACGTAGCTGGTAGTCCTTGCCTAGCCCTCGCATCTCGGGCTGTCTCCAGCTCTGCATCACCCCAGCACCTGCGGTCTCCAGCCTTGGCACTTTGTGTTTGTTCGCCCTGCATAGCCATCAGTGGAGAAGCCAAAATTGCCTTGCCCTCCCTGCTCGTGGAGGAAAGTCCTATAATTGCCACCCTCTCCTACCCTGGAAAGGAGTAATCCCCAAAGCAATGGTGACACTAGAGTCTTCTAATGCTTCTGGAGTCTTCATCAGCAGGTCCTGGAGGGCTGTGGGAAAGATGCCGCATGCATTATGTCTATTTTACAGCTGGGAGGGTGGAAGCAAAGTGAGGGGCAGAGCCTTGACACACACTGCTGGGAGGAGAGCAAATGGCAAGTGTAGGTAGGGGCTCTCCCAGCAGAGCCAAGGGGCTGATAGTGTTGCTCTCACCTCACCCAAGGGAGCAGCTCATCAGGTGGGTCTGGTACTGGCAACACTCTGATGGAGTGGCTCATTATCTGCTAGAGCCTTTACATTTTGCCTTGCAATTAAGAGACAAAGATGGGGAGTGTGTCTCTTCTCTCAGTTTCAATGAGCTTTCCTCTCCCTGTGGAGTAAGAGAGAAAAATTGCAGCAAAACCAGCAGAACAATCTTCAGTACAAGATTGTTGCAGCGATGGGGAGAAAATAAGTATTTTGTGGACCCAGGACCACCCAGGAGAGGGGCTGCTCTTGGCCCAACAATGATTTAAGGGGTTTAACAAGTCAGGAGTGCTGACGGTAAAGCTGTGGCAGAGTTATCAGTATATTAGGAATTTTGGGCAACTGGACCAGATATTTCCAGGTACAGGCTGATACAAATGACAGTGCTGGTCCAGGTTGCTGTAGCTCCATTAACATGCGATGGGAAAAGTGGTCTAAGCTGTTCTCATCCCCCAGCCTGACCCAAGCAGCACTTGGATACACCTTCTCCTTTGTTGGCATGAGCATTTCTCTGACTACCTGATGCAGAGACACTGGTCTGGC
This sequence comes from Platalea leucorodia, assembly GCF_965183815.1. Lineage (NCBI taxonomy): Eukaryota > Metazoa > Chordata > Aves > Pelecaniformes > Threskiornithidae > Platalea > Platalea leucorodia. The sequence goes on from NC_138829.1 coordinate 53,151,595, forward strand.
AGGAAACAATAACCATTTTCTCCCCTGGGGTTTTTCTACAGCTGGACCAGTCCTTGATCCTGTTCTCTGCACCAACAGTAGTGCTGGTGTGATGGAGGGGGCAGCACAGGCTGCCAGGCCACCACTGCCTGCTTTAACCATTCCAAAATACCAGCTGGGATGAGAGGTCATGGATGGATCCTTTCCCTTCTCTTTCCTGTGGTGCTGTTAAGGGAAACGTGCTGATCGTGGTTTTACTAACCACTGCCAGATGTTTGAAATTATTTAGTTTAATGATTGGTCCAGTGGCTGTGACCACAGGAGTGTTGAGCTGAAGCAAGTCCCTTGAGATCTGCTCTCTGGTACCAAGATGAGCACCAGGCTTCACACACCATTTTTGAACCTGAAGGTAGTGAGGTACAGGCAAAGATCAGAGCATGAGATTCAAAGGCAGGAGCTGCTGAGTGTTGATCCTGGCTCTACTGCCGACTCTTTTTGTCCCGGGGCAATTTATTTAGCTCTACTTTGCCCCACTTCCCTTCCATCCTCTTTCCAAAACCTTTGTCACATGAGGGTTGGGGAGAAGCTTGCAGAACGCCTGCTGAAGTGCTTTGAAGACAGAAAGCAGTATGCACAAATAATAAGTTGTATGGGCAATATAAACAAACCTGGCTATACATCTCCCAGGCTAAATGAGGAAGGAGGAGGGTTTAACTGGTGGGTGGCACCCACCTCCTAATTACAAGGCTTGTCTCCAGATCCCTTCAGTGCAAAGTATCCTCTTGGCTGAAAAACAGCTGAGATGGTCACACCTGAGCAGAGGTAGGGGAGGAAAAACTTGTCATACGAGTGAGCCAGAGCAGCCGGAAATTTCCTTTGGGAGGAAGGGGTGAGCGGTGGGTGCCGGCAGTGGGTTGGAGACGGTCTCCTGGACCACCTCCAAACCTACTGGTTCTGCTGTATCTCCTCTTGCTTCTTGTCTGGTGAGTTTTTCCAAGTGATTGCTGTATGGTCTTGAGGGTCCCGTAGGATCTAGGAAAGTCCTTCCTGTAGCTGCTGTTAGACTCTATTTGTCCTCTCTGACACCTGAGTTTGGGGAGGAACCTCTGGCATTTTAGTACTCTGTTGGTCCCACACCAGTTTGTCAACTCAAAAAGCAGCACACCCCAAAGTGTGAGATTGAAGAAGTAAATTGTGGGTATGCTTTGCTTTCTGAACCTTTGCAGCATTTCTGGGTCACACTTGTAACGTGTCTTCACAACAGCGGGAGTTAAAACCTGGTGGTGCCTGTGTATGTGCTAAGAAAAGTGAGATATCCACGTAATCACAGGCAGATGCCGTGAGGGCTGACAGATCTTCTGAGATCAGTCCCAGCCAGGTGTCTTGGTCCTCTTCCACAATGCCTGTGGCTCTCTTTCACTGCCACTTCTTGCATTTCACACGCCCTTATGACCTTGCCCTAAATCTAAGTTATTCTTGCAGGTGTAGCACCCTCTGAAGAGCACCTGGGATATAGGTTTGCAGGTCTGGCCCCTTGTTTTGGCCAAGTACAGTGGCAGTTTTCTACACGGGCAGGGAAGTGCACATTTAGCAACCCAGGACCAGGGAAAGCGGTGATGATTTGCGCCTCTGCCTCTGATGCTTTGTATCTTGGGCAAAAATCAGCCAGGACCAGTTGCGTGAACACACATAAGTACCTAAAAGTGCAGGTTGATGTCTGCATGCTCTTTATTTTGCTTTTAAGGTGGCTCTGAGAATTTTGTTCTCTGTTTGGGAAATAGGAAGAAGTATCTTTTCTCTCTCCTTTGATTGGTATTCTCCAGCCTGAAAGCTTCTGGGATAGGAGATGTCCCCATATGTGTGCGAGTTCATGTTGCAGGCCCTGCTCTCAGCTGGAGACTTGTACTGAATAACACAAAACCAGCTCTGGAGCTGAGCAGCCCAAGATGCTCTTTAAGCCTTGCAGAGCTGCATGTAGTGGAGGGTATTTGTTCCCCCACTGAGCGTTTCATTCCCTCAGTGCTATGGGGAGAGGGGGATATCTGTACCACCTGGGTGTTCCTCCATTGCTCGCCACGGCCAAGCAGCACCCATTCACAACTGGTGCTTCACCTTGGAAACCCCTGAGGGGTGCCAAATCTATCTGTTGTCTAGTTTCTCTCCTAGTCTGCATGTAACAGCCTGGGAGATTATTGCCCCCACCCATCCCACTTGCCAGACAGATGTTAGAGACGGTGATGGATATATCTGCTCTTGGATTAAAAAGCTGTTTAAAATGCATCCCCAGCCAGCTGCGGCTCTCTGCCCTGTTAGCTTTCAAGCGCTCTCTTGAACAAATCCTCTTTTTTTAACTCAGCCCTACCCTTTCCTACAGTCTAATGCTGTTTTCTGCCTGGCAAAGCCTCAGCAGCAGCCCCCAAGCAACGTGGCACGTGTAGTAGAAATGACTTTGGCTGACTGGGATGCTTTTGCAGGGAGCCCAGGTGCTGTACACAGTACAGTGGGGAGGAGAAGACGCCTCCAGATGGAAGTTAGAGATCTCCTCCTCCTCCCTTTTTTCTCCTGGATCCAGCAACTCAGTGGTTGTGTCAGTATAACTTGGCGGCGTGGGGATAGGGAGGAGCTGGAGCCTCCGTGAGCAAAGCCTCACTTTGCTCTCAGTTGCCTCTTGCAGGCACCTATTTTGTCTCCTGGTTATAGAGGAGAAAGGGAGCTGCATGGGGAGGACACCATAAGACAACTCTTTCAGGGGGAGGGTGGATGCCTTCTTCTCTGCATTGGACATTTATATACCAGCTTGCCCTGCCCCGATGTCTCTGTATGGGCAAGCTCTCCATTGGCATGGATTTTCCTGCCTTTCTCCAGGGACCCTGAGAGCTAACCATCCCTGAGCTGCCTTTCCAGGGCTTTTCATCCTGCCAGAGACTGTGACAGCCTGGGCTGTGGTGCAGGTCTCATTCCTTCCCTGGGTTTACCCTGCAATGGCGGCACCAAGGATGTGCTGGTCCCTGCAGTCAAACTAAAGGCTGCCCTTTTCCCTAGGTAGATTTAAAAGTCTAAGAGCAACAATGCTCAAAAAAATACCTCCTCCCTTGGTAGGAGATCTAGGTGAGAAAATCTGGCTCGGAGCTGATGTTGCGTTGGGACAGGGATGCTGGGATGGCAGCGTTAGTGGGAGATGGCTGTGCCTGCATTACTCGTGGTGGAGGGGAAATCCTTAACCTTGAAAAGGAACATATAAATTATATGTGTTCAACAGATAGATAAAGCATTACTTCTACCAGCACTGTAAATTAAGCCGTTTCTCCCCGCCTCCTCCCAGATTTTACCAGCCTAAACTGGAATTTTCTGTGCAATATTTTTTTTTCCCTACTAAGACTTGAAAGAGCTGTATTTTCAAGCAGCCAGTGACTTCTTTTTTCTAAAAATCTCAATTTTCCCCTGCAGTCAGTTCAGAACACCTGTCTCTTGGAAAACCAGGCCCCTTTAAGATGTCTCAGGCTGCTTTGAATCACTAATTGCTTCTGGATAGACAGGCCAAATGTTTTATCACTTCAAACTCCCATAGCAATGCAAATCTATACAGCTGAGAAGCCTCTTTCCATGTATGGGGGTGATGGGTATAGATAAGGATTAAAAATGGAAACAAATTCAGCCCAGGGGGGTCCTCTTTGTTCCTCCCTGCCCTCAGTGGGGTTGCCAGGGCTACATTTGTTCCCCTGCATCTTTTTTGGCTGGGATCCAGCGCCCCTTGAATGCAAAGGCAAGAGGTACAGTGGCTGGAGAGAGCTGGATGAGGTCCTAGGTACATACATATTTCATTGCCCCTGCCAAGCTCTGTATTGTCTTCTCTCTCTGGTTTCACAAAGGTGGTGTTTTCTAAAACTCCCCCTTGTTGAGGGCGATGCGCTCCAGGCTTCGTCCAGTCTAAAGTTTCTGGCTGTTCAGTTGTTTTCCACTTTCTCTGAACGCCAGCCAGGCATATTTCCCACGCCTGGTGGGAAAAGGGGGGATGCTTGGTAGGAAAAGCAGGACCTGTCAGAGAGCCATTTGGAGGTGCCAACATCTGCCGTGGCATGTCCTTCTCGGGGCTGTTGTGTGTGTTTTGGGGCTATGCTGGTTCACACAAGGTGCAGGAGATGAGCAGCACTTTGCAAAGCCTCATTGGTGCTGGGTTGCCCCTGGCTTCTTTAACTAACCTGCAGCCTGAAGGCAGATCTTGACTATTAAGAGGTGGAAAATCTCGGTGAGCAAGGGCAGCCTAAATCCTCCTTTTTGCTTAGATCGCCTGTTATTAGAGCTGCCTGCCGTGTGCTGAGTACGGCTGTGCTCAGAAATTGCCAAGAGCTCAGCATTATGGAAGCGAAAGCCAATTTACTGACTTTCCAATAGAAAGGAAGATACATGCTGAATGTGCATCTGTTGGATGATATTTCTATTTCAGGCGTGCTGCTAACATACAAATGGAAAAGCAACTTTGTTTCCATGATTTAGGTAGTTACTAGAAAACTTTGGGTTAAGAAGGCAGCGATACTTTTGTAGGCATCAGGTAATGTTTATTCTTAGCATAGTAGGTAACGAAATCTGTTTTCTCTCTGGCTTTCCAAGTGAATTCCAGTTGACTGAGGTACATTACCTAACCTACTCAAGTACTCTGGACATGGAGAGCAAATAAAGTATCCTAACAAACAATATCCTCATATAAAACCAATAGCTAATAAAAAATTAGTCCCCTGAGGATAGTAACGATTTATCTTTGAAATTAAAAGAAACTGCAAAATTTCATTGGGGGGGGGGGGGAAGGAATCTCTGTTCCTCTTTATTCAGGCATTCTTTCTGTGTTTCAGGTGCATATAGGACCCACTTGGGACTTGAAATAACTAAGGATAACTGTTGTTATCCCGCAGGGGTTCAAGTCTTTAGTGATGGGTTCCAACCCAGGTGTAACTGTCTTGCTGAACTGGGGTCTTCATGAATAACCCTGGTCTTCCTAGCTGGAAAAAACAAAACAAAAGATGATTTTGAGTATAAAAATAATACAGGACTTAGAAATACTTAGAAACTAGAGAACTTGCCTGTCCTGTGCAGGCTTGTGTCTAGAGGTGGTCTTGGATGTCCAAGTCAGTACTCAAAGCAATTTGGGCTCAGGACGCTCCCGTTTCTGCCCGAAGTCCCCACTTGGGTCCTGCCAAGGCACAGAGCTGGTGCAGGACTGTGCTGTGCTCCAACACCTGGCACCAGCAGCTGCAGCAGAGCGAGGCCGTGGGAGAGGGCCTCTGGTTTTGGTGGTGCGAGAGGACTGTGAGGCTGGAGATGTGGGCCTGGCTGTGTGTAACATGGGGGTTTCTGAGAGCACAGGCTGGCAGGTGGCTTCGGAGGCACAGTGTTGGAAAGGCAATTTGGGACCAACAGGAATGGCACCCGTAGAGAGCAGGAAAAGGTGTCCTGAAGGGTGGAAGCTGTGCTCCTCCCCAGGCTTGGGTGCCCTCCCAGTGCGAAACTGGGAGCCCAGGCAGGGAAGGAGGCGGAAAGGCTGCAGCAAGAACCGGAAAAACCTGTTCACGCCAGCCCAGGATTCACATTACTCACACTGGTTTAAAACAGGTCACGTTTTGCTTTGCTTTCAAGGCAGAGATGGCCAGACTGCCTACAGACTGTTTTCAGCCCAGCCTAGAGCAGGTCCGAGCTCCTGCTTGCCTGTTTGCTGTGTCACTGCCCCCGTGCTTTCCTAACACGTCGCCAGTGCTTGCACTGGTTTTACTGAGGGTTTAAGTCTTTCTAAGCAAAGGCTGGGCTAGGGGCACGCACATGCGCATGTCCCCCAGCCCATCTGAGGGGTGGTAACCATGAGCAGTGGGATTGCATCCAGGCGCTCACACCTCCTGACCTGCAACAGGCTTTGAAGAAGCTCACTCAGCAAGTTTTCTGGTTGAAGCTGGACAGGAGTTGGCTTCTGTGGATGCTCCCATTGCAAAGGAAGAGTCTTGTGCCAACCCCAGATGCCATCGCAGGTGAGAAGCTCATGGCAGTGGTGCAACTTGAAGCTACCTCGCTGCAGGTCTCATCTGCGCTAGCACTGGGGCTGGCTGCACCACCCTTCTCCTTCCCACCAGAAGCTGGGCCAGATGGGTCAGCCCCATATGATTTATTGGGTTATTATAGTCAACTGGGTGTGAGTAGTAGGGGTGAAACCATAGTCTTGTTGGGAAGAGGAGGAAAAAAGAAGCTAACAAAGTTAGAAGTCAGATTGTCCGAGGCTAATGGCTGTATCTGCTTATTAGGCAGCAATAACAATCATTTACCTTTGAATCGCAATAATTCATCATAACGCTTTGCACCTACCTCATGAATCCTTCCTTGCTGCTTATCTCACCCCTCTTGTTCAGGGATCTGAATGCACTTCATAAACATTAATTAATTATTCCTCCACACCCCTGCAAGCAAAGTAAACATTATCTCCATTTTGCAGCTAGGGAAGCTGACCTCACCTAAGGAGCAGGGGTGCAGGAGGCCAGAGAGCAGGTCTCTACCCCAGCTTCTACCACAAGCACCTTTCTGCAGAGGGCTCTGCAGTGTGGGTGTTGGGGACATCATCCAGGGTAATTCAGACCCTCAGCCACGCACATTTCTGTGCTTACCACCATTTTCGGGTGGCAGGAAAGGTGTAAAAAGGGTGAGGGCTGCTCCTGCCTTGGAGATGTCTGCAACAACGGTGCTCGTCACTGTCTCACCACCTTTAAGCCTCCACCACGGGGACCAGGCACCTGCCAGAGTGAAGCACCTGTCATTATTCACAGTAGGACTCTCCCTTTTTTAATGACTACATTAATGACCCTAATCTGTTGGTGTGAATGTGGTTAATCCCACAGCTCTAGGGACTGGCAGTTCAGAAACTTTTCCTCTCCCGCCTCCTCACACCTCACTTTGCATCCTAACCTACCTAACTCTGGCACTGGGATGAGCTGGTGGGACTCGTGCAAAGCAGAAGGCACCGACCCCTCTCCTGGCTTAGAAATCGGCCTGCTGTGAATAACAGGATACAATGGTAACGAATCAGGCTATCCATCTCCAGCCTCTTCGCTTGGGGATGTGACACACGTAGTGCCAGCCCCTAACAAAATGCTTGAAGTTAAACATGTGCTCGAGTGCTTTGATGGATCTTGGTCCTTGAGGAAGAGGGAGTCTGGCACCATGGATGCGCTGTGTGACAAAGATGTAAATTAAGGGGAGGATGTCCTCTGAAAATAATGAGCCTTAGCAGCAAAGGGGAGGATGAGACACCGAAGGTCTGTGCAAGGCCAGCGGTAGCCTGTTGGGAGGGGGTTTATATTTTTTTTCAGAAACCAACAGTTGACTTTTGGAAGCCAAATGGATGCCAGCATCAGAGCGGGAGGAGGGTCATGTTTCATAGACAAGTCACGGTGGATTAAATGTAAATGAATCTGCAGCTTGATGGACAAATGGGATCAGTGCCGGGAGCCCCAGCTCCTGGTGGGAGATGGATTAGTAACGGGTACCGATGCATTTGCGTGCAGGGAGGGAATGAATGGCAAGGCAGGGAGGTTTCCAGCATTGCCCTGCCTGTAGCATCGCAAGAAAGAGACATCTCTGGGCTCAAAGAAGAGAGGTCAAGCCTAGATGAACACCAGCTTGGTCCCCCATCAGAATCACTGAGGCATGAAGAAAAACTTTAGCAGCTGCAATGCTGCTTTTGAACCTCCCAGTAAAAGGGAGGGTCAGGAGGTCAAAACTTTCAATGCCTCTGGGAAGGAGAGGACTTTTCCCGGCAAGCCTTTGAAAAACCTGAACTAAATTAGCATGACCACACTGCTAAATGCTTGGGAAACCCGGACAGCTCGGGTCACAAGCTCCCCCAGCAGCAGAGTGGCAAGGAGCTGTTGCATTCCCATACTCAACAAACATAACTAATGGGGATATTTCCTAGGTGAAAGGCAGGTCTTGAGAATCCTATCCAGCACCTGGATGGGAAGTAAAAGCTTGCAGAATGTGCCCTGGGCATCCTTTCTCCTCCCGACACTGTTACCCTTTCCCCTTTCTATTTCTCTCTTTACTTCCATCCAGCGCTGTTTCGGCCGTTTCTTCCTGCCCTGTTCCCAGTGTCACACGGCTCAACGAGCTGTTGAAGTGGGGAATGGTGAGGGAGGTGTAATGATCCAGCCATACTCTCCCCTGGGGACGCTGGACAGGAACCCAGGAGCTCCAACCTAATTACATCCCTTTTTTTCTACTTTTTATTGCAAAAGGGGTAAGCAAGAGCCCTGCTCCACGTTTTGAGTTATTCTCGTCCACTTTGAAGGTAGATTTTGCTGGTTTGGACCTTTTGCAAGAACCATTCTAGCAAAGAGCAAGCAACACAGGTTTCTGGAGGATGTAGGGACCCGAGATTTCTGTCTCTGACCCCGTCGTGGATTTTTACAATGCTGCCTTTCCACTTGGCTCCCATTCATCTGCACCGCGAGTTTCCTGGGCACCACTTTTCACGAGACCCCTTCACAGCTCCCACCACCGCAGGTGTGGCAAGCAGATAGGCACACGCAGACATTGCAGCTGCTGTTAGTGGTTTCAGAAAAGTGCTGTAGGCCTATGAGGTGCAATCCAAATACATAAGAAGACCAATGTAGCCAAAAAGTTTACCATCTAGGACTGCAATCCTGCAGGCTTCTGTTGAGCATCCCCATTCCTATTGCAGCCACAGGAGATAAGTGCTCAGCAATTTTGCAGGCTTGCTGCAGAAGCAGAATGAATACTTCATTGAATAAAGGAGGAAGACAGGAAATATATCAAGTTTCAGAGGCCAGAAGGCCTGCCCTTGAAGGAGAATGGCTATTCTTCCCACCAGACTGAGGTCTTCCTACCAGACCAGGGTTTCTCCTTCCTGCAAGCGCTAACCCAAGCAGGGCTGCGGGTGGGAATGGCGGGGTGTGGTCCATGGTACACTGGCAGTCAGCTGCAGTGGCTCTGCGGTGCTGAGCCCCGATTTGGCTTTCCTGTGGTGCTGCAGCATCTTTTCTTTCTCATGTCTCTTGTTGTCCTAGAAACAGAGGAAAAAATTCTTCCAGACAAGCCCTTTTGTTACAGTCGAGGCAGCATCTTCTGTCTCATAGCAAAACAGTGTATGATTGCATAATAAAACCCTTGCCAGAAAAACAATGCTGGGTTCAAAACCTTCCAAAGAAACCTGGAAAAAACTTCACACCCTCTAAACTTTTCCAAAGTCCTCAGAGTGCTGAAAGGGTCAATAGGCGCTTCCCAACCCTGCTACAAGTATGCTGAGCAACAGGAGGCAGTACTCCTGTATATATACATAAAAAATATATTTTAATCTATATTTATATATTTGTCATTACTTATATTATTTTTATATTTATATACATACATATATATATAGGTCCTCACTTCTGGCTTTGAATTACAGCTTTTGAGGTAGGGGGGGCTGCTGGAAGAGAAAGTCTACATGCCATATGATATTGGCCACTTTTCTCTCCCGCTGCCAGGGTGCCCCTGGAAATGCCGGGATTTGGGGGGCAGTTGTCTTTATTTGAGAGGGAAGCTCATCTTCTGGGGGAAACATGCCCTTCTGTGTGCTGAGCCAGGCAAGGGATGCGCTGGGTAATTTCTCTGTGGCACATGAAATGTCGCGGCTGCATCGAGAAATTTCCTGAGGCTCGCGGGGCCTGGAGGCACGTTCCCAAGGTCTCAAGGAGTCCACAGCAAGGGGAGAAGGAGAGGAAAGCACCATGGGGACCATGCAGCCCTTGTGCCTCAGGAGGAAGGGAACTGCAGCTCCTGCCTCTGGCAATGCCTGGTGGGAGATAGTGAAATAACAGATAACCTTCAGGAGAACAAGAAGGTTTGATAGCCAGGATGCTGACTGCATCCAGCTCCTGTGGAGACACCATGTGGGGCACCTCTGAAAATCTAACTTCTCACTCTTTCCTTTTAGAGATGGACCCGAAAAAGAAACTTTCCTTACTGTCCCCTCCCAAGAACAGCTGAGAGGGTTTCAGCTTTGTGCTGAAAGCACAACAGCTCTGCAGATTCCCATGCCTCAAATACCTATGTTCCCCTCATCCCCCACGCTGACCATGCGGCACCACCTTGTAGCACGGGCTAACACTGCTGCGTTTGAGCTGGCTTGGGTGGCCGTCTCAGTGGAGATGTGCTCTGTTAAGAGAGGTTATAGCTGGTCACCAAATGATGACTTGCTGTTGGCGCATGGTACATTTGTACTCATGAGGGGGTTTTTTTGTGCAAATATATTCTGTATCTTAAGAAGGCTCAGAGCAAGGAGTCGTCTTGTTGCACTCCTGAGCACATCAGCAAGACAGCATCATCTTCTTTGGGGAAACTCAGATAGGGTTACTACCTCATCTGCAATAGGGAGGCTGCTGGAGAGACCAAAAGACCTGCTTGGTTATAATTCAACTGCTCAAGATGCTGAGATAGCTCTGCTCTCCTCCCGAAAGCAGCTTGGCTGCTCAGTGTACAACGAGCATGTGACTTTTCAAAACTTTAAGACGTATCTTTAGAAATCCCATCGAGGAACCAGCAAGCACAAAGCCAAAAATCAGATCGGTCACTGTTCCTGGGTCAGTCCCTGAAGATGGCCTCGGCGCCACAGGAGCTTCTAAGCTTCAGGAATAAATCTGGAGGTGGGCTGAGACACTGCAAGGGCTGGAGGTGGTGGCCCATGAGTAGCCGGTCTGGAAGAGCTCACCAGTATGAAATTATCCCCTGAACACTTTCATCCATCTCAGTTGATGGAAAGCGTGGAGAACTCTTTATAGGGTGGGGGACCAGGGGATCATGCAGACATGCGGGTGCAGAGTTAGAAGTTTATTTATTTATCGCAGTAATAGCTTTACCTTTACAAGTGAAAAGAGATTTCCAATCTTTTTACAAGCTGCTAAAGGTAGAAAGATTTAAAACTCAAAATCTTTTTATTAAAAGAAAGACTACCGTCCTCACTAGTGGCAAACGAACCTCTGCTCAGTTGGTGTCTGATTAGGATCTCAGCAGAGTATCCAAGCTAATAAATAAGATATGTATCTATCTCCTGAGAACAGCTTTTGTTGTTTTCTTATATAGGTCTGTTCCTCCTGTGCTGTAAGGTCTCCAGGGCACAGCCCGTTTTACAGAGCACCAGATGTATTATCTGGCAAGGGCCACATGAGATGGGGATTTTTCTGACTGTTAGTAAAAATTAATGTACGTTTCGTGATGGAGCAGCAGCCCTGAGATCCGTTTTAGAGCAGCCACCTCGGGACCCACGGTCTGATGGGTGGGTTATCCTCTCTCATGAGGGGCAGGACATTTCCCAAAGAGCTTCTGGATAAAGAAATGTAAAGGTAGCCGCCCCGCTGCGGGAGATGCCTGGCACTGGGGTCGCCCCGGCGGGGGCACGGCTGGGGCACCCTCGCCGGAGGAGGCCACCGGGACGGCTGCTGAGGCTGATGCCGCCACAGCCGCCCTCGCTGCCTGGCGGGCCACGGAGGACGGGCATCGGCGTGCGAGGCAGGGGGAGCTTTCGGGTGGGTTTTTTGGGAGCTAGGGTGGGAAAGGCAGGCGGAGGGAGGAGGTGAGGAGTTTCCAACGCCTCCTGCGCGGCAGCAGGCACCTGCTTCTTCCCAAACCGGCTGAACCTGTCTGCCGCCCCTCGCTTCTCTGCGGCTGGAGGGCGGCCGAAGCCCCCGGCCGGCTGAGGGGCGGGGGGGCTGCGCCCGCCTCCTGGCCCGGGCCAAGCTCGTCCTCCCCGAGAGGGGCTGGCTGTTCCCCGCCGGGCCGGGGCCCTGCCGGGGGGCGGGGGGCTGGGCCCGGCCGGCGCTCGGGCCCGGGCTCCTGCGTACGGCCCCGCGGCGCGGGGGGCGGAGCAGTACAGTGCGGGTTTGGTTGGGTCTTTTTAAAAGAAGGAGAATTTAAGACTTCTTTTGAAAAACATGGTAATGATTTACGACTTTTTTTTAAAAAGGAGAGTTTGAGACTTCTCTTTTTTAAAAGAAACAAGACTTCGGGGCGCCGGGCGCGGGGGGAGGGGCGGTGCTCACCTGGGCGGGGGCGGGGCGGGGGCGGGGCCGCGGGGCGGGGCGGGGCGCGCGCTGCAGGTCGGCGGGGCTCCGCGCTGCGGGGCGGCGCGGCGGGACTGGAGCGGCGCGGAGCGGAGCGGCCGCCGCCGGGGAGAGGAGCCGGGGCCGCGCCGCCGCGGCTGGGCCGGCGGCAGGTGAGTGCGCACCGGTGCGGTGGGGCCGGGCCCGGCCCGGCCTGGCCTCCCCTCCCCTCCCGGCGAGGGGCTGCCGCCGCTTTGCAGCGCCGGGTCGCGGCGCGGCCCTGCCCGCAGCCGGGCCGGCGCCCCCGGGAGCAGCCCCGGGGACGGCGGCTGCTGCTGCGGCGGCGGCGGCGGCGGGGCTGCTGGCCCCCGGTCTCCCCGGAACGTGCCGCCCCCGGGCAGCCGGCGCCTTGCCCGCCTGGCGGGGCCCACCGGCAGCGGGGGATAACCCCCTTATTTTGGGGCTGTGAAGTGCAGTGACCCGCCCGGGCATAGGGAGTGGGGCCGGGGTGGCGAGGAGGTGACCTGGGGGCAGAGTGCTTGCAGAAACCCCAAATCCCTTAACGAGAGCCCAGGCTGGGATGACTGGGAGCGGCTTTCGGCACTGGCAAGACCCCGAGCCCCTTTGCCGCCTGCCCGGTGCCGTGCTGGTCGTGTCCCCGTCGGTCGAGCAGTGGGTGGCTTTGCTTCCCACCTTCCCCGGGGCACCGGGCGCTGGCACCAGCATCCCCAGCAGCTCCTCCATGGCCCACCCAAGCCCCCCGAAAGGAGCAGCATCGCGGTCCCACTTAGCACTGAAAACGCTGGCCAGAGCCCGCAGTGGAGGAGCAGCCGAGGTGGAGTGGGGTCTCAGCTGCGCGTGCCAGGAGCCTCCCCTTGCGGTCTGCATCCATGGGGCAAAGCTGTCCGTCCTTCCTCCCTTCAGGGACGTCTCCAGCTCCCCGAGGAGAGGGGTTAAATTCCTCAATAAGAGCCTGGCTCCTCTCTGCATGCTTCTGATGCCTTCTGCAAACTCTGCCGGCAGGTTGTTTCGTAACTCTGCTTCTGGCCTGCTGCGGGTGGGAGAACAAACTCCTCTCCCTGTTTTTCCCCTGCTCTGCGATAGCACTTTGTAATTGCATGTTAAAAACCCAATTGCAGGTTAAAACCCGAACGTGGGTTTGAGGGTGGTATTGTCTGGAGGAAGGGGTCATGGCCATGTACCTCTCACTCAGAGTGGCTGCTGCCGGCACAGCCTGTGGCACTGCCCTCATGATGGCTGATTTCAGAAGAAATTAGGAAGAGGCAGGTGGAAATGGGTGAGAAATGATCTGAAGAGGTGACATGGGAGCTTTGGCTGCTCCTTGCAGTAAGCCAGGGCCAGCTCCCAGGGATGCCGGTGCTAACGGCGCACTTGCGGGCCCTGGCTCGGTGCTCTGCTGAAACTTGCCAGGCAGGCACCGGGCCTCAGGAACGTGTGGCAGCACGAACACCAGAGCTCAGCTGTCAAATGGCGGGGCGCTGGATTCGGCCAGGATGGGCAGCGATGCTGCATGCGCCTGTCCGCTCACCTTGCGGGGTAGCTGTGTGGGGTCATGCTCGTCATGCAGCGAGAATTGCAGCTCTTGGGGAGAAGAGAGGAAATGTGTGTGTGCATGTGCTGTATCTGCAGTGGTTATGAGTGGGAAGCGTACCCAAACGCTGCTTGCCTACCTGACCAGGCAGTGCTGGTGGTGTCTGCTTGGGAAGGGGCTGTGGGGAAGGGGGGATACTCTTACCTTCTGCTGGTGCTGCTGGAATGCCAGGAATCCTCCCGCATCCTGGTTATCTGCCGGGAGAGCCTGAGCACAGCCCCTGGCCTCCCTCTAGGCATAGCTCCGCTGGCTTCCCCACGCCCTCTTGAAAGAAATGGCATGGAAATCGAGAAGCCTCCCCAAGTGTATACATCTTCCTAAAGTCTGTCTTCCACCTTTTTGTAGAAAGCTGTGAGGCTGGGGAGTGCGGCTTGCGCTGCCTGCGGGTGCCCAGCACCCCGGGGCATTGAGGACTGCAGGTCCGGGGATCCTGCACTCTGAAATTTCCTAGCAAGGGGATGCTGGTTGCTATAAAAAATAAAATTCTTTGCAAATGGATGCGAGAGAGACATGGGAGTTAGCTCTACCCAGGGCTTGAAGGGGAGGATGGACAGATGGACACCTGAGCATGGTCTAACCCTGAGATAATAAAACAACTTAAGAACTAAGTCTGATTTATTTTAAAATCTTTTTTTTTTTTTCCTTATGCTTACAAAAAGCGAGTTATGGTTGCGCTCAGGCGCTTGGTAGGTTTGGATACCCACAGGCCTCACTGAGCGTGCTGAGGAGCTTGCCAGGCTTGACCAAACCTTTTAGCAGCAGGTGGCAGCTGGCCGAAGCGGTGCAGCACCGGCCGGTCTGATTCATCCCAGGGTGCTCCCTTCCCTGCTCTTTGAAATAGGACTTGACCAGAAAAGGTAGCGTGGTGTAATTGCTGAAGATACAGGGATTTACTGCGCCTGGGCAAATAGAGGAGCTTCTGTGCCAAAGTATTTTGGGGATTGGATGTAAAATGGGTTTGGGTGGGAGCTGGTCTGCTCGGGCAAGATGTGTGTTGTCCACCTCCATAGTGGAGACGTGTGTCATGGTTGCCTTCGCTGTCACCGTGTGCTGCACAGAAATATTGCCCAAGTGCATCTGCTAGGGTCCCCCCTGGTTCATCTCATCCATGTTTTTCAACATCTCTCTGCCCTGTCCCCTTTGTGTCTTCTGCTGTGGGAAAAACCTCCCGTGGTTGCTTGGAAGTGACCCAAGCCCATGTTCTGTTGTCCTCCCATGTGCCAGTAGGGTGATGCTTTGGGACCAAATCCAGACAAGGAGCTGATCCTCCCTGGCTGGGAGGCCATGGTGTGTGTGCCAAGGCTTTGGAGCAGAGTATTTCCTCGAGTCGTGTGATGGTGGGCACTGTGGTGAGCTAGGAGGAAATCCAGGTGCTGCTTGACGATGGCTTGCTCTGTGCCCGAGTTTAAATAAAGGCGTGAGGGACATTTTAAGTATTAGCTCTGTGTATATGCGTTGTTTTTAAGAGCATCTTTTTAAGGGATGTTCCTTGATCTGTCCCAACTTGTCTATGCCCTTGTAAACCTGTGTAGTCAAATTAAGGCATAAGCGTGTCTCCACGGAAGGTTTTTAACAAAATCCTATTGTAAATGATTGCTAACAATTTTATGTCCTTCCATTTTTCAGATGCCAAGTTTATGAGCTTCTAAAAGCAGCTGATTATCTGGCTTTTTGTGGACTGGAGTCAGCACTTTCTTGAGGGCTGGGGTGCTTCCAGCTGCCCCAGGCTAGTCATCTAGAATAATTCATTGCTTCAAAAAGGAGGAAAAAAAAAAACAAAACGCAACACTTCTTACCTGAAGACATGGGTGGATCAGCCCTGAGCTGGAAACTTTGGGGCAACTGAGCACTGCCTGAATTTGGGAAGGCTTCCTCTGCTGCTCTGTAACCCTGCTGCAGCGCAGGGACCTGCTGGAGCTCTTGGTCTTAGGAGCTACATGCTCAAACCTCCCCATGTCCCCTCAAGTGCCTCCTGTGTAACTGGGAGGACTGGCCATGGGATGCTACAGTGCTCTCAACAGCATTTTGGGGTCCAGCATCCCCTATGGAGTTCCCCCATGATGTTAGACCTAGCACTGTGCTCCTGAGCACGGGGACTTTGGAGGCACCTATAGCATCCTGTAGGAGAGCAGCTGGGTCAGCAGAGAAGCCTGGCCAGCGGCAGCCTCCCCTTTGCTCCCTGCTTTTCCCGCCAGCCCAGGGAAGCCATTGGCAAGGGGTGGGAGCACACAGCTGGTGTTGTGAAGCTGCCCAGTTGGGGGATCGTGGGCAGAGCATTTTTGAGTTCTTGCTGGTTTAATGATTCCTGCTGGGAATATTGCTGTCCCTGGGAGGTGTGAGGGCGCAGCAGGCAGCTGGTCTCTGCCTCTGGATGCTTGCCTGAGGCAGCTGGTGGTGTGCAGGGGGTTGGATGAACACCACAGACATCTCTAGATAAGAATAAAGATGGGTTGCGTTGGTTTTTTTGAAGGCTTTGTGGTTACTGTTTTCACTTGCTGATTTTTATTTATTTTCTTTTCCAAGCTCTGGCAATGTTTGGAGGTGGCAGTGCTCCTTTCTGCAAAGAGCCAAACATACTTGCAGTGGGAAAGCTGGGTGGACTAGGCGATGGGCTTTTGCCTCTTTGCATGTTGTGATCAGTGCTGGCTTGTTCCTGCAACATGAACCCCCCTTCTTCTCTGAGGGACGACTTGAGCTTAATTAATTGACAGAAAGCAGCTCTTGATCTCCTTGGGCTCTTGACCAGTACACCCAGGTCTTTGCTTAATGGTTCGTGCCTGTAGAAAGTCAGGTGTTTCCCAGGCTTGCTCTGAGGACATCTCTCCTTCCTTTCCTCCCTGCCCTGATTCCTCTGGGATGGGGTTTTCTCAGGGCAGCTTGTGAAGTCCTTGGGGTCCCATTGCAAAGAGGTGGCTTTGTGAGGCCTTCCCGGGGCTAACCCAGCCTGCGCACCAGGTTGTACCATGCCATACCTGGTCTAAGGTATTGCCACCTGCCCCACCATCGGTGGGGGAAAAAAATCTGTACCTGCACAGGGATTTGTACCACAGAAAGGATTCCTGTATTTTTTTTTTTAAATCCTTTTCTGTTGCTCTTTCTAGTCTTTTAAAAATCTTGCAAACTCAGCATCTTATGCCACGAAAGGATGTTTGCTCTCCCAGTCTGGCAGGGAAATATCCCTGGGACCCAGGACTGGATGTGCTAGAAGCAACATTGCTTTACATCTTTGAGATGCTGCATGCTGAGGACTAGTTGTCCCTCAAATCTACTTCGCCTCAAGTCATTTTTGGAGTGTTTTAACGCGGTTTGAGGATTGCCTAGGCTGCAGCACTGGACTTTGTGCTGTCCTCTTTGAAGTCATTTGGCTTTTTAATGACCTGCTGGGAGTATAAAGAAGTTGGGCTAGGAGGTTCAAAAGGCTGAGTTTCCCAAAAGCAACCTCAGGTGAGCATGAGTTGCATGAGGATTAAGCTCCTAAATGCTTCTGAAAAACCAAGATATTTTTCCTGCATCTCCCTCTCCGTGCAGGTGGGAGGGCCAGTGCAGTCCCTGGCACCAGTTCCCATCCCACCTTGGTCCTTTGGATATCACCGAGTGCTGGCAGAGCCCTTGAACCCCAGCATTTGGAAGGAGGACACCTCCGTGTGGAGCGGGAGATGGAGCCCTTTGCTGGCATCGAAACCCCTTCAGCCAGAGGTTTGCCGCCTCCCAGCAAGATGGTTTTGGGGATTAAAGTGGTCATGTAGCCATGATCTCCGTCACTTGTTGAAGGATGGTGACTTGTACCCCCTGATGGATGGCCCCTTACATTTTAGTCCCAGACAGGGGATTGAGTTGCCTGTCCAGAGATGTGCCTCCAGTTCAGTGCTTTAAAGAGCTTATTATCTCTGGGTGGATTCAGGCGGGGATTGATAGCACCTCTGCCTAATTAATCATGTGCCAGGTAGCATGAAAGCAGAGACTTCCAAAATACCCAAGTGTCTTATCAAAGGTTTCAGCTTAGTTTAATTCTGGGTCTCTTGTTTATTTGACTTTGCGTCTGTGTGTGTATGTGTGAGAGAGAGAAAGGAGTGATTCCGGCTCTAGGCAAATGGTCATTAAAGGCCTTTTTAATCCTGCAAAGTTATAAATAAATATCCATGGCAGCATGCACCTGCATATTCATCAGTGCATCCTTTCCTCCGGAGACCCAGCAGCGTGTCCTTGGCGTGTGGCTGGTTTCCGAAGCAGGGTAGGAAACTGCGAGTTATTTTGGAAATGGAAAATAAAATCTGGAAGGTTTATCCCTGGTTTTGCATTTGCTAATTTGTTAATTACCCTCTCCCCTAGGATGAGAATTGGAGTGGAAAGAGGATTGCTGGTGGCTGATGCCAGCTCTTCTGAAGGAGGCTGGAAGGCAGGTTGGGGGGAGAATATTTGTAGGTCATTTGGCTTTTTCATGTCCCTGGTCCTACTCAGAGGAGAGGTGCAGAGCCTGAATTTTCCTGTAATCCTACGGAAGTGAAATCCTTGATCGCTTTGAGATGAGATGGGGAGAGCAGCAGGTCAGTGCCTGTCTCTGCTTGCCTTATAGGTGGCCAAGGTGCATCTCGTCCTCTGGGCTGGCCCAGGCAAGCATCATGAGGAAGCTGCACTTTGAGGGTCGTTTCTGGCTCTTCTGGAGACATTGGGAGAAATAGCTCATTGGTTGGGCTTTCCCCATTTTTATCTCACCGTTGGCGGGGAAAAAATGGAAATTTGGAGGAAATTGAAGCACTTCTCCTCCTCTTTGGCTGGGGAGGAGAAAGCAGGTACTTTGGAGTATTTCCAAGGCTTGAACAGGCTCTTGCATCTCCAGATTTGCAGCATTCCTCCTGCATCCCGCGTGATGGGAAATATAAGCTGTTTTCTTACTTGGGGAATGGGCTGTGTGTAATAATGGAGGAATGTTTGCAAATTGCATCATGGTTTCACTGTTGGCCACTGTGGAAGATTAATGCAGCGGAGATGCTGGACCTGCTGGCAGATGCGTGCTGGGGTTGTGTTTGCATGCGGATGGTCTGGCAAATACCCCTCAGAGCCTGGCTTTTAAGAGCTGGATTGTGAGTCATCCCCTGAAGACGACAGGCATTTGGGCATCCCGGAGCTGCTGCGCTGGGGCTTGCAGCTGGGCAGCAGCTGCAGGTACAGCGGTGCCTTGACAGCTGAAGAGCAAGAACCAAAACTTTTTGTATTAAAAATAAAGGCAATAGTTTTAGGGAAAAACTGGGGAGCGCACTCAACCCTGAAAGGTTTTCAAGTCCAACCCCTAATCCTCAAGGGTGATCTAGGTCAGCCTAGAGCCCAAAGGTACCTAGCCCAGCTTTGCCCCTGTGCTGGGAGCTGGACACCTAAATACTTCCCCAGCCCCTCCTGGGCTTGGCATCCGGACGGGTTCAATTGCACAAGAAAAAAAGGAGCATGGCAGTGCAAGAGCCTTTCCTCTTTTCCCTCTAATCTACACATTATTGCTTATTTTGCTTTGCCCCCTTGAGAAGAAACTACAAATTTATTCTCAGCTGCTTTCATGAAGTTGCTCTTCACTTGCACGTCTGGGGTTGATGGTAATGGTTACAGCAATAGCAGGTGCTGCTAATGTTTCCTTTGCAAACCTTCATCTTTACGGCAGACTTTACTAGCCAGCCTTGTCAGCTCTTCTCCCCCCTGTGGATGGTGACCATTAGTGCTGCAAGGGAGAAATACAATGCATTAAGGTGAGGAAGATGATCCTTCCCTTTCCAGGCTGAAACGCTGTAACGTGAGTGTGTGCAGAAGGTGGAGGGGTTTGGTTTTTTTTGCTTCTTTTAATTTATAATGAGCTTTTGATTGGTTGCTCATCTGTGGGGTGGACTGGCTAGTAAACATCCCTGAAATGTCATTGCTGCCCGCAATCCTTGATGTTTCAACACTGCTCTCAATGCTGACCCACCATGGCCACAAATCTTGGCTTGTTTAAGGGGGGGTGGGGGGGAGGGGGAAGTTCCCTGGCTCCTTCCCAGTGCTGTTTCTGAAGCCTTTGTGTGGGTCTGATGCTGTAGCAGACCCAAAAGCTTGGGTGAAAGAAACAGTGAGAGAAATCCCCACAGGTGGAGCTGGGATGGGGTGAGATTCTTCCGCATCGGCCGGGGCATGAGCCTCCCTCCCTTAAATGCCTGCCGAAGGCCGTCACCCCAACACCCATCCTCATCCTGCGTTGCAGCCCTGGGCAGGATTTGTCCCCAGCTCTTCCTGCCCTGCTTGGCATCAGCCAGCCTTGCTGGTACAGTCCAGCCATGTTAGCATGGGTCTGTAATTTTGGGGAAGAAGTGGAGCAGAAAATCCCCAAGCCTCTATTTTGCTCTTAATGGGGGATTGCTGGCGTGGTGCTATGGCTTTCCAGAAGTCTGTCTCTCTGGGCAGTTCCTGCAAGATCCTAATGTATGGGACACATCCCCCTTGGGGTGCTGGGGGACTTCGGTGGTGGTCTGTGGCTTCAGGCTCAAGTGATGCTTCAGTTCTTGAGCGATGCAAGTGCCACAGGACTTAGTTTTCCTGGTTTTGGCCCTTCAATCTCCTTTGGGTACAAAAAGCCTTTGAAACATGGATGTAACTTCTGCAGATGCCGAGTGTGCTTTATGCATTGTAAGATGCCCCCAGCAGAAGCCACTTGCTATTGAAGCGTGACAGAGCTCGGGGCTGCACATGGGCTGGGATCCATCCACGCATCTCTGGTAAAGCTGCACCTTCAGGGTACGCTTGCAGTACCCCTGTCCCCATCTGGGGTTTCTCCAGCTGAAGGAGGAGAGAAAAGCGGAGTCCTTGAAGCCCTCATGCAGTTTCGGAATTACTGATTTCAGTAATTTGCTGATTTTTAGAGCTTGCTGTCAGGCACGCTGTGGCAGAGCAGGGAGCTGGACAGGGCATGATGGGTGGACCAAGGATGTGGGGACTATTATGGCTGCCCCTAAATAAGCAGCTCGGGTGTGAATTAGGGCCCTGTGCCTGCCACTTCCTTGCTCCTGGATATTTGCAGCCACCTTGCGTAAGAGCTGGTGGTTTTGATAGGCCTGGGGGGTGAGTAACGCTTGCACACCCTCGCTGCGAAGGATGAAGAGCTGCCTCTCTGGGCTGTGACTGCTCTGGTAGGACTTGTTTGTCACCTCTGGAGCTTGTTTAACCCCTGTCAGCTCTTTGTGCCAGGATGAAGTAACACACCTGCTGCCCTGGCTAGAGCCCTGCACCTGTGTCCTGCCTGCACTCTGACGGCCCCCACACTGCCGGAGAAGACGATGACCTCTTTGGTAGGTGGCCCTCTTGGCTGCTTTGCACCAGGCCAGGAGATGGTGTCCCTTCAGGATACCAGGGCCAGCATCCTCAGGATGAGCACAGTGCTGCAGAAAGGTCCTGCACCACGTGGCTGCAGGCAGGGCTTTGCCTGGCGCTCCCTGCTGCAGTGGCAGTGACCACTGATGGTCGCCAGAGTCTGCTGCACAGACAGCCCCTTCAGAGCCGTGGATGATCATCTCTGCCCAGCATTGGACCTGCCAGCAAAGTCAACCCTTGGCCACAGCCTCAACCTTTGACCGCGGTGTCACCTTCTGGCTTGGGAAGGACATGGCATGGGAAGCCCAGCAGAGCTGCTCTATCCCTGCAGCACCCCAGCTGAGGGCAGGTGATGCCACTCCAAAAGAGGGACCCAAGGCAGGAGGACACTGTCAATGGGCTGGAAGGGAGCCTGGACCACGGCTTGTGCCCCTTCAACCTGATGCAGGATGAGTGCCGTCAGGAAGCTTCGGTTCCCTGTGGACATTTTCCATGTTGGGTCACCTCTGCACACCTGAGTAACGGGGAGGCTTCTGTCCCACCAGAAGGTTTCAGTATATGGGCAAGTACCACCTCTTCCCTTTGGTGCCCAGGAGCTGGGCCCAGCTCTTCCGCCAGGGAGGGACCTCAGGAAGCATTAAATAGCTGCTGGATGCGTCACCGCAGCAGCTGATCTGGGGCGGTGAGTCAGGGCCAGCCCGCCAGTGCTCCGGCATGCAGGATGGCGGCACGGGGCCACTCCTCCCCTCCACTCTTGCTGTTTACACGTGTATTGGATTTTTTTTTTACTCGTGTGTCTGCATGCAGCTGGGATGAGCATCTCCCCTGGCATGAGGTGGGAGAGGAGTGAGACCATCAGGTTCAAAGCAGGAATAAAATGACCAAGAGTACCCCAGCATCTGCCTGGAGCGCATCCAAAGGGATGCAGAGCTGCTGGTCCCCATGGACACCTTGGTCCTCCTTTGATGGTGGGCTCATCGCAGCCTGCTCTCAAGTGCAAATACATCTTTATTAATTATGAGTCTTTATAACCCTACCCCCAGCCCAAACCCTGACCCGAAAGGCTAGTCTTCTGGCTTTTTTCAGTTTTAATTAGGCCTGCTGGGAAGCTCTCCCTGTGCCGCTGCTCTCCTGCCTGCCCGGCCCTGTACCCAGCTCTCTGCTGTGGGTGGACATAGTGAGGGAGGTGAGCAAACCCCCAAAAATGGGTGAAACCTCGGTGCTGGTGGGATGCTTGGCTCAAAACCTTCATGCTGGTCCCAGACAGTGCTTGTTAGGAGCTCTGGTAGGGGTGTTTGGGATGCAGCTGAGAGGCATTTGGGATGCTTTGGGATTTGGGTTGCAGCTAGCTTTGCTGCTGGGTGCAAAATTGGTGGGTTTGGATATTTTTTTTCTTGTGTGTGGCAAAATGTGGGAGAAAGGCACTTGCAAAGTGTTTGTAGTTCTTGGCTGGAAGGTGCTGTCTCAGGTTCTGAGAGTACCTGTGGGGGACACAGGGGGGTCCCTGTAAATTGGTGGCGGTCCTTGCTTCTGTAAGGAGAGTAAGTGGCCAATTTTCTTGGCTGGCCATGTATTGTTTCAGGTCCAGGGAGATCACTGAACCCTTGCGAGTGCCAGCAGCCATCAGGATGGTGGTTTGCAGGAGCTGCACGAAATGTGCATCGTCCCGCATGTGCAGAAATGCTCCTTCATCTCTTCTTTGTTTAGCCCAGCAGCTTCGGGGATGCTGGGAGATGGCAGTGCCAGGGAACAAACTAAAGCTGCAAGGTCTGAGATTGTTAATTTTTTAAAAAAATTTTTTTTTAGTGTCAGCATTTGAAATTCCAACTCCCAGTTAGGAAATTTGTTGAAGTCGTGGTATGAATCATCCCTACCCTCAATTTTAGGACCCATCACATGGGGAAGGGAGCAGAAAATTAGTCACTTTTTTAATCTGCTTCCAATAAAAACGATTTAGAAATCCATAGCCCGGGGGGGGGGGGGGGGGGGATAAGAATAAAATGAGAGTGGCTTTCGGCAGCAGCCCTCACACGTCCTGGCATCTGCAGCCACCTGCTCACTTCCTGTGCTGTTTTTGGGGCAGCCGGCAGGGCCTGGCAGCTGCCTGCACTTCTGGTTCATGATCAAAGTGACTCCTAGGGCGAACATAAACAGAGGCAGCTGGAAACCAGCCTCCTGCCGAGAAGTGCTTCTTCCCCAAGAAAAGCGATTCTCACCCAAAAAAGCCCTTTTTGCTACCTGGTGGTGTAATGAAGGCACCCACTAATTAAAGCATGGGGTGGGCAGTGAAGCTTGGGGAGAGGGGGGGTCATATTTGCAAGTGGAACAAGAAGACCACTTCCCAGCTGCTGATTTTTTAGGAGTGATGGTAAAGAGCTTGGGGGGGCTACAGCGGAGGTGATGCTGGGGGCGAGGTGGAGATTTTGAGGTTTATTGCCTGGTGGCTTTTAGGGTGGGTTTTTTTTGAACCAGGGTGATGCTGTCGTTGTGGGATATTGGGGATGAGATGCTGCATGTGGGCTGTGATGTCCATCCCGATCAGGGACTGCGGGGTGGGGGAGCATCTCTGGTCCCCCCAGATGAGGATGAGCTGCCTTCATCCCATCAGCTCTTCCGTGAGCCCAGGGCTTTGGGGTAAGAGGGGCAGCCGGGCTGGTTTTGGGTGGGCTGGGGGAGCTGATCCTGCCCTGGGAAGGGACGAGGAGGGCAGGCAGAGGAGGGAGCAGCCCCCAGCCCTATTTACCACCCTCTTTCAAGGGGGCAGGTAACATTGCATGTCTGGCAGCGAGCTGGGGACGGTGACCCCCAAAAACCCCAGGGGTTATGGCAAGCAATCGGTTAATGGGGACCCCCTGTGCTTGCAAGGATTTAAGGAAATAGTAAAACGATTGGATTTTGGGGTGCTGGGGGATGCAGCAGGGAGACATGCAGCAGGGAGGGATGCACCGGCTGCTTTTTGGGGGGATTTCCTCCATATCAGGAGAAAAACTGGCTGCTGCCACTCCCAGATTTTTGGCGGTGGTGCGCCATGCACTGCCTGCTGGTAAATGATTGCCAGGGCGGCTGGCCGAGGCGGGGCCGGAGGTTGGTGACGGGTTTGAACCCAAACAGGTGCCTGGGACTGCTGTGCCGGCAGCCATCCTGCTCCCGCACCCGGCAGCGTTCGGCAACCGCTGGATTTTTTGGGCAAGGTGAGGTTGTTTGATGCAACTCAACCGGCTGGGTTATTTTTTCTTATTTATTTTTAAGCTCCTGGCCTCCCCATGGGATCGGGGCAAGGGAAGCCGGGTTTGATGCTAGCTGGGTCCCTTGGCCAGGGTGGGACGATGCCCCCCGGGATGCGCTACCACCCCAAATTTGGTGTTAGGGTGCTGCGGTGGGGCAGGGGTGGGACGGTAGCTTCGGGGTGAGCTGGGTGGTGCCATGGCGGCGCCTGGACTTTGCTCCATGCCGGGAGCCAGTTGCAGCCTTGAATGCACAGGGTGGGGGGAGCAGTGCCAAAACCCAGCTTTGAAATGAAATTGGGCTAAACCTTGCAAATTCTAGTGGTTTCGGGCTCACAGGGAGGTCGGCTGAGCCGAAGGTGCCCTTCACCCCCACTGTTTTTCCCCGGCTGCCCAGCCAAGGCAAACATGATCTCAGCGCCAAGGTATTTGCGGTGGCCACTCCGTGCCCGTGTTTCGGAGGTGGGCAGGGGGCTGGCACTGACGGGACCCGGCACCCACAGGGAACGGCCTCACCAAGCCGTACTTTCCCCGGTTTCTCTTCGCCTTTCTCACACCATGGCTAAAATCCCTTGTCGCCAGAGGGGGGAACCCTTCAAATGCTCCCTTTGATTACTCAAGCAGGCAACAAAAAATAAGCAAGAAGTGGCGTTTAACCCGAGGCCAAGCTTTCTTGCAGCCTGGCTGCAAACTTGGGAGAGCTGGAGCTGAGGCTGTGACCAGCCAGGTGAGGTTGGGAAAGCGGTTTGGGACCCTCTGGACAGAGGCCCTGGAAATTTCCTATATACGTTCCTCCACCCAGGGCTTTCAGACAAGCCTGATGCTAGAAAAAACAGTGTTATAGGGGGAAAAAAGATACATCTTTGTTTGCACGGTGTTTGAAAACACTGTAAGCTTAAATATTTGAGATCTTTACAACTTGTCCTTAATTTTTTTTTTTTTTAAGACTGCCGCAGTTGTTGAGCTGCTGGAAGAGGCAGGAGGTGGGTGCGCATGGGCTAACGGGGGTTATTTTAATGCAGGAGAAGTAACCGCCGGGTGGGAGTTGGGCTGGGCCCTGGTGTTGGGCAGAACATCCCCCAGGAGTCCAGCCTTCACCATGGGTGTTTGTGCCTGGCTTCCCCTCCCAAACCCGGCCTCTGGTCCCGTTTTTGTGCAGAAAGAGGCTTTATTTTAATTTCTTAATTCCTCTCTGATAAATTGAGATGGAGGTAAATAGATTAAAATGTGCATTATCTGCACCTTCTCTCAATATCCTGTTGCGAGGGTGGGCAGGCGGAGGTTTCTCCGCCTTTTCCAATATTATTTGGAAAATCCCCCAGTGCTGCGCTGCCAAATTGTCAGAAGAATTGCAGTGAAAGTCCAGCAAACCCATTAAAAGTCTGCACTTGCAGCAGAAATAGCCTGGGCATCTTCTTCTGGGCACCATGCAGGCACGCAAACCCCATCATTTCCCACCATGGGAAGATTTGGACCCACTGCCCACACATGAGCAAAAAAGAAAAAAACGTTGTTTTTTGTGGTGTGGTTTTGTTTGTTTTTGGTTTTTTTTTTTTTCAGATGAACATCAGTTTTTTAATAATATCAACAAAAATGCCATCAGTGCGCAGGGAGAGCTGCAGAGAGGGGGGAGGGCAGCAGTGAGCAACTGCTTGGTCTAGGATGCACCTTATGGGATGCTGGTGTTAAAGATGATTTAATGGTGCCACTCTTAAAGCATCTTGTATTCCTCATTAGCAGCTTGGGATGGAAACCTGGTTTCTTTTCCCCCTGCAGGCATCCCGTCCTGTGATGACCCAGTGCACCTGAAGCCCGGCAGCCGCAGGGATGGAGCTGAAGGTCTGGGTGGACGGGATCCAGAGGGTCGTCTGCGGCGTCTCGGAGCAAACCACCTGCCAAGAAGTGGTCATCGCCTTGGCGCGGGCCATCGGTGAGCCATCTCCATCTGCTGGGGGGATGCCCCTTTGTGGGTGGAGCCATCTGCCGAGGGGTTGCCCCATCTGCAGTGCTTCCTGGGAAGAGGAGACCTTGGGTGGGTGGGGGTCCTGCTCTGGGGTGGTGGGGATGTCACCAACCGCTGCCCATGGGGCAGCAGCCTCGGCACACCACTGCTGGCCATGACTTTCCCCATCTGACGTGCTCACCTCCTCCTGGCAGGTCAGACGGGCCGCTACGTGCTGGTGCAGAAGCTGCGGGAGAAGGAGCGGCAGCTGCTGCCACTGGAGTGCCCCTTGGAGTCACTGGCCAAGTGCGGGCAGTATGCCAACGATGTGCAGTTCGTCCTGCGGCGGACGGGCCCCAGCGTGGCCGAGCGGCCCTCCTCAGAGGGTGCTCCCCAAGCCCCCGAGAGGACGTTCATCAGGGCCAGCTTGCCCATCAAGCCCAGGCCCGCTGGCATGGATGCACCCCGTTCCCGGGAGCCGAAAAAATCAATGACCTTCAGTTTGGGTCCTGCGGGCTCTGGCGAACCATTCTCCATGAGCCGCTGGAGGCACCAAGCGCGGGAAGGGATGGACTTGGAGGGCAGTGGGGTTGTCCAGCCCTCCAAGGAAGAGCTGTTTAGGAGGGTGCTGCGGCAGCAGGAGCAGCTGCATTCCTTGGAGGCCCACGGGGACACCCTGGAGACGGACCTACGGCTCTGGGAGCGCGGCTGGCTCACCTGCCAGGAGGACGAGATCCTCTACCTGGAGCACCTCGTGCGGAGGAATGAGACGGAGCTGGGTGAGGAGGAGTTTTGGCAGAGCGAGCTCCGGCTGGAGAAGGAGTGTGAGCGGGAGCGGCAGGAGCGGGTTAGGAGCCTGCGGGCCAACCTGGAGGAGTACACCCAGAGGATCTACGAGCTGAGTGCTCGGACCGAAGCCCTGCAGGAGGAGATCCAGTGGGAGATGGCCGAGAGGGCCAAGAGGGGGAAGGAGACCCCTGTGCCCAGCCCCACAGAGCTGGAGGACATGGCTGCCAAGATGAAAAGGGACCTGGAGGCCAAGGTCAAGCAAGGCACCCAGCTGGAGAGCAACCTGGCCAGTGTGGAGAAGGCCCTGGAGGAAGCTGAAAGGAACCTGCAGGTAGATAGGATCGGGTTAAGCAGCCCCATGAGGCGGTGGGACCTTCAGGAGGGGATGGGACCAGCTTTCCAGCAGCATGGGGCTGATGGTTTGAGTGCGGTTGGTCCTGCCCCGCCTGGCTGGTGAGTGTGGGACTGGGTGCATGGAGGTGGCTCAGCAGCCCTGACCACTGTTGGGGGCACACTACCGCTCTTACCCGGTGGCACAGAGTCCCACACCCACCACTCTCCGTGCAAGCTGCATCTGGGCTGGGGCTCCTGCTGGCTGGTGCACGGGGAGCACAGCATCACCTGCTCCGGCACAGACGATGGTACTAGAGCAAATGGTCCATGTGGGGTCAGTGGTGTTGGTGCAAGGGTCGATGTCATCTTGGATAAAGGAGTCTTGGAGAGGGATAGTGTAGGTCCCCATGGTGCCTGTGCACGAAGCCTTTTGACCGTGCAAGCTGTGCAGGGCCTCGGGCTCATCACGGGGGGCTGCGCCAGCATGGAGATGGCAGCCGTGGGGCTGAGCCGTGATGCTCCCCAGCTCGCCTGTCCTGGCCCCCCCAGCATCAGGGGGTCCAGGTGCTGCGTGACAGCTGCCCTCCACCCGCTGGGTCCCCTTTGGTGGAGCAAAAGGGAGAAGCTTTTGCCCAGCCAG
Organism: Platalea leucorodia; assembly: GCF_965183815.1. Lineage (NCBI taxonomy): Eukaryota > Metazoa > Chordata > Aves > Pelecaniformes > Threskiornithidae > Platalea > Platalea leucorodia. The sequence goes on from NC_138829.1 coordinate 53,179,499, forward strand.
GTGGTAGTAGCTCTCCTTCCCCAGGGCGGCCATGCTTCCAGCATCTCGTCTTGAGCATCTCATTTGCAGCCGGCATCTCCCAGCACTGCAGCAGTCGCCGTTTGGCGGCTGCTCGCACCCTCTTGTGGAGATGCAGCAAAGCAGGGCTGTTCCCAAAACGCCTTCCTCGTCCCTGCTACCCGGGCACCCCCCTTCCCACAAGCCCTCGGAGAGGGGCGGCCGAGCCGCCGTACCCCCGAGGTCCTCTCCACCGGCTCCGGCAGGGTGAGCCACCCCGGGGGGGGGGTATTCCGGCTGGTTTGGGGGCTTGGGGGGCGACATGCGGCTCACCCTGTCCCTCCCCTCGGTGTGTGTTTTGCAGGCCCAGACCCAAGAGCTGGAGGAGTTAAATAAGGAGCTGAGGCAGTGTAATTTGCAGCAGTTTATTCAGCAGACGGGGGCCACTGTGACCGTCCTGCAGGCCAGGTCTGAGGAGGACGCCCAGCCGGAGCCGAGCCCGCGCGAGCTGCCAGCCTGCCGGAGAAACGGAGGTCAGCACGCCGCCGCCGGCTCGGCCGCAGGGGCTGCTCCGCGGGACCCCTGCCCGCTCCCTGCCTCCCGTCCAAGGGGGTCGGCCCCAAAGCTGGCCAGTTCTGCCCTGGGCGCTGAGGTTAGGCAGCAGGGACAGGGTTTCGGTGCTGGCATGGCAGTCGGTCACCACCCCGGGGGGTCTCTGAGGTTTGCCAGCCCTAGGGCTCCTTCCTCCTCCCCACTGAAGCCTCGGGACTGCTCGTAGCCACGCTCAGGGGTTGGATCCTGAGTTGCTGCTTTTGGGGCCGGGGTGGCCACAGAGAGCTTTCCTTCACAGCGTTGCTGCCTGCCATCGTAGCAGCGGCGGCAAAAAGCAGGTGGCCAGGGGCCAGCGTCAGCCCTTGGGGGCTGTGGGCTGGTGGGAATGGGCTCCGGCTGCCGATGACCTCTTTGTGTTTGGCGAGGGCAGGGCGAGCGTGGTGCCCGGGGCCACGTCCGCATCCTTGCAGGAATGAGAGGAGGCGGCGGAAGGCCCTCATCTAGGGATGGGGGAAAGCAGGGACCTGGTCGCTTCTCCTCCGGAGCATGTGGAGAGGGTGACACGGCTGCCCCATGGCACTGCAGGGGCCATGCCTGGCGAGCGCGGGAGGTGTGGGCCCTGCCTAAGCCAGGCATTTTTCCCCATCCCCTAGGTTTTCCTCCCACTGTCGGCACCGACTCGCCTCCCCAGGCCAGCACCAAGCAGCTCCTCGGCCATCCCAGGACCCTGCCAGAGCCCCTGGTGTCCAGCCTGAACCCTGAGGGTGCGTACGTCCCAGCAGGCCCCCAGGAGCACAAGCCAGGCTGAGGAGGATGCGTGGGAAGGGCAGAGAGGCTTTTGCTGCCCAAAACAGGCTGCAGAGAGCAAGTGTGTGCTGGGAGCGGGAGGCCGGAGCTATTTATAGATGCCATTAGGAAGAGCAAAGCTTACACCCCGGCAGCCTCCGCTCTGCTGCCACGCTCTGCACGCTGGCGGTCCGGCTCTCTGCCCTGCTGGGAGTGCGGAGGATGCTCCTCATCCCCTCTCCTGCTACGCCGCATCCCCCAGGGCTAAGACCTTGCTAGGGTTAGGTCAGGGAGGATTTGGCTCCCATCTCTTACAGGAGTCACTTCTGCTTCATCTTGGGGACCAGTTCACCCCAAAACCTTTTCCACCTTGCACCATGTTTTTGGGTGCAGCAAAAGCAAGCTGGGATGTCCCTACCTGCCGTGGCAATGCTGCCTGCATCCTGGCATACCGTTCCTGCCCACGCCACCATCCCCTCAGCAAAACCCTACTGCCATCCTCCTCCCAGCCCAAAACATCCATCCCTATCCCACCAGATGCTGCGGCGTCTGCATGTCCATCTCCCAGTCCAGGCTTTGCACTGGCGTGTGTCCTGTTTTCCGTTCCCCTTTTCGTGAGCACTCGCCCGCTGTGATGGGGTCACTGAGGGTATTTTTATCTTGTCTTGCAGTCCTACCAACCAGGCAGAGCATCTGGAGGTAGAAGGGCCTGGCCAGCAGAGGATCAATTGCCTTGCAAGTGTAACTGTATAAATAAACCTTATTATATATATATATATATATATTTTTTTTTTTTTACTGCTTTATATTGTGAATGGATGTGGACGGCCAGACAGAGTATTTTTACAGACTGTAAAATAAAACCAGAGACTGACAACACAAAGCAGCCCTCTTCCCCTGCGGATGGAAGCGACCCCCTTCTATTTTTTTAAAGCGCATTCTATATTCAACAGAAAACAGCGGCACTCCCATTCTGCATAGCCTCCTCAAAAGACCCATCATGCATTCGGAAAAGTCCTTGCTCCTTTGTCTAGGGGAGCGAAGCTGCGGTGGAGACCTGCCTGGAGGCTCGCCTGGATGGAGCAAGTTAGCGGATTTTATAGCATCTTGCTGCAGCAAGCGGGGCCATGACAGACAGCCTCTTCGCTGGCTGCAGGGGAGGCCCAAGAGCAGTTTCAATTTCTGCCACCCCCTCTTTTTTTATTATAAGAAACTCGTAGTAGAAACCCCCTTTCCACAGTGCCATGGACCAGGCTTCAGGGGAGCAGGGAACACACAGTGGGAGCTTGTTTTTCTTAAATCCACTTAATTTTTCAACTTGTTTTTAAAATAAAAAGATTGCAGAATGAGCCCTTCCCCAGTGGCGGCACGGGTGGGGACCAGGACCAAAATGCTCTTGGTGACATTTCACTGAATTTTTTTTTTTTTACTTGATGGCCAGTAGTTATGCTCGGGTTTTGTTCATCTGTCCCAATGGGTTGCCTTGTATTTTAATTGTGAAACCAAAGCGGTTTGGGGAGGGGATGGGTTTGTCCAGGAGGTCCCTGAGCCTGTTTTCAACGCGTCGTATGCAAAAAAAAATGTGACTCGGGCAGTGTTTGCCGTAAACCCCTGCTTTCCCTGTACGAATGTAATCCTGCGTGCCGTGGTTTCAATTTTCAATAAATCTTTGGGAAAGGATTTGAGCAAAGTGAGCGTGAGCATGCTGTTGTGGCCCAGGGTGAGCCATCCCTGCCGGCTCCTGGTCCAGTGCCCGAAGGGCACGTCCGAGCAGTTTGCGCACCCCACAGCCACCTCTTTTGTTTCCAAGCCATCTCCTTCCATTTGCCGAATTAAAGCTTCTAAGTATTTTATGACTGAATGCATCTTATGCACACGCTGCTCTTCTTTTATTTTATTTTTTTTTTCTTTTTTTAAATCACAAAGTGCTTTACAACCAGCGGATGAAGCTTGTCTCCGGTGAGAGGGCGGCCGTCTCTGGGATGAAACATGGCAGCATTTTAATAATGCACAGCAGCAGCTGGGAGCATTTTAGGACAGGAGGCGAAGGGGATGGCGCTCGGCTGCAGATAGGAGCAGGTAAGGGGGAAACCTCCCATTCACCTTCAAGCCCCTCCGTCTGCACCTGGATAACCACAAGCAAGAACATCAGCTCTTGCTCTCCGTCAGCATCTCCCCTGAGGCTCTGCTGGGCGCCGGTGCCCAGGGACGTGCCCCTCTCAAAGCCGATTTTTTGAGGTGTCACTGCAGCTCAGCAGGTTGGTCAAGTGATATTGAAGGATTAAAGTTGGCTTCGTTGGGAGACCACTGGTGCAGCTGGTTACGACTGGAGACCAGCCGCAACGGGAGATGCAATTTCAGAGTTGTCTTCTTTGAATCAGGGTTTTTTTGGTTTGGTTTTTGTGGTTTTTTTGGGCAGGGGGGTCCCCCCTCCTTAAACCACATACCTCTGGGAAAATGAGTTAAAAATACTTTGCTCTATGCAGCTGCATTGAGTTTCTCCTCTGCTTGCTTGCTTTTTGGGCTTCTTGCGCTCGTTTTTTGGACTCTCTTGGTTTTAAAATGAGACTCCACCTTGCTAAGAAGAGAAGCGGAGGGATGATGGAAGTTGTAGAGAGCGTTTCAGTGCTGCTTGGGAGAAAAACACTCGAAAAGTGGGTTCAGAAAACCCACTTGCCTTAGACACGGCCAGATTTTGGGATGTTATGTGAAGTCCTCTGCGTGCCCTGAAAAACTGACCCAGAGGTTAAAACTGGATCTCTTGGTTTTGGGGCTACATTTGTAGCTTTGCCTTCTGCAAAATAAATGGGAATAAAGAGAAAAGGGTCATCACTTACGGCACCTCCCGCTGGGAAAATTGGGCAGAAAACTAATTTGAACCTCTGATTTTGCATGGGATTTTTGCCCTGCGCTCCTGCTTATATCTTATTTGATTATTATTTTTGCGGGTTATTTCTGTTCAGCCATGATCTAACCAACACCAGTCTTTCTTGGGGCAGGGGAATAAGGGTTTAAAAAATACATATCGTGGCAGATTTTGGCCCTGCAGTTCATGCCCCTTGGCTGGGATGCAGGACTTGGAACTGCTGCGTGAGACGGGGCACAGTGTAACTCGGCCATGTGCCCCACTGAGGTGTGAGAACCAGGTGTGGGGTTAGGGAGAGCACTGTGGCCAGGGGCTAACTCTGTTTTTTTCAGCTCAAGGCTGTGCCATTTTGCAGATATTTTTTTGTTATGTGTCCTATAAACCATCACCCAGCTGCTGCAAAGGCAGCCGTGTTTCGTAAGGTAATAAATGAGTTTGATTAACGCCTCTTCCCTCTGCCGTGGCGCACACCACGGCAGGGGGGAGAGGCGTTAATCAAACTCATTTATTACCTTAGGAAACTCCCCACCCGTCGGTGACCCATATTCCTCCTGGCACGGGGGGCGTGCAATGGCACGGCGAGCGTGCAGGTCCCCGCGCGTTATTTAACAGAGCGAGGCTTGATACCCGCTCTGGCTCCCCCGCCTTTCTGCTTTTATCTGCTCTAAAGGCTGTGTCAATAATACATTTCTGCCATTGAATATTTTATTGATGGTTTGACTTTTTTGCTGCTCACAATTCCCATTTCAAGGCTGCATGATTGTTCCTAATTAAAATTTTATGCCCTGGGAGAAGCCTTCTTGCTACAGTGGAGATGATGCTGTCCTTTTCTAGGCCACTACAGAGCAGTAGGAAGAAATTACTCATTGTTATGAGATTAAAACAAAGCAAATAAATTATTGCTTTTTTCCATTAAAACCAACCCAAAAGCCCGGCGTACGGCGCATACTGGAGAGGGAAGAACTGGCTCATGGGCAAGGCAGGGATCCAAGCGTACCGGGTGGCTTGAGGATGCGGTGCTGTGGCTTGAGGGAGTTGTGTCCCCGCATCCCTCGGGCGCTGCAGGGCGGCCTCTTCCTTCCCTGTGGCAGGCGGGAACAGGCCTCAGGGCTTCTCCCTCCTCGGATGCTTCTCACCGCCAGCTCCAGTGCCACACGAAAAGGATATACCTGTTTTTTCACTGGCGAACAGTCCCAGCATCTTTTTTTTTTTTTTTAATGTATAAAATATATCTGCAATCTACCTACAGGCTCTGTCAGTACAAGGCACCATTCAGGAGAGTAATCCAGCCACCTCCAGCCTCCCCGGGGTTCTCTTCTCTGCACTACCTGCCATCTTTTTTTTTTTTTTTTTTTTTTTTTTTTTTTTAATACTGCATAAGAAAGATGGCTCCCAGCTCCTCACCTGTCTACCCTGGACTGTGTTGGCTCGTTACGCCAGGCATCCTCAGCAGATGGTGGTCAGGGGGCCAGCACTGCCCCAGGCCAGTACAGTTTCTCAAGGGCAGCAGAGCTGCGGACACTTGAAACACCCTCCCAGTTCGCAGTTGTGGATTTGTACGAGTTCCTCGGTGTTTGGGTTTGTTTTTTTTCCCCCACTAAATTTTATCATCGAGTGCTAGAAGCATTTGTGCTGCCTCCCAGCCCCTGGATTTGGCAAGCAGCTTTTAGAGCACATGCTTCAGCACCAGTTACGTAAGGAAAGGTGTGAATGACTGGAGGAGAAAATGCCTGTTGGTTTTGCTCCCCAAGTGGTGTACAGATGCTCTGCTGCTTGCTCCTGGGCGCACAGTTCCTACAAGGGTAGTTCACTGCAGATGGAGAAGAAAAACTATTTGAGCTGGCAAGCGTGTCCATGCAGGGAGCACTGTCTGCTCTCCCTATGATGATTTTCCTTTCTCTGTCTCAGGGTAAAGGCTGAGCACATTCTACCTTGCCCTGAAAAAAAAAAAAAAATCATAAAGCACTAGAGGAGGCTGGGAAATTTTCCTGTTTATGGATGAGCAAGTTTCTCTCCCAACGGAACCTCCTGCCAGCAGAAATCTTTTTTTTTTTTTTTTTTTTTTAGGATGTATTATATAAGTCCCTGCTTGCATTTAACTGACTTCCTCTTAAACAATTTATGTACTCCTATTCCTCACAGGCCAGCTTGCTCCTGTGGCGAGGCTCACCACGTAGGACCTGCCACTGGCACACATTATAGAAGGAACACGATAGGTGCTTCCTAGCATGGTGCTTGAAGCATTAGGCCTGCTCACTTCCCTCTGCGAAGCGCTGAAATAAGAGAACAAAATCTTTGAGGAGCAAAGAAAGAGTCCCTTTGGCATAACAGGCCTGACATTCAGCATCGTCCCTTCCTGTGAGGCACACCCCTGCCTCTCCCCCAAAATCTTACAGCATCAGTTCTGAGCGAGAGCTTTTAGCACCTGACTACTCTTGTTACCATGCTAAATATCACCTTACGAATTTGTTTATTAGCTACTGAAAAACATGAAATTAAGGGGCAGGGGTGAAAGCACCGATGCTGGGGTTTCTGCCTGAGGGACAACCAGGTCGTACCCTTCCGCTCTCCTTTTCAAGCCACCTTCACCAGCTACAGAGGCAAAATAAGAGATGGGAAGCACAGGGCATGCAACGCACATCAGACATGTCACTGAGAAGGCACAGCCTTCCTCTTCAGCCAGTCTGGCGACCTGGATTACAGTAATAAGCACCCAAACACTGGTTTTGCACTATTTATTGAAGACTTCAGGTGACAGCACAGCAGGTTAGTGTTGAATCATGCCACAAGAATGTTAAAAACAGGAATTGAACTGTATGCCCCCCCTGCTTACTGGAGAGAGACACAAAAAAATAAAAAAAAAAGGCAAAACCAAACAAACTTTACTTCAACCCCTTGCCTTTGCTTACTGGAGCTGAACAGGATGGTTCAGTAGGTAGCAGGAAGTCAGAAGTGTTCATACCAGGGTGCTGCTCATGGGAACTGGGACAAGTCTTGCCAGGTGACCCGTGGAGCTGCGTCTGCCAGTGGCATCGCCAGGGGTTAGTCATCGGGCAGCACAGTCCCAAATGCAGGGCTGTTTCTTCAAAGACAAAGAGAGCGCCTTCATTTTCAGATACAGGTTTGTTACGTGCACAGTCACCAATGAAACGGGGTGGTAGGGGACTGCGGGGCTTCAGTTCCAGCTTGCAGACACACTCATACACAGGTGTATTTTGCACCAGGTCTCCCCCTCTCCCTGCTCTCCACGTGGCTACACCGTGCTCCCGCCTGCTCGGGACCAGCAGTGGGAAGATGCTGTAGGTGCAGCTAGGGAGGAGGAAAGTTGCCTGGGGCTGAGAAAGCTGCGGACCTGCTCCCCCTTCCTTCCCCCCATCCAAAAAGGCACATTTGGCTTATGAACCAGCAAGAAAGCATATTTGGTAAATTCAGGTGTTTTTCCTTTCTTTCCAGCGTGTTTGAGCACCCTGAACTCACCCAGTCTGCACGGGGCACAGAGGGAGCTGATTTTTCTTGTGGAAGAGCAGATGCTCCTCCGGGACCCAGAGGGAGAAACGACAAATGAGCACAGGCAGGAGAGATGGGGACATGCAAAATTTCTCCGTGAGAGACTTTATCCGTGAGAGGACGTTGCTCTGCCTTCTGTGCAATTAACTACTTACTGACCAGAGCACTGCTGATTCCTTCAAATCAAGCCTTTACAACAGTCCAGGACCACACATGAGCAGCCCAAGCAAGAGGGAGAATACCTGAGCCCTTTCAGGGAACCTCGGCTGTCTGCGGTGAATCCTAGCTGGTTATTATGAGCTTAAGCTGCTGACAAAAGCTGCGCTGCACTTCAAAAAAAGGCACTTTTCAACTACCCAGCGTCTTCATTGGCCCAAAAATCGCAAAAGAGAACTTTGTAGGAGAAGCAATCTGCTTTGTCACTTCCTCCGTTTCTAGTGACAGCTACCCTGGGCAGCTGGAGGAGTCCCTGCCTGGCTCGCCTTCCTGCTCCTCGGGGCCATGATGTCAGAGTCCCCGTGTGACATCACAGCACGATCGCGCAAGGCAGCTCTGCCAGCGCCCAGATAGGGCTCTGGGGCCGACAGAGCCCTGGCGCAAGAAGCAAAAAGCGGTGAGCAAAGGTGAGGGGTGGGATGGGAAACAAACGACAACAAAAAAGGAAGGTGAGGCTCGTTTCTCCTTTTCGTTTAACAGACTAGAGAGTCTCTCTTTAAAGGTGACTCATCCAGGGCAATACCAGGCACAGTTTCTTCTATTAACACACCCTTGGCAATAGCAGTTCAGTTAGTCACTGACTGGGTATCAAGACGTCACCGGCTGGGATGAAGCGTCTCTTTAACTTGGTACGGAGTCCACTAGCACTTATTTACTTTGGAGAAGAGCGGGGGGGGGGGGCACGCCATCCCTCCCGTGCAACTTTACCACCGGACTCCTGGCGCCCGCTCCCCTCACCTCCGCTCCCGCCGGGCGCCCTGAGCCCCGCTGCGAGAAGCGTGACATCTCCTCAGCTCCGCCGTGCAGCGCAGCTCATCGCAGGGCGCTACTGACCGCACGTCGGGGGTCCGCCGGGCCGGGGGTGGGAAGCCGCTGGAGGCAGGACAGCGGCGTTGGGGGGGGGGGGGGGGGTCCGACTCCTTTTCACGCCGGAGCCCCTCACCTGGGTGACGGGGAGGGGAGGCAGGCGTCGCGGCGTCGAGGCGTGGGTCCGTGGGGCGAGGCGGCCGCACAGCGATGTCCGAGGAGCAGGTTAGCCGCTGTCACACGCACAGTGGAGTCGCCGAGAGCACAATGTGCGTTAGTCAGTGGCTCACCTGCTCCTGGAGGGTGACGGGGGGCGGCGGGGCCCACCTGCGGCGCAGGAGACACCGGGCAGCGTGAGGGACGGGGCGGGGGGGGGGGGGCGAGTCGCGCCGTGCCCGGGCTTCGCGGCGCGCCCCGGCACGGCGGGCTGCAGCTCCGCGCACCCACCCCCGCGACACGCTTCCTCCTGCCGCCCCGGGGCCAGCGGCGCTCCGCCGTCCCGGGGGTGGAGGGGTCTCTCCCCGTCACGGCCGCCGCTCACCTGCGCTCCCGCCGCTCCGCGATCCCCTCGCCGCCGCCGCCGCCGCCAACTTCTCGCTCTGCCCCGGCCCGGCCCACGCCGCGCGCCACGGCCCCCCGCCCCACCCACCGGGCCGCGCCCGCCAATAGCGACGCCGCCCGCCCGGCCGCCGGCCCCGCCCCCGCTCCGGAGAGCCCAATGGCAGCTCGGTCACCGCCCGCCGGCAGCGGCGGCGGGGCGGGGCGGGGCGGGGCGGGGCGGGCGGCGCGGCCCCCCCCGCCCCCCCGGCAGTGACAGCGGCGGGCGCGGCGCGTTCGCTTCTGCACGTCGCTGCTGCGGGGAGGAACCATCTGTACCTGTTGAACCGCCGCCCGCCTCCCGCTCACCCCGCCCCGCCGACCCCCTCCCCGCCCTCGCCGCTTCGCCTCACGCCGCCGCCCGCCAGCGGCACCCCCCTACCCCGCCGCCGCCCGCGGGGAGCCCCTTCCCCCCCCCCCCCGGAGCCCCGTTGCCCCCCCCGCCTTCCCCTCCGTCCCGTTCCCGCCCCCGCCGCAGCCCGGCCCATGGTACGGTCCGCCGGGGCCGTGCCATCAGGGCAGTGTCGGGGCGCACGTAGGCGGTACGCTGGGGCGGGGGGGGGGGGGGGGGGGCGGCCTTTGGCGGCGCGCGGGGCCGTTGGCGGCGTGCGGCGTCCAACCGTCACGGCGCGCGCCGCGGGCGGGAACGGCGAGCTGCCGCCCGTCACATCGTTGTATTAAATTTTACGCGGTTATATTAATTTTTAAAATATTTTTTCCCGTTGTTCCCCGCCGGGGTGGGCGTGTGGAAAACCCGTGTGCCCCTTGCATTGCCGGGGGTGGGGACGGTTCCTGGCAGCCCGGGGCGCTGCAGGGGGCCCCTCAGCCGGGAAGGGCCCGCCGCGCCCCGGGGCGGTGGCGGTGGCCTCGAGGGGCGAGGGCCCAGGCGCCCAGGGAGTCTCCAGAGTCCCTTCCCCCAAAAAGGGCGGCCAGTTGAAGGCCGCCTGGACGTTCCCAGTGTAACAGCGCACACCTTCGTATTGGGAGAGCTCGCTCTCGCTCATCAGCCCGCAAGCTGGCAACCAAGCCAACGGCTGAAACGCTGAACATTTTAGGGGGCCTCAACGAGGATTAGCTAAGCGCCAAAGGTAGTGCTTCATGGATGGGCATAGCACTGTCCCGCGGGGGTGAAGAGCCTTGTTTGGAGACAGGGGGAGTCAGGCAGCGAGCCGGCAGGCTGGCTCCCGTCTGCCCGAAGCCACACGCCTCCCTCAAACAGACCAGAAACCAGCACGCGTCTGGGGGAGCGGGCACGTTTGGTGGGACCCCCGCTTCATCCATACTGCTGATGCGCAGGAAAAAATGCTTTGGGTGCGAACTGACCAAACAGCGGCCAGGCACCACATCCCTGCTCCACCAGTCGTGCACGGTGCCTAGAAATGGCACAAGCTCGGCATCCCTTGTGGAAACTTGCTCGGCATCAGCTGTCGCGGCTCCGACGGCTGTTTTGCAATCCAGTGCTCTTCCCGCAAGGTGTGCTGAACGATTTGGAAGCAAAGCCCAGCGCAGGCTGCCCGATAGCTGGTGGCGATTCCCCACCAGAAGGATTTCCCTACGCGTTTTGCTGAGCGCTTACCAGTCACCCGTGGCTCTGCCCTCCCGCTGCCGGTGGGGAGGAGGACGGGGGACAGCCCTCCTGCGTGACAGCCCGCACAATGACCGCCTCTGTTGCCGCTTTGCGTGCATGCTGTGTGGGGTTTTTTGTTTTGACCCAGCAGCTGCAGGCAGAGTCACGTATTGTACGCCTTCCCCAGCGCCGGGCTCGCGGCCGGGTTGCGGCAGAATGGGCCGCAGAGCCCGGGCCCTCTGGGGTGAGATGACGCTCAAAGCCGGGCACGGCTGTGGAAAACAGGTGTTTGGGTTTAAAAATCGGTATTTTGTGCAGAGTGACACGGCCGGGTACTGCCCCGACACCTCCCCGCCGGCGCTGCCGCTTCTGCCGGGCCGCTCCGCGGGGCCGGCGAGCCCGCGGCAGCCGCGCTCCGCCGCGGCCCTCGCCTCCTCTCCCAGGCGGGGCCTGACATCTCAGCTGTTGTTAACCAGCACGTAACGAACGAAGCCCTCCTTCCCCCGCCCGTCAGCGGCAGGGAAGGGCCGCGCTGGAAGCGGCGCTGGCCCGGCCGGCTGCCCGCGCCGCCAGGCCCTGCCCGCCTCGGAGCTGCCGGGCACAGCGCCCGCCTGCGGCCCGAGCGAAGGCCGCAACGGGCGGGCGCCCGCTCCGGGGGTGCCGCCTGCCGTGGCTTTCGAGGCAGGGCGCGGCCCCGGGCGCAGACGGCGGCCTGGGCCCGGGGGCTCCGCAGCAACGCTGGCCGGTGGTGCTGCCCGCGGCCCTGCGCCCGCTCCAGCTCCGACCGAGCTGGCGGCTCGGCCCTTCACCTCCGGGTGAAATTTCCTATTGACGAGGCCGGTGCCGCCCCGGGGAGAGCCCCCGCGTACCCCAGCCCTGCAGCGCTTCCCCTTGTGCCCCGCTGGCCTTCAGCCCCCGCGGCCGTGCGGCGACCGGGAGCCGCCGAAAGGGGGAACGCGCCCCCGTCCTGCCCCCGGGCACCGGCAAACGCCGTGCTAATTAACGTGCAATTAAAAAGCTGCCCCTGGACAGCGCAGATCGCGCCTCTTCCAACACGAGGCGCTCCGTGTTTCGTGGCCGCGGGCTTGCGGAAAGCTTCACCCCGGCCCCCCCGCTGCGTCCCTCTCCCGAAGCCCCGGGCGGGCCGGCAGCAGCGAGGCTGGCGCGGGCTTTGCTCCGCTCTGCGCTTCCAGGAAAAGGGCCTGGCTTCCTCCCCCCGGCCCCCGGCCGACAGCGACCCGAGCGTCTGCGGGGACGCGCTCCGCAGCGCCCGGTCACGTCCGCCGACGCGCCCAGACGGGGCCGCGCCCCCTCCCCGGCCGGCAGCCGGGCCTGGGCGGGACAGGGCGGCCGACGGCGCTGCGAGGGAACGGCCCTTCCCCCGCTACGTGCCTGCCATCGCCCCCAGGAACGGGAGCGCCTGGCCGGGCTCCGCCACGCGTAGTCAGCGGGAACGAGGCCAGCCGCGGTCCGCGTCGCCTGGCGGCGGCGTTCAGGCCCGACCCCTGCCCCCCAGGCGGCACCGCGCCCTCTCCGAGCAGCGTGCGCCGGGCCCGGCCGCGCCGCCCCGGCGGCGGGGAAAGCCCCGGCCGCCCGCCCGCCCTGCGGCGGCCCAGCCCGCGCCCCGAGCCGCCGCCGCCGCCCGGGGTGAGGGGCCCGAGCGCCGTGAGGGGGTGACCCATCCCGGGGCGGAGGCAGCCCCCCCGCAGGCCTCGCAGCCTCGGTGGCCTCTGCGCCGCCCCCGGCGTTCGGGGACACCGGCCGAAGGGACAGCGACCCCCCCCGGGGATGGCGGCGGGGACGCCCCTGCCGGCCCTGCTCCCGTGGGGCAACCGGGAGCGGCCGGGGCGGGGGCCGGCGCCGCCCCCGCAGGGCCCCGGCCCGGCGCCGCCCGCGGGGCCGCAGCTCCCTCCCCTCGGGGCGGGGCGGCCCCGCCCCCCCGCGGCCCGGCGCACCCCCCCGCCAATGGCTCAGTCCCGCGGCCGTCTCCCCTCTCCCCCGAATGGTTCACCCCGCCGCCGCGCTCCTTTCCCACCCCCCTGCCGCGCGCGCGAGGAGTGGTTCGGTCCCGCGGCCGCTGGCGCCGGCACGGCCGTGACCCGGAAGTGCTCCCGCAACACTTCCGGGGCGAGGGGGCTTCCGGCCGTGCAGCCCGTTACGCCGGCCCGGCCCGGGTATGTGAGCGCCGGGGCCCGCTCCTCGCGTGAGTGCTCGGGGCGGCGGCCGGGGCCCGCTTGGGCGGCGGGGGCGGCGGCTGGGCCGGGGGGGCGGTGGCGGCGGCGCCGGGCCGCGGGCCGGAGTTGCGCGGAACGGCCGTCGCCCGCCGCGGCGGGCTGCCAGCTCCGGAGGGAAACTGCCCCGCCGCCCTCGGGTTCGTTGGTGTTTATCTAATCGCGTTCCTGTAAGATTGATTGATTCTTGGAGCAGCGGCTGGCGGCAGCTGCCTGGCGGCCGTCGGGAGATGCGGCTGAGCGGCGCCGCTGCGGGGGGCCGCCCCCGGCCCGGCCGCCTCCCGCCGTGCGCTCCGGGCTGCCCGCAGCCGGGTTTCCCGTGGAAGCGGTCCCGCGGGTTGTACAGGGGCCGAGCAGGCGGCGGAGGCGTCTCGCTGCGCGGGGAGGACCTGCGCGGCGGCGGCCCCGGACGGGGAGGCGACCCGGGCCGGGGAGCCGGCGGCTTCCTTTGCTGCTGCAAAGATTCACTGAGTAAACCGAAATGTCTCTGGCGTGTCACCCCCTCCCCGCGCCCCCGCTCCCCGCGCCCCTTCCCGTTGTTTGTGGTGCACGTGTGAGCGCGTTTGAACAAGTTGGAAGCTACTTCAGCCTTCTACAGGGAAGTCGGTGGGTCTCTCGGCTGACAAGTGGAAGTGAGGTTTTCGTGCAAGCGTTTGTTTAATGCACGTTAGCGTATTGCAAAAGCGTGTTTAGGCTTAAAAGCTTTGCCTTGAGGGACCTGCGCTTACTGACAAGTTTTTAAGTTGTGTAACTGGTGCCCCCTTCGTTGGGTGCCCAGTAACGGTGGGGTGGGTGTGCTTTTTCTAGCTTTAGTTACTGTTTTTTCTGCTGGTTGTTGTTGCGTGGATGTATTGCTGATGTGTTGCAGAGGTGTTCGCTGTGTTATTTCCTTTCTTGAAGGTCACTAGGTCTTGGTACCTTTTGTTATGGCTCTGCACCAAAAAAAAAAAAAAAAAAAGTGCAGGAGGGTGTGGGTGGTTTTGGTTTTGTTTTGTTTTTCTTTTTTTTTCCAGCCATGCCCATAAACAGCAGGGGAAGCTGTAATTAAAGATGGGAATGGTGTGAAAGACTGATGCTGAAAGGGAACTCACTAGTAAGGGTGGCTCTTTCTAAGAAAAGAAGCCTGTTAAGAAAGAGGAGGATGTGCAGTGTTGGAGAGTGTTTGATTGACAGCTGGAAATGGAGCCAGTGGCTTCAGGGAATTGCAGGCTGGGAATTGCATAGAGCTTGGCTGCTGCTTGGAATACAGAGGTACAAAACGCCCAGCTGCTCCTCTGGGTAGGATGCCGCACTTCAAAAGTGCTTTCACAAAGCCCATGTGCGTTGCTTTGTTTGCCTTACAAACTCCCTGAAGAGTGCAGTGTCAGCTCCTGGGGAAGCTTTGGTGGACAGTTTTGGTCCTGGAATTTAGAGTGGCTAAGTTTAGGGCAGGGCCAGAGTGGGGGAAAGATAAACGCTTCCTTACGTACCCCTGGATTAATTTTCTGTGTCTTATCTGTTAGGTTCTTAGGCACTTTCATTATTTAAATCGTTTCATGGGCAGTTCTGGTAGTGGCATTTAAGAGTTAATCTTTTCATAACTTAAACAGGGGGGAGTTGGATCTAAATTTAGATTTAGAGGGCTTTTTTAAAGCTCCCTGTGCAGGCTAGATTGGCACTGCGAGGCCCTATGCTGTAGGAGTCTCTTGTTAATCTGAATACTTTCCCTGCCTAGTTCTTCTTACTTTTGCCTTTGGAATGTGGTGGTGGCAGATATTAGTCACAGCATATCCAGATGTTTTCCAACTGGGTACAACCATGATTTTTACAACTCCTTTCTTTCAGTGTAGCATATGAAATTGGAAACAAAGCCGAATGCTTTCTGATGTGTGACATTGGTTTTCCAGAGGGAACTGAATCATTCGGTTGAGTTGGGGGGGGAACCAAACCAAACCAAAAAAAACAACAGACCAACAAATAAAGCAGATGTGCCAACGAGAACTGAAAGCTCATGTATTTGAATATTTCGTAGACTTAAATTTAGTTATAAGTGCTCTTTAGAACATGACTGTTCAATAATTGCCCATGAAATTAGATCAGCATTCAAAACCACCCTGTGAGAAAATCCAGCTGACTTGTTTTCTTTGCCTGTGTATTTGCCGAACGTTACCCAAGCAGATTAACATAAATGCCTTGTCTAGTAGCTTTTCTGTTTCTAAAAACTAGAAACTGCTGAAAGAAGTTGGTGATGGAGGAAATGGGTTGGTGCTAGAAAGGAAGGTGCGTACGGCTGGAAGAGCTGCTCGCTGTTGTAGGTGGCTCTGCCGGCTTCGTGTCAGAATGAGATGGAGCTTGAGTGTGTTTTGCAGACCGTGGCTCCTTTGATGGTTAGAAACCTGCACTTGCCTTTTGGCTGGAACATACTCAAAGTACATTAAAATACTGATTTGTGGTAATGCATAAGGATCTTACTTCAAAAAAGTAAATGTTTACTGAAGTGCTTGTTTGATAAACACTTGTTCTGGTGGAAACACTTAATCTTCTCTGTTCTTAAAGGCAACAGAAAACCCTGTTGCTAATATGGCTTGAAGAAAGTATTTGTAATTGCCATTTGAATGTACAATTAAAATGACTTAAGGCAGCTTGACGTAAAAATGTAATCTGTCTTAATAGCAAAGCCTGGGCTTACGATTTATACTGCAGCAGAGCCCATGCTGCGGTAGGCACACAGCACTCGGTGCAAACCCGACTTGGTCCTAGTGGGTGCTGGTGCACATAAAGTGATCAAACACCTGCCACACACTCATCGTTTTTGCGGTTTAATGTTTTATTAAAATAAAGTTTCTTCTAAATGAGAGTAAGGTTCTTCTGACTGTGAATTTGAAAACAGGGATGTTAAGGAGGAGTACGGTGTCTGCCTTTAGCAGACCTAGTGTGTAACGTGTAATTCAAATACTGGATATGTTGTGCGCAGACTGCAAATGTGCAAACGACGCACCTGCTCAGGGAATTGAAATGGGTTTTGCTGTAAGCGGCGATGCCTTGCGTTAGTGGTATTGAGTCCAAAGACAAGGGATCTCTGGCCAGGTTACCCTGCATCTGTGATCACAAGCTACCTGCTGGGGACACATCCTAAATTACTCTGAATAGAGTCTTTGAAGTGGGATGCAGAAGAGAGCATCAGCAGATGCGAGAGCCTCCACTGCTGGAGGCCTGTGTGCAGAGTACTGCACACCACGGGATTTTCCAAGTGAGCAAGCAGCCGGTGGTGGGGTACACCGGTGAGGGCACGTCCTTGGCACCCCAAAACTGAAAGCAGCTGTAGTTGCCTCAGTTGAACGGCCTTCAGGGATAACCGATTGCTTTTTAGCAGTCTGGGCTTTTATGTTAACAGAAGTGCATAGTTAAGTCTTACCTCAAAGCAATGACTACAATCTCCTTCTTAACCAAACTTCTTGGTTTACATAATAATAATAAAAATGTTTCCTATCTATTTTGTATCTGCTGGTTCCAGCTTGGGGGGATTAGAAAAATTCTGATGTGGGAGGTGCTGGAACAAAAGCTGGACTTTTGCACAGGTGGGTGAGCTCCCTGAAGTGTATCATGAATGTGTTTGTGTTTCACAGTGGTAATTTGTTTGAAATGTCTCCCATAAGAAAAAAACTTGGAAATGCTGCTTATTGTTCTTAAAAAATAGGAGAATAAGCTCTCGTATTAGGTGTATAGTCAACTTTGGTTTCCTTCTTTTTTCCTTAAGAGCAGCTGCCCAGTTTGGAAAAGATTGTAAAGTAAGGTTTGTGATGTGCTTAAAGTCTCAAATTCATTTCATCTCGCTTGGTTTCTCCTTCCTTGTCTATTCCCAGCTCTCCACAAAGCAGACTTTTTTTACTGACAAGAATTGAAGACTTGATTGTTTGCTGCAATACCAGATTTTCCTTAACTCTGAGTTTTGCCTCCGAGCAAAGTACAAGCTTGCATTTGCAGCATAAATATGTCAGTTTAGATTGTCAAGTCACAAGTGCTGATTTGTTTGCCTCTGTGCTTAAAGGATATCTTTCTATGGGGTAGCAGGGCGAAAATAACATGGGTAGTTGTTTTATTCCACAGCAGTGAAGAAATGCATGCTGTTTGAAAATGTAGTTAAGTATATGTTGGTCAGAACTGTGGTTTGTGGGAATCACTTTTAAAAATAAAAAGACCCTTTCCTCACTGTGCTTATTGCTTTGCTTTAAGGAGAACTACGGAGCAGGGGAATGAAGGTCTTTGTGGTAGCAAAGTGGGGGCTTATCCATGGTTTTATCCCCATGGTGGTTTTGGTTGGCCTCCATCATCTTCATCTACAGCTTGGGAGTGCTGTAGCTGGCTGGACGTGGCAGTAATGGGTCAGCAGGAACCTGCTCTATTCCCACAACCTGCCAATGGAGAAGCGATACAGGCAGAGGATCTGTGTAAAATCGAAATACGCTACGTACATTCCTGCTACCTACATAACAAATATGCCTGCCGCTGCCCTGCTACGGGAGTGGTGCTGCCAGTCGCTGCCCGTATGTATCCTGGCTGTAACGTCACCAGGAATTTTGTGTTGCTGGGGCTAACAGCTTTTGGGAGGATATTATATAATTGAGTTTCAGTTTGAATAATTCATACGTACGCACTGCTGAAACTTGAAAAATTCCTAGTGTTTCTTCCTATTCAGTTACATCACGGAGTGACTGGCTTTTGATGAGTCTGCGTGTTTTCAGCCAACAGAAATTGTTTTTAAACACACTCCTGTTAACAGCCACAAATTTAGCTAAAAGTTTAAACATTTAGGCGAGATTCTTACTGAAGATTTCAGGAGAAATCTTTTCCAAGAACTTGGTTGTGTTGAAGCTTGATCTTTTTTCTTTTCAGCCCCCCCCCCCCCCCCCCCCGAGCATTGAAGACTCCATTTGCAGTTTAGTCTGGTTTAGGGAAGCCTACATTTTTAAGGCTTTTAAGTGCAGAGCTGTGCTACGTGGCTCAAAAAGGGAGTGTGCAAGTAAAGATACGCATCAAGAGTACTTGAATAAAATGTACTGTTTTGTTCCAAAAATTCTCTTAATATGCCAGATACGTAATGTGGAGCAGGGAGAGGGGGAGAAGAGCACACGATTGAAACTTCTTTGCCACACTTGTAGAAGAATCTAATTTTTTTTTTATATTGAGATACGATATCCAGCTTTATAAGTGTCAATTATATTTTCCCATGACTTGCTTATAGAAGCTTGCAGGGATCTGTCTGTCTTAATGCTTTGTAGCGTTATATATTAAAAGCTCTGGTTTGAATGTCATTATGAATTTGGATCATGAGACATCTTTCAGCATCTGTCAGTTTTATTGCCAGTCTGTACCAATGCCAGCAATTAATGTGATTGCATTAATATGCACCAAATCAAGTCTCCTCCTTTCTGTGGAATAATGGTTGTGAGGTCTGAGACTTCTCTATTTCATGACAGAGCTGTGAAAAGGCCTTTCTTTAAAAAGACCTAAATCACGTAATCTTTCTTCTTGTTTGTTTTCAATTGAGCAAGATAGAGTATTTTGATTTAAAACACATATTGTCATCCTGTTAGGCCTTGTTCAAAGCGCCTCTGGTCCCTTTCAGTTTTACCTTTTGTTGCTAGTCCACAGGATGGTTTTGGTGTTTGCAGGTTTTCTATTCCTGTTTTCAGTGGGGAGTTCTGGTTATACCTTTTTCCGTCGTCCAGGAGCCCAAGATAAAGCTGAGTCTTTCACCTAAACTGAGTTTCACAAGCAGCTGGTTTCGTCTAGCTCAGCAGGGATGTGAAACTTCATGTAACGATAACTGCCTCCCTGTAGCCACCTCTGACTTGAAACTTGGAAAACCAATCAATGGTGTGAGGAGCCTTTGCTGTAGAGCGATGTTCCTTCTACCGTTCACGTCTCCGCAGATGCATCGGATGCTCTTTGCTGGGCTGACGCCTGCTCTGCTTGCATAGGTGGTGCACTGCCTCGCTGAAGTCTGCCTTCTTGCAGGGAGCGGATTCCCAATGTCCTGCCATGGATGATGACAGCCAGGATGAACTGATAAACAAGAATGCTGCACTAGGCAAGGGCAAAAGACAGAGTCTCGCGCTCCTCAGTGAAACAGGTAAATACAGCCTCTCTGCATGGGCACATTTATAGTTATAGATTGGAGAACCTATTGGTTTAACCTCCAAAGAGAAGTAAAGATATATTTGTGACCACTTCTTTCTTTTTCCTTGAGAATTTTTTTTGTTTGCTTCCTAAATTCTGTATCTCAAACTGCTGGCATGCTTCCCTTGAGTTTCTCAGAACAGGCAGCTTTGATACCACTGAGGAAATCTGGGTTTTCACTTCACATATAACATCCCAAGCAGGAGTTCTGGTGTGTCCTTCACTGTTCTGCCTGTCTGTCTGCATCAAATAGGTATTTCCTCTCTTCTTCTCCTTTCTTTTTAAGAAAGCAATGGTGGGAATAGCTGTGATTCAGAAGATGATACCGGCAGTGAGGAGGAAGAAGATGACACTGAGGAAGAGGGAGGTGAGGAGGACAAGGAAGAAAGTGAAGATGAAGAACTAGAAGGTAGGTCTGGTAATGTGTGTTAACAGGCATTTTTTTTTAACAATTGGAGGAAGAGCGGGATGAAAGCTTTTTCTCCAGAAATTAACCATGAAATGTAAATCCACAGATGCTGCTGTGTCAGGCTGATGCCCAAATCCTACAGTAATAAACAAACAACTAATAATCCCTAATTTCTAACTTTTTAAAGCATGTGTATGTTTGAAGACTATCCACTAGCCAAACTGTTGTAGGTATAGTCAGTAGGAGTGAACTCTGCCCCAGCATGAGCAGAAAAAAAGTCAAAATTGCAGCAATGTCTCATGCTAATTTTTCATTTATGAAAAGCGTGTTTGTTTGTTTGCTTTGGCATGGGGCTCTAAAGTGAATGTTGTGATGGGGAGTTTTGGAAATAAATTACTATTGCTGTTAAGTCTAGGGAGGAGGGAAGAAGACTTTTTGTTTGAAAAAGGAGTGTGGATCTTACTTGGATTTGTTAATTTTACTGAAAATGTACTCTGTAGATGCATGTACTTCTGGAACTGCTGCACTCAAATTATTATTTAGATAGGCAAAAATAGAGTTTTTTATCACATCTTAAAGCTTGTTGGGAATGCAAGAGCACAATTTTCCAAGTTACTAGTTAGATTGATTTGAACACAGACTAAAAAGTTGATGCCAGATGCCAAAAAGCTTAATGAATCCAGCATTTAGAGTATTGTCTGCTGTGTCTGGACAGGAGAATTCAATAGAAAAGACAAAAGACAAGGGCCCCATTTTCATTATTAAAAAAAAAACAAAAACAAAAACCAAAACCCAAAACAACAACAGCCCCCTCCCAAAAAAAACCTAAAAACACACAAAACAAAAAACAAACAAAACCCAACAAAATAAGTGAGAGTGTTTTTTAGGTAACTTTTCACTACTTCTTGAAAATGTCAGCTTAATTTGCAGATTTTAGGGAAAGACTAACACACGTCTCTGCGTTTTGTACTAAAAATAAAATCACCTTTCAATAATGTGTGCTGAGTGTCTAAAATTAATTTTACTTAAACCCAAGCTTCTTTAAGCAGTCTCCAGCTAGGCACCCAGATCCCTTGACTTTCAAAATCATTATTTACTGGTGAAATCTTTAATCTGTTCTTCTGCAGGTGAGTGTATTGCTGCTTCTTGTCCTCTGGAATGTCTATTTAAAAAAAAAAATAGTTGGATACATGATAACTTTACTATAATTTTATTTTATAACTTCAGTGTTCAGTGGTAGCCTGACATATCCTACTCTCATTTTGATAATCTGTTGTTTTTCTGCTGTCTGTCCTTTTAATCTCTTGCAAGACTAGTCACGTTATCAGGCTTTATTTTTTGCCAGAGTAATCCATTGCTTTTTAGTGAAGGGATTTAGGAAAAAAGAAAACAGCAAAAATTATTGCCTCAAACTGGGGAGATTGTGCTTTGCCCTTGCAGCCCCATAAAATAAGCTTACTTGGAGTTTTCTGCGGACTGGTACCCCATCCTGCCCACCCCCTCTGCCCTTGCTGCTGAAGCCCTACAGCACAGGAGAGTTGTTTTTCTTCTCTCACTTTTTAAGATTGTGAAGATGATGATGAAGAGGAGGAAGAAGAGGAAGAAACTGAGGCCACTGTGGAGAGAATGACTGATTCTCTGAAACTAGAGCCACACATAAACGGAGCGAGCATTTCCTCTGATGAGGATGGCGAAAACTGCCCCATTTGCCTCAACACGTTTAGGGATCAGGCTGTTGGGACTCCTGAGAACTGTTCCCATTACTTCTGCTTGGACTGCATCGTGGAGTGGTCTAAGGTGAGCTGTTTTGTCCCTGATATCTTGTGGCCTTCTGGTGTGCTCGGCACTTTCCCCTCTGATCATGCTGTTCTGCTGTAGTGAGAACAAAACGCTGTAATATTTATATTTTCTTTCTTAAGCTTTTTTTACATAGACTTGGTTTACTTCTCTGTTTGGCAGGATTCATGTTTGTGAAGTGTGGATCTCTTTTTCTTGTACCCATCCTGATCTGTTGTGTTCTCTGAAAGCCGTAATGTGATAAGCAAGTGTGTTTCTAAGCATCTAAAATTCTTTTTTTCAAGTCAAGACACCAGTAATACTGGTTTTTCTGTGTGTGTGTGTATTTCTCTGTATATCTGTCTTTATCTCTTGTTGAATTCTGTGTTGTGGCTGTTGGATGGAGGTCTGTTGCAACAGTGAACGTTTAAACATAGAAAAGATATAAAAGAATACTGACTAAGTCAGCAGTTTGCTCTGAATTCAGTTTTCAGTCAGAGTTCCTTGCTGCCTGTGTAGTTCCCATAATCATAATCCAGGGTGAGAATTACAACAAAACTTACTGTGCATGGAGCAGTACCAGTGGTAATTAAATTTAAAAAAAAAAAAAAAATCACTCTTACTGAATGTATTTGTAAGCCATTTCCGGTTGCTCATTCGTCCAAAAGAAAGAAAATGCCCTAAAACATGAGCACTATTTCAAGGCAATGTTTGGAAGAACTTTGATGTTGCTTTGGCTTATTACATTAAAAATTGAAGATTTCCTTTTTAAAAAATTGAATCAAGACATGTGCTTATTAACTGTATGGGGAAATTTTTTTTTTTTCTTTCTAGAATGCAAACTCCTGTCCAGTGGATCGAATCCTCTTTAAGTACATTAGCATTCGGGCACATTTTGGTGGTAAAATCTTAAAAAAGGTAAGCTTTCTACTGTAGCAAACAACAAGGCCAATTGCCACAAAATAGCTGTTCAATGGTTCACACTTCTGGCGTGTTTATCTGGTATTTGGTATCTGGATGAATTATTTCTGTCCTATTTTGAGATTGCCTTTTAAGGAACTGTTACTGTTTTTCTTCCTCCTTAACCATGTTTCCTGCAGTATTGTGTGTGGATTGAAGTGTGGCGTTGTTTCTGATGGCAAAAAGGGTGGTTTTCTTAACTGCCTCTTTTGCATAATGGACATTTGACTCTAAGCTGTTCTGCCTTGATAAGCCTGTCCACATGGGGAAAATGCCCTACATACTGCAAGTGCTGTTATAATACGAATAGGAATAATCTGGGTTATACATGATCTCTTCCTTTTGTCTTGCTACCAGCTATACTGTGTAACAGTTGGGTTTGTAAGGGGAGAGAGACACAAGGCAATAGTAGAGCTTTTTACTAGCACACTCAGCCTGTGCCTTTTTCTCTCTCAAAAAAATATTGAAGAGCTGTCATTGCTCTTTATTAATATCAGAAACATGTTGGTTTTTAGGGGACATTTACGAGTTTGATGCTCTGTTTTCATAAACTGATGGTTTATTATTAAATGTTTGCATTTTAACAGAAGCGCCAATTAACATTTAAATCTTATGTTTGGTGGGGGGAAAGCTAAGCTTGCTCTCTTTTGTCTTGTTTTTGGTTTTTTTTTTTTTTGTTTGACTACTTTTGATCTTATTTGGGAATTTTGCTTTCGCCTGTTCTTAAAATGCAGTTTTCTATAGTTGTTGGTGTCTGACAGTACACAAGTTCAGTAGATATTTTCAAGCATTTGATCATGCCCTACATGTGTTGAACAAACTAAATGAAGGTTCTGGTTGTAACAGCCATTTTGGTTCATTCGCTTTTAGATTTTGCTGCGAGTACTGTTAATGTGTCGATGGATTTTAAAAAGTGCCACATTCTGCATAAAATGTGAATCCCTCTTTTATGTAGATTCCTGTTGAGAACACGAAAACTCAGGGTAATGATGGAGAGGATGATCCAACCTTCTGTGAGGTGTGTGGCAGAAGTGACCATGAGGATCGCCTGCTGCTGTGTGATGGCTGTGATGCAGGGTAAGAAAGGTTGAAATGAATGTAGCACCTGCGTGATATGGCACTGCAGGGCTGGCCAGTGTCGGGTCCACAGGCACTATCTGGTCTGTAGGCTGCCCCTTGCTGCTCTCTTCAGGCTCATCATGTGCCCAGACTTGTACCCATGTGCTTATAGTGCAGACATCCCCATGATGTGGTGGATCTCTTTCTGGTCATGTAGCAGCATCTGTGTGGAGAGTCCTGCACACGTCAGTGCTGCAGACCACTGAAACAGGTGACCATGCCTTCAAGTGATGAAGATGTTCTGTACTCATCCATGCAACATATGGGTGCATGGAGGCTAAAAAAACTTATATCCTTTATGTCTCCTTGAGAGGGTGACTTGTCCCACCTGACTGGGCATTAGTGATGTGCGGGAGAAGTGCTTAAGATTCACAGGTTTGTGAAATTTTGAGGTCTTTTCTTTATAGCCACAGCTATTAAATGATTTCCTTACTCTTGCTTACTTCTGTCTCTGCCTGACATATTCCCCCCCCCCCCCCCCCCCCCCGATTAATAAAATAAGTGTTTAAGTAGAGGCATCAAGATACTTGAACACAACTTTGGGCCTACAGTCTTCTACTAGAATTTAAAGCTCTTATACTGTTTAATCAGTCTTGCGTCATTGTCAGCTTTATCATATCAAAAGTTACCTGTTGACCAAAGAGAGATACTTGCTTGTAATGAATATGTAAAATAATCTTTCAAAAATTACTTCTAGCAAGCTAACTAGACATCTGGTAAGTCTAGTTCTGTCTTTGTGTTCTGTAGTGTCCATATACACTGATTCACCTTCTGGAGAAGAGACAAAATCAGGAATGATAAATGTTGTTAAGCATGTCATCAGAACACTGAGTTTAAAGTACTTAACCAAAACCAATGTTTCATAGGTCTTATCTGAAGTCAAGTCTTTCAGTTCTTTCTGAACTTTTATAAGCTTTATCTGAAGTCCGGGTATTGCTTCAGATTTTCCTTTGTGGTCTCTCAATAGTTCCTCTGATTCCCCACTCCTCTCCCCCCAGTCTGATACAGTTTTTGATTTTTATCTTATTTTCCTAAAATAAGTTCTTTACAAATGCTTGACTTCTAGAGTTAGCACTTCTGGAAGCACTTCCTGAAGAAGGAACTTGCCATCTTTACTGGCTCTCCATGGCTGAGATTAACTTTAGAAAAATGTACACTAGCTTGCTTCAAATCCTAGTTTTATTCCTCTACATTCTCTGTCTGACTTGACACTGGAGTGAAAATTTCGTCAGTTATTTTTGCCAACAGTTCTAAAGCCAGTGGAGTCATCCTGTCTTTCCATTGCTTTTAGCTAGACGTGGCTTTCTGCAATGTTTAAACTGTGTAGTATAATACTATTATCTTATGAATTTAAGTTATGGTTTCAGTAATCAAATCTTTTTCCGTTGAAACCATTTTCAGGTAAGACTTGTTGGAATGTGACAACCTAACTTTCTGAACTGCGTAACAATAGCATTAAGGTTGGTATGAATACAAAAGTGCGCATGCCTAGACACTTGAACAAACAGTAGAAAAAGGGTTAATTTCATTCATGTCGTGACACATTAATCTGTGACTTCGTTCAGGTTACCAAGTAGCAAGAAGAGAGTAACACTGATATAGAGACAGGTGTCAAGAAGATAAAGAACAGGGCTACATCCATGACCAAAATTCCTTCATTTTATAGATCTCATTTTTCTTATTGTTTCATAGAATCATAGAATACCAGGTTGGAAGGGACCTCAAGGATCATCTGGTCCAACCTTTCTAGGCAAGAGCACAGTCTAGATGAGATGGCACAGCACCTTGTCCAGCTGAGTCTTAAAAGTGTCCAGAGTGTTTGTGAGGACTGAGACAAAATAATGAGGCAGAAGGTCCCCAAAAGCATCCATTCATTCCTTAAAGGTACAAGAAAGAAGTCAGAATTCAGTTCTTCACTGCCAGTCACAGAGCCCGAGAGGTGTGTTGAGGGCTTGATGGCCAGTGTCTGTTGCACACAAAGAATCCTGGCCAGACTGCTTGGGCACATAGAGTCTTTGTGCTTGTGAGTGGGTGAGTACAAGAGTGCAAGTATGGAATCATAGAATCATTTGGGTTGGAAAAGACCCTTAAGATCATCAAGTCCAACTGTTAACCTAGCACTGCCAAGTCTACCACTAAACCATGTCCCTGAGCACCACGTCTACCCGTCTTTTAAATGCCTCCAGGGATGGGAACTCAACCACTTCCCTGGGCAGCCTGTTCCAGTGCTTGACAACTCTTTCGGTGAAGAAATTTTTCTTAATATCCAATCTAAACCTCCCCTGGCACAACTTTAGGCCATTTCCTCTCATCACTTCTTACTTGGGAGACTGACACCCACGTCGCTACAACCTCCTTTCAGGTAGTTGTAGAGAGCAATAAGGTCTCCCCTCAGCCTCCTTTTCTCCAGACTAAACAACCCCAGTTCCCTCAGCTGCTCCTCATAAGACTCGTTCTCTAGACCCTTCACCAGCTTGGTTGCCCTTCTCTGGACACACTCCAGCACCTCCATGTCCTTCTTGTAGTGAGGGGCCCAAAACTGAACACAGTACTCGAGGTGCAGCCTCACCAGTGCCAAGTACAAGAGGACGATCACTTCCTTAGTCCTACTGGCCACACTGTTTCTCATACAGGCCAGGATGCTATTGGCCTTCTTGGCAACCCGGGCTCGCTGCTGGCTCATGTTCAGCTGGCTGTCGAGCAGCACGCACAGGTCCTTTTCCACCAAGCAGTTCTCCAGCCGCTCCTCCCGAAGCCTGTAGCATTGCATGGGGTTGTTGTGACCCAACTACAGGACCTGACGCTTAACCTTGTTGAACCTCATACAGTTGGCCTTGGCCCATCGATCCAGCCTTTCCAGATCCCTCTGTAGAGGCTTCCTACGCTCTAGTAGATCAACACTTTCACCCAACTTGGTGTCATCTGCAAACTTACTGAGGGTGCACTCAGTCCCTTCATCCAGATCATCAATGAAGATATTAAACAGATCTGGCCCCAATACTGAGCCCTGGGGAACACCACTTGTGACCAGCCACCACCTGGATTTAACTCCATTAACGCCACAACTCTTTGGGCCTGGCCATCTAGCCAGTTTTTTACGCAGTGAAGAGTATGCCCGTCCAAGCCATGAGCAGCCACTTTCTCCAGGAGAATGCTGTGGGAAATGGTGTCAAAGGCTTTACTGAAGTCCAGGTAGACAACATCCACAGCCTTTCCCTCATCCACTATGTGGGTCACCTTGTCATAGAAGGAGATCAGGTTAGTCAAGCAGGACCTGCCCTTCATAAACCCATGCTGACTGGGCCTGATCCCCTGGTTGTCCTGTACATGCCGCATGATGGCACTCAAGATGATCTGCTCCATGACCTTCCCTGGCACTGAGGTCAGGCTGACAGGCCTGTAGTTCCCCGGATCCTCCTTCTGGCACTTCTTGTAGGTGGGCATCACATCTGCTAACCTCCAGTCAACTGGGACCTCCCCAGTTAGCCAGGACTGCTGACAAATGATGGAAAGTGTCTTGGTGAGCTCCTCTGCCAGCTCCCTCAGTACCCTTGGGTGGATCCCATCCGGCCCCATAGATTCATGCATGTCTAAGTGGTGTAGCAGGTCACTAACCATTTCCCCTTGGATTACGGGGGCTTTATTCTGCTCCCGGTCCGTGTCTCCCAGCTCAGGGGGCTGGGTACCCTGAGAACAACTGGTCTGACTATTAAAGACTGAGGCAAAGAAGGCATTAAGTACCTCAGCCTTTTCCTCATCCTTAGTCACTATGTTTCCCTTGACATCCAGTAAAGGATGGAGATTCTCCTTAGCTCTCCTTTTCTTGCTAATGTATTTGTAGAAACTTTTTTTTTTGTCTTTTATGGCAGTAGCCAGATTAAGTTCTAGTTGGGCTTTGGCCCTTCTAATCTTCTCCCTTCATAACCTCACGACATCCTTGTAGTCCTCCTGAGTTGCCTGTCCCTTCTTCCAGAGGTCATAAACTCTTCTTTTATTCCTGAGTTCCAGCCAAAGCTCTCTGTTCAGCCAGGCCCGACTTCTCCCCTGCCAGCTTGTCTGCCTCTTCATCCTGGTTGGGTGGTCTATGACAGTCTCCCACCATGATTATCTGCCTTGTTGGCCTTCCCCCTGATTCTTACCCATAAACATTCAACCCTTTCATCACCATCTTCAAGCTCTAGACAATCAAAACACTCCCTAACATACAGGGCTACCTCACCACCTCTCCTTCCTTGCCCATCCCTTCTGAAGAGTTTACAGCCATCTGTTGCAGCACTCCAGTTGCACAAGTCATCCCACCATGTTTCCGTGATGGCAACTGTGTCATAGTTTTCCTGCTGCACAATGGCTTCCAGCTTCTCCCTCTTTGTTGCCCATGCTGCATGCATTGGTGTAGGTGCACTTCAGTTGGGCTCTTGATCCCATCACCTTTTTGGGGGAAGAAGCTCTAATTCTTATGTATGTGACCATTCTCGGGTGCTTCTGTGTTAGAAAACACATCAGTAACCCTTGCATCATTGCTGATGCATGGCTCTCCATCCCCTGCTTCTACTGAGATGGCAGACCGAAGGACCTCGCTAGCATATAGTCTCTGAAACATTGGTGTGCTGCCCCCAGGCTTATCTCTAGTGAGCCTGGTTTTATCCCTTTCCCCCTTCAAATCTAATTTAAAGCTCTTCAATGAGCCCTGCTAACTCCTGTGCAAAGAGCCTTTTCCCCCTTTGAGGGAAGTGTCCCTGTCTGTTGCCAGTAGGCCTGGTGTCACATAAACTGACCCATGATCAAAAAACCCAAAATCCTGCTAGTGACACCAGGCTCGGAGCCAGGTATTGATCTGCTGGCTCTTCCTTTTTCTTCCCTCATCGTTCCCTGCAACTGGAAGGGTAGAGGAGAACACTACTTGTGCTCCTGATTCTTTAACCAGTTGTCCCAAGGCCCTGAAGTCTCTCTTGATTGCCCTCAGACTTCTTGTTGCAACTTCGTTGCTGCCTACATGAAAAATCAATAATGAATAATAATCTGAGGGCCATACCAGGGTAGGAAGCTTTCTCTTCACATCTTTAACCTGGGCCCCAGGAAGGCAGCAGACTTCCCTAAGAAGTGGGTCCAGTCTGCATATTGGGCCTTCTGTTCCCTTCAGAAAGGAGTCTCCTGTGGCGATGACCCGTCTTTTTTTTATTTATGGAAGCAGTTTTGACTCAGGTTGTAGGCTGACTTAACCTCGGCAATGCCTCCAAGCTAGATGAACCATCGTCCTCGTTATTGTTTGGTTCCACTTGCGGAGCCTTGTACCTATTATGCAGGGGCACCTGGGAAGGTGGGGTAGTCACAGAGAAGACGCACCTGCTGAGCTGGGCAGCAGGTAAATGAGCCTGAGAGAATGAATGTGAGTAAAATCAATTTACTCTGAGTATTTTTGTAAAACAAGTACCACCTTATCGTTCTGTAAGATCTGGCATTGAGTTTTGTTATGATGATTTTCTGTGTGATGAGGTTCTTTCCCTATCCAGGGGACTCTAGATAGCTGTTGCAATAGGTTCTTCAGTGTCCAAAGTTTTAGGGCTGAAAGTCTTTTCTTGTCAAGTGGCTCATAACATGACTTCAGAACTCCCAGAGATAGTTTGAAAAGTATGTAATGAAGTTCTTGCTACAAGTACTTTTGTTATGACTTTGGCATGAACTTAACAATATTAACTTGTCAGAATACTACTTTGGGGAAATGATCTCATTCCTGGTAGCTGGCAGTTGGAGAACGAACTCTTCTTTCCCAGAGAAGGAAAATACTTTGCTACTCTAGTTTTAAAGTAATGATTTATTGTAAACTTCACTTTTCAACTTCATCTTCTTAGGTCTTTGAGAGAGTGCAAAATCTCATCTGCTAAGGTGTACTCTTTCATGCAAGAAGGACATGATATTCCATTTTGTATTGGCAATTAATGTATTTTAGTATAAACATAATATTGGTGGTTTTGACAGTTTATCTGCAAATTGAGTTTATCACAACATGGTTGGAAACAGGTTTGAAAGACACAATCTGAAGTTTAGGTGATGGGTGGGAGGTAGATTAACAGCTGTAGTCTCTCTGTGTTTTTTTTGTATTGCTATAAAATGGGATTAGAGCATCAGATAGATGTTCCTTCCCTTTCCTTACTCTGTGGCCAGGCACTAAGGTATGTTATCAGGTAGTGAATCTTGGCACGGGAAGGTGAAACAGAGAGCTTCACTCTTTCCTTTACTTATTTCAGAGTTAAACACCGTCCTACATCAGAAATAACAGTAGCATTTCCCCTTTTCGAAAAAGAAAAAGTTGGTCATAGAAATGTTGCTAATTTGAAGTTGAAACTCTTATTGAAGGCTGTGATCTCTCCATGTTCCTTGCCTAGGGAACTTGGTCTAAGCACTTGGTTTTCATGGGAAGCATCTAATTTACTTGGGAAATCTGTTTTCTTTTTAGCAGTGTAACTTGAACATGAGTTGCTTCAAAAATTCTGTGCTACTAACATATGTCGCTTTGGCTGGGTTTTAATTGCTGCAATGGAATTGAACAAATTGCAGAACCCAAGCTGGATAATGTTGAAGGGCTTTCCTGGGTAGCTTCTCTGTAAGTGGCTGATGAGACCGTTCAATCTAGTTGCTCAGCCTGTTGGGTAGAGAACATTTCAAAGGGCCTACCTAAGGGAGCATCATGCTGTCTTCTTTCCCTTTGAGATTTGATAAGGATGAGCATGGTTCTCAGTCGGATGGTGTTTGGAAGTCAGTGTGGTTAGTCTCCAGTCCTGCAAGCAACTGTATGAAGCCAGTGACTGACCAATGCTCTGCAACCTAGCTTGTGCAGTTATGCAGAAATCCTTATCACCAGTTGTCTTTATCGTGCCAGGTGTATGTGGAATGCAATGTGTTTATTCAATGTAACAAGGCATTGCAGTTGACCTGTGTCTAGTCATGCAAAATAAAATGTTCATAAGTACCAGTAACGTTAATAGTATGTTGGTTTGCAGGAAACTGATGTTTCCTGATTGCCTGTCTCCCCAGCACCTCAATACTGCTCTCCTTTTTTTTTTTGCCACCATCAGTTTTGGCTCTGCACATTTCCTACAACTTGGGTTCAAATGGCAAGTGATACACCACACAATGAGGGAAAAATGCTCACTTTTCTGAGCTTTTTTGAGCTTAAAGTGATCAAAATACCGTCTAGAATTGAAGACACATATAACTGTCAGGTAGTATCATTTCTCTGGAGACTGGTAGAAGCAGATGTGTACACCATAGTTTCAAGCAAAAAATGTATCTGCCTTATGTAGCGTGTGAATAGAGGTAAAAGGCTCCCTTCCCTTGGTAAGGAGCACATTGTTTGATTTTTATTTTACTTTTTTCTTTTCTTTTCTCAAGGTATCATATGGAATGCCTTAATCCACCTCTGAGTGAAGTCCCTGTAGATGAATGGTTCTGTCCAGCCTGTGCCCCCATGGGTGTCAGTGCTGCTGCAGGTAAAGGTTTCGTGGTATCCAGTCAAAGTAAATATTTCTATCTTTACTTAGATGATGTGAAGCATGTACTGTTTTGAATAGATGTTTAACCCTGGTTTTAGCTGTTTTAAATAATTGTTTTGATAATCATTCTCTCTTGAACCTAAAGAGTTGACTTGAACTCTTGACTAATAAGAGAATCTTGTTTATTAAGATTTTCATCTGCAGGTACAACCTGTGGAGCTGCTTCTTATAAGCATTTTTTAATCTTCTTGAGGCAATCCCAGCACGTTCATGCAACTGCATGATATTACATTGGAAAGAATTTATTAGGATACTGACCTCAGATTGCCAAGGTAGCAGCAATTTCTGTTACCTAGAAAATTGTCTTTCTGTGTAACAGTCTGAAGCAGTGGTGTCTGTGCTCATTTCCTTTTGAGAGCATAATGTCTGCCTTTGGAGGTGATTGGTTTAAGAAAGGGAATACTGTTTGGTTTTTTTGTCCAAAATTCTTGAAATGCTTTTACCTGCAGAAAGACAAGTGACCTGGGCATCTTTTCTTTCAAGATACAGATCATGTCAGTGAAGAAGAGGTTGCTGCCCTCGTGGCTGATGTTGTTCCTACCACCAGTAGGCTACGCCCTCATGTCCGAACCCGAGCTATAGCCAGAACTCGGCAGAGCGAACGAGTTAGGGCAACAGTGAACAGAAACCGGATAACAACAGCGCAACAAATTCAGGTATTTAGGAGTATTTGCTACTGACCCTCTGGAAGAACCTTGTGGAAGAGTTGAAATAAGTCCCTCCTTAAGTAGCTCAGCTGTCTGTGTTGGCTGTCCATAGCGCAATGGTTAGTAGTTGTAGAGTTCTTTTAAATTGAAATGTAGAACATGTGCAAATTGAGTGCAGCACATGACCAAGACTCTCTATTTTGAAATCTGTGGTAGCTTCCTCTCTTAATCATATATTTTTATCACCTCAGCTGTGAGCAAAATTGTATTTTTATTCCCAGTGGCTGTTAATGCACAGTTTCTGCACTGCTTCTGTTTTTTTAGCATGCTTTTTTGCAGAGACAGGGCATGTTTATTTGACACTTGTGTATTTGCTTGTTTGCCTTCCTACCCCCTTTCCCATAGCAGTAGAGCCTGTTGGCCACCTTCAGCCCAATTGAAGAGAAAAATTTAGTATTTTTAAGGTTTCTATGTTTGTGAAAATCAGCCTCTTATTGAAGAGAAAAAAACCCCAGGTGCTAGCATCCTCAATGATGTGGCAATGTGAGTTCAACCACACTAACAGGTACCAGAGAGTCTATGCAAGAAAGTATCCCAAACACCCAAAGTCCCTCAAATCCTTTACTCATTGAACTGTTGACCGAAGATGACTGCAGCTGAGATGTTTCTGGATGAGTCTGTTGGCTGGGGTAATTACAGTCCTTTAGGTAACAATTAGTATGCTGCAAACTGAGAACTTTCAAACTTGGGGATCTCCTGCCTGCTTTGCCCTCTGGCTTTAGCCAAAGCACTCCACCTGTCACTTGCATGAACATAAAAAGCCTTAAATTGCACAGGAGCTTATGGTGACTTAGTGTGGAAGCAGAGCCTGTAAATAACCTCTGTGTGACTAGTGATATGTTAATTGGGTCTTCATTAATGCTGCTGTTGAATTTGGTAGAAATATGTGAAATTCTACAACTTTAGAAAGGAAGAGGAGGATCTGACTTGACATAAGGAAAATTGTTTTTTCCCTGGGGATGATCAATCATGGGAATAGGTTGCTTGAACAGTTTTTGAAATCTCTATCTTTGGTGGTTTTCAACACCCACCTGAAGAAAGGCCTAAACAACCTGGTTTGAATTCAGTGTTGACCAGTGAACAAAAGGTCACAGTGAACAGAGGGACACCCCAAGATCCTGTCCAACCTGAATTACTCTGTGATTCTACGAAAATAAACTTGGTTTCATCTGACAATAACATGCTGTTTTGGTTATATTAAGTCAGTTTTTTCCAAAGATAAGAATGTAGAAAAGAGGGAGAAGGGAAGAATGGATAAAACTAAGTATTTCTTCAAGTTGGTCAATTGGCTGGGGGTTTCAGGTTTGGTCTGCTATAAAGTCTCTCCTTGGAGTGTAAACTGCAGACTGGGAAAAGACTTGAGTTAGAAGTAGGAGGTCTGGCAGATTAAGCTTTCCCTTGTAATCCAGTTGTAAAACTCAGGTGAGAAAGAAAAAGGAAATGAGATTGTGAAGTGCCTCAACTTCATGAGCTACACTTCTATATTCTGTAACTTCAGGCAGAAGAAATAAAGGGAAATAAAGGTAAATAAAGACAGGCTTAAGGGAAGAAAACAAAATGCCAAAATCTAGGGGAAAAAGTGGAAGTTTTCCATTATCTTAGCTTCCTGCTGGTTGGGAAGAGCAGTCTACTGTTAATTTCCCTTGATTTAAGGACTTCCCAGAGTACTTTAGCAGTCCTTAAATTCATTATGTCCTTCATGGTGGAGGTCGTCTTATTTGGCTGCCAACCCCCCTGTCTCCAAACCCAGGCCTTTTAATTAAGGTTGTAGAAGAATGAACAAAATAGAAAAACTTGATGAATGATTTGATGCATTGTTGTTAAGCAATTACATCTGAGTTGTTAGGGCTACATGTTGAAAAAAATAACTGTAGAAGAGTGTTGTTTGAGGTGAAAGGCTGTGCAAGGTAACTGCTGGTGCTTTTCTTTCTTTCCCCACCTGTCATTTTAGAAAAAGTGTGGAGCTGCCTCCTGCAGATGAGAGAGGTGGTGCCTGGGGACTTACTGTTGCATAGTAGTGTAAACCAGGGAGCCCAGTACTTCCCATTCAAGAAGCCATTCCTAGCTCCACTTCTCGATCTGCGGAGATTATTACAAACTATACCTAGAAAGGCACTATTACTTATTCCCTTTGTCTCTGAATAAAAGTGCATCTTATTCTAGCTCATACCTTGAGCTGTCTGAAGTTAATTCCACTGGTTAAGGTGTGTGTAAGCTGTTGTCCTCAAAGCATAGAGAGATGCTGATTTCAGATCCTTGGAAAACTTTAGTAATCGGGGAGGCAGTTTTTGTAATTCATCTGTTGTTCTGTAGGTGCCTAAACTACTGGTGGTTAACTAGATGCGCTATTTTAGGTCCTTCTAGAACAATAAATGTGTTTAGGCTAATGTTCAGGGCTTTCCTTACTCCATCCTGTTCTCCAAAGCAGAGAACCTTATGTAGTATATATTGGCACCCATGATACTTAAAACAATGGCATTCTAATAAAAATAGCTCAGTAAAATAGTTCAGAGCATGCATTAGTGACACTAACAGAGAAGCCTGGCAAAACTACTTCCATAGTAAGATCAATTGAAACATATATTTCTCTTGGCGTATTCTATTTCCAAACATTTCGCAGTTTGAAGCTTCTTTGCCACTGCAAGATACTGTAAAGCCGTTCTCCTAGTGCTTGTGCCACACATACATTTCATAAATGTACAAGGATCTGATGCGTACGCTCTGGTAGAAAGTAAGCACAGTGAATAATCTGTAACATCAGAGGCATCTTTGCATCTGCTACGCTCATATGAAACTTTATCCATTCTTGATGCATTGTAGTTGCTTGAAGAAAGGAGAGGGGGTAGGGAAGATGGCCCTGCCCATGGCAGGGGGGTTGGACTAGATTATTTTTAAAGGTTCTTTCCAACCCAAATCATTCTATGATTCTGTGACTATGATATTTTAGGAATATGGTTGGTGTAGGTGTGGCCCACAGAGCTGTTGAGAGAAGTCTGCTCTTGATGTCTTTCCAAACAAAGGAAGGAACAAACCTGTGCTATGTTTGCCCAGCAAGGAGGCTTTGAGTTCACATTCTGAGGCTGGTGGTTCAGAATCCATACTTTTCAAATGTGTTTGTTTAAATGTGGTTGACCCTTGAGTATAGAGGGAAGAGGAATTTGAACCTTGTAGGAGCAGCCCCTGCTTATCACAATGAAGTGATGCTCTGGAGGGTGACTCACACCTGTCAATTCAGTGAGTTCCCTGAGGTGTGTGTTTGAAATGCTGCCTCTGGACATGTTTCACAGCATTAGGTAAATCTGACGTAAAGAATGAGTAGTATAAGACAGGGGGACCTGTACTGTGTTGGCTTTTCACTCTTTGCTCATCGCACTCTGCTGCATGATGAGCCAGAGGTCAGTTAGGTGGATTTCGGAAAGTTCTTAAGTGAACATTTTCATTGAGGAAATAACAGTTTCGGGGATTGTTCTCATTTAAAGAGTGAGAGTTAGGCTAGCCATGACTTGTAATACTGAGGGAGGCTGAAGAGCAAGGTCATGTTCTTAATATAACAGTCAGTAGGTGAGAAAGGTGACAAAATTGCTTAACTGGCAGCTTGGTGACACGAGTGCTTCTCATTCAAATCTCAAATCCATTTTTCATCAAATATCTTTATAACTAACTTGTTGCTGACCTTTAGATACCTGTATCATATAACTTTTAATCCCCCACACAGCGTGTGCCAAGGTACCTCAT
Source organism: Platalea leucorodia (assembly GCF_965183815.1). Taxonomy (NCBI): domain Eukaryota; kingdom Metazoa; phylum Chordata; class Aves; order Pelecaniformes; family Threskiornithidae; genus Platalea; species Platalea leucorodia. The sequence goes on from NC_138829.1 coordinate 53,215,040, forward strand.
GTCCTCTCTTCTGGATGAAACAATTGAAGCAGTTGTAGCAGGCCTAAACACAGCCATCTACCAGCGTCCTCTTACACCGCGGGCTCCTACTAGGCAGAAAAGAAAAACAGGTAAGGGCGTCAGCCACCTTCTGTGGTTCCTATCTGCAAGAATAAAAGCTTTGGGAAGATAAGCCTGAATCATACAAAATACTCTAGATCAGCTGTATGGTGCCACACCTGTGCAGCTACAGAAGTATACCACATGCGTTTTCTTCTTTCCCCATACCGCCTCTGCCCAGAAGTGTCTTGAAGGTTGATTTTAAATAAATCCTAATGATTTCACTTTTTCTGCTCTGCTGTTTTATACTGTTGCAGCACATTGTAGATCTCTCTGAGCTGCTTTGTGTGCCATGGGGGAATGAAGAAGGTACAGGGTAAAATGCAGCGCCAGCAGTCAGCCAAATACTTGGTTGTCTTTTGTCCCATCAGGTAGGAGGAAGAAAGTAGGAGGCAAAAAAAGAACTCAGACAAAATCTTCTGTTGGGAAGAAGAGTTCAGGGACACAGCTGAAGAGACGCAAGCGTCTGATGAAGAAGAGAAGGGGGAAAAAGGGGAGAGCAAAATCACATGTGAGTTTCTGCCAGCGTCAGTGTCTGCCATTTTTCAGCCATCTATAAAAGCACTATAACATGGCATTCAATGCAAAAAATACTGTCTTATAATGATAACTTTTTTCTGGTGGGAGTATGTGCAGGATGAGTCCAGTGTACTCCAGAAAAATGCTGTATGTGGAAACGAATTTCAGTTTCCAGGCAGGCCTGGTGGGTTTGCTGACAAATCCTGTTACCTGAACTGCAGGGATCACGCTGTAAAGCACGTCCTACAGGCTTTGTGTTATGCCTTGCCCATTCAGCTGTAGTGTTTACTTGGTACTGATACAAGCTCAGTTAAAATTGCCAGCACCTATTCTTTTTAATGCGCTATGGATGTTTGTGTCTGTGTTGTTGCAAACCCAGTTAATCAGCCATAAGGCTCTCAAAATCCATTTCAGTTGTGGGTGGTGTTCTCATGTGAACTATACTGAATACGCTGCACCACCTTGACTTTGGTCCTCAGCTGCTTTAACTAGAGTTTTCATCCTACAGCCAGAACTGTCCCTCCAGCCTTTAATAAGGAATTGACAATTTTGAATTACATTATTAAGGATTTTTAGAAACTTAACTTATCTGGTCGCTTAAATCTGATACGTGCAGTCTCTGTATGAAGTGACATATAGGCCATAGTTAGAAGCTTAATAAATGCTGTAAAAAAAAAATATATATACGATAAATGCACACGACTTCTGCTACCGATGGTAGTAACCTGATGACTATACTTAACCTAAGTGAAGAATCTGGGGCCTTAAACCCAGGGTACGTACCTGTCCTAACACACAAATAACCCAATCTCTTTATCTGTACAGGTGAAAAATGAGGTTACTACTCGCTCCCGTATTGCAAGAGCTCTTGGTCTTAGTAAACCTGTGCGTGGGGCCTCGCTTCCTTCCATGTACAAACCAATGGAGCCCTCGCTTGGTCTGATGAGAGCAGATATTGGTGCAGCTTCTCTGTCTGTGTTTGGAGATCCATATGAGTTGGATCCTTATGAAGGGTAAGATAGCTCTGGATTATGATCAGGGACCTGATAATTTCACAAGTGTTGGGTTGTTTGTACATGTAACTTTTTGCAGAGTGTAGATCTTGCATCTGAAGACAGCTTTGGATACACAGCTCATAATGAGAAATTGGCCTGTTCTTTCTTTCCTTCTTGGCCAAGTTGCTGAGCTCTTAAAGAATCAGCCCTCTTTAAAGAGCTTTGTTGAAATAATAAGCCTCATGAAAACCTTTAATAAGATCTATGGGGTTATTCAAAGGCTAGAATCTGAAGGAGTCGGATCCTAATCAGTCATTTTCTATTTATTTAAATGAAGATAGCTAGTGTATTTGGTAGATGATAAACAGTGACTTCACCTAGAATTAAATGGACCTGTGGAATCTTCCATGTTTGTGCTTTTCCCATCTTCACTTTTCCAGACACTGTAAATTCAGGAGGAATCTTACTGTGCCATAGCTTGTGTCACTCTTAAACTTTGGATTTTGGGGAGGGGGCATCTGAAATTATTGTTGGTGAAATTTAATTTTCCACTGAATAAGTCTCTCTGATCCTTTCATAAAAGGAAATTACCCATTTAATATTTTAAAAATAAAAATCTGCATTCGAATCTCTGCTGGCTGAGTTACGCTATTCTATTTACGTAGCCACAGAAAATAAATACATTGCACAAATCTTTTTTTAATGTATCATAATAAAACAAACAATGCTCTCTAACCATATCTGTCCTAGTAGTATTATCTACTTCATCTATTTGACATGAAAAACATTCAGACAATTTCAGGGTTCGTGTGTGTGTGTGTTTTACCCACAGTAATGAAGAGGCTCCAGCAAATCCAGATTCACCAGTGAGTGCCAAAAGGAGAGTTCTCTCCCAGTCAGCACTGAGGTCTCACCGCCCTGTAGCTAGACCTATTTCTGTGGGACTTCCCAGGTAAAAATCCATCAAGTGATTTATTTTATTTTATTTTTCTTAATTGTCTAATGACCCTAACAAAGGAGCAGACTGGGTGATCATCCTGACTTAACTCTTTTCTTACCCTGAGTATTTTGAAAGAGTGTGTATGTGCATGTGTGCCTGCACATGAGTAGATAAACAACAACATTTTATGCAAGAATTCTTTTTTTATGTTGAAGGACACACACTTACTCTTTCATAATAGCTCTAACTATTGCACTGAAATTTCAAATTTGTATTTCCACTCTAATCTGGCTCTTCTTGCGTTCTGTTTTGGGATTGTTCAGTAGCCCCATTAGTATGTTTTAAATCCCAGTCTCATTAACCTTTAAAAAACTGCTTGCTTATTTGAGAGGGCGAGGGAATCTAATTGCACATCCAGAGGAGGAGATGAGGGATGTACCCACCTCACCCAATTCCTCTGCCATTTGTTGGAGCTTAGAAAATAGAGAGAAAACTCTTTGTTGGAGCCTGCAATGTAACAGTTGCTTTGCTGTCTGACAGATGTCTGTTTGCGTGCAAACTGTGTGCCCTTGTGCCTGCCAGGGCCAGGGAGCGTTGGTGAGTGCCTCCCTCCCACTGGCAACCACAGTGGGTTTTCAGGAGTGGGGTATAGGACAGAGTGCAGAGGGGTAAGACACAGGGAGCAGGAGCATGACAAGGAGAAAAGGGATGGGGAAAATGACTGAGGCAGGTACCAACTGAGTCACAGAAAACTGCAAGTCTGAGGGAACTGAAGACTAGGAGAAATGGAGGGAGCTCAGCTTAAATGATTAAAGGTGTGAGAGGTTTACATGGCTGTCCTCTAATGTGTCTGACTTACAGTGAAGGTTGGTTTCTCAGGATTAAGATAGTATATTTCTATGGTAACTTGAAATATTTCTCCGCCTTTTCCATGTCAATCCTGAAGGAAGCCTTTCAGGAAGCTTTCCATGACCTCAGAGTTATTTGAGTAGCACATTGTTTAGAAGGTAGAACTGTTTAGCTGAAATTCAGCTTTTCTGAAGGTTTGATTTGCCTGGACTACCCTGAGTTTCCTGGTCTGGCCTTGGAGGCCAATTCTTTTAGCTTTCCCATTTAGTCTTTCTGTTGTATGTTATTACAGGTTTTTGGTGTACATTATGTTTTGAAAGCTTGCTTTGTTGTGATACAGAAATGAAATGTAGCTCCCTCGAAGAGCTGGGTCTGTTGGTCCCTTTTGAAGTTGTTTGTTTGTTTTAAAACCCAAGCAAAACAAACCCCAAAATCCCACCAACACAAAAGCAAAGAAAGAAAACCAAAAAAGCCACACCTCAACACCAAAAACACTCAGACCTTTTCAGTCCATATTTCAAGAACGGAGAACTTAAACCATTTTCGTATGATTGAGTAATGCATAAAGGGGAGTGTTTGTGTTGTCCCATGTGTGGCAGCATTGCTGCTGTTTTTCAGTGTAATTCCTCCTGTGCCATGTTCTTCGCTACGCTACCAGTAGGCACCTATGTGTATTCTGATTGGTGCTAAACACTGGTTCAAGGTGCATCAATTTTTTTAGATAGCAGCGTAGGCCTGAGGAATCCATTTGTCATCATGATTTGGTGGGGGGGAAGAGAGGCAGCTAGGATGGAAATGTCTCTGAAGTGCTGAACAATGGTTTACACTTCAAAAATGCATCTTAAATGCACTGGAAAGTTAATCTTGATACACGACACAGTGAACACCACTCTTAAATAAGATTAAAAGCATTTGCTTACCAAAGGTCTCTGGTATGATTACATGCTTTCCTATCCTGTGGTGTTCCTGTAGGAAGTCAGTAAAAGCTTCACTTTCTGTTTGTCAGAGGGAGATGGGGGCTGAATGACTCTAGTGAAGCCAAAACTACAAGTGAACTTCCCTGGCTGACCTCTGTTTATGCCCTTGATCTTGGTTTCTTTTTAATGTAATGTGTGTGTATAGAACAAGTGCTGTAAGAGTAAAGGAAATATAACCCCTCTGAAACATGCAGAAGCAGTGTACCTGCCTTGAGTCCTGATCAAGAAGCAGAAGCTGCCCCTGTGCCTGATCTGTTGGGAAGTATCCTGTCTGGACAGAGCTTTCTCATGATGAGTAGTTCGGATGTGGTCATCAACAGAGATGGTTCACTGACGGCGAAGAAAGCAGGTAAGGGTTTGGCACGTAACAGTGCAATTAGCCTCTTTGTTTCATCCACGTCTGCCCTCATCCTACAGGCTGCATAGCTTCAAATATAGGGGTACTCTTATTGAGCATTTAAATATGTAGGGTAGATTCAGTAGTTGCCAGCAGTAATCTCTCTAATAAGATTCTTATGTACGCTCTGAAATAGTGTTACTTGTCTCTGTTTTAATTGCAGAGCTGTTACTGAAGGATTTTGGTTTTAAAAGGTAGTTTTCTGCTTTCAAAAGTACTGTACTGTAGTTTCATGCTTTGTTAGTAAAAAAAAAAAAAATGGAGGACTGGATAGAGCAGAGATCTCTTAGTACCCAATTCTTCTCGCATTTGTCATGCATTGCTGCCATGCCTGTGAACTGTACTTCAGGTTGAAGAGCAGTGATGAGGACCTTGGCAAGAAGCTTCTTTGCAAAAGTAGAGCTCTAGAATATGTGTTAGCATCTCAGCTGTGTCTTCCCTTGGCATGGTGTAATTTGGAAGGAATCTCTTCACATTGAAACTTAGAGCTTTATTCTTAAAATAAGTACATATAACATCCTTTGTTATAGTCACTTTTATCAATCAGCAACTACAGGATAATAAACATGAATCTGGTGATATCTACAGAACCGAATAATTTATTTCCTAAACATTAGTGTTTACCTCAAAGATGCAGTTGTCTGGCATTAAACCTTGAGCATCTGACCAAAAGAACTATTGGACTGCCTTATTACTGTGTTGTATGTCTGCAAACTGAAGAGGAACTTAAAATAATTAGCTCAGTACTACTTTTAATGTTGGGGGGAAAACATCCAGATGCGTACTATTTAATTGTTTGCTTGTGTGCCGTAGCTCCACTTCACAGAAAATCAGTGAATGACTCGAGAGTGGATGATGGTTCAGGACATAACACCCAACCGAGTACAGTGCACTCAGGGACCACAGCAAGCAGCTCCATTGCTGGACCTTCAGTTTCCTCGGGGCTGAGTATTCGCACCAGACCCTCCTCCTCAAGCTTGTTTTCATCACCTTCACCGTCATTGAGCAGGATTGAGCCTGCAACAAACCCTGCACAGACTACATCAGAAACGGCAACTGTAAAATCAGAATATTCAATGACACACAGGACTGTTCAGACTCAGAATACAGCTACTCTGAGCAGGCATGGCTCCAAGTTAGATGAAATGCCCAGATGTAATGGAAACTCCAAAAACTTTGCACCCACTGACTCATCTTCAAAGCCCCTGAGCTGTAACTTGAATTCTGGCTCAAAAGCTGTAACTGTGAGGCAGCCATTAAAACCACCTCCCAAGAGAATTGATATCTTTGAGCTTCCCAGGATACCAAAGATTAAAAAGGAAACCAGCAGCAAGCAGGTGGAGCCAGAACCCACAGGAAACCAAAGCTGTGACATCCCCAGCTCCTGTATAACCCAGCTGACTGGCAAAGAGAGCACTAATCAGCCGGGAAAGGGTAGCAAGGTGGAAAGTCAGAAGTCAAATGCCAAGGAATCTCAGCAACAAACGCGTATAAGTGGGGTGTCTTTTTCTACGAATACAGGCGTGTATAGCAGTTCATCAGTACTGGGCGCTTCAAGGAGCAAAGGCCCAAGCTCTTTTGAGAGTTTTAAAATCAATATTCCGGGAAACGCAGGGCATCCCAGCAGACTGTCTAACCCAGGATTTTGTAACACCTTCCGCCCTGTGGACGACAAAGTGCAACAGAAAGAGAGTCCTTCACCTCTTTTCTCAGTTAAGAAAAAGCAGGTCAAAAGTGAAATATATGATCCCTTTGAGCCAACAGGATCAGACTCAAGTTCAGCAAGCAGCAGTCCTGAAAGGCTTGGCTCAGGGATCCCACTAACTAATATTACCAGGACTATTTCCATTGAAAATCCAAAAGTTCAGACGTTTCAAACTGTCCGTCGTTTCACCCCTTACACGGTAGAAAATATATTTGGATCTGGGGCTGACTCTGATGTACCATCCAGTAACACAGAGTCTCATGATGACGTGACAGTACAAAGCAGGATTGTAGAACAGATCTCTGATACAGAGGAACCAGACAATATGGATGAGGAAGACTTGCTAAGCAGTCCTTGCACTTCATCTGCTGTTAAGCAAATTTCTAATGTAGAGTGTTTAAAGGAGGAAAACAGAGAGGGCCCTAATGTGTTCTTTAATGCTGAAGAATTGATTAGACCTCATATTAATGTGAAACTAGAACCAGATAGTCCCTCAAAGAATGATGGGCAGCAGAAAGTCCAAAAGGTAGAAGAAATAGAGAGGCGATCGCGTTCCAGATCCTGTTCGAACTCCAGCTCCCGAAGCAAGAAGAAGATGAAAAGGAAAAAGGCACTTGTCAAAGAGCGTAAGAGATCCCGATCAGGGTCTAGGGATAGAGCACACTCAAGGGACCGAAGCTCCAGATCAGCCTCTTGGTCAGGTGGAGAGGAGCATAGCAAAACACACACATTGAAACCCAAGAGCAGGAGGTCTTCTACTGACCGTTCTAGCAGTCACGAACGATCAAAAAAAAAGAAAGTGAAGGATAAAACCAAGGATAAAAAGGCAAAAACTTCCTGGTCTAGGGAGAGAAGGAAATCTAGGTCACGTTCAGGTAGTCCTGGAAGTACTTCTGAATTTTATGAAAATAGGAAAAAGAAAAGACGGTCTCGATCAAGATCAAGACGGAGGGAACGTTCCCGATCGAATAGCATTGAGAGGACTAAAAGGCGGAAACACAGAAGAGACAAAAGCTATGAGAGGTATGATAAAGATAGTAGCTTGAGGTCAAGGGACAGAAAGAGATCGAGATCCAGGTCTCGGGAGAGGAGAAAGTGGAGGTCTCGGTCTCGGTCTGCATCTCGATCTCGGGAGCACAAAAGCAGCAAATCAAAGGAAAAAAGACCACGCTCGAGATCACGTTCCAAAGAAAGAAAACACAGATCAAAAGAGACCTCACTTCCTCCTCCACCAGAAAAGGATCAAAAGCCTCCAGTTGAAAATGTGTCCAGGTGTCTGGAGCAACCCCATTCCTTCAAACAAGAGCCAAAGGAGGAGCTAGTACTAGAAGAGCTTTCCATAACCATCCAACCAAATGTCAAACTTGAGGAAATACAGGCTGAGACCCCGGTTCGACTGAGAGAGGCCCAAGAAAATATAAAGGTAGAGCCCATCTGTCAGGAATTGACCAGTGAAGCTGCATTCCCTGTGCCAGAGATCACAAACATTTGTGTTCCAATTGGCAATGTGGATTCTTTTGCTGAAACAGAATTAATGAGTAGTAGTGATCCAGCAGTGCTTGGTAGCTGTAGCAATACAAACCTTGAGATTACAGTTAAAATAGAAAATACTGCATTATGTCCATCTCTGATGGAACCGCCCCCAAAGAAGGAAGTTATCATGCACGCTCCAACTGAGGCTGCACCAATTCAAAGCTCGTCCAAAAGCAAAATAACAGATTGTGTGAAGGAGGTTAAAGATGAGTGCCTTGTGTCAAATGAGAAAACGAGTAATTTCAGTAAGCCTGAACTGGAGGTGGTACCTCAGGGTCCTGCATTGAAATCAAAAGCGCCAGTGAAAAGAGTTACCTGGAATCTTCAAGAGGAAGAAAGTGGCACATTGTCTGCTGGAAAAGCTCCAAGTAAGTCTCTCTTTTGGAAAACAAGCAGCAGATGAAGCAGGCTGTATAAGACTTAGGGTTTTGGTGCCTGGCTAAACCTGGTTGTAGTGTAACAGCTCTGTCATCTGAGCTGGGTGATCCTGTGGTTTCTAATCCTGAGAGCTGGCATTTTGCACTTGTTGAAATCATGAGGTGAGTTGTGCTAATGAATCAGAGAGGACATGCTGTCAGCACAGCTCAGCTAGCCAGCGGCAGCTTGTTCAGCCGTGAAGCGTGTATTGCAACCCGATCTCTGAACTGGCAGTCCATGTTCCACCCTTTCTGCAGTTAACTAGAATGGTCATTTTGCATTCAGAATTTATAAGTATTTCTTGGAACCAAGGAGTGTGAAAAATCTCTGTAGCTCACTCCTGTGAGCTCTGCTAAGCCAAAGCTGCTAGAAACCGTTTGGCTTGGGACCCTGCACTATGTATGTTGACAGAGTTGCTTGTGTGGTTCTTCTTGGTTACTCTCATGGAAACCTAGTAAAAAGCAATTGTTCAAGGGGATGGTAAGTCCTCTATTATCAGAAGCTTTAAAATGTTGATGACTGCTAAACTAAATCCTTTTATAGCTAGCTTTGTTGTTAGATCATTTTTATTTTAATTTTTTAAAATATAATTGGCTTTGAATCTTTGACCCGTGACATTTATTTTGTTCCTAAATATTTTCTTTTCCTTCTCTTTGGAAACCTAGGGATGCCGTTTTACAAACTTCAGCGAGCAAAAGAAGGGGCCTGGAAAGCAGAGGACTTGAACCAAACATTAAATCAGGTGCAGTTAAATGAGCCTCCTCCAACCAATTATATGATTCCTGAGCCTATGTTTCCTGATCTAGATTCCTCTCAGGTTGGTTCCTATTCCGGCGCCCAAGTGTCATGGAAGGCATCCCACCTCATCTGTGCCCTCGTTGTGCAACACCTTCCTCTCATGGCAGAGTTTGCCTTCCTCTGCGTGTGGTACATTTCATATAGCCCATACACCTCAGCAATCCTCTAATCATTTAATCTCTCAGGTGGTCCTTACAGTTGAATAAGAACATTTTCTTTCAATTCTGCTCTATACACGCAACTTCTGCTTTCAGCAGTAACTTGAGGGAAGATGGTGCTGTTCGAGAAGCTGTGAGCTTCTCCCTGATTGTGAGCAGGCTGTAAAAATTGTCCTGGTGGCATTGGTCCATGCCATCAGTCTGTGCTGTCCACCAGTTAAAAGGTGAGTGGGGCTGGTGCTAGCTCCTGGTGCACAGAGATCTAGTTGAGGGCTGAGATGTTAGCCTCCCTGATTTAAACTATTACTTGCCTCTTTGAGTGGATAAAAGGTCACCTGGAAATCCTGATCTGATGGTCTCTCTTGTAAGTACAAGCATTTACAAAATTATATCTGTTTCACAGGTGTACTGTCAAAATATACCTTTGACGCCACCTCTGCCCTCAAGCCTTCCCCCCTATGCCCCTGTCAGCCAGCCCACGGTTCAGTTTATCATGCAGGGTAGTCTTCCAGCGCTTGGCTGCATGGCAGGACAGAGCCTGACTCCGGAGCCGGGCAGCCTGGCTACTGCGTCTGAACCAGGAACCCAAGCTGCTTCTGTTGGAAACGCGGAAGAAAAGATCAAAGCACCCAAACCTCCAGTGGATAAAACGAAAAACGAGGAAGTGAGTGAATGCTGTCAAGTAGCAAATGCATAACATTAATGAGCTGTTTATTTGAACTTTTAAAGTTTGGGTTTTTTTAACTTTCTCTGTACTGTATTTTCCTAGCCCCTGTTACTGTTGGTTTTGGTGACTGACTGTGCTAACCCAGGAGCGGCAGGCAATCCTTTCTTTGAACTCTTTTGGGATTTACTCCATTTGATGGTTCCACTTTCTACTGCTCATTGCAATAAGATAGAGAGGGATTAAAGCATCTAAAATATGCTCTCAAAGTTCTGAAACTTTCTTGTATGAATGTTTGGAAGGGACTTTACAGAAGCCAGAATGTCCAAATTTCTCTAAACACCTGGTTTTCTCCTTTTCCCTCCAGCTTTGAAATTAATGTCAGTTCTCATAACAGTCCTACAGAGAGGTATCTGGCTGCTTATCAGCACTGAAAATGCAGAGATTAGTAAAATACTTTGGAGATTTTGCAGTGCAAGGGACTAGTCCCTTGCTGCTGAGTTTTGGGTTTACTGTACAGACCATCTGCTCTAAGTGTAGTCGATGTTAACACAAGAACAAAAACTTCTTAGCCAATTATTTTACTTTCTACCACAAAACAAAACAGATACTTTTCCCACCGAACCTCCATTTATGAGCAGCAGTTTTTGTGAACTTGTTTTGATAGAATATGTTCTGATGTCATCTGTAATCCTTAATTTACAGGCAACTCTGCAATTTTCAGAATGCCTTTAGAGCTACCTGAAGCTTTATATTCGCAGCTATGACTTGCTGCTTGTAGAATCTGATGCCTTTTGATGGATGTATGTTTACTTCAGAGCTGTTGGAAGGGAAGGAGGAGACCAAAATTAATAAGTGAACATTGTAGTCACTTGCTTAAAACACATTCTCTAAGGCAGACAATAAACGTTACACAAAACAAGGGTTCCTCATAGTGTGAACTGGTATTTGTTTCAAGACTGCAATTTACTGTAAAGGAAATTACTTTGAGGCTAGCTCTTACGTGGGTCATTGAAACTGTGAAATGAGCATTTTCATTGTTAGAGCATTTCTAAGAAAAACAGATTCAGAAACCATTCCCAAGATAGCACAAAGTAATGAACTTCTCTCTGCTTTGCAGTACATGAAGAAGCTTCACATGCAGGAAAGGGCTGTGGAAGAAGTGAAACTTGCTATTAAACCTTTTTACCAGAAGAGGGAGATTACAAAGGAGGAGTACAAGAACATTCTTCGAAAAGCAGTGCAAAAGGTAAGGTGACAGTGAAATGAAGAGAAGAGGAGGAGCTGTGCAGATAGTTAAATAAGTGGCCGTACTTTGGATTGCACTTGCCAGCTTCAGCAATTACAGACTGTAACTGAGTAGCAGATCTTTGGACTCTTGACTCATACTTTGCAGTTTTTTGGTGAAGCAATAGTTGCTTTAAGCAGGACTGCATGGTGCCATTGGTGAGAGCTGTCAGACTGTTCCTTTTAGAAGATCGTGTTTTCAGTGGTCTGGAACATTGCTAAGCTTAAGCTGCCTGAGCTGAAATGTTACATGGTACGTGCCTTGGGTGGGAATGGTCAAATCTCTCTCATTAAGAACTTCAGCTAGGATCGCCTAGCTGTTTCTGATAAAGTGAGAAAATACTTTGTGTGTTAATTCCTTGAGCATCTGTGGTGTCCGTGAACTTTGGAAGAGGGCCTTGCAATTTGGCTGATGTTGACTTTGTCTCAAATCTTAGTGCTGACACATCGTGGCTGAAAAAGACCTGATCAGCAGGTAAATGTTGTCTTGTGAGAGCAAGTAATGCTCTTGTGGTCAAGGCAGTTAAGTGATACCCTGGAGAACTGTATTCTCTCCCTGCTCTGCATTCTTGCTATCACTGAGAAATTCCATCATAAATCAAAATTCCTGAGATAATGGCTGCAATTTCACATCATCTTCGTGACCCATATGAACCTCAAGTGTGGTTTGTAGGACAGCTGAGCAGCACCAATTGCTGCTGAAGTCGCTGTGAACTCTTCTCTGAACAGTGACAAAGTTTTGTAGGGTCTATTCTCTTTCTCCCGTATCTCAAAATGGGCCCTCAAAACTGCCAGGTTCTTTTAGTCTGAGCATTGCTTCCTCAAAATTATCAGAAAAATGGGAAATCAACACTTCCTTGGTTACCATATATTATGTAAAGCTGGCTAGATGGAAAAGCCTGTAGTAAAAATTAATAATTCTGCTTTCAGGGATGCTTCTGCATTCAGTTGGTGCTCAGCCCTGAGCCATTTCTGGAATGCTTCAAGTAAAATACTACTCTTTGAGTTTCCTGCTTTACGTATCCTGCTATGAGACTTGAATGCCTATGCAGGAATCAATTCCCCTGGGAAGCTTAGGGCTTCTCTATTGTCTGCCTGTTGCCTGCCTGAACTGCTGTAATACTGTTAATTGACCGAATGCCTTTTCTAATCCCTTGTAGATCTGCCACAGTAAAAGTGGAGAGATCAACCCTATGAAGGTAGCTAATCTGGTGAAGGCATACGTGGAAAAATACAAACATATGAGGAAACATAAGAAATCTGAGGGTGAAGAGGCACGTGAAGTGGAAAACTGAGAGCAAGCCACAGCCAGCATGACTTGGACTGAACTTATTCTGGCTGCGAACACTATGCCAGAGGAAATAATAGATCTGCAGTTGCATCTCACTGAAAATAAAGTGCAGAGGAGCAAGATTATAATAGGACTTATCTGCGGAACCTTCTTTTGAATTGTTTCCATATGGGAATGAACTTGGGGTTTGGTTTTTTTTTTTTATTACCTACTGTAGAACTAAATAACAATCAAATGCCTCAGACCAGCAGAGTAATTCGAGGGGAAACACAGAAGAGATTAATGTTTGGGACTCCCGGATTGCTACAGTTTTCAGGGTTACTTTGATCACATTTTTGGGCTGTGCACCTGTCTTGCTAAAAGTTTGAAACTGGACACCACTTTTCATACACAGTATATTGAGAGCTGTATACTGTTTCCCTTGTGTTTATTTATCAAAATATGGATTGTCTTTAGAAATTTCTGATTTAATACTTGAAATGTTGTATTTTTAGCCTGTTCGATGGTGAGCGATGCTTTACTCGCTCTGTCGTTTGGGGATTGCAGAATTGAGCTAACCTTTATAAACTGACTTTAGAAACACTGCTCAAGCCATGGTGTTTATTTACGTTCTGTTGGAAGTATCTTGTTAGTGAAAAGTTTAATTTCGGGGTGGGAGACTGTGTTGCACTTCTGTAAATAATGCACTGATGGCTGGTTTTGTGTCTGCCTTTCAGAAGGAAAAAAAAAAAAAAACACAAAAGAAAAAGCAAGCATTGTGAATTTTCAGTAACAAGCTGGAGGGATAAGGTTGAACTGATGTACAAAGCAGAAATGTGACAGAATTTATAAAGTTATTTTGAATGGTTTTAGTCCTATAGCAGGTGTCATTTGTTTGTCTTACAGCTGCCTCTTGCCCCGGCTATTCTGTATAAACCTGCACGCTTGGCTCTTGCATAAGGAATACTGTGTTTCTAGAAGAGGATTGGAGTTGGAGAAGTAATTAATTGTTCCTCCTCTTCTGTAGGAGGACTGGTTTTTCTATCAAGAAGCAATGGAGTCCAGCACACCTACTGATGTCATCTTGCTTTCTTTAAAAGCACTCCTTGTCCGCATGTACTGCAGAGCAACCGATCTTTTAAGTGATCATCTGAAATAGTCACTTACAAATACATTCAGCACCCTTGAACCTGACCAAAAGCATCATTCCCCATCCAACCATGTTAGGGAGAAGACATTTAACAGGGAAGCTGAAGAGAAAACCAGTAAGTTACAACTTACTTAGAAACTGGCTTAACTTCAACGGGAACTGAATGTGCCTGGCCTTTTGGACCAGATGGCAGCAACACGTCGTAGGTGAGGGCTTTCCTAACCTCTTAGGAGTGCACTTGGAAACTGCCCTCTTTGAGGATAGTCTTGCTGCTTGTCTTCAAAGAGAAAACAGGCACTCTGGGATGAGTTTTACAAAGCAAATAACTGCAGAACTTCCCCCCCACACACCGATGAGTGTAGGAAAACACAAATAGCAAGACTTTTGATCCCTTGCTGGCGTTCCCAACTTTTCAGTGAACTCTGATTTCGATTGTAAGATTTTTGTCTGCATACTGTAACTTTTTTTTTTTTTTAAAAAAAAACAAGACAAGCCCTTATACCAGTCCTGTCTGGACTGGCAAAACATTTCACTCCCATCATTCACCATCCTACAGAAGTGTTTATGGATGAGCCCTGAGCATTTTGGAGCTGATCTTCCTTGGCTCTGTTTGCTTCATGTGTGGAAGTGCAGCCTGAATGGAGTATAAGGGAATGATAACTTTGGGCTTTCTTTGAATATTTTTTGGAACAAAGGCTCACTGAGACTGCTTCCAGAATAGCTGGAAGAGAAGCTTTAGTTTTAAAGTTAAACTTGTAGCTAGAACAAGAATACTGGTTCGTTCTTTCTGTCTACCGTTAAATCCATCAATTTGTAAGCTGCTCCTTGGGAGAGGCCATGAGAAACATACCTAAAAATGCCTCTTCTGCCATGTTCTAGAAAACAGTTTTTCTAGTGTACTGTGTTTACTACTTGCATTCTTTTTTTTCTTTCTGGTTGACCCTCTTGCATCAGATGCTGCCACCTGTTTAAGGGAAGAAATCTTATTTATTCAGCAGTAGTTTGGTAGTAGCATAACCTCGTTAGTGTCCTTTCCCTCCTTTGCAACAGTGGTAACACCAAAAGCTCCTTTAGCAAAGGCAGGAATGCTGCTGTAAAAGTTGACTCAGGAGCTATTCTGCTACCATCTTTGTCTTGTAGGTGACCTTTCAGGACATACCCATGGCCCTCGTCTCTGGGTTGCTGGGAGCTGCTCTGAGGATGGATGCAGAAAGAGAGGGTGGGGTTCCTGGGCAGAGCTTGGGAAGGCGGGGAGCAAAACGAGAGGAGGAAACGAAAGGAGGCCGAGCAACCAGGAGGATCTAGCCGGTGCCACGCTGCAGGGCCATGGCCCAGCCCAGAGCCTGTGAGTAGCTGCCCCGGCTCTTTGCCGCTCTGGTTCAGAGTGGTGGTGGGAGCCCTTTGGCTTGTCTCTCTGGTGTCGCTGGAGGAGAAACCGGGCGTTTGGGAGAGGGTGAAAGCTTGCTTTCCTGCTGGGCTCATTGCGTGACCCAGGTTTCATTGGTGATGCTGAGAACTGATGGTCCTGAGCAGGGTGCCTTGCGCAAGGGGATGCTGTGCTGGGCGTCTTCTGGTGAGGAAGTGAAATGAGGGAGAGGAAAGCAAATCTGACCATGTTTTGTTCTAGTATTGTGTGATCCCCATCCCACATCCCCCTGGCACTCTTCTCGCCTGCAAACCTTTCTGCTTAAACGCCCTCCTTTTGGGGATGTTCTCGGCCATCGCCGAGTCCCTTCTTGTGCGCCCTGTCCTGCGGGGGACCCCACTGTCCCTGCGTTATTGCCCCGGTCTCCTGGGGCTGGGAGCATCTCTGCAGGGAATTGCAGCGTGCATCTGGAGCGGGGGGAGGATGTGAGAGAGGAAGTGTCTGAACTCGCTAGCCCTGGCCTCAACGCATCTCCCTAGCTGTGGTCGAGAGCTGAGGGCGGGCTGGGCGAGTTATTTGGAGAGCAGCTCTCCTCCTGACGTCAGCTCTGCCCTGCCAGCCCACTGCTGGGATTAGAAACCTGCCGGTTTCGGGGTAGATGTATCTGCGGCTGGAGCTCTCACAGTGCTTTAAATGAGAGCAAAGCTGTTAACGTGACGCTTGGGCTACAGGTCAATGTCTGGTGGGCACCGTTTCTTCCTGTGTCTTCAGGCCCAACCAAGATCCTCATGCCTCAGCTTTGGTTCCTCTCTTGAGAGGACGCAGGAGCTGCTCAAGCAGCAGCTGTGGTCGTGCTGTTCAACCAGCTCCTGTGTTTTGCCTCTGCTTTTCCTTGCTGACTGAAACGATCCCAAAGTCGTGCAGAGCTCAAGGGAAAAAATGGTCTGCAACCCAAAGGTGAAAGTCTCTCTTAACCACCTTCCCTGTCCCATCCCATGCGTCCAGGTCAGGAGCAGGAGGATGGTTTGCGTGAAGTGACTCTCTCCACCCAGAGGCTGCGGGTGCTGCCTCCAGCAGTCCTGAGCAACCCCGCGCTGGAGAGCCTTGACCTCGACAGGAACAAGCTCAGGAGCATCACCGGCATTTCTAAGCTTTTCAACCTGAAGAAGCTGATACTGTCCAAGAACGAGATTGTGGACTTTCCCAATGAAATCCAGAGCCTGGTCTGTTTAGAGAAGCTTGAGCTGAACCAGAACCAAATCCGGGTCATCCCAGAGGGGGTTTTCTCCCATCTCCCCAGGCTTAAACACTTGCGGCTGAACAACAACCGTCTCAGTGCCCTTCCCAGGGACCTGGCAGCTTGTCGAGGCAGCCTCCAGTACCTCAACATCTCCAACAACCTGTTCCGAACCTTCCCCCAGCCTGTCCTGCAGCTGGCACACTTACAGGAGCTCCATGTGCAGAATAATGCCCTTCGCCAGCTCCCGAAGGAGCTCTTTCAGCGGCAATCCCTGAAAATGTTCAAGGCCAATGGGAACCCCCTCCGGGAGCCACCCAGTGAAGTGTGTGCTGGTGGCATCCAGCAGATCCGGAATTACTTCAGCCAGCTTCAACACAGTTTGGGGCAGGAGGACAAGAGGGTCAAGGCCATGTTCCTGGGGGCCTCACTGGCAGGGAAGTCCACCATCTGCAAAAGCCTGAAGCAAGGGCAAACCAAACTGGTGCCCAAGGAAGAGCGAACGGTTGGGATAGAGATCAGTGAGTTCCAGATTGAGGACTTCAGATTTCTCTTCTGGGACTTTGCCGGCCAGCTGGAGTACTACATGACTCACCACGTGTTCATCACTCCACAGGCACTTGTCATCCTTGTCATCAATCTCCACATGTAAGTGCTGAGCTGGTTCGGATTCAAAGTGGAGTGGGAGAAGAAAAAAGGGGCTGGTGAAGCTTTCTTCTGCATGTGTTCACACCATTTCCATTGGACCTTGATGCCTGGTCTTCTCACTGCTGGAGTAGCTAGCTCTCCCTCTCCCCCTTTTTGCAGATCACTCAATTAAGCTACTAGATCTGTCATCAGCTTACCAAAGTCCAATGGTTTGAGTGGTTAGATGAGCATTAACTCCTTATGTGACAATTGATCCCTGTCTAAACGGCTTTGCTTTCTGCCTTGGCAATACCTCTATGAGCCCTCCTGTAACTTGTGGTGCTCCCTGAACATGGAGGGAGCGTCAGGCTTGGGCTTTGTGGTACAGAGGGATGCTCCCATCCACAGCAGGGATGGACTCTGCTACACCCCATAGCTTTAACTGGCTTAGCTTAAGGATGGGAAACTTAAGGATGAGCTTGGATATGGCCCATGACAGCTTAGGAGATCTGAGCTCTTCTCCAGTAAGCCCCTGGGACAGCACAGGGTGCCTGGTCAGGCCTGTGGTGGTGGAAGTTGGCTGGCGATCCAGAGGGTTAGATGGGAATTTGGGATTTTCTTTCTCTTCCTCCCCAGGTACCAAACTAACGATGAGACTTTCAAGGAGCTCGTCGGTTTCTGGATCAACAACCTGTCCATGCGAGTCCCAAACTCGGTGGTGCTTCCCGTGGGAACCCATGTGGACTGCTGCCAGCAGGAGGAGGTGGAGAAGAAGAGGCATGACATCATGGCCAAGATTGCAGCCATGCTAGCAGAGAGAAAAAGCATCCTCGCTCACTTCATCGCCAACCTGGAGGGCAGCGAGGAGCCTGAGTTTTACATGGACCAGTGGGAGAGGCTGAAGGAGATGGAAAGCTGCACGTTAACCGTAGGGCTGAGATTATTGTGGTTCCTTGCTGTCTGTGCTCATCCTGCTGTCTCTGGCAGCCTGGTGTGCTACTGGTGATGGGTGACCTGTTGCTAATGCATCAGGCTGCTACTGCAGCCACTCCCTGGGGCTGGGGTGGACGTGGTAACCCCTGGCTGTGACCTGCCGGGTCCTTGTCCCTGCTCAATGATGGGCATCTCCTCCTGTGGCTTGTAGCAAGTGCCTGGGGAGGAGTGTGAGGGGGCATTTACCATCCCCAGGTGATTGCTCTGCAGCAGTTCTCAGAAAAAGGCATAAAGGAAGTGCCCTGTGAAGCTGAGCCAGCAGTGACCTCCATGGCATTAGGTCCCTCCTTTACCTCGCAGGCTAAAAGACTCCTCTGGATGTGCTTTTGGCAGGTGTGTGCTTTCTCTCTTCCAGATCTTAAACTTAGTTGCTGTCAACTGCACGGATCACCGTGATATCAAAAAGCTCGAGGCCGCTATTCTGGAGCATGTAAAGAATGAAGAGCTCTTCCCTGAGGTAATCCGAGTGCTGCCGCCCGTCTACAGGCAGGTGGAAGCTGCCATCGTAGATATCGCACAGAGCGAGGAGATGGCAGACCATGGTGAGTGGTCCATCACCCCCGCCACACCTTCCTGGGAGGACCTGCTGTCCTGCGGCTGAGACAGGCTCTCTGGTGCTTGCTGCACCTTCTGGCCCCACTCATGTGGTGGTGGGGTCGCTGCTGAAGACCTTGCACTGTTATTGCTGGAGCATTAAATTGCTACTACCCAGCTCTGTCATTACGAGCATCTGCCCCCAAGGCAGGTGCCTAGGGAAAAGCATAGTAAAAGGACGAGTGTGTCTTCACCAGGAGGCTCTGCCAACATCTACCAGCCTGTGGCTGGAGGTACCCTGAGCTGGCCACGTTGTCTGGTTTGTTTCTTTCCAGTAATGTTCTTTCTCCCCTTTGCCCTGTAGAAGCAATTAAAGAGTCTTGCAGGAAGGAGCTCCACAGCTTTAATGCTTCTGTGTGGTTTCCAAGCCTATGTCCTGCTAACTTTATTTAATGGCTCCTACCCCTCCCTCGCCCCCTCTCCATGTCTCCTGTGACTCAGCAGGACTAGCAGGCAGCCCCAGCTCCTCGCTTACATACCGAAAGCAGGTATGAACACCACCAGTGCCCGGTGTCATCTCTGGCTCCCCTGGCCACTGTAGGATTAGAGGATGAGGAGCAAATGCTTTTCTTTTGTGGAGATAAGCCAGGTTTTGTTGCCTGTCTTGCTGCATGACTAAATGACAATCTGAGGTTTAATTGGCAATCCGAGGTTTTCTGGCTGGAAACAAACTTGCTCTCGCAAACAAGGAAAAAAACCAGCATTATTAGCCTCATTTTTCAGATGCTCTGTTGAGGTCGTGGCAGGCTGTTGGCACCGCTGAGGCAAGGCAAGACCATGGGAGCTGCAGGGTGGCAGTGGGGCAGCTGAGGATGGGTGAACCATTTTGGGTTACAGCCACTAAGCATTGCACTGGTCCCAGCTGCTTCCCCAGGGATGGCATGGGTGATGTTGGGTGCTGCTGGTGTTTGTTGGCTCTCTAAAGCATCTGTCTTGGAATGCTGGTGTCCGAGAGATGCGTGCTGAGCTCCCATGTCTCCCTCTAGGCATGATGGACCTCCAGTACCTGCTCAGCAAACTCTCCCAGTGCAAGCACCTGGCCAACCTGGGAAGAGAGCTTCTCCAGGACATCTTGCGGTACCTCCACCGCATCGGACTTGTCATGTGGTATGAGGAAATCAAGCACCTGGAAAGCACTGTTTTTCTCCAGCCTGCCTTCCTAATAACTGTGTTCAAGGTGAGCATGGGGATCAAGACCGTCTTCTCTGCAGGGCCCAAGCTCTGCAGCTTTGCTAGGCTCCTCTCATTCATTGCCGCCTCTTCTCTCCTCTTTCCAACCAGCTCCTTGTGAGGTACCGCCTAGTCCAGCAGCTCGAGAGCATCTCTGTGGACACACTGATCGGGGAACATGCCACCATCAGAGACAGGTCCAATTGGGTGTGGACCTTCAAGTCAAAGGCAATGCTGTGCCACCGAGCTGTGCGTGCCTTGGTGAAGCACCAGCTCTGTTTGGAAGGGATGCGGGACATCTTTGAGGAAATCATGGGACACAGGCCCCACAGAGGGAGAGGGAAGCTCTTCAGCCTCCTGGAGCACTTTGAGCTCTGCCTGGAGGTGAGGCACGCCAAAGCGCTCAACCCACAGGCCAGTGAGTTTGTGCCCGGGAAGCCGTGGGAGACAACGCAGGGCCAAGGCGAGTCCTGGTACTTGTTCCCAACCTATCTGAACCAGACTGAAGAGGTCTCTGAGGTGTGGGGAGGAGATCACCCAGAGGACCTCCACATCCGTGCCTACTTCTCACCTGAAATACCTGAGGGTTTCTTCCAGAGGTAAGCAGTGGTTTCCAGCCCTCGATGAGGTTGCATGGTTTGGAGTTTGCTTGGCACAGCACCAGTATGACTGTCAGCAAGCCCTTGGCTGTTGAGACCGTATCAGCTGAGGCATGAAGCTGGGATTCAGGAGACCAGGGCAGCTTCTCAGCTCTGCCACAGATGTGTGGAGCCTTGGGTGAACCATTTCAATGTTCGCTGCCTGGATGTGAGCAAGGACCACGCTCCTTCTGGTTCACCTTTCATCTGGGGTGGTTTTTGGCTAGTCTGTGCCCATCCAGGCAGTCAGAGGTTTCCCAGTCCCACCTGAGGATGGTCCAGTTTCTACAGGTGCTGGGACTGTTCCAGTTTCTGGAAGGTGTCCTGTCCTTGTGGGGTTCTTGACTTGTGTCCAGCGTTTTATCTGATGGCCAACTCTGGAAGCAGCTCTTGGCTTAAGATGTTGCTCCTACTGCTTGAGCTTTCAGTAGGGCAGGGTTCTCATTGGGTGTTGGCCTCTGTTTCTACTGAAATTGCGTTCATATTTTCCAAGTCCACCTGATGCCCCGCTTTCTCTCAGTGTTAGAGGTAAGCAGGGAGGAGGGTGGTGAAAGCCATGAGCAATCTCCTTGCAGGTTCCTGGTGAAAGCTTGCTCCTTCTACTCCACACACTGGGTGGCCAAGGCGACCTGCCTGCTCATATGCAACGGCAAACCTCTGCTGATCAAAGAGAATAACCAGAGGGCCTACAGCTACCTGGAGCTCCGGTGCAGAAAGCCGGCAGGAAGGACAGGTAAGGATCCCTGATCCTTATTTCGTGCCTCCCAACCACACGTCTCTCCTTAGCTCCCCCCTGCCACCTCCACCCCTCTGGGCAAAGCATCCCAGAAGCCTCTGCCACATGTCCTAGTCTGGCTAGGGTCCACCAGCAGTTCAAATAAAGATTTCCCATTTCTCTGCACAACCTGGTGAGGATTCCTCTCAAGGTGTCACATGGAAAGTCAAGTTTTCAGTTTTCTCATGGAGCAAATGGGTCATCCTTCCCCATAAGGTCCCAGCAGAGTACAGTCTCAGGCTGGGTCTCCAAGTGGTAAGCAAAAGGGCCATCCGAGTTGGGGAGCTCTTCCAACATATCTTTAAACTCCCTTTGAAGACTGATGGGCCTGGGTTGACTTGAGAAACAGAGCTGGTCCAACTGTTCTGGCTGTGGTCTGGCAGGCTGGAAGCAATGCATGCACCACCACAGTATCTCCTGGGCTGCTGCAGTTTGGTTGCTGTGAGTAAGTAAGTGAGATGTTCTCCTTTTGCCTGGAAGGTTTCCAGCTTGCCTGGGACTTCCTCATAGCAGTTGTGTTCATCGTCCAGAAGCTTGCCGAGGAGTGGCCGGGGCTGCACGTGTGTGTGAAGACCCCTTGCCGA
This sequence comes from Platalea leucorodia, assembly GCF_965183815.1. Taxonomy (NCBI): domain Eukaryota; kingdom Metazoa; phylum Chordata; class Aves; order Pelecaniformes; family Threskiornithidae; genus Platalea; species Platalea leucorodia. The sequence goes on from NC_138829.1 coordinate 53,236,782, forward strand.
ACGGCCGGCTGTCCCGCGGAGCTCATCTGGCCGGACATGGATGGCACAAACGCCATGTATGTATGAGCTGCGTCCCTCCAAACTGAGGGCAGGAGCTGGGTGGTTGCTACTGCAATGCTGGTGGGGCTGGTCAGCTTCTAAAAGCCATGTGAAATTAGTTGCAAAACTTGCTGGGCACGACGTTGCCCTTCTCCTGACCTTAACAGCCCGTGTCCCACATGGTGTTAGCATTTACTTGTGTGGGAAATTCGAGCATGGAAAGAAAGGTGAAAAAGTTGAGACTCTGGGACTCAGGCACATAGTGTCCACCCTGGCCAAGTGCCCACACGTCCCTTGTTTCATGATGAGCTGAAGGTGCTCAGGCACCTGGGAAGGCAGCAGCTGTCCCTCCGATGGCGGGACCTCAGGTCAGGGTGGAAAGAGGGAGCCTCTTCCATCGCCTTGGCATTGTCTTCCATTGGAAGTGCTGAGGGCAGCTCCTGCTCCTTCTCTGGGCTTTTTCCTCCGCAGGACAAAGGAAGATGTTAAAACCTGTGGGACGTGCGGGCACCGCTTTGGCGCAGAGCTGCTCCTGCCCAAAGGTGAGCCTAATGGCCATGGGTTTGTGCTGCAGCAGTGCTCGGGGGGGGAGGAGGGCTGAGGGTTTCATGGAGCTGAGGTGCTGATGGTGTCCCCCCATCCCCACAGTGCCCAAGCAGCTGGAGGAGCCCCCGGCGCAGCCCTCTGCTCACTATTACGTGACAAGCTACGGGACCACCACCTTCGGGCCCAGCAGCATCCACGTCAACCGGCAGGTAAGGAGGCTGCCACCTCCCCTTGCCCAGGGTCCAACACTGAGGGCCAAGCCCATCCTCTCCGCTCACTCCTGAAATGAGGGGGTGCAGCTGCTTCCAGACTGGGGAGGGAACACCCCATCTTCAGGCAGCGCACTGGTTACCACGATACTCCCTGAGATACCACCACCTCTGTGCCTCAGAACTGAGCTCTGGGTGCTTCGTGTTGTAGTTACTGCCTTATTTTTCCAGAACATCTCCAGTGATTAACTCTGGGCCAGCAGGGAGGCGCTTGCTGAAGAAAGAATTATTTTTGTTTAGCCAAAGCCAAGCTGTCCTCAACATGCTTTGCTTGCAAGTCATGTTTGCAGCGTTAATGCACAGAACTAAATGCATCAATAAATGCATCCCTTCATGCGTGGGAAGTTACCTCATTTACACAAATGTAAGGGGAGAAGATGCTGACAAGTGCGAGCCCTCTGCCAGCAGGGGCGTTGCTGGGACAAGGCTGGCCATGGACCCCTATGGTTTTGGGGGATGGAGGGGTGAAGATCTCAGACTGATAGTGGGGGCAGAAGTCCAGGTAACATCAGCAAGCAGGAAGCACCTTTCTATACATATATATATTTAAACTTAGAAAACTTAAGAAAATAAATCTTTAAATGACCATACTCCACAAAAATACACATTAGCAGCTGATGGGAGGGGAAAAGCAACGTGTCAGCTCCAGGACCGGCCGGTGAAGCTGTCCTTGGGGTGGGGGAAGCGGAGGAGGAAAGGTCCCCACCGTAGGCATCCCACCGTGGCGTTGCCAGGGGGATGCTGGTTTGCACGGCCCCTGATGCCCGATGGTCCCCTGCTGGCAGGTGCCTGTCCCGGGGGGCCACAGGCAGCGGGGTGGGGGGGGTCAGTCTGTCTGCATGTTCCACTGCTCGATGAGCTCGAAGAGGCTGAAGGAGTCAGAGAGCTGCAGGCTGACGGTGCCGCTGTCAAGGGAGGAGGCTCCCTCCCGCAGCACCTGCTCGTACCAGTACTCGCAGAACTTGGGCACCAGCTGCGGCAGCAAACCATCAGGGTTAGGAGCAGCTGCCTGATGTGGCTGCAACACCCTGCACGGCCTCATCCTCCTGCAGCGGAGGAAGGTGGTGTGCGGGGCACCCTGTATATATATCCTGCAGCCCTTGAGGGTCCCCATCCCTGGGCAGCTGCCTCCAACCCCATCCTGCCCAGCCCCCAAGGGTCCCCTGACCCAGGCAGCTGCCCCCTGTCTAGGGTGCCCCTCCCTGGATGCCAGGCCCCCAAGGTTCCCCTCCCCAGGGACCTGCCCCCCCCCAATTTCCCCTGGTCCCAAGGGTTCCCCTCCCTGGGCACCCAGCCCCCCATCTCCCCTGGTCTCCAAGGGTCCCCCCTCCCCTGTCACTCAGTTCCCCCATCTCTCCCAGCCCCCAAGGCATCCCCTCCTTGGGTACCCAGATCCCCATCTGCCCTGGACCCTGAGGATCTCCCTCCTTGGGCACCCAGACCCGCCATGTTCCCGGACACTAAGGGTCTCCCTCCCCGGACACCCAGACACCCATCTCCCCCTGCCCTTGAGGATTCCCCCTCCTTGGGCATGCAGACCCCCCCCCATCTCCCCTGGGCCCTGAGGGTCCCCCTCCCTGGGCAGCAGTGGGGCAGTGGTGGGTGTTGGCCCTTGCACCTTGACCAGGATGAGCTTGGACTCCTTGGGCTTGGCCTTGGAGAAGGACTGCCCAAAGCAGAGGTAGATGGTGAAGTCAGGGGACCGCTGCCTTTGGCCATTGCGGAAGTTCCTCAGCTCTGCGAGGGGAGACAGGACTCAGTTTTGGGGTGAGCCTGGGAGACGCAGAGGGACTGGGAGGGTTCGGATGCTTGTGACATCCTGGAGCTGGCTCTCATGGGCCCCAAAACCGGGGTGGGGAACAAGAACCCACCCCTGCCCACCTGTGCAAAACTCATTGAAGTCAAAGATGGGGGTTTCCTGGTTGCGGCAGAGCAGGTTGGGCGGGGGGTCCTCAGCGCCCTCGAGCTGCTGGGACAGGGCCCAGAAGACCTTGCACTTCTTCAGGCGAGTGGCGAAGAGCTTGCTGGTGCGTTGCTCCAGCTGCAGCCCCGCGCTGCCCAGCAGCTCCTCGGTGAAACGCCGCTGCTTGCTGTCGGCCAGCTCGGCAGGGCTGGGAAAGCGCACCAGGCGCCCGGGGCGCAGGGCCACCGCCGGGTCGGAGGGCTGGTACACCAGCAGGCACTGGCTGTCCCCCACCTCCTCCTGGTGGAAGAGCTTCCCTCGGTAGTAGATGCTGACGTCCAGGATGGGGATGATGCCACCTGCACTGGGCAGTGATCAGCAGCCGTGTCCCCCGCCCCCAGCATTACTATTAATAATTATATATAATATTTATTATTAATAATTACTTATAGCTATTAATAACCCTCACCTGTGTTATCCTCCGGTGGCGGTGGCACAGGGCTGGCGGTGGGGGCAAAGAGCATCGCCTCCCCTGGGGGCGGCACGGGGACCATGACCTCTGGCGGGTGGCACGGCAGTGCCACAGGCCCTGCGGCGAGAGACGGCCAGCGTCAGCATCGCCATTCGGGCTGCAGCGGGGCGGGGTTGCTTTGGCATGGGGTGCATGTGGCAGCACCCCGGCCTCTTCCCACCCCCATTATGGTGTTCCCATGCCCGGAGCTGGATCCTGCCCCACAGCACCCACCTCGCTCTGCCAGCAGCATGGGGTCCAGGGGGTTGTAGGTGCCCAAGGGGGGCTGCTCTGCCGTGGGCACCCATTGCTGAAATGCCGGTGGGGGGAGGCAGTTGTTTTGGCTGGGGTCTGGGTGAGGCTGGAGCACGGCGTCCTGGTGGGGGGCGTCTGCTGCAGAGAAATCACCGGTGGGAAGGGGCTGGGGTCACCCACCCATAGTGTCACCCACCCTGCACCTCGCGAGCGGGGTTGGTCTCACCTGCAGGCACCCAGGATGGTGTCGGGGAGTCAAGGTCGCGGGGGGAGATATCGCAGTGCTGCAGCACCCACTGCAGCGCCTCCAGGTCCTCCAGCGTCGGGGACTGTGCGGGGTTGGTGCTGCCTGAGGTGGGGCACAGCAGGTGGGAGGTCTCACAACCCTGAAACCAGCCCCAGCTCAGCCTACCACGGTACTCCCCCAGAAAAAACTGGGGGACCAGCGCCTACCTGGGGGGGCAATTTCTGGGGCCACATCTTGGGGGTTGAGCTCCAGCTGCGAAGGGAAGTTAGATGGGGTCTTACCGCTGTGGATGAGGGGCACCCAGCCTCCTGGGCTGGGTTTTGGCTGGGTGCTGGTCTCCAGCTTGGGAGCACCCCAAGGACATGGGGTGCAATGCCTGAGCAGTAGCAGTGGGAACCCCCCCAGACCACCGTGCCCACCCCTTTACCTGTGGCTGCTGGTGCAGCGGCTGCTGACCCACCGCAGCGTCAGGGCTGCTGAAATCCCCCTCCTGGCCGGGCCAGAGGGCGGCTGGAAGGACAGCGGCGTGAGCGGGGTGCCCTGAGATCGCCCGCCCCACCCCCACCACAGCCCCCCACGGGGCCAGGCTCACCCGGGTCGATGGCGAAGACCTTGTGCGGGTCGTCACCGCACTTGGAGCGGTCCTCCAGCAGCACGAACATGCCGGTGCTCCTCAGGGCGCAGCGGAAGTTGGTCTTCCACTTGGCCGGGTCCTCGGGGCACCCCTCATAGCGCCCGCTGGCCTGCGCCCAGGCCTGGGGGGGCGGGCAGGGAGCATGGCCACCACAGCACGGAGGTTTCAGGGATGCCTGGTCTCCCCCCCACTCCCCAGCTCCCACGTCCCACCCACCCTGAAGACCGCAAAGTTGCTGCTGGTCTCACACCCCCACCTGAATACCCCGGGCCTGCTGCTGGTCGCCGCCGTCCCAGCCACCCCGACGACCTCGAGGTCGCTGCTGGCCACCTCCAAGCCACCCGCCCGGACGGCGCGGAGCTCCCCGCCGGCCACCCCCATCGCACCCACCTTGAAGACCTCCAGGTCGCTGCTGGTGATGTCCTTCCTGGCGTTGTGCTTCCAGGGGACGCGGAAGGCGCTGCGGGCCGGGTCGGTCCAGCGCAGCCCCCGGTAGCTCCCGCTGCTGACGGCGCTCACCAGCCAGGGCCCGAACCGCAGCTTCTGGGCCTCCCTGCGGGCGCGGGGCCGTCACCGCCGGGGGCCGGGGCCACCCGGGGCCGGCGGCCCGGGGAGGGCGGGGGGGTGCCGGGGTGCCGCTTACCCCTCGCTCTGCAGCGCTGCCATGGTGCCGCCGGGCCCGGGGCGGGTGGGTGACGGCGGCGGGGGGGGCCGCCTCCCGCCCGCGCCTTTTATCCGCGCCCTGCGCCCGCGCCCGTTTCCTGGAAACCACGTGACCCCTCCGAAAGTGAAAGCGTCGCCGGCGGCGCCCCCCGGCCCCCCCGCGGCGGGGGGGCGGGCAGCGGGCGCGGGCTGCTGCGCGGCCCCGCGCCACCCCCCGATCAACAGGGACTGACGAAAGTAACCCAGATTTAAGCCGTGCCTGCACCGGCGCGGGACGCGGCCCTCGGCGGGCGAGGGGCGGGAGCAGGCCCCGAGCCGGGGGCTGGGGCACCCGTGCCCCGCGCTGGGGTCGCTCCCCGGGGGCTGCTGCGGCCCGAAAGTGCCGGTGCGGGGCGGCTGCACCCGACATCAAACAACGCGGGCCTGCAAAGAGCAAGGGGCGGGCGGGCGGCAGGGGCACCCCGAAACGGCGGGGCTCCGCCCGAAAGCAGCTGCACCCCCCGCCGCCGGGGCTTTCCAGGGTGCACGGGCAGCGCAGCCCAGGCACGCAGGGCTCGGCCTCAGGCCTGGAAACTCCCGTGGCCTATTTATTTATTATTATATTTGTTATATTTATTTTAATCCTCCTTCCTTCAGGCTGCCTTGGTTTCCAGCCTCTAAGGGCATGCTGTACAAAAATTAAAAAATGAAAGCAAAACCCAGGAGGGCAGTGGGCGCTGGCTGCGCTCCCCGCATCCAGGAGCCAGTTTTCCCGGCTCTTCCTTTTCCAGTAAAGCCGGGGCGCTCCCGTGGGCCTGGCCCTGCTCCCGGCACCGCACCTGCTCCCGGCGCCTCAGGTTGAACACCCGTGGAGGCGGGCATCGGGGCACCCAGCCGCCCTCGGCCACGGCGGCAGGGGGGCCCGGAGCCGCTGGCACACGGCTTCTGTGCCCCACCGCTGCCTCAGCGGGATCTCGGCATCGCTCGGGATGCTAAACGGGCATCACGAGCATCTCGGGCCCTGCTGTCTGGCATGGCAGCACCACAGTTTCATGTAAAAAAAGAAGGGAAAAAAGGAGGAAAACCAACCCCAGGGCCATGCACCAGCCCCACATGTGTGTTTCGAGGCCAGCACCAGCCTTGCCAAGGGATGAACCCCGTGGGGGTCCCCGCCCGCCATGCCAGGCCCCGAAAGCCAGGCGCGGAGCGGGTGGAGGTGGGAGCGGGGTCCCGGTGGCTGGTGCACAGCGGCAGCGCAGCCCCCCAACCCCGGAAAGGGGAAGCGGCGCCCGGACGGGGCTGCAGCTGGTTTCCAGTAACGCAGCTCCTGGGCATGGCCACCCATGATAGAAAACGGTGACCCTGTGCCTCGGACCACTGCAGTGCAGGTTATGTAGATTTTTGCATTAAATTAGAGGAAAACTAGCAAATAACCATGATTTCAGGCAGGTCACTTGCGGCCCAAGCGCTCACCCTTGTTGATTTTCCTTGATCCCATTTGAGCTCTGCAGGGAGCGGTAAAACAAACCAAAAAACCCTGAGAGTTGCAGGAGTTTTACAAATTTATTACCTAAGTGGTGGTCATCAGGACTGAAGCACAGGATTTTGGCCTCTTTCCCCCTGTGCTTCTTGCTTTCAAGGAAATTTCCCCTTCTTTCCAGGAACTTCTCCCTACTGCTTAATGGGAACTCCTACATGGTTTTCAAGGACATACCCCTTTGTTTTCCAGGAAATGCCTCCCTTCCTTCCTAAGAAATCCCCCTATCACTTTGTAGGAATTTCCGCCATCGCTTTCCAGGTAACTTCCCTGTCGCTTTGCAGGATATTTCCCTCCCCTTCTTTCCAGGAAATTCCTCCCTTGCTTCCTGGGAAATTTCCTTGTTGCTTTCTAGAGTCCTCCATTGCTTTCTAGGAATTTTCTCTCTGCTTTACAGGACTTCTATTGCTTTCTAGGAAATTTATTTCCCCATGACTACTGCTGCCTGCGAAACAAGAAATTATTTCTCAAGAAATTTCATTCTTCCTGTCCAGGAACTTTCCCTTTTGATTTCCAGCAATTCCTCCTTCGCTTTCTGGGAAATTTCCCCTCTAGGAAATATCACTGCTACTTTCTTCTTAAGAAACGTCACTTCTGCTTTTCAGGAATTTCCCTGGTATTTGAGGAAATTTCCTCCTTGCTTTCTAGGAATTTTCCTCCTTTGAATTCTAGGCTATCCCCCTTATGGCCTTCTAGGAAGTTCCCCCATTGCTTTCCACAAGTTTCCAGAATATTTCCCCCTTTGCTTTTGAGGTGCTAGTGCTCTCTAGGAAATTCCTTCATTGTCTTGCAGTAAATTTCCCCTTTGTTTTCCAGGGTATTTTACTGTAGCTTTCTAGGATGGTTTCCCTTTGCTTTCCAGGAATTCCCCTACTGGTTTCCAGGAAATTTCCCTTTTGCTTTGTAGGAATTTTCCCCCAGGGCTTCAGTAAATTTCCTCATTGAGTTTCAGGAAATTTCACGAGCAAAAACCGAGGCACCTGCCTGAACCCATGAGAGGGATATGGGGCACCTCCACCAAAACATATTTAAGGCCAGTAAACACCACAACACCCAAACAAACTGGAGCCTCAAGAGCCATGGTCAGGGCAGGAGCAAGGGACAGGGGTGACATGGGACAAGGTACGACTGAAAAGGGCCTGGGGTCGGTGGAGGACCCTATGCCAGAGGGAGCAGGTAGGAGGCAAAAGGAATTTGTAAATCACAAAGCAGCAAGGAACGGGGGCCTTAAGAAAAAAAAAAAAAAAAAAAAAAAAAATCTTTCTCTTTTAATCCACCCAAGGGAAATCCAGAACAAGAGCAGCATCACAGCACTACACACAGCACAGACATCTATCATCATCTTTGCACAGATTCCTTCCCAGATACACAGAGAAGTCATTAGGAAAAAAAGAAAAATAAAGAAAATTATTCACATATGCAAAGTGACAAGTAACAAATCAGCCACAGAACAACTTCTTCAAAGAGAAAAAGGACGCATCAAGGAAGAAGGCCCTCAACATACATACAAGTTTTGCAAAACCCTAACCCAAGAACGTTGAAACAGAGGTGGTTTTCTTTTAAACATTAAAAAAGGGATTTTTTTTTTAATTAATTTAAATATACACTTGAAACACAAACACCAAGCAAGCGCCTGGAGAACAAAGCAAAGAGAAGGAGGAATGAAAAGTTAATTCAACCAGTTTAATTTAAACACCAAAGTCAGGTGGATTGCACCAAATGGAATAAATAACGGAGAAGATCACACTGGGTTGGTGGATCTCACACTTAAGATCATTTAAACTAGAATTAATTACACAGCCCAAGAGAGTACTGAACAAGGAAGTCCTCTGACAAGTGATGTCAGCTGGGGCAGCGTCCCTTTGACAGAGTGAGTTGTAGGTGTGGATTTGCCCCCTGCCACCTAACAACCATCACCACCCCAGAAGCGAGCGGGATGATGAGTTTTCGTGATCCAGAGGACTTGACCCCATAATCACATACATGCAAACAGCTCCTCGCTCGGGGCACAGGAGCCCTCCACCTCTTCCACAACATCTGACTCCAAACACGCCCAAGTCAAACATCAAAGCACAACCAGACCTTGTGTTTTCACCTTGCAAGGTGAGCACACAGGCACGGGGTTTCTAAGTGCGGCTCCCTGAGGTTGGGCACCACAGAAGCGGAGCAGGCACCTCCTTTCATGCACCTGGGGCCAGGCTGGGAAAAAAAAAAAAAATATCAGCTAATCTACACCTGCAGCCACCACTTTATCACCCCAGGGGCGGGCAGGCGGAAGGAATGTAAGTGGTTTCTTGTTGTTTGGTTTTCCCTCCCTACAACCCCTGCATTAAAAAAAAAACCAAAAACCAAAAACCAAAACAAAACCACCCCCCCAAAAAACCCCGAACAAAAATAACTTGATCCCAAGTTCCTCTCCCTCCCCTGCCTGTAGCCAAGCAGTGAAGCACCTTCAGACATTTGTGTGATCCCACAGACGTGTTCCCTACAGAGCAGACATCTCATCTCTGCACCTCACCCGGCTGTGCCTGTGACACCTAGTTAGGAGGGACATCCCTTTGCTTTAAAACAAAAATAATTACAAAATCAATAGCAACGACCCCCTTTCCCTTCCTCTGATCTCCAAGAAGTTCATCTAAGTACAACTCATTTTTGAGAAAGGGAGAAGGGAGGGGTGAAGGCTTCTAGGCCAAGGAACTTGCCAGATCCAGCATCCCCCCCGCCATACCTCCGGCGGTGATGAGATGAGCCCCCTTTGTGTCGTGCCCGCTCTGGACCCGGGACCAGCAGAGCCGAGGAGGGGGCTAAGGAGACACAGCTGGCCCTCCAGCTCCTCCTCAGATAGGTGGCAACTCCAGGAAGAAAGAGAGGGACTGGGGTGAAAGAGGGTTCAGGTTATTTCTTTCCCACCCCTCTTCCTCCCCAAGGCTGGGAGGAGACTTCTGGGTCTGCAAGCCCAGTCTGTGCTTACCAGTGTCCTTAAGAATGACAATTTAAAAACAAAAAAAAAAGGAAAGAAAAAAAAATATGCATAATTAGGTATTGTCCGTGGAAGGAGCGGGAGGGGACAGGTTCCAGACCGAGACAAAAAAGGGACTCTCTCCCTCCCTGCGTTTGCTCGTCTGGAGACCACGTTCCCTCAGCGTCCCCGCGCGAACCCTTTGTGCTGTTGCTCTGACACCAATCGACATGGATGACAAACACGGGGATGAATTCAGTGCAGCAGAGGGCGGGAGGGCACACGCAGGTGCACCGGGCCTAGGCCCGGTGCTTGGGGAGCATGTCCAGCAGAAACTCCGCAATGCCAATGAAGTAGACAACTTGTGCGATGCCAAAGAGAGGAGCAATGACCAGGGCTCGGCAGTACGCCCCTTTCAGGAAGGCCATGGGCCCTTCCTTCTGCCAGATCTTCCTGTGGAGAGACAGCACAGACAGATAAGTGTCCATCCCACCCCTCCACCATGCCAGGAGACCCTCTGGCCATGCCCTGGCTTTCTGCCTCCCTCCAGAGACTGCTGTTGCCTGGCACTGCCTCCACAGCAGATCATCCACCATCCTCCATGTGCTCTGCAAATGGCCATGCAGGAGCACGCCCCATCCCTACATCTGGCCAGGAGCAGGAGCGTCTGCCTGGGTCTGGATGTACAGCTAAGACAACCCCATGCTTGCACCCCAGAGGTCCCCCTGTTCAAAAGTTGGGGTCAGCTCCACCCTTAGTATGGGGGACAGCCAGATGTCTCTCGCAAGACTCTGGCTACAACAGCAATACAGAAGCAGAGCGCTTGTGTTTTGAAACTCCCTTCATGTTTTGAAGCAGCCAGACCACAGTTTAGCGAAGGGTCAGAGGAGAGTGCAGCTGGGCCAGAGCCCAGCCAGACAGCGCTCCTACAGCCACTGTTCTGAGGGCTGCCAGGGGGGATACGAAACTTAATGCTGTAGGATTTTCAGACAACAGGGGCTTGAGAGGGACAACCACAGCATTGCCTCCCTTTGCAGAAATAAAATCTCAGTGTTATCACTGTTGGGGTTTTGACAGAAGCATTTAAATATAAATGCTATATTTACCTTGCTCAAAATAGGATCTCTTTTATATACCTATATATATGAACAGTATGTATCTGGTCATATATCTATATATCTATCCATACAGATAGATAGATAAAAGCAGAGGTTCAGAGGGAACCTGAAACAGAGAAGCTGCTGGTTGGGTCTAGAAGCTGTACTGACTGCCTGGCAGCAGGCAGCAGCCGATGCTGTACATCTGATGTGGTGGCCTGCTTCACAAGGAGTCTTACTTGGTACAGTCCAGGATTCCTGAGTAGGTGTCCTCATTCACTCCCCTCTGCAAGGACTGCAGCCGCGTTTTGATCACTGGGGAGAAAGAGAGAAGAGAGACAGTGGTGAGAACTGAGAACGTAGCATGCTCTTCAGCAGGCAAGAGCCACCCTGAGAGTGATGGCTTTGAAACACAGTCAAAACGATATCACCAAGAACACAGACCATTTTCATATATTTATCAGCAAAACAGGGGAAAAAAAACCCCATTCCTTTACAAATGGATAAAAGAAAAACACAGCCACCCAAAAACCAACCCACTCCCCTCACCGTGACCAAGGTTTACAAGGCTGACAAGCTTTAAACGCTTCCAAATTCAGATATCTTTCTGCAAAGTGGGGACCGATTTTCAAATACTCAGCTCCTTCTGGAAAAAGTATCTAAAATATACGATGCTGCTCTTACATTTCTTCCCACCTTGGAGCATGTGCAATGTTGAAGAGAGAGGAGTTATTTTCTGGTGTTTTTCACAGCAGAGAAACCAAGGTGATATTTAACGCAGATGCTGTGGAGCAGGAGAAAAGGCCACAAATCTGAGGTTCCCTCTGGTTATCTATGACCGTATGCACGTAAATGGTCTGCATACTACCACTCCACATGGAAATGTGCCTTTTCAGGGGCATGTTCACAGCCATTCCTGCAAAGAATGACTGTAATGAATGACACCCTCTTCCTGACTTACCTAGCAAGTACTGCAAACCTCTGTGTAAGCTGTGGCCAAAGGTATAGCTCAGCTGAAGGAAACATCATCTGAGCTGGAGGCAGCTCAGACGGCAGAGCTCCCCTCCTGTACCTCCCTGTGTGCTCATGCTGTGAAGAGGCTGGCACGGTCACCCTCCTCCTCACCTAGCCCACTCGTGGGCCTCTGCCACTTGGCGCCAGGCCACCAGCACAGGCTACTTGGGACTCACCATCGCAAGGGTTGACAGCCACCGCAGCTGTGCTGCCAGCCACACATCCGGAGAGGAAGGACACATAGAACGGAGCCTTGACATCAGGGTCCTTCTGGCCTAGCTTGTTCAGGTTTGCAAACAGCGGGAAGTAAACGATGGAGAACGGGACATCCCTGCGGTGGGGAGGGAGGAAGGAGAAGAAAGAAGAACAAGGATGAGCAAAGTCAGAGCAGGAGACCAACAAACTGAGCATCAAAGAAAGGGCTGCAAGCATCACGCGTTGGCAGCACAGCCACGAGTGCAACGCAGACGTCCCAGCTATGCAATTGCAACGCAGACAGGAGTGGAAACTCAGCAGGGGCAAAACTGACTGCACAAAGGACAACAGGCCCATGGGAGGCATGCAGCCCTGCAGAGTCATTGGCCTCCCCCTGATTTTTCAACACTCAAACTGAAGACCCCAGCACATTCAGAGGTCAATCATTTTGTCCACTTTTGTTAATTACAAGAGGTTTGTATCCTGCCCCCCATCCCACTGGGCGTTGCTTTAGCTCTGCCTTTGTTAAAGCTAGAGGAGAGTCACTCTGTGAAAGCCCAGGTAAAGAGAGTCAGAAAGGGCACCGGTCCTTGCATCCAAAAGCTCCATGGGCCAGAAGCCATTTCACACTCTGGAGACTAAGGCTGACAGTTTTGCTTTGCTAACTCACAAGGACTTCTCTACAGTGTTAAAATATAGGCCACGTGGGAGACAAAAAACTTTCCACAGAAAGCAGCAGAATTAAATCTTCCAGGAATAAAAGGCAGACTTCCCTGACCTTCACCTCTTTAATGCACAAAACCTGTGCATGGAAACCAAACCAAATCAAACCCACACCCCCTGGAGCCAACAGCCCATTTGCAGGCTCATCCTCTGGATTGCTGGTGCTTTACGTTCAAGACTGGGGATACTGGTGCCCTGAGCTTGAGCCCACACCATCCTACCTTAGCAGCGTGGCTCCCAGGCCCTTGTAGAGTCCTGCGATGCCTTTGCTCCGCAGCAGCTCCCTTGTTATCTGCATTGCTGTGGTGCGTGTTTCCACCGCTGGCTCCGCTGCCCCCGCCACAGAAGAGGAGAGCTGGGCCTGCGCTGCCATCAGCTTCTTCTGCGCCGCTGGAGAGGAGCACAGAGTGCACTGGTTTGCAAGATGCTCAACAGCAGTCTCTTGCCACCCAGTGCTGTGGGACAAGGAGGAAGAGGCAGATCTCCAGGTGCACCAAAACATGCAGACTAAGGCCACCCAGGTGCCCTGCAAGCTTTTGCTCCCTGTCTGCCCACCTCCCCCAGCCTGAGGCAGCCCAGCTTGCCCCAGTCTCAGAGCTGGCTGCTGCCACACTGCAACGCTGTCCGCTGCACTCTCCTACCAATCAGTTTTACCTAAGCAGGAGCAGCCCGTCACGCACAACCTCCGTGCTGCGGAGAAAAGGAGCTGCCGTGAGCAGGCAGGTGATGGTACCTGCTTCCAGCTACGTCCCCAAGCTCCCGGTAGGATAAACGGAAGATATTAACGAACGAGGGAGGTTCAACACTTCTGTTCTTTGCTTCCTTCCCTTGAAAGTAATCATTAACCTGGGGAGTTCCTCAGCTGCACTAAGTATGCCACATTTATAGAAGCAGCCTTTTCAAACTGATGCATTTCTGCTCTTTGGCCAGAAGATGGAGAGCACATCAACCCATAGGCAATTCTCTGGATGCCACCAGCACGCCACAGGTCTCTTGCTACACAGAGAACAGGCTGTTCACAGCAGCAAAAACCTCTTCTGAACCCTCAAACCATGGCTTAATTCTTTCAAACGTTTTAAAATAATACGCACAAAGAGGATAAGGTCTGCATTAAAAACAGCGAAGAGAGGAAAGACAAAGTAAATCTGCGATTATTCAGGAATGCCACATCAAAGGAGAGATTAAAGGACAAACTGGCCCATTTTCCAGGAAGGGCCACAAACGTGGTATCTAACGTTATCATGCAGGGTTCCTGGGGAAGGAGCCCATACCCCAGCCTGATCTCCGGAAGAGATTAAGGCGATAGTAAACAGCTCTTTCGCCCAGATCCTCTGTGCCAGACTCTGGTCTCTGTTCTCACCAGAAACACCCCACAGTGTTTCAACCAAAAGGCTCGCACTCCCTCCTGCCTCTGCCTGCCAGCTCCTGCCCACAGCCCCGAGAGCCTGACCCCAAACCTCTTCCAAATCCAGCACGCCAGGAGAATTTTATTTACTGTTTCAGCTGAAACAACTGCTGCTTTTGTCAGGAGGGGAAAAAAAAAGAGAAGAGAGGAGACAAATCATTTGGAAAGGACACTCCTCTTGGGAAGCTGTTAGGGAGGTGCTACAGGGGGGCAGAAGAGAGAGAATAGACACCAGAAAACAGGGAGATGGAGGAAGCACCACAGGAAAAGCACTGGAGGATGCTAATCCCTTCTTGGGCACATGGTAACTAACAAGTTTTAATCACTCACAAGCTGAACGCCCACTCATCTCTCCTGTCTCTCCCCATCCACCACCAGCATTTGCTATTTCACTTGCCAAGCCAAGTTTTGAGCAAAAAAAATCATCACCTTTTGTAACTGCAAGGGCCTCTGTAAAACCAGGTGAGCAAAAGGTGGGGGGAAATGAGCTGGGAAGAGGAAGAGAAACTTCTTGGGAGACCAGGAGGAAGGCAAAGGGTTTTCTCTGCTTATTCCCTCCCCCTCTACCTTGACAGCCCAGTCCCAGCCCTTTCCCCCCGCCTGCTCAGTGCACAGGGAAGATAAGACCACATACCAATTCGCCCCGCATCCTGCAGCTGGATTTTGAGCATCTCCATGGGAGTGGTGACAATCACCTGACAGGTACCCGCGCCACAGCCCGCCAGCATCTCCCTCAGCAGCGTCAGCTTTTTCCTGCCCAAAGAAAAGAGAGAAAGAGTCAGTCAGAGGAGGTGGCCTTCAGTAACACCATGGCAGCTGGGTGCAGGTGCTCGGGGCACAGCTCTGACGCTGGGGGTTACAGGAGACGTAGCCCGGGGGACAGGGGAACCTGCTAGGCTTGACAGTTCAGCATAGCCCAGACTTAGCATCTCTGCCGGCATCACCTGATCTGGAGGAAAAGACCCATTTTGGCCCCAGAAACAACACTCAGAAAAAGCCACAAGCACAGCGAGAACAGGCCCAGATGGGAGCACACAACCCCCTCCATCCCCAGACAGACTGCTGCAGCTCTCTTCCAGCCCGGCATTGCCCCGGGTCAGGGCACAGCCTCCAGAAAGGGCATTGCTTCAGAGGGCAGCAGAGGACCTGAGCATTAAGGGGGATAAGTAGCTTTCCTTCTGCCAGCCTAGTCCTTTAGACACAGTCAACATCCCCACAAACAAACAGAGACCACAGGGCAAGGAGCAAGGGGGGCAAACATTTGAGTTGCTGCTTTGGAGTTCTATGACAAAAGCAAAATAAACAAACAGGGAACATGAGAGTCAGGGAGGCAGTTCCCCTGTGGTTAGGAGCTTCTTCACCTCACCAGCCTTTCCAAACCTGAAAAAGTAGCCTTTGCACTAAACTGGTCCTGCCTGAGGGACAAGGGAGGGGATGGACACCCAGCACTGCAGCTTTGTGCCTCCTCTGCACTGGGGAGCAGGGATTATGAGCAACATATTCTTGCCTAACAAAATGCAGCATTTCATAGCTCCCTCTGTCCCAAAGCTATGGAACAGTCCAGCTAAGACTAAAAAGAGGAACTTGGGATGCAAATGCTCAGAAAGCCTCAATTTTCAGAAACTGATGAGTTTTTGCCCTGTAAAAAAAATCTCATCCCTTGGCACCAGAAACACTGATAATAAAAAAAAAGTGCCTCTTTTCTAAAAGGGGGTGGGGGGGGAAGCATGTATAAATCACACAGCCAGAGGGAAACAGCCTCTTCATTTTAAATGCAAGTACTACTTTTACTCCCCACAGCCCTGCTCCTGCAGCAATACCTCATCTTAACCTAATCAAGGTGAGTCCCCACACTATGGCAAAAGCAGTCCCACAATGATATGCCCTATTCCCTTGCAAAACCAAGCCACACTCCCTTACCGGGGGGTTCATATGCGCACACACACACAGAGCACAGCTGTGGCACTGTGGGCCAGCAAAGAAGTTTCAATGCCAACCCTATAGGAAAGGGAGCGTAGATGCGCCGTAATCCTGCTGGCCCACCACGTCAGCTGTGACAATTTCTTCACCTCTCATCTTCTCCAGGGAGGATATCGGAGCAGGGGATTAGAGGCACAGAGCCATATCAGAGATTACGAGCAACTAAATATAGAGTTCTCCGGTGAGGCTGAAGGGAGGAACATCTCACTCCCCTTTCCAAATTCCCCCATAGATGAGAAGCTGCAAAACACAGCCCCTCCTGCGGAATTACCCATACGGGCGCTGAAGTGTGCGCAGCAAGCTTTCCTGGAGATCTGTAGGTATCAGGTGTGCAAATCCAGAGGTCCCCCCTGGCACTGACACCTGGAGGTAGCCAGCTTGTGCCACTCAGGCGGCCTGAAGCACACTGCCGGTCTCTGCACGGCTCAACACAGTCAGCAGCAAGGCTGTACAACCTCTAGCCCAGCTGTGGGAGGAAGCAAACTACCCAAAGGAGCTGGCTGGCAGTCCCCCTTCTACAGCACAGCAGAGCATCTCCCACTTTAGCAAGAGCCCTGGAGCATCCCTGGAGTACATGTCCCCTGGCTTTCATCCAGCATGACCGCTTTGATACCCAGTTCAAAAGATCAGGAAGATTTGCCCTATGTGTTCATCTGTGGACCATTATCCCAGCCAACAAAAGCCAGCCTGGCTTGACTGAACTTCATGGAGCTATGCCAGCGTGACCCAGTGAAGGATTTATGTGCATGGGTGTATTTTAAACATGTCAAACAGGTACATCAAAAGCATGTAGAACAAGGGCTTTCATCCTTTCGTTTGCACATCCTGGGAACTGGGAGGAGGCCAAGAAAAAAAGAGCCTAAAATAAGCAAATCTTTTGTCAAGAGGTTTAAAATTTACCATACAGGGGTCAAACTTCCCTTGCAAAACCTCACCAGTCTGCACATAAAAGTAGTTTGAAAACAGTTCATCTCTAGATGACAAAGGGGTTTAAATATTTAAGGCACCACAAGCCTTATCCTCAGTGGTTTAAAAACTGGCACATCTCAACTGCCTTCAAAAGCTGCAATACCAGCAAGGATCTGGTCCTACAAATGCAGAAACCATCTTTTATCACAGCAAGAGGTTCTTAAATGTAACATATACACAATAGCCCCAAATTCTGCACTGGCAGAATCAGTTGTTCCACTTTCCTAACTGACATGCAATTAATTAGTGACAAATCAACAATATCAAACAGGAAGGGGAGAAGATTCATGCTCCATCTAAATTAGAGTTTCAAACTAGAGCTGAACAACAAGAAAGTAAAAAAGCAGGAACCAGAGGTTTATGGAGGGCTTTTCAAGAGCAACGCATCAGTCCAAAGTTAGCATCTCTGAAAGCAGTGGTATATTGATGTCGCAGGGGAGTAGAGTAGGATGTTTTTCAAGTTTCTGAAAAATCTTGACTGTGTAGGAGTTGACTGTGCTTGGGGAGGGACCCAAACCTGCCATTCTGGAATAAGGATGACCAGATTTCCAAAGGCAGGAAATCTTTGACCTCAGGAAACATCCATACAAAGCCATATGTTTCTATTTGCTTCCCAAGAGGTTACTGTCCCCAGCTTGGACATCACCTTCTTCACTCATAAAATAACCTCTGCCTCTGGTCTGTCAACCTGACAGATTGTAGAAAGCTCCCCAAGAATTTCAAACCAGACAGAGCTGCTTTCAAACAATTTAAATAGTGGGTCTTTGATATGGATTAGGGGACCAACATACAGGAGTTGTCCTTCAAAGGGAGGGCAACCTGTCTGCAGCAGCCACATGAGGACATGCACACAAATTGCCAGTCAGTCCCTTCAACCCAACCCCTGATCTTCCAAGAGGGAACAACAAGCTATTGCAACCGCACTTCAGAAAAGCTGGAGCTGTGATGCTGGGGAAATGTAAACGCAAGAAAGTTCCCATTACAAGCTCCCTCCCACTCCTAGTGCCAGCTCAAAAAAGCCTCAGAGAAGCAAAACAAAGCACTGATGTGGGACAGGTCCACCCTAATAACTGCTCAGTGTAACGCCACCAGCTTAAATCTTGCTCTGGCAGGCATTACTCCAGGTATGCTAAAACCTACCTCTGGCCGCAGAAGCTCTGTGTTTTGTGCTTGGACTAAGTCAAGAGGAAGGTGACTCTGTGCCTGCGCTCATTACATCAGGTTTGCCCTGGCGGGAGATCCCAAGTGTTTTATTCCAATACAAATGTCTGAAGGGAACAACAGGCAGGGCAACACGTCTAGGCACGTTGAGCACGGACACAACCCATGTTTTGTCCCAAGACATGCACTTGGAATGGAGACAAGGGCAATGCTCCTCTCACGGGTGCATTCTGTGATTAAGCAGCCCATCTCTAGCTCCCTCTATTAACAGCTGAAAGTGCATTTACTTTCTGGCTGATCCTTGATGTCTACAACTTCAACCCACTCTAATTCCCTGAGCCTCTGTGTGCTAAATAAAAGAGCCCCTCCCCAAATAGCTATGCCTGAATAGGCACAGTGAGATTATCTGCTCTTAACTGACTCTTTCTCTAGAGGAAGGGCTGGATTCCCCCATCTACAAGTCCCAGTGCGTTGGATGAGGGTTATCTGCATTAAAGAAGTGTCTGGACATCCAGTGGATAACTACAGGAGAGGCTGCCTTGGCCCACAAGGGTTCCTGCCCAGAGAAAGACCAAAGCACAGTGTGTGCAAGGTGACACAGCAGCTCGGCAGCAGGACTAGCAGCAGCATCCCTCCTTTCTAAATCAGGAGCCTCACTTCACAGCCTGTCTATGAGCATTTTGCAGCTCAAGGATCAACCAGGCCATGCAATGGCTACTTATACAGATGCCACAGAAGAGACGGTCCCAGTATTTTAGGAGAGCCTGAAAGAGGAGCAGATGAAGGAAGGAGTGCTGGGGAAACGTATCAGCTGGGAAGGCAACTGAGAACAAGCTCCAGTCTCCCTGTCTGCATGGGAGAGAACAAAAAGTGCCTTGCTTGTCTCAGGATTACAGTTGGTTATTTATCTTCTCTGAGCAAAGCTACAAGGCAGGGGGAAGCAGAAAGGAAGAAAATGTGCTGGCATCAGCAAAGCCACAATTAACGCAATCGTGCTGGTCTTTGTAGGAATCCGAGCTGCTAAGTCAGCAGATTGCCAGCCTTTGCTCCAGAACAGCAAACAAAATGAAGGTCAAGATTAAAGAGGACAGGAGAGGTAAAGGAATAACATACCTTGGAGAAGAGCAGCAGGAAACTCATCCAGGGACACTGGAGAGTTTTTATGAGCGAGAAATTGCTTTTATAAGAAACCATGAGACACTTTTTACCGCAGCCAAGGCAGAGTATTTAACCAAGAACCTGAAAACTGAACAACAAAACCTGGCAAACACATGCCAAACACAACAACTGTCTGGCACTCACCACTTCGGAGATAAACATGAAACCCTGTAGGACACTTTAAAGGGACTAGTTTTTATGAAGTGCTTAACACTCAAATTCAAAGAGGACATAAAAAATTGTAGGTAATGCTTACATCTATCAAAGAGGCCTCACACACTGAGCACCCAAAAATCAACAATGTACTTTAAATGCATGCTGGTGTGCTACCGATTTAAATTGCTTTCTTAGATTCATATCCAAGTGCTTCACTTAGCCCTAGTGACTCCTCTTCTCACATCCTCTGCTCTTGACAATGAAACTGCTGGTATTTTAACAGCACCTGTGAGATTATGGGTCTCTCAATACATCCAGCTTCAGAAATCCAGAGTAAAAAAATCTCATTTTCAGCAGCCTGAAGGTTGGAAGTTTCCCCTCTCTCACGTCCTGCCTTCCTCAGCTGTGTGGTCCAGCCGGCACAGAGCACCACAGGAACAAGGACCTGTCTGAAGACTCTTCTGTGGGTCACCTCTTCTTCTCCTGGGAACTGCAGAGGCCCTCAAGCCAGAATCATCACAGGACAATGCTTGACCCTTATTGCCTGTCTCAGTCAGGGTCATGGGGTGCCTCTTTAAGGTTTTTCAGTATCTTTGTTTTCCTCCTTTTCTCCATGGCATAGCAAGGGTGTTCCCAGCACTCACACAACTCACCCAGGCCTCCCTTGTTCCTAAATGACCAGGACAGCTTGGGAGGACCAACAGTTTTGTTTTCTCATGAAACAAGAGGCTGTAGCAGTAGGCTGTCATACCAGTCTCGACACCAAAACAGAAAAAGGTAAAGAAGCAGAAGTCAAGTCCCCTAACCCGTGAGCACACATCCCTCCTGCACCAAAAGGAGGGGAAAAGCATTGTACGGGCAGGAGTGCCTCCTCCCCCGAGCTGGTCCCAGGGTGGAGAGGGCTGCAGGAACAGACTCTCCAGAGTCAGGGAGATGGGTGCACCAACAAGGGCACAGGGTCCCACATGAGGTCCTGCTGTCTCAACACTCTACCTCCAGCAGCATCCAAGAGCACAGCCAGGGAAAAGGGAGTCTAGCACAAACCTGCAGTGATACATCCCCAAAATACGCTTCCAGCAATTTGCAGCCAGGAGCTTCCTACACCACAGTTGTTGTTTTCAGTCTGGCCTTTTGAAAACAGGCTTTATGCCACTTTTTTTCCTAGCAGTTTAAAAGCAAGTTCATTTCAATACTAAGTTTTTCAAAGCATTAAAAAAAAAAAAAAAAAAAATTAACACACACTAAAAGTCGTTGTGCAACTTGACGCTATTTTGGGTCATGCTGGATTTGCCACACTCTCTCTGGTCCACACATGCTGCTTCTACTTGCACGTGGAGGACACACTCAGCATATTTTAATCAGCAAATACTGACGGAACATGCACATTTTATCAGACAAGGATATCCAATTCATGCAACGCATTTCAAGCAAGACAAGCGTTAAAAGCTTAGCAACAAAGGCGTTGAATGTCAAACAGGTCTAGATGGCTTTTGCAGCTCTGAGTCAGAAAAGCACCAGAGCATCCTTTGGGATGCCGGTCTAGGAGCACGGCATACTGTGAATGTACAGCAGATAGTCTGGCTTGTGCAAGAAGGACTTTGGTGGAGCTAAACCAAGATCTTAGTGGCTTACCATGAAAAAACCAGCCCCCAGCCTTACACTGAGCCTAACTCCCTCAGCTGCACTTTACACTATATAACACCTTGACTGTTGCAATTACATATCCAGAAATGAAACCACATTGACATGCCAGGCAGCTTGAATCTTCACCTTTCTAACCCTGGACTATTTTGTTGTTCATATGTAGGCTTTAATTGCAGTTGTGAAATAGGTGGCCAGCCTTGTGATGTGCTAGCAGGTACGTACCCTGTTTTGCCCTGGGTAGGAGGAGAGGTGTTTGGATTCCAGCACTGCTGATCCTGCCCTGTCTTACAAACACAACTGGGGAGGAGGGGACAGAAGCATCTCAAGGGAGAAACCTGCAGACTGCAAACAGCTTGGAAAGAGGGAGCAAGAGCAAGGCAAATCCTTGGGGGACACACAGCTCAATGAAACAGCCCCTCGCTGTCACTCCTATTTGCTACGTGTGCTACACATGGGAAAAGATTCTGTGAACTGCCAAAGGCAAGGTAGCATGCAACGACTGCAGCATGGCCAGGCACAACCCCTGCGGCAGGTCACGTACTCCATCCCCAGGCCTGGGATCTCCCTAGCATGGAGGAAAAGGATCCCACGATAAGCAGCTGCCCTGCAGTTTCTAAGGGCGCTTATCCTTCCTGGTAATGTCATGGCCTTTTCCATCATCCCCGGCTCCCCATGCACTAAGCAAGGTTACAGCACGCAACAGACCTTTCAGCTAGATCCCAGGTTCATAGCCTATACCAGCCACAGCCAACCTGCAAGGCATTTTCTTTCCCATCACATCTTGGAGTGACATTTCTAGTTAGAAACACCTTAAACCGTTTATCACAGCAGTATCAAGGCTCTGCCTCTCTGTCCAGCTCACCCTAGCTATCCTCACAGGCAGAGCTGACCAGATTTCATTCATCCAAGCCCCCCATGGTGGTTGAATGAGATGAGTGACCCCGACTCCACGTGCTGCCTAGCTCTTGTCACCTAACTGTGGCCCAACCTTTATCTTCTCTAAAGGCGTTAAAAATGCTTCGTGTTGAGACACAAAGACACCCCACTACCTGAGTGGTATCACGCTCCTGCTCCAGGTCACTGTGGTGCCAGTCCCATCAGTGCATATGTTTTAGGAGAACAGGGTGTCTTACTCTTGGGAAAACTCTCTAGCCCTTTTATTCTGAATCAAGCACAGCACATTATCCACATCATGTGCGGATCAGCCAGGAACCCAGAAGTCAAACTGGAAGAGGTCTGGGTGAAGACCTCAGCTGCTTGTGGAAACAGATGCATCCCACTTACCCGAACACATACTCAAAGCCTGCCTCAGCACTGAGAGGCAGACACACACATTTGTCCCGTAAGAAAGTCTTTACCTCTCATGGTGCAGGACATCTACTGACAGGCCTGTCATGTTTTAATGGCTGAAACATCACAGCAGTGACCGCTCACACAGAATGCCAAATATTTTGCAATGCTGGTCTGATTCCTTCCATGGGTCCCTCTCTCAGTGGTGGTACAAGGCACGGCAGCTTAGCACCCTTTCGTCTTCCCTGTACAACCTACTATGCCCTCACTTTGTAGGTGGTGGCAAAGAGCTAGCTGTGCTCCTGTCTACTGCAGTACGCCAGGGCCTGCCGTGTTGTCTGCTACAGAGATCAGACCCACCACTTGGGAGAAGCGAGGAGCAATGAGGACATTATTACCTCCCACTGTCTGAGCAGAGCACAGAAGAGACACTATTTGAAGAAAGAGAAAATCACAAACAGCTGCAAGCCGATGAGTCACACAGACGTATGTTAGCTGCTACTTTAAAAGACTCCAGAACAAAAAAATTAGGTACATGAAAAAAACAGATCGTCAACCTGTGTCAGTCCACAAGCTCCAGTGAAGTTGCTGAGCCACTGATCTGCAGCAGCCGAGACTGACATGGTATGTTATAGGAAGTGGTTAAACCAAGCGATCGTGGCAGAGCTTTGCATTTTCAGTGAGGCTCCACTCCATCACTGCTGATGGAAGTCACAATCATATCCCAAGCAGGCCGTTTTCTAAATACTGTCACTAAGGACTGGAGACAGTGACCTTCCCTGGCTGTATCTGGAGAGAGGTCTTGGTCTGAAGGGAGACACAAGTGTCCTCCAAATTGCAAGGGAAACATCCTGATGAAAACAGCATTAAATATTCAGGGTCCAGCCCCTCTCAACTGCTCAGCTCTTTCATCTTTCACTCACATTTAATTCACATGAACCAACCCCACTTGCAAGCTAAGCAGATAATTTTATTCCTTCAGCATTTATTTGCAGGTTAGCTGCTGGGCAACGCTGCAAGTGCCCTTTGTCAATTCAGACTCACCACCTGTCTAAAACTATTTTCAAGCTACAAAAGGACAAGAGGGATGCCAAGTTTGGGGTCTACAGAACTTGACTTGGCATCTGTTCAAGCCAGAAAGAGCATAACAGCATCCAATAGGATGCTGAGGACAAGGGTCCTCCCCGCAGCTCTCTGAGCAATGATCAGTGTCTTTGGGTTCCTCTCAAATATTTTGCCTACAAATTCTGGATCTGCAAACCTTGGCTTAGATCTGGGACTATTTTTAGAAGCTTGAATAAAAAGCAGTCATCCAGTGGAGAGCTTTTCACTTCCCATTTTAGACATTACATCCTTAGCCCGAATGTAATCACTAGGAGAGCTGTTCAAGGTCAACTCATATTTCAGTCATCACATCACCCCACTCCACCTTTGCCCTGATGTCTCACCAGACTTGTCCCAAGAGCTGGTGTCTTAAGTTGAATGTGAAAGGTCTGCACCCCCTACTCACCCGTCTTTGGAGAGGTGATGCCGGAAGAAGTCATTGGCTGCCAGTTTGATAGCCTTTTCTGGTGTCACTAGAGTCAGGTTCACTGCAGCCCCTGGGCAAGGAAAAGAGGAAAAGACCATTGGAGAATGAGACTAAAGGAACCATTAACTGGATCCTTCAGAAGTGTCTTCCAACTCCTGCTCAAAACCAAGGACTGAAGAAGGAGAGCTCCCAATGCACCAAAGGGGTTTAGAAACATGAAACACCACTGGAAATTAATAGGATTTCTGCCTCCCAACACCTTGGGTTTTGGAAAACATCCGCTGATGTGTTTCTACTCCATTTGCAATATGTTTTCTGTAATTTCTTTAGCTTCACTACTACCTCCCACTATGCATACATGCATCCTCTTCTCTCATCGAAGGATGCATGCCTATGAATCCAGAAAGATGCAGATCAGACATTCAAGAAAGGAGTATAAGTTGGATTAATAACCAGTCCCAGCTCCTTTGTAAATATTTTGTGATGCACTCCTTTGCAGGTATTTTGTGATACTGAGAAGCAAAAGCTCCCTGCCTCACCTTCTTGCTAGTGTCCCTACCCCACCACAACCAAAACCAGAGCAGCTTGCTTACCAGGCAGCCCAGAAAAGGCAGAGCCATTGAAAGACCTGGAGGCTGGTTGAAGTCATCTGCACAGAAGCCAGCCAGCTCTAGACCAACCCTTGGAGTTAAGTGGCTTCCCTTGTATATCTCCACTGGGTGTCACCCTCAGAGCAGCCACCGTTGAAATGGCTTTTTGTCCACCACAAGCTGCAGCATGCAGAAATTCCCTTCGAGCACGGTGGCAAGGCTTGCCAGGGGACCTGGGGTGTAAACAAGCCTTGGCTCCCCCACCACCCGCTGGAGTGCCCTTTTGTCAGAAGCAACAAGCGGCAAATCCCTGTATTGTGCCTGCCACAATGAAAGGTCTGCATGGCCTGGCTGGCTGCTGTGGGCCATGGACACCAGCATTAGTGCAACACAGCGGCTGGGAGGCAGCTTTCAAGCTGCCCTAGGGGAAATGAGGTGAGGGGAGGGCCAGTCCGTTCTGAGCATACTGGATTTTGCACCATTAGATTAATGTTCCAGAATATTCTCCTCCCTTTAAATCTTATGGCTCAAAAAGTCCTCCAGTGCAGGACCACAAGCTCTCCCTGCCTGCACTGAAGCATACTGAGCTCCAAGCCCTCTGGAAGAGCTTCACTTGAGACTTGCTAACGGCCTATGAACACCTTTGCAAGGACAAACACAAATACTAGGGTATACCTTTTGCATTTATGCTTGCTGTAGAGATTTAAACAACTTGCCCCAAAGCTCCATTTGCCAAAGAGAAGTAGACAGAGAAGCCTGCACTCCCACTAGGCTCCGAAGACCTGGCAGGGTTCATTTTCAGGAGGTTTGAACACAAGTTGACAGGAGCTGTAAGGGCTCACCACACCTAAGAAAGGCAACTCAATTCTCCGTTCCTCAGGATGGACTCCCCTCCCTGCATAAATTATTAAAGAACTCCTAAATTAGACATGGAATGACATAGGTTTAGGGGGACTTTCCTCAGATTAGGAAGCAAAGTCGCAACTGGGACTTCTGGGACCAGTACAACTGGGACCAGGACATGGGAATCCTTGGCTCCACATCCTCTGCTCAGCAGACACATCTCCATCACGTGGGAAATCACAGCAAGAAAACAGACAGCCTTTGCTGGGCAGGCCTGGGCAGCCCAACGCATCTTCCCCTCTTCCAACTGCCACGTTCAGATTTTGCAGAAAATACAGAGTAATGGTGCCTTGTAGCAAGCTAAGCCAATGCATTGATTCCACGCTGGCCATGACATCCAACAAAAGCCATCATCTTCTACGGGAGCCAAATTAACTACCTGGGGAGCAGGGCAGCCCTCTCACACTCCTGGGTTTTTGCAAACTTTTAAGCGTACCAGTGATTGTGCTGCTTCAGTTTGATGTGCTTCCTACACATCGTGTCCCCCCGCCATGGCTCTTGCATGTGATGAGAAGCCACACAGACATGACCCTCATGCTCTACCTCCACCATTTAATGTCAATCATATCAGGATCTACAAAGCAAATCCACACAGCCTGATTTTTAAGTGGAAGTGGCTACCCACAAAGTGTTTCCTCTAATGCCAAGTTGAAGACAACTTCAACCCCACTCCTAATGGCTAGAAACTAAAATACCTGTACATTACTGACATGCACCATGAATAACATTTCCTTGGAAAAACAAGGAGAGAAGAAGAAAAAAAAAAAAAAAAAAAAAAGAATAAAACCCCTAATGTAATACCAGTGCAAAGGGTTCATAGAAAGAAAGAAAATAAACTCCAAGCCATAAAGTAAGAAAGGTAAGCGAGAAGTAGCCTTCCACGTGCTGACCTCCTCCAGGAACCAGGAGGCTTTCACAGCAATTTTTCCTTCAATTGCAAATAAAGTAGAAGGTAAAACCACACAATATACAGAGAAAAGTTAATGAACCTGGGTTTTCTCCTACATCTTTGATATTTTCAGTAAAGCTGCTTAGCAGAGAGTGGATAATCCCTGTCCTCAATAATCCATAAGAGCTCCAATTCACTGGAGGAGGAGAAATTAAATACTTCAGCTGCTGGCTGTATGCTTTCCACTGCATTTTCTACCTTTTTTACACAATCTCACAGCTCTTCAATTCTAGCTATGCCAATGACTATCTCCTTAATTAAAGCGAACCTTGGCCTATAGGCTACGTGTACCAGAAGCAATGACAGACAAACAGAATGCAAAAATAAATTGCAATCATTAAAAAATAAAAAGTATTTTGAAAAGAAGCATGGAAGCACTACAAAGAACGAAATCAAGTAGAGGCAAAACCAGTTGTTCGCCAAATGAACTTGTAAGTGCCCTCTTCTCACTGAGCCTTGGGTTTTGTTATTAAAACACATTTCTCACAGAAGGCCTTATATACCACCAGCAACCTACATAACAGGGGGACTGAGTCATCCCCAGTGCGGCACTGGTGCATGTGGGAGGTATTATTAGCAGAGGCCAGGGAAGGTTGCCACACTACTGTAGCTAAGCTGCAGCTAACCTCCAAATGTCATCAACTGCAAAGGATATTTCCCCAGCCTGGTCTAGGTCTTTGGCTCCCGCCAGCTAGGCTAAACAGCTGGGCTGCAAGTAGCAGTGGGACTTTCCAGGATGCGTGCTGGGATCTATAGATGGCTTCTGGATGGACTGTAGCAGGGAGCGGAGAGAGCACCTCTCCAAGGTCTCCTTCCACTGGTATCCACATGGTCCAGGAGCCTACAGGCACCATGGGTTCCTTCCCTTGGCATCACGTCTGAAGGAAGCACACTGTCATCCCTTGAGCACAGACAGGGCTAGGCAGCACCACTCAGCTTTGAGACATTGCTGCTACCTAGGTGTCACGGAGCAAACATGGGAAAAAATCCTCCTCCTCTTCCTCCTCCAAACAAACCCAAGAATCCCTGTAACTTTTGTGGAAGAACTTGAGAGAAATGTTGGGATTGCCTTATTCATCACACAATTCACTATGGGCTACTCATACAGAGCAAGGACTGCCTGCCCACAAGCACCCCTTCAGAGATGATTTGCAGAAAAGCATGCTACAAGCTCAAGCCTCTCTCCTGTCTGCACTGAGGAGCTTTGATTCACACGTGAAGGAGACCTGAAGTCACACAGTCGGGATGGCTGCGCCCAAGCAGACCCTTTCTGTCTTCCGACAGAAGCCAAGTGCCCTGCAGGGACGACTGATGCACTTGTGACTCCTCCGTGGGGCACAGCAGCTGCCACTTTAGCACATTAACATATAATCCTCCCAATTTCAGCTTAAAGGCTGAAAATAAGAGCTTGTGAGTCATACAGCAACTTCTGCTGGGGAACGGGGACAGATGGAGGGAGCAGGAACCAATCCCACCATCTGATTTCCATCTTCCCCTGTCTGCAAGGCTGAGCCGTCTCTTTACCTTCTTCACAGAAAAGCACTTGCATTCTTCACGAATCTTGGATGTATTTTACCTGCCCATCTTCTTCCTGAGAGGGAGGGAAGGGCTGCTAATGTCAGCTCACAGAACTGAGGCCTAGAGACCAGGATTGCTGTACTTGGAGGACTCACCTTTGCACCCTGACCATGCTGAAACATCTATGAATTTCTGGAAGGAGCTGGAGCTATTCACAAAAGCCCTCTCCAAATCCAGCTCCCCATTTAATAGTGAGAGGTGACAAGTAAATTCAAGCCACTATATGCTCCCTGAACAGAGGGGGTACAAAGGTAGTGGGACACGGACCAAGTTGACCAGGCTCATTATGGCTGGGAAAAGCAAGAGCTATGCAAAACCCTCTGCACCCTTTGAGATTTCTGCTTGGGAGTGAAAAGGGGACTGGAGATGCACATCCCCGCCACCACCCTACGCCTTATAGGACTGAGCTGTCTCTCCCAAAAGCCCTGATGGGTCTTACAGTCTCCCCTGTAAGTTTCCAGGAACAGCTTCTTCCTTGCGCTCCCCAGCAAGCAGCCTGCCACTGCATACTTACAGCCAAAGTTAATGCAGGCTCCCTTCCTGGCTAGGAACACAGTAGCAGCCAGCTTCTGGGAAAAATCAAGGGGGAACACGTCACTGCTAGCACTGAAGATGGAGCTTGCCAGGGTTCCTCGGGGTTATTTGTCTTGTTGCCCAGTCCCAGGAAAGCTGGTGCGAAGCAGCCAATCCATCCCCGGCATCCACCCCACTCCCCCGAAACACCCACCAGCAAGTTGGGCAAGAGACACTGCCTCAACAGCCAGTGCCTGCTCCCAGGATGGCCGGCCGCGGCGTCTGTGTTTCCTTAGGAGCTATGGAAGAAGCGGCAAGAGACGCTACTGCTGCCAACAGCAAGGCACCAGCATCTCCGGACTCCCGCTTGAAAAAAACAAGAGCAAGGACTCACTTAATCAAAGCAGTACTTTAATCAGGCTTTATCAGTGAATGAGTGCCACAAAGAATGCTATCTGAACAGCTCAGAGATAAAAACTGCATATTCGGGCAATTGAATACCAGTATATAAAATGAACCAGAGTTCAGTGTCAGCTAAGCCAGTTGGACTGTGCTGAAAGCCAAGAAGTTATTCCACGTTTTCCTCTGCCACGAGTAAAGTCAGAATTTGGCCTGCTGTTCCTCTCTCCTCAAAATCTTTAAAAAATTTCAAGGATTTTGTGTTTAAACCAGAAAAGGCATGTCAACTGAGGAACTCACTGCTGCAACAGACAGCCTAAGCCAAAGAGCCAGGAGATTTCTAGCAGGTTAGCAAACAACGACCAAACAGCTGAAGCTCCATCATGAGCCAAGCTCTGATTTTCTTACCACCCCAAGGGAGGTTTTTTCTGGGGACAGGTTATTTTTAATTTTTTTTTTTAAATTACAGCTTGTCTTAATACTTGAACAAAGCACTCAGGCATGCTTGAGAAACAGCTAGTTTTGGAGACAAGCTACCGACTAGATGGGACAGCAGGCCTGACCACGTTGGTGGCAGGCATTGACATAAATTCAATCACCAGCCAGAAAGTAAGACACTTCAAGTTTGCTACTGCCCTTCTGACAAAAGCTACCGTGCCCAAGCTGGGAAACACACACATACAGTCCTGAAACAAAGTCCAGCAGCTTCACTTAAACTGCTAGTAAAGATGAACTTCAGTAAACGATAAGGTTTAATACCGAAACAGCCATGGGAAGGACTCAAGCCCTCAATGGTAGAGAGCAGACACCTGGCGTGGAGGAGTTTATTTTCAGAAACAGCTGCACCTTTCAACATCTTAGGATATTGCTAAGTTATTGCTTTATACGCCAGAGAATATGAGCTTTTCCTCCCACTTATGCACCAGTGCTTCCAACGCAAAAGCTGCGCTGTGCCTGACTCAGCTTTACTTACCTCTGTACATGCCAAAGTAGCCTTCCGACCGAATTGTTTTAATGAGGCAGTCAGACCTGCAAACAAAACAGAAAGAGATAAACCACAGGAGCTCAAAGGTGGGTGAGACCAGAAAAAAACAAAGCAAATCTCTTGGAGTGGTTTTCATTTACGATCTGTCAGCAAAACCCTGAGCCGAGAAGGGAACCGCGTCAGCCACTGAACGCACCACTGTTCAGGCCTGAGTCCGATTTCAGCCCCTAATTCACAGGGGCTTTGAAACCCCCGGCTCACCCTGCACGCGCTGCCTGCTTTCTAGAAACACGAAAGGGAAAAATGTCACTGCAAGGGCTGTTTATCCAGGGTCCCCTGTGGCAAACGCACATGAGATGCTCTAACAAGCAGATCCCCGTGCACGTGTTTTTAAATCCAGCTCTGGAAGGGAAATAAGGGGGGCCAAAACCCCCAGTGCTGACTTGCTTGACTTACTCCATGAAATTCGACACAAGGCACACAAACACTAGATGACCTGAACGCTCAGTCATCTGTGACCTCCCGTGCAGATTAAAGCAGTTACTTTTAACACATCGGGTCCCACAGCAGGCAGCAAGCGCTCCGGCTCTCGCCCTGGGGAGAGCGTGACAGGGTGCTGCGGAGAACCGCTCCAAAAGGAAAACTGTCACCTTCTTTGTTTCAGTTACATTTACTGCAAATGGGAAAACTGTGCAGAGCGCCAGAATAGCTCAAAGCCTTTTGAAGGCACAGACACACACCTAACAAATCCAGAGGTGCAGTTCAGGAAGGCAGCGCAGATCCCCTGGCAGTTTCCCTCTCTAGACCACGGCTGTATGAAGCCCGGGTGCTTGCTGAAGGCTGCTTTGGGGTCTTTGGGAAGGGACAGCACTTGCTGTGGCCATAGGGGAAGGAAGAGGCGCACATGCATGCATGCGTACATAATTAAGGAACAAAAGGCTCTTTAAAGTAGTAATCAGGGAAGTGTAGCTGATGAAAACAAGAATACATTTCTAAGAGATCTGGCAACACAAGGAGTAAACTTCATCTCCGCTCTGTAGTAGGGGTGAGGTGGGAGAGAAGGAAATACCGAGTTCCCTAGAGGACTTTATGGCCCTACTTGGGTCAAGACTGTTTTAGGGTGCCCTGTGTTATTTGTGAAGAGCCCATCCTACATTGCTGCCAGTCACGGCAATGAGTTTCCCCTCTCTGCTGGGACTCCCCACACCCTTTGGGACCCCATCTTTCACCCACACCACCCCAGCTCCTGCAGCTTGCACGCACCCATCTTGTTCTTGGGAGCAGCCTCCCCAACGCATGTGCAAGCCCCAGAAATCTCGGAGCACCTTTCTCCTATGCCCTCCATCAAGCTCTTCCACTGCAATGCTGGAGGCAAGGCGTTTTCCCCGAGCCAGCAGTGCTGCTTTGAACAAGCCACGGCAGAGAGGGGAGCAGGAAGAGCTGCTCCCCACCACGCTCATGCAGCCCTGCTGCCTCACCCTAAGGCTTGCACGTCACTCCCAGCCCCTCCAGCTGCAGCAGAACAAGATGGAGCCAAGGCCGTGCCCAGCTCCTTTCTCTCCCTGGAAAAAAGGAGCCAACAGCCAACTAAAATTATACATAACCTACCTGGGGCAGCGCAGCCAAAAGCCCAGCTCTCTCCAGCCCTCAGGACTGCTCCAAAGCATCTTTGGCTCTTTCAGGGAAAAGGCTCCCCTGATGCCAAAGGTCTCTCGAGCTGAGCAGAAGGCAGGCATGCTGACATGAAAGCAACACAGCCAATATTTTAAGTGAACTTGCTGCCTTCCTAGGTGTTCAGCAGACACCTTTGAGATCTGGTATCAATGGGCATACACTATTTCCTGAAAAATAAGCCCCTGTAACTGGGGAGCTCAGACAAGCCCTCCCAAATCCCTAGTTAACATAAGGGTGTCTCTGAAGACATGCTCCATGCATGGTAACAGCATCCTCTTAGTGCCTTTCCCTTGCTTGCTTAGGCAGGACACAGGATGGCCTGGTGTCATCTAGAGGATGCGTTATCCCCATTACTTCCTTGTCCCTACTGGCCCCTCGGCCCCCAAAAGACCCTTTCACTTATCCCCACCAGCCCAAGCTCACTTTCCCTACAGCTGATGCCAATGCCAGAACACCTCCAGCATTACTCATTCACATCCAGGCTTTGTCACAGATTTTTAGGAGGAGGCAGCTCAAACATACAGGGTAAATCCTGTGTATTCCTTAGTGGCACCTCATCCCACAACAACTCCTGGCTATGGAACAGAACTGCACTCAACTGCTAGAGGTTAAAAGCCTCCAGAGATGAGGCATCCTGGCATGCACTCCCAAGGGGAGCCTACAAATCCTCCATCCTGCCTGAACTCCTGTTGCTGTTGCCTATCAGGTCAGGGGGAGAAGCAATCCTCAGGGAGAAGCAATCCGCAGCAGTGGCAGCAGGACACAACAAAAAGGAGAGGCACGGCAAGATGGGAGGCCATGTCCTGCCAGCATGCCTGGGCACACAAACAATGCAGGGAGCGGAAAGCGCTGTAACTGTCAAGGCACCAGTCTGCCGTGGCACACCAGAGCCTACAGCCTAAGCTCATGCGTAACTACATGTCGTCAGCTAGAGCAAGGAGGCCCAGAGACTAAAACCAACAACACACAGAGCATTTCCTTCCTATTCCCACTCTGTCTCAAATTCTCCTGGGCAGGAAAGAAGAAGATAGAAGTGTGGAGGAGCAGGGAGCAGGTAACACTACTTCTGAACAAAGTGGCAGGAGGACAGGATGCACATCATCAGTCCCAGTCCCTTCTACCCCGTCAATGCCACCAGTACTTTTGGAAAACTAAGGCCTGACTCTGCTTCTTAGGATAAAGCATCTTGTGCTGAGTGTGGTGCACATTCCCGCAGCAGATACACAGGCCTAAGCATCCCACACAAATCCCAGGTGAATTTGGTGGGCTGGATGTATTCATGCTTTTCCTACAGCTTGTAGCACTTGATTTTTTTGGACATAGGACTGCTGGCATAACTATAGCATGTATCAACCTGTGATCCTTCAAATAGTCTGCATGCAAATGCTCTAGACTGGGAATGGGTGACTGCAAACACATTGCTCCCAAGCAAGGGATGCAAACATATGTGCCCTCTGCAGAGATCTCGCCTGCTGGGCTCAGCAGCCTGAACGGCTGCTTTATCTGCTCTAGCACAGTTTGGTTGAAGATTGTCCCCTGGCTCTCCTGGGGGCAGCCCAGTTCCTAGAAATGCTGAACTCACCTGGAAGAGGTAACAAAGTGGAAGGACTCCCCACCAAAAGCCCCAGGGGATGCTGCCCGTGCAGGCGGTACTCACATGCTGGTGTACATCCGCTGGCCATTCTGCTGGTTCTGCAGGCGAGTTTTTGCCAGGTCAATGGGAAATACACAGGTGACCCCAATCAGCCCAGCTATCCCTCCATTGATCAGCTTGGCAGGTAAACTGTAAGGGGACGAGATGCAGAGAAATAGATGTCTTAACACTGGGAAAATGTCAGGGGAGGGAAAGAGGAAAGAATGGAGCTCTTTTGCATGACCAGAGTTAACACATCGCTGTGCGACAAGGCTGTCCCCCAACCCAGCACAAAGGGAGCTCTACCTCAAGGCAAAGCTTGGCCCTTGCTGTACATACACGGGAGGAGGGGAAAGCAGCACATAGCATCAGGACGAATCACTGATGAGTGGAGTGGAGCCAAACAGCTAAGCCACACACCGCTAAGAGCAAGGAAAAACCGAACGGTTTGTTGTCCCTAGAGGAGAAAAGACAGAGTGCTGGACCGTCTACCACGTGGACAGACTTCAGTTACGGCCTGATGGCATCCAAGCCAGCAGGTTTACTGGCAAATGCTTTTCAGCACTGCAATCAGATACGCATCTAACGAGAGGTTCGTGACACGTCAGCTGCTACCATCATGTGGGAACGAGCCCAGCAGAAGCACCCAGCTGGCAGACGAGGAGCAGACGGCTGCAGCTCCAGGAAATTGTTTCCAGACCCACGGCCCGGGGCGAGGGGAACACACACAAACCAATAGCCTGGCGAAACCACTGGACTGGCAGCCTGCACAGCCGCAGATGCAGAGATGTGAGCTCATACCTCTCGGGGAAATCTAAACCTGGCTGGCTGCACGTGCTTCCAAAACGCTGGGCTTTTTCCACTCGCCTTTGTGTTCCCACAGGGAATTCTTGCAAGTGGCACCGAGTGAAAGCCAGATCAGCTAAACATGGGTTCCCAGCAAATTCAATTATGAAAAATGCACAGCACTTACATGCTCAATAAACCACTACACACAGAGACAAAGGAAGCCTGTTTGAGTCAGCTCCCTCCAATAAAGCACAGGATATGGCTCCCTGAACACAGGATGTGTCGGATATTAAACTGATAGCTGACAGCAGTCCTAGATTACAGCCAGATGAGCCGGCGAGGCTGAGTCCTCCCACAGGGGGAACAGGCACACTGCCTTTCATGACGGTGACATGATGCTCTGGATGGGGGCACAGACTGCATTACCCACTTGAAGCAGCAGCGGTGGGGCTGGCCATGGCATAGTGGGGTAAGGCTCTGCAAACACATTCCCCTGCCAGCGGCATTGCAGAGTGCTCTGCATCGAAGGGCAACTGCAGAGAGGATCAATAACTGGCCATGCTGAAAGAGCTGCCTTTCAGCTCCAGGCTCAGGGTTTCAACTTGAGGTCTCCCCGGGGGAAGCAGGCAAAAGAGGGGTGAAAAAATAATAAAGTCTTTGCCCGCAAGTGCTAAGCATGACCTGGACACTCCAGGAAATTCCTTTCAGCCTCTGCTCTCCTGCAGCCACAGCTCCTTCCTCCTCAACACCCGCACCAATACAACACACACATGCAGCCCCAGGGCTGGCACAGCTGGAAGAAGAGGTGCCAAAGACAGGCAGACACACCTGAGCTCAGCCCACACCCCCAAATGAGACAGTGCTGACCAAGATTAAATCAAGCACAGCACGTTAGGAAGGCAGGCCCAAATCAGTGCATGAGCTCAGCACAGGGCCAGACTGCAAGATCTCACCAGCTCGAGACTCTGTTGCCTCGGGGATCTTTGCACCACAGCCTGAGAAGTTTGCCTGCAAACTCCTACACTCAACTTGTTCTCAGGACATGGGAAAAATTTTCAAACAGTAAGCTTCACATCATGGCGCTCTCCTTAATTAACCCACAGTCACACTGAAAGAGGAGGTTAGACCAGATAAAAGCGTGTCAGGATGGAGGCACCACTGAGAAGGAGGGTGTTTCAAGACAGGATCACATCAGCCTCCCCACCCCAAATTCAGCTCTGAAGTCACTGCTGGCAGGTCACAGCCTGCAAGGCACAACCAGTGCCCCCTTCCAGCCTCAGCACTGTCATCGCTTCTCTAAGTGTCCCTGAAACACCCGGGGCAGGCAGACATTTGCCTCTCTCAACATGTTCCAACAGTGAAATCACCACAGGGCTTATATCAGGTGGGAGTGAGACACAGACACATAGCAAACACCTTGCCTGCTGGCACCATAAGTGCAAAAGATTCCCCAATTTCAGCACAGACCTCAGCAATAAAGGGGGATAGTCTGATGTGCCTGGGCAAGCCAAAAATTTGGGCAACGTGGGCTGCAGAGAGCCTCTCACTCTGTGGGTGAGAAACCCTTGCTCAACACCCCCGTCGCACCCGAATCCATCATCCAGGTTCCCCCATGCAAACTGCACAGGGATATTAGCACAGATGGACTATGCAGCAGTATCCATCGAGACACTGAGATCAAGTTCCACATGCACTGCTGCAGAAATGCAATGCCCTTGATCTCACCTTGCAGCAAACCCCTGCTGTGGATTTTAATCTTTTGGTTTCAATCTTGTTTTGCTAAGGGATGACAGATACACGCTGCAAGGGAAGAGGGGTTCAGTAGATGCTCCAAGCTTAAACAGATCTCCTTGGCTTGGCTGTCTGTGACTGCTGCAGACTTTTGGTTGCATAGATGGGAGAGATGACCTAAGCAGGAGAGGTGAGGGATTTGGGGCACAGAGAAGAACTTGAGACAGAGGGCATTGCACCCTGAATCAAAAGCTTTTCCCCTTGTGACTAAGTCATCCCACTTTTCACCTCAGTGCTCTCTTCTCCCTCATGGGATGAGAATCCACCCTGCCTGGTCTCTCTGTCCTATTTAGCTTCTGCACAGCTATTGCCTCTCACTACCTAGGTGCTCAGGGCTTAGTGAAATGGGGACAACACAGGCTAGCATACAAATAAAGCCATTTGCTCAGTTTAACATGAGACGGGATAGAAAGGCATCCCAGTTCTCCTAGTGCTCCTCTTCAGTCCTTTTCACTAGTCCCTGTAGCCAGCAAGCTCCTGTTCATACTGCCAAGAGCACATCGGAGGGGCTCGGGGAGATCTTGGAGGATGCATCTCTCCTTCCTTCAAAATACCAAGCTTCAAGTGGCCACAGACATCTGGTCCTTTTGCTCTGCTGAGGCTATCAGGGACATACACTCATCAGGCTCCATGGAGGTGAATCTCAGCGTGTCCTTCATGGGTGTAAGAGAAGAGTGCCAAGTGCTCTCCAAATTGGGTAACTGATGACAGTCAAATTTAGGCACATGAACACTCCAAAATGCTGTCTTGTTATCAGCGCAGCTCAGGACTGTTTTCATTTGCAGAAGGCAGGCACACAGGAAGATATCCTAATCATGGCAAACGCTAAGAAGGGGCAGCCCTCTTGCCTGTAGCATTCAGGCATTGCCAAGTCCTGGCCCTCTGTCACCAGGTTTCATTCACCCACTGACCTTCTTGTCCTGAACTGGTAGTCTGGAAAAGTAGATGTTAGAAGAGGACCACAAAAAACCCACAGGAATCCCACAGCATGTAGGAGTCATTTATCTGGGGCAACTTCACAAGCAGCAGAAAGTTAAACCCATGTGCAGGACTGTGCAGATCCACCCGACACAGCTCTTAGGAAGCTAAGGGTACAACTGTATCTTTCCAGAAAACGCATCCCAATTCATTTCCAGGGAGGACTCAAATCCAGCCTTTGCATATGTCAGGACCAATGAACGCTCTTAAGTTCCTACTGTGCACTTAAGTGTCACTAATTATTGTTGGTACTTCATGTTCCTGCAATCACTCAAGCATTGACTGGCTTTAGGAGAAGGGCACAAGGCTGCATCTACATGGACTTTGTAATTACAAGCACTGCATCCTCAGCTGGTCAAGGAGCTGGCTTTGCTCCCTTGATGTCAGCAAGCTGAAGTCAGCAGGTCAAGATGACCTTTGAAAGAGGAAGCAAAAAGGAACAGACTCATGCAGGGTAAAAAGCAGAAGACAGAAAGAAAAAGGCAGTCAGAAAAAAGAACTGAAGAAATCAGGTGATTTCCTCCAACATCCTGTATCACAAAAGGGATTAAGTTTGAAATACTTTAAAAGAAAAATCTAAAGCACAACCAACAACTCAAAAATTTTTTAAAAAAAGTTACCTGATCTGTTTATCAGCCATTTAATTCAAACTTGATCTTGTTAAGAAATGAATCTGTTCCTTCAAGTCGTTCTTTAATTTCTTTTTCAGTCACTTCTTTTTCACTTCAGTTTCTTCCTGGGAAAGGAGAGAAAGACACCAAGGAGACAAAGTTGAGATACTAACACTCTTTCTGAAGCTCAGGTCCTACTGGGTAGGCTGCAGGGGGAGGCCAGCTGAGGAACAAGTGACTTAAAGGAGCACCTGGTCTCCTCAGAGAGGAGACTGAGCTCCAGAGGGAGTCTTATAAATGTGTGTGTATATAAATATACAAGCACATACGGAGGGAAAAGCTGCCAGAGTTGTCAGGCTCCAGCAGCACGTGAGGAAGGGCAGCAGCCAGGCAGTGCACGAGCTCTGCCCAGCATCCAGGACAGCAGTACTCTCACAGCTCTCTCCAACTCAAGGGAGCATTTCACACTGCACCGTGTGGACCTCCAACCCTCTGCAGGTCCACCCAGCCACACCAAGACAATCAATTCAAGACCTGTTCAGCACTACCCTCCAACACATATGTGCTGTTTCTAAAGGACAGTCTTCAAAAACCTGCTCCTCTAGTGCTTACAATCCTTCCTCTATTTCCCAGCCCAAATGGACAGCCCATGCTCAGTCTTGTGCCAACATTGTCTTTTAAGTAGTGCCTCTCCCTCCCCAAGCTATTGGTGTAATTTTGCCCTTTGGACCGCTCCTTTCAGCACAGTGCCTCCTGGCACAGCACTGAAGCTCCAAGCCTGCACAAAACGGTTCTCTCTAAGACTCCTAGTTGCTACTGTTTAACAGAAGCTGGTAGAAGTCACCACACAAAGAAACCTGGACACCAGAGACAATTTTAGAAGTGGCCACAACCTTCAGCTTTCTGGAGGTGCCCTTGTCTCCTCCTTACCTCCAACCTGAGAATCAGGTGCCCCATGCTTTCCTCAGGCATCTCAGCAGCACTCAGCCACTCTCCTCTCTCTCCTGTTCCAGCTGCCACCTGGGTGGCAAGCCAGAAGCAGAGGAGATATCTTTGCCCTTTGCCTCTGGAATGAAATTTGCCCCTTAATTGCAGATTGCCTAAACCACATAGAATCTCACATCCAACAAGGTGGCTTTCAGGCTCGCACTTCTGCTCTGGAGATACAACCTGAGGGCCAGAGGCGTTCCTGAGAATAAGAGGTCCCTTAAAGTGTAAAGAGCTGGTGATGGTGCAAACATGTATGGGAAGGAGAGGGGGTGAGGTTACACACAGTTCAGCACTGACCTGCTCCCCTCCCTGTTACATCAAGTGCCAAGGACGGGGCAGCATGAAGGCATTTGCAGTGTCCCAGACTTGGACGACAGGAGACTAAAACTGCCTTTTCTGGAGTCCTGCATTCAGCCAAAGCCATGAGCACACGGAGCTTGCTAAGGAAAGGGGCTCGTCTCCAAAACACTGCACATGAACCTCATCCGCTACACTACACTATTACACTCTCCATCCCTCCTGTGACCCCTCTTCAAACAGTTTACCTGATCTCGACTAATCCATGGAGGCAGACCTTAAAAATCTCCAGATCAGCTAAGTTTGCACTTTCCAAGTGAAAAATCGCTTAGACCTTTCACTGTGTGTGCCTTCATATGCATGTTCACAAGAGTAGTTTGTTTCAGGTTAATCTAATTCTCTATCAATTCAACCAGAATAAGAACAAAATATAAAAATATAGGGAGACCAGTTGCTGAAAGCCTCTAACCCTGGCATAAACAAGCCCTGAACCATGAAAACTCACTAGATAATGTCTATACCCTCAATAGGATATTTGTATTTATTAAGGCAGCAGCTCTGACAAAATACATGCACCGTGTGGTCCTGACACCCCGCTCCAAGCTCTGGCAAACTCCCCCCTTGTTGCCCCTGCTGCCCCCTTCCCTGCGCGGGGGCATCCAGGAGGCTAGGCACCCATTGCAAAGGGCAACGCAAGAGAAGACAGCAAGGCTGCTAATATTCACCACTGTCCGGTAGCTCAAAGAGTGAGAGAGACCAAGATGGACACACAAACGTATCACAGGGCTGTTTCTTACCTGTTGACGCAAGTAGGGTGATGGGAGTGAGGGAAGACGGTACCGCACTGAGAGGGACAGCTGGGTTTAGCTCTCTCCTCTCTTTTTTTCTGCACAACCTGGGCACCGCTTTTGGCTTCAGCTCTCCGCCTGCCCAGTAACTGCAGAGCCCTCCCCAGCCTTCCGACTCAGCTGGAAACTGCTGCTGCTTCCCACCGGAGAATGGATGCTCCTGCTGCAGCTGCACAGCAGGAAGGAGTAAAAAAAACCTTCCTGGGTATAAAACCAGGCAAAGTTACAGGCTTTCTTAGTGCACGAAGACCCAAGCAGGCAACAGGCTGTACAGCCAGCAAATGCCAGCACTAGTATCATCTCCCCTAACAAAAGCTACTCAGCTCGCGGATGAACGAGGGGAAGCAAGTGATGTGATCATTTTACAGCAGACACCAGCAGCTGGTAACTGTTTATACAGCACGTGGCACAGCAGAGGCCTGAATGTCCATGGCCAGGGGATTTTAATGCATTCAGGGATTTTAACGCACTGAAGTGGAAAGCTTATTTGAGCTCTGTTTGTTTAAACAGAGCTCCAGCGAACAACCATTTACAAAACAAACCCAAAGTCATGGCAAACTCTATCTGAGCACTTTGCTGTAATCTACAGAACTCCCCGAGTCCCTTAAAAGATGGTGAATGATGAAGCCTCCAGCACCCTGGCCAGGGAGCTCCTCGGGAGAGCCAGACCCCAGTCCCGCCCAGGGCAGGAAAATAGCTGCTACAGGCCTGCAGTCTGAGAGGACAAAAAATACCAGATGGGAAGAGAATGGTGGTAATTTTTTAAAGATATTTAAAAAACAAATCCAGAACAACATTATGCATTTAACCTAGAAAGGAAAGAAATTAAGTAGAGACCTAAGTATATCTCCCCAGGAGCATGGTGCTCTCAGGAGCCAAAAAATGCAAACAAAAGCAGGCAAGCAAAGCTTCTGCAGCCAAGCAGGTGTGTAGCTCCAGGGCTTCCTATGGGAGCAGGGCTTGCATCTGGCCAGGAAACCTCCCATCAGCACCTGCACTGAGGCAGCAGACAAGCCAGCAGCACCAAAAAGGTGCTGATATCTCAGAAAGTCTCCATACGGTTAAAGTTCACAGCCAGGTGGACAGCGGCACTGCTGGAACTGGGAACCTGCATGGCACGAGGAGCAGGGGAGCCAGGAAGAAACTGGTAGTGGGTGGGCAGGGGAAGCGATCTGCCAGAGACCTACCTCAAAGCCAAAGAAGCTGAGCAGCCCTCACAGAAGGGGGGACCTAAATTGTACATCCCATAATTAAGAGAGCGAGAGCTGCATGGGTGATGAATTACATGGCGTTAATTCCTTCCTAGAGTGCTGTTAACACAGCTAGGCACAGATTAATGCCCCATTACTCACGCACCAGGATGTCCCTTCTATATTTATTGAAACGATCAAGCAAATTAGTTTCAGAGCAATGCGGGCACTGCAGCATGGGGAATCGCCTCCGTGCTAGGTGAAGAAGTGGCGCCAACGGCCCAAAGCCCATGCTGCAGCACGCAGATAGCCCAAGAGCCTCCTCAACTCGGCCTCTCCCTTTTCCCAGCTCCCAAAACCCAGCTCCAGAGAGCGACAGAGTAGCCAGACTGGGGATACTACAACGCAAACCTAGCCAGCTTTGGATGTATCTGGTCCTCACGGCCTTGGCCACTGGCAAAATGGTCCTAATTTGCTCCCCTGCCTTGCCACACACACTCATACACCTATGCTACCCAGACAGTAAGGTTTTCTCCAGGATGGCCAACCTTTGCACACTGCGGACTTGCTGCACTCCTAACCAGCCTTGGGCACGGGGCTGGACTCTCAACCTTCGCTTCTTACCTTATCACCTGAAGGAAAAGTGCTTACCAGAGAATCACAGCCCAGCTTGGGGCATGGAGGGGAGCACACATGCCATGTGTGCCACCGGCAAGTTTGGATGGAGATACAGGCACCCAGCATCTCCACAAGCCATGACATCACGGGAGAAGGAACAGGTTAAGCTTACCCACTCCTCTTTGACCACGCTCATCGCATCTATTGCCACTGCACTGCCCTATGGCTGTGGGTTGCTACCTCTACCCCCAGATGCCCCTGCTCTGCCCACAATCTGACCTTGGGGGTCCCCACAGCTCAGCACCCTCCTTCTTGTCCTGCTCTCCCCCTGCCAGGCCAGAGCCACCGCTGGCATCCTCCAAGCCAGCCGCGGGCTCCCAGTCCACCAGCTCCCCCAGTCCTGCCAGCAGCCCCCCCGCCCCGAGGCCAGCTCTTTGCTTCTGCCCTCTGCCAGCCCTCCCATTTCCAGGCTCTCCCCTCCCCAGCAGCCCCACTCTGCAGCTGAGCACAGCCTCTCGGGTGCAGACTGTCAGACGTGCCAATTTATCTGAGCACACGCAGGCTGCCATTTTGACAGAAGACCTGTAGCCAACGTCAGCTGGCGCTTCGGCCGAAGGAAGCAATCCCATCCTCTCCCTACACCCAAACATGTGTTCCCATCCCTGCTTTCCTGCCAGCACAAACATTTGTGCAGAGCGATCGGGCAGGGATGAGACAGAACTGGAGGTCAGCACATGCTGGAGCTGTCACTGAAAGCAAACATTCAAACTACAACCTTGACGTGAAAATAAACAGTAGAAGGGGAAGACAGGACTCCCTTCCACATATTTCCATTTGTCTTGAGGGCAGATAAACTCAGTGACCCAGCCAGAGAAGCCGACATCAAGAAGCAGGGCTCAGAGGGTGAGAGGAGGGAGCAAAGCTGTGCCAGCATCCACTGTGTCGAGAGGACATAGCCACGCGACCGACGACAGTCAGAGAAGGGGCGGGGGGGAAGCAATCGGCAACTAATACCTGCTGGGAGAGGAAGAACCCTCTGGGATTAGCGCACCGCTTTCCTTCACAGCACAAACGCGTTCAAAGGTGTGGACACCCTGGCAAGTTTTGCTAACGACTGAAGCAAAGCTGCCATCGCAACTATAAGGTTTAAGGAGTGCAAACTGAACTGCAAGTATTTCCTGAGAGAAGCTGCTTTCTAGATGTGTGCTGGGCACAAAGCACACAAGGGGGTCAGCACCAGGAAACCTCACCTGGGGGGAAGCTGTCGACTTGGCTCTCACCTGCCCAGGACATTTTGGGATAGAGGGGATGGAGGGAATTGGTGGCAGTTTCATCTCTGCTGCTCGCTTGCCCTTAGACTCTCAAAAGCAGGGACTGCCATGAATTTCCTCGCAGCACAGGCAGGGCATTAGTCCTCAACAGAACAAAGTGGCTCTTGAACACACTGGTGGACGCTCCCCCACCGCCACACACTGTCACCTCCCCGGCTGCGCAGCAGGACAGCGCAGCCCCTTTGTACTGTTCTGCCACCAGGCAGAAGCCCCGGGCCTGCAGACGCAAACTCACCTGCCTTGTGGTCAGCGGCTGACTGTCCCTGTATGACGCTGGGCTTTGAAAGCGCCAAGCCCAGGGCAGGTCCCCTCCTTTCCTCAGGTGAAAAAAGGCCAAAGTCCCAGTGGGGAGGTGCCACGCCACTTGCCTGCACCATTGGCTGCTTGCACCCCCGTGGGGACGGGCTCAGTGGCACAGCGCCCGCTCAGCTTGCAAGACAGCAGGGATGCTGAGCCCCAGCATGCAGGGTGCTCGCTCCTCCTTCCTGACAGCCCCCCATAAGAGCAGAGCCCTCAGCTCCTGCAGCCCCTTCCATCCTCCACGACTTACCTCTGCCTTGTGCGTCTTCCCTCCCACTGGCTGCTCGGGATGGGTGTCCCCCAGCACCCTCCTATCTACAGCCAAAAATGCCAGAGCACATTCGCAGTGAAAACAGTCAGGCTGGCACCCTTGCAAAACAGCAGGCAAACTTTGCCCCCTTATCTGGCCTCCATGCTCCTTGCAAACTGGGCTCAGTCTGGGGAGCCTTAACTTCTCCATGCTGCGAGACCTTGTGATGATAGAAGAACACCTCAAAACATCTCCCTCATGCCACAAAGAAATAGGCACGTTCCCTGGTGGTGCAGGACAGTCCCCAGGCTGAGGGCACATCATTATACACAAAACAAACACAGGTGGTGGCAGTATAGGTTTACCTGGATGCTCACAGAGAGGAAAAAGAGGACCAAAACTCCTGATTAGCAGCAAAGGCTCCTGAGCTCTCATTCCAGCTCCGTCACTGATTTGCCCTTTACCTTCAGACAGGATTTCCAGCCACAGCTGGCAGTCTGAGGAACACCTTGCTCCCATGACAACATTCCAGCTTAGCAGAGGCACTTGCCCTGACCACATCCTTTACCTATCCGGGCCAGTGTAGTTGCCCGTAACACTGCTACAGGAGAGGAGCCACAACAGGGCCACGGTGGAAGTGGTGTCACAGGGGACAATCCTGCAAGCCCCTAG
The DNA here is from genome assembly GCF_965183815.1 of Platalea leucorodia. Lineage (NCBI taxonomy): Eukaryota > Metazoa > Chordata > Aves > Pelecaniformes > Threskiornithidae > Platalea > Platalea leucorodia. The sequence goes on from NC_138829.1 coordinate 53,280,536, forward strand.
GACTACAGCAATGTCCTATATTCTGATACTGCATACACAGTGCCACAACTATCCTCTTCCCTGGGATTTACTTGAGATTACAGGAAATTCAGAGACCTCATTTATCTTCACACAACGGCTGTCAAGAAGACAAAACAGAGACAGCAGAGACTGGCCTTGGAAACACAGCCACCTCCACCAGGGAGAGGGCTCAGCACTCAAGAGCTTCTTTTGAGCTGGTCCAACCAACCCTCCCATCTCAGAGACGAAAGTCCCACCGTGTGCTGGAGGCAGCTTGCGCTCTCACTCTCTCTCTCTCCAGATTTGCCTTCTGGCCTCAGTCACTGGGATCACCTCAATGCAAAGCAAAAGAGTTACCCAAGACATCAGACACTTTACTGCACCTACCAACAATCCCTCTGTCTGCTTGGCCTCAGCCACACTGGGAAAAGCCAACCTAGCTGCCAATTCCAAAGCAAGGATCAGAGTGAGTGGAGCAGCTGGTATTACTGGAAAGAAAGGGGATAAAAAAGCAGGAAAGGAGGTGGGGATCCTCCTGCCTCCGGGCAGTACGAGCAGGAGGAACACATCCGGTTTTCCCACGCTCTCCCCTCTGGGCTCTCCATCTTGCTGGAAGCGACAGGCTGTCCCCCCACTCCCAGTACAGCATCATGCAACTTTGCCTGCTTTGAGAAACCTTAAGCAATAAGTCAAGACAACAAGCATCTTCCGTTACCTCTGTGAGAGCTAAGGCTTGGAAAAAGGCCTCCAAAAGGCACTGTGAGAAGAAAGAGAAGTGCCTTCCTGACCTGGAGAGCTTCGCCAGGCCAAACAACCAGCAACTGGCTTAGATTAGTGCAGAAACTGTTTGCCCTATTGCTTAAGAGGGGGAGTCCCATGGAGGCCTCTCCTTGCATCAACACAATCTCTCTCCCAGACAAGTTTCCCAGCCCTCAGCTTTACCCCAGGACAACTCAGGAAACAGAGTCCAGTTCATAGGTCCTAACACCAGAACACACTCCAGTTACCAGAGCACATCCCAGTTTGGCTGGGCACAAAGGTTTGCAAAGGGCAACCGCTCAATGCCAAGCCATCTACATTCAAGTCAGATGGAGAGACTCGAGGAGCAGGCCTGTGCCAATCTGGAACAAACCCTAGATACGCCCTTCAGCTTTGCATGGATTGGGAAACTGCCCCGGATTGAGAGCCCGAAAGCTGGCGCTCATCTTGAAGCTGGATTTGGGTATCAGCACTGCAGCACACCAAGAGGCCCCAGTGCAGATCTGGGACTGCACAGACCTTCAGTCAAGGACAGTCCTTGTCCTGGAGGTTTTGCAGCTAACTGCAAGACGAGATGAGTGAGGACAGCCGTTAGAAGGAGAAGTGACTCACCCAGGGCTCACACAGCAAGTCTTGCTATCCAAGACATTGGGGCTGCAAAGCTGAGGGAACCAGAGGGAAGGTTTCAGTAGGACAAATGAGCTTGCAGTCATCTCACTGAGAACACATCGCAGAGTCCTGCTCCATAGGAGGGCAACACACTAAAACACTCTCATAGGGCAGTAACTGCAGTTAGTTAGTAACAGCCCTCCCTCACAGGAGGGAGACACAACAGGTCTAAAAGGGCTCACAGAACCCCTGGCAAGATTGAAGGGAGCAAAGGAGACCTATGGGAGCTGTTGGCACTCTTCCCATCTCAACCTGCCTCCTCTCCAAGTTCTCAAAAAGGCAACTGGGTCTAGTGGATGAGTCTCAAGAGATCTGGCTCCTCTGCTCTGCACAAATGCCACATCAAGCATGCTACAGCCCAGCTCCCCTCCCATTCCTCTGAACACTTAGAACACAAGTAACAAGCCTCTAAATTATGGACAACTACTTATGCTCAAAGGCAAATTCAGTCCTGGCTCTCCATGGCTTCTACAGAAACATGGACCAAGAGGCATAGGAGCTACAGGGCCAAAAACCCTTTCACATGCATCTCTTATCGCAAAATCTTCAGTGATGCAGTGATATGAGGTCAGAGGACCCATCTTCCCCTGGATCAGTTCTCCATACCAGTTTTTATGTAGTTACAGCTTCAGAGACATGCAGCATTAGCTAGAGAAAGAGGACAGCTTTGCTGAGAAGCTGGAATCTGGCAGATGGGAGACACAGTTGGGAAAACAAACAAGAACTTACATACAGCATTTCCTCTTCAGTAATCTGTGGTGGTCAAGAAAAGGCAGAGCCAACTGACGATGACAGACAGACCAATCCTTTGATCTGGAAGGACTTACCACTGAGAAACTAAATGGTGCAAATCCCTCACTCAGGTGCTCTGACAAGAGACTGGCAGAGTAAGAAAAAAGGTTTCCCCCTCTCAATTTAAAATAATCACCATGTACAAAGCAGTAATTAAAAACAACCAGTCAAGAAGCCCAAGGGAAAGTGAGGGTTGGATTCTAGCTCATTCAGTAGGAATGAGGCAGAGCACTGAGCTGAGGTCCTGGGGTGTGAAAGGGACCATTCACTCCCCACCAGCAACAAAACCAGGGTTCCTGGCTCTCAGCAGACCAATCTCCTCCAAAAGAAAGGGGTGCCAGTGGCCCTGCTGGGAGAAATAAACACGCTTTCAGGCCAAATTGCAGCAGTACCTCATCAGAGCAACATCCAAACACCTACAAAGCTGTTCCTGTTTGATGCCTTGAAGTGTGTCCCCGTGGAACGGTGCCAGCTCGCTGCTGCCAAACCCGAGGCTGCAGAGGGGAAAGACTGACAGCGCAGGTCAGTGTTGTGCCCGCTGCAGACCCCCTGCCAAGAGCTGGTGGTCCTGCCTTGGGGCTAGCGTGGAGCGCGCAGGATGGATGTGATGCAATTCAAGGCCTCCAGGACCCTGATGACAGCCCACAAGTCAGAGAGCTTGGCAGCAGCTGTGTCAAGGACCGACTGTTATGGACGACCACCACCTTCATGTCGCAATATGAGTATGTTTTTTTCTCAGAATGCTGCATGCAACCCTACAAAGGCTTTTTCTCCTTGAAAGGGGGGGGAAATACAAACTTTTCTTTCTTTTGAGAAGAAAGAAAAACAACCCACAAATCCAAGTTTGTTTCCCCTACCTTGTGTTCCTGCAGGCAGATGTTGAACAATACACGTGCCAGAAATAGCCCCAACTTCAGCTACTCCAGGGCTATAAATTAAGCTCCATCCCTTCCAGCCCAGCAGCCACCAAGGAGCCTGCTGAGCCGGCTCTGACACATGGCTGCTCCTATAGCGCAACACGAGGGAAGACCAATGACGCTGTTGGGTTAAACTCCACCAGGTCAAGACTGCTCCCTCCTTCTCCAAACTCATCCAAGCCAGTGAACAGAGGGAAGAGAGAGGGGAAAATGAAAGTCCTCACTGGCTAAAAAAGCTGGTCTGGAAAATGCCCCCCCGTCTCAGTGTGTACCAAGTGACCCACAGCTATGAGCCAGCAGGCTGCTCTGATCCTGCACAGAAAGCCTTGTACACACCAAGCCAAGCAGCGCCCCTTCCTGCCCCTGAAACAGAGAAGAGAACAGAAAAAAAGGGGGGGAGGGGAAATCACCACCTCCAGCCAGCATCCAAGGTACCCCAGCAACCATTTCTCTTCCTGCAGACTTTTGCATTTTTGATTATTTTTTTCCCTGCAACGAACCCATTAGGAGCTGCATATGGGTACCTCCATACCACCAGTACAACATATACCATCGCAGCTCCTCACCCCACTAACTACTTGTAGTACCTTCATCAAAGCATTGGGCTGTCCTGGGAACAGACTCTAAGGAAGGAGAAATAAATTTATCTGCTCCAACCTGCTGCAGACAGACTCGTGTGCATCCCCTGTCACTCCACAGAGATATCAGAGAGACTTCTATTTTCCTGCTGTGCCTCCCAGGAGAGCCAGGTCCTCAGCAGATGCAAGCCAGAAGAGCTCATCGTCTCTGCTGGAGCCTGGGGACTTGGTCCCCCACCAGCTGCAGTGAGAGCGCACATTATTACAAGCACATACACACTTCTGGCCAATTGCATGGGGTTTCCTTGTCCGTCTGCCTGTAACAGCCTCATCTTCTCAATGATGCTCTTGCACAAGCTCATGATGACCAGGAACAGTTCAAGCCTTCATAGCCCAAGCTTACTTGGCAAGGGGGAGAAACAGCAAATGAGAAAAGTAAAAAGAGGGAAGGGGAGCAGGCAGGATACCTGCATCTCACTCCAACAGCTGCTTACAGAAAACCTGACCAAGACTGGGCAAGCACATCAGCTGCTTTCCAGCACCACTCTTCCTGCTCCTCCTTCCAGCTCAAGCGCACCTCAAAGAACATGACCCATGATCATTGTGGGAAAGCGAAGAAGAGAAGAAATGCAGGAAGCCTCCTTTGCACGCATAGCGATCTTGGCTGAAAGAAGACCCCAAAATGCTTAAGTCACTGGTTTTAGAAGCAGTGCAGGACCTTACTATCCCACATACAGGACTACAGGAACAGAGACACATGCCACCGTCCTGGACTCACAGGCTGCATCGCTCCGGGGTGGTGGAGCACAAACTGGCATTCACCCCCATAATCTGCATCTTCGGGGGGGGGGGGAAGGGGGGGGGGGGAAGGCAAACAAAAAAAACCAACCTGGTGACAAGCATCCTGCAGAACCTAGCTAAGCTCTGTGCATGGCAAGACCCTGACCAGCAAAAGGGACTGAGGACCACAGCACTGCAGGGAATGAAATTGCTTGCAACTACTTTTTATCCTTTCACGAGAACTTTGCCTTTTTGCAGTCTCAGTTACGAGCAGCACCAGCATACACCAGCCACTTCCTCTGCCCCAGGATTCACCAAGGGGAAATAAGGTAGACAACGAAGCAAAATTACTATCAGTACCTAGTTTATAACCCAATTGGAGCAGAGTTCAAGCATGGGTTGCTAAAGTTTATTTCTGTGTATTTCCACCTCCCAGTCTGTGTCATATCACACCGATTCATTCTATAGATCCTTTTCTACAGACAGCGTAGAGCATAGGAAATACCCACAGCTGGCTGTTTAGCAAACCAGCACTGAAAGCTTCCTTCCATCTACTGCGTCTGCTGCTAATTCCCTTCACAGCTCTGCTCATTAATAAAAATACAACACAATAAAAGAGAACCACACACATATACACCTTGCCCAAATTGCCTCCATACTGGCTGATCCTGAGTCACCACCAGCGATTAACTGTTGCATCCACTGAGGAGGACACCGTTATTAAATTAATAGGGGTTGCTTAAGCTGGCTACAAATATACATGAGTTCTTTATGCCTTAGTGAGCTAATAAGGCATGTGCTAATTACATTAATTCAAACAAGCCCAGCATGCCCTGAGGGCAAAGGGAGAAAAGGGTGCAGCAAACCCAGGCTCCTTCATAATAGCTGCACGAGAGCGGAAAGTACTTGCCTTGACATGGCTTTCAAAGGAGAAGCATAGGAGCACTGCGGCTTGCACCCTATGCCTCACTCAACCCAGCCACCTGGTTAACCTGTAAAAAGGCTTGCTCGTTCACCCAGCCCTCGGTGCAACGACAGACACGGGATCCCCTCTCCAAAGGGCCAGCCGGCTTGTCCCTTCCTACCTCTGTGTCCCGAGCACATTGCAAGCCTCAGGACTGCAGCCCCTGCTGCTCTGGGACGGTGCGGCTGAGACCCTGCAGGCAGCCCCTTTCCCGCAGGGACCACGTGGCACCAGCAGCCTCCAGCCACAGAGCAGCACCGGGGGCTACAAGTCACCTAGCATCCTGCCACGCAGCGCTCATCACGCAGACCTGTCTCCTCCACGTCCCCGAAGGCAGCTGGGGACAGCTCAGCCAGACAAGCAGCGCACAGAAGCTGTACTCATGCTGTAGAGTGAGCTTAACCAAGTTAGGCAATCCCAACTGGCCTCCTAAACCTATCTGGCAATGGGGGCAGGCGGGCGGGACTGTGTTCACCTCCCATGTCAAAATAGGAACAGAGCCTTCAGAAATGGGAAGGAGAAGGCACAGACTGTGGCAGGGAGAAGCAAAAGGACAGCAGGAAAGAGAGATGCACAATCCCAGCAAGGTTCAGATACACTCGGAGAGGAGCCTCCTGTCTCCCCAGCCCACGGGTAACCAGACTCCTCACCTCTGCCACCCCTGGTGAGAAGCCTTCCTCGGCATCAGCTGCGCTCACACCAAGGGTGTCTGCTAGGCACTGCCACCACCTCCTGGCAGGCAAGGGAGGAAGAGGAAGAGGAAGAGGAGAGGAAGTCGTATTTCTTTGCACCTCCAAGGACACGTGCTCACCGAGCACTTTCTGAAGCATGCACTTGTTCCTGTGAACACTAGGGGACTGTGCCAGAGCAAAGCAAATGCGTGGGGTTTTTCCCCTCTGTTCCCACATCTTCCCGTGCCACGTGCATCTGGCGGTACACAGGGCCATCCCCGGGAGGCCTGGAAAGCAACCACCTTTCTCTGGCAGCAAGGACTATGCCACATGAATTGCAGGGTGTTTTAAAAGACATGATGCCGACTGTCACCCTCAAAGAAAGGATCTACAATCAGGCACCAGGTAAGACCCAGGGCTACAGAAGGGTAGTACAATGTAGTTTGTCCTGCACAGAGGCACTGGTTCAGGCTTGATGCAGTCTTGACAGTGGGTTGGCAGAGAAGATGCAAATATTTTCACAAAGGAAAGCATACTAGGGATTTTTAGCCCCTGGAAAGTGCATCTCTCAAGCCACATGATTCTCTTTCCCAGCAGAGGCTGTGGTTACTCAACCACTAGCCCAGCACACCTTCAGGCTACTGCCAAAACGGAGAGAGCTCTTCCTTCCCCCAGCAACTAGAGGAACTAATTTCGGACCAGGCCTATTCCCAGGTCAATGCGTAGCTGTGAACACACAAATGCTTGTGCCAGCACAAAAAGAGAGAGGCAGGAGTGAGAAGCAGGGCTGCCCCTCTCAGCAGCAGCCTGCAGCCTGACTGCTGTGTGCACTGGGAGAAAACCCAATAAACAACAATAAAACAGAACAAGAATCCTTCCAGGGAAGCCTGGGAGATAACGGCTTCTGGGCCCTGAACAAAATGCTTTAAAAGACCTAGAAATCCAGAGCCCTCCAGGGCCATACGTCAACTGATAGCTGTCACTTGGAGTCCCAAAGTGGGACTGCGCAAGCCTCGCTGGAACAGCAATGCATCCAGCAAACCCCACACCCTGCCCCTGTAGCAATGTCACAGTGTCCGGAGAGAGCCAGCCGCCAATGTGGGTGCCAACACTAAAATATCATAGGTTAATGAAACAGGACCCCAGGGTCTGAAAGGACGTAAACCCTACTGTGTCACCCTCTGGAGTTAGGAGCTGGGCTCCACCTAAGGCAAGGTGAGAGAGAGAAGCATCAAGCAAGAGCCACCACGCAAGCATGCAAACACTGGTGTACAGGCTGCAAGCTCAGCTGCTCGCTAGAGCCGAAACTGTATTTCAGGTGCCTTTTGTACAAGAGACCAGACACGGAGAGTAGACAGGAAAGCAAAAGGACATCTCCCAGCCTCCCAAATGCTTTGCAACAGCAGGTGGAGACCTTTCCAGGGAAGGTAGCTTACCTCATTACTTCCCACCGCTGAAGGCAGAATTTCACTAATGCTCCCAGTGTACTAGAAGAAATGCCAGTTAAATGTCACGTTAATCAATATTCCTTGCCTCTCAGCCACAGGAATGGCAATACAGGACACTGCTGCTGCCAGTCCCTTTGCAGTGGGGGTACATGAACATACGTGCTCCGCTCCTGCATCACAAACTGCATTTCTCTCCTCCTCAGCTGTTTCCTTCGGCTGGGGCTGCACGGCTAGAAGGCGCGTCCCCTGGGTGGTGGATAGGGGATCCCTCTCTGGAGGGTGCACCGGATAAAACTGAAGAAGGCGTCGCGAACCAACACAGCCTAAGGGAAGGCCACCCTGACAGAAAAACCACTGGCCCTCCAAGTCATAGGGGTTGGGCAGGAGGCCAACTACCTCCTCCCAGAAAAAAAAAAAAAAAAAAGTTGCAGAAACGACGAGCATCAACTTTCAAAAAAACGAAATGGCGGAGATGGAGAAAATCAGTAATGAAGTGAGGAGGAGGAGATGGAACTGGATCGGTCATGTCCTGAGGAAAAAACCAACAGAAGACTGCGCTGTGGCCCTTGGACTCCAGAGCACGCAGCCGCAGACCGATCGAAGTGGAAGAACGATGTTCGCGCCTTGTGTGCCTCCTGGCACTGAGAGAATACACGCACACACGCACCTCAGCTGTTTGCTTATGCCAAAGCTGTTCAGGTAACAGCAAAATGGTTCCTTGCTGAATGCACGTCAGTGGCCCCACACTGGTCACATTGCTCCTAAAGAGGTTAGCAGCTCTTACAGGGAAACTCATACGTGCTCTGTGACAAGCGGGGGAATTGTCAAGGGGACTGCAACCACTGCCTGAGTGCTCGGGAGTCTGTGGCATAATTCAGGTGTTCCCAGCAGTGAAACAATATATTTAGGAGGCTACAGGCAAATGAAAACACATGCAGTCCTGCTCACCTAAACAATGCAAAAGGAGATGGGTAACACAAGAAAGGAAAAAGAGTGAGAGAACAAAAGTGCAATAAGTTGAACTTGGAAAGTCATTCTCTAGATATTAAATGTCTTGCCTGGCTACTCCGCATGTGCAGAGCAATGCAAACCTGCCAGATGTATCCACAAGAATTTACCTGACATAGTAAGCATCCTCAGCAAAGTGATTGCTTAAGATGATTGCATTGCTTAAGAATCAGACCTGTTTTCAGAAAGTTTCCAAAAAAAATCACCCCTGAAGCACACCTCACAGCCTTGCTCTAACTACCAACCAACACTGTCTCGCCAAGGAGCGCATGGCAGGAACAGCAAATAGCATTAGTCACAACGAACTGTCATGCCAGCGAGCAGTGCAACAGCCATGTTGCATTGGGAGACTACCAACGGTTTGGCAATGCAGGAACCAGACACACTGCTCTGCTCCAGAGGTCCTTGGACAAGTACTTCTGGGCTTCAATCCACAATCCCCATCAGAGCCAGCTGTGGCTACTGACATGGGAGCCTGCCTGCCCTGTGGCAGAGCCCACACAAGAGGTGGCGCAGCACTCTGCTGCTGCCACAGTAGGTGTCGGGACCCCAGGTCCGGTACCAGCTGGGGAAACCATGTTCTCCTTCCCCTGCAAGAGCAGTAACCTCATCAGGGGAGAGGGAGAGGGGACGGTGGCCACAGCAGCCAGCTCTGACAGAGTTCATCAGGGTCCCTGACCGTGACATGTAAACCCTCTCCCATCCCATGTCCTTTCAGGCAAGTTTGTCAGCTCACGTATATGCACAGGTGTGTCCAAACTGCACATGCCCTTTGCCACGGCTGATTTGTTTGCTTCCAGTTTCAGACCACCTCAATTTGCACTGCCACAGGTCCAGGTAACCACACCAGTGTGAGAGACAACCCGGTGTCAGATCACACCGCAGCCTTCCCGCAATCTCACCCGCGTGCCAAGCAACATCTCACAAGCTGCACGGCAGCTCCGCAGCCTCTCTCCCACAAGCTGACCCCATGCCTCTGCAAACTGGCCATGGCTCACCTCCACCAGCACAGCCCAGCAAGCGGGCACAGCCAAACCCCACTGCAGGGGAAGCAGGAGCTCGCTCCACACCAGGGACGTGGCAGAGCCGCAGAGACTGAGTCAGCGGTGCGCAGATGCCTCCCAAGCACGTAGAAGCTGCGGGAGCAGTCTGCTCAGCCTGCCCAGGAGCGTGCTGGCAGGCAGCACACCGCACAGCACACTCAGGCACACACCCACACACAGCTCAGCAGCAGCCTGGCATTTCTTGCCCCCTTTCCAAACCCAAATTCAGACCATCTGTTGAAGTATTTCTGTAAATCATCCCTCTTTCAGGAAAGGCCGGGGGCTGAGTTTAGTTGTTTATATAGCGTCTGGCATTTCTGTACCACTTATCGCTTCAGTATCCAAGCTATTTCCTTCAAGCTCTCCATTAGTTTTGAAGAACCAGAGTGGGGCACCAATGAATCTTCATTGTAAGTTTCTGAAAAGAAAAGAAAAAAAGGGGGGGGGGGGGGGGGCATCAAAAAGACAACAGCTGCTCAGGTCATGCACACATGTAGCTGCTAACAAAGCAAGCGGGACAGTTCAGGGGAAGGGGGTCAGGCCAACACATGTGGTTTATGTCCTTTAAAAGAACTACTACCCTTAGAAAATAGCCTTCATAAACAACAGCTGCTCCCAAAGGACGAGATGAACCAACGAGTGCTCCTGTTGCCTTACAGAGAAGAGCCCAGCTTACGCAGGGCATGGAAAAGGAAGCTACCCCCATCCTTGAGAAAGCCAACACAATATGAAAAAGGAAAATGAAGCACTCAGAAGGAAAGACCATTTACTACATCAGATCATACCTTCTGCAACAGCTGCCACTGCTATTGGGTACAAGTGGCAAAACTCTGGAAGTGCTGCTGTCCCTATTTGATTGTAGGGGACAGGGTCAGAGACAGACATTTTACTGCTTATCCAAGGTTGTGCTCTGAATCTGTGGCAAAGGAGAAAGCAGTACTGAAATTCACAGTTAGCCCCTGACATATCCTGTCCCTAAAGCATGCTTCCTTCTTTTTTCTTTTTTTTATAAATCCCTAACTATCACAGAGCAAAGACCACAGCACTGAACAGGGCACCAAACAAGCTCCCAGTCTGCACGTGGCCTTGGAGAAGGTGTTTCATCCCGCCCTACCCGGCGGGCAACAAGGAATGGCCCTTGCCTCCTTTGCCGAGGCGCGCAGGCAGCACACCCATTAAAGGTAGTAAGGGGTCAGACACCGCAGTGACAAGGACGCAGTACTCGGCAGCAACAGAAATGACAGATGTGCTGGTCCAGACTAAGCACACCACATGCTACCGCCTCCTTCCAGGCATTTATCCACGCAAAGCCAGTGCTCGCCCTGGCTAGGAGCTCTCACATCACAGAGCACAGCCCCTTGCCAACGCAAAAAGGATTCACTGGAAGCAGCGGTTGAATTCAGAAATGAAGGATCATGGCTAGTGGACTGGCTTCTGGCTTGATCTAAACTAAGAGCTCACCCACACAGCATCTCTCTCCTACTAAAACGCCCTGCTGAAAGTCCCATATCTTTGTGCTCTAATTAAAAAAGAAAAGCACGCACCTTCTCTCTTCCCAAAGGCCTACTCCAAGACAGTCACTCAGTGCAGCAGCACCGCTGTCGTCTATAAGAGGCTACGTTTTCCTTCTCCTTCCCTCTCCCCACTTTGTCCATGAATCTCCTCATAGCTGGGACAGCCTTTAAATTGAAAGCAAGAGCCCCAACCATGGAGCCAAACTCCAGGTGAGGCAGGCACAGTCTTTGATGGGACTTCAGGCATCTCCAGCTGCTCAAATTCATGCCATTCTGGGAAACTCAGCTGGATCAAAAACAACCTCTCTCCTCCTGGCCTCTGAATAAATGCTGCAGACCCAGGAAAGAAAAAAATCCAGACAGCTCTCCTGATAAGCCACACACCAGGATCAGCACCAAAGGAAGGAGCAGGGCAGAGGGAGGTTTGACAAGGCATAACCACCCACCCACAACAGCACCACCAAAATGAGAACAAGAACCGGTTATGAAACGGTTTAACAAAATACACGTAACACTGCATTCCTGTGAGAAGCTCACCACAGGCTACATTAAATCAAGATCAACAGAGACCCCACAAATTAAATAAACATTTCTGCCGACACAGAACAAGCATTGCTGCCTAGGTGCCTTTCCCTTCCCCAAGCAAATAATCTCCATGTGGGCTGCCCTCCTAAGAGAGCAAGTATTCAAAGCTTTCATATTTGCAGATGTGTAAGAGGAAACTGCCAGACAGAAATCCAAACCACCCAGAGTGACAAGCTCTTTTCATTGGGTTTGTCTGGGGTTTTGCCTTGTTTTCTAAAGCTTTTGTACCCTCTGTTACTTTATCTCCACAACAACTGGAACTACCCGGCAATCAATACTGCAAGGTTAAAGCAACACCCAGTTTTGCATTGGACAGCTCAATCCACCTCCTCCTTGCCGCTTTGTGCTGGAAGGCAAACAGAAGAGGACAGGAAAAAATTATTTATCTGCTGTTCGGATTAGCTGGAGCAACACAGTGTTAGCTCTATCAGCCTGCCGAGCTGTTAGCGGGATATAGCCAAATGATGGTCCCCGCTCCTATAGAGCACAGGCCAGAGGACTCAGCCTTGCAGAAGAAGGAATGCTTCATCAAATGACGGTGCCAGGAAAGCCAAAACACACTGTCCTGTTAGACCTCAGGCACCTCTTCAGCCGAGGAGAAGAGGAGGTGCTTGCAGTCACGCCCCGCTGTCTCACTGCAGACAGACAAGGCAACCAGCTCCAGTGAGGCTAGAGCCCATGCAGCCATTTATGAGAAACGCACAAGGAAACATACACAGTGTGTATGATATGCTCAAGAGTAAAAAATAAAAATGATGCACTGGCTCGCATAGGCAGCATCCATAGCTCGTTTGCCGTGACAAGTAATTGATAATTTCAACTCTCCTAACTTTCTGATAGTGCAGATGTTTGGGTACTTCTAAGAAAGCCCAAATGTGCAAACATGGGCATCAAAGCAGGCTTTTGCATTTTCTGAAAACATGGTTAAGGAATTAGGTGAATGCATATACAGATGTAAGAGGAACAATAACCAGTCCTTTTGTACCTGCAGCAGCAGAAGGCAGGATGCTGTGACCTAGCAGATCCTTCCCCATCCTGCAACGCTGCTGTTGAAGGAGCAGCGCAGGCACTTGTCCTTACACAGTATTGCAGAGTTAAACAGAGGAGCAGGGGCAGCTGGGAGATAAGTGTGTCCAACTGGAAACCTAACAGGATGGTAACAAACTTGTAAGTGACAGGCTAAAGAGGCTGTGTGCCCAGGCTCTTCCTGTAGCTCGAGGGCTCCCACATGATGGCCCAACCTCAGCTGGTGCAAACCCAATTTGCTCTGCTGCCTCTGCCAGAGCTACATCAATTTACTCCACTCAAGGGCCAAGGTGCACAGCTCTGGGACGCTGCTGACCTGCCAGCAGCTGTGCAGAAACTTCATTCTGGGGAAAAACAAAACCAACCAACCAAACAAAAAAAAACAGGGGAAAAAAAAACATTCTGAAAAAGGACAGCCAGGAACAAGGCAGGCTTAGGAGAAACACCTCTCTTCTGCAACAGCCTAGAAAAGGGGAAACTGCAGAAACTCCCTTCTTAGGGCATCAGCATCCTACCATAATACACATGAACTGCAGCACCCAGGATCACAAGGAAACTCATTTGTCCCAGCCATTCCAAACCTGGTTTGGTTACGCATCATATCCCCAGCATAGGATCTCCTAACAACCGAACAAAAATATTTTGCATTTTTCCACCCCTTCTCCTTTCCCCTTGGGGCCTAGTTCAAAGATTTTTTTAGGTCGTTCTGGCAGCACAATATGACTTCAGGCAGATAGAAACAGCCCATTAAGAGATACACCCTGCACGGGGCATCTTGCTGGCACTAGAAAGTTGGCAGTGCAAAACATCCGCAGTTCCCTGCCCCCAAGTGAGCCCAGGGATCAAGTGACAAAAGAAATCATCACGCTGAAACAAGGCGGACGTGCTGTGAGACGGCACCAAGGGATGCGAGTCACTCCATGGCTACATTCAATGCTGCTAAACTTTTCTTCTTGCCATGCAAGCCTTTCACCTCCCAAATTTCACAAGGACATAGCACCTTCCAGCAGCTACTGTGAATTTGGCAATGACCCTCCAAGAGCGTTTTATTTCTACAGGGGGGTGAAACAGAATCCAGAGGTTTGCCAGCATCTGTAAAACAAGTAACTCCCAGTCCAGCAGCAAACTCAAAGCCCAGCCCTTTGGAGGACTGGAGATGGAGCAACTCATCAGTCACTCCTCTTACAGCCTCCTGGCTGCAGATTATTCAGATAAAACCCAGAGTGCCAGGGAAAATTAACTATTTTCACAGCATTGCATGGTCATCACATACACTGCAACGAGGGTGTTCCCTAGATTGGGCTTTACCCCTCACGGAAAACCTTTTCTTAGGGGAATCTGCAAAACTGGGCTGCCAGTCAGGGATGCTGGATCTAGATGTGTTTTACTCTAGCTAAACACAGCACATTTTCCCACCTAAAAACGCTGCTGCCCTACTCCAGAAAATCTTTCCCTCCTACTATTTCACAATTCTCAGCATGACAACAGTTACGCAAGAACAACTGTATAGGCACATGAAATACAGCTCCTAAGCAAGACTTTCCCCATTATAACACCCTCATCAGAGCACAGCTCCAAATCCTGACAGCTCCCAGGCTTCAAGGCACACCAAACCCTTGCCACTATATCTTGGTCCCTTCTCTCCATCACACCTTTGCCTTGCTAGAGGCCTACAACACAAAATGTGACGCACAAGCGAGCAGGGGGGCTGCTTCCACATGTACGTGCTGCTGTTGCTTTGGCCAGCCAGGTAGATATTTCCCCATCTGACTCACAAACTTAAATCTTGGCAGGAAAAGGGGAGCAATGGCCCTGTCAGGCTGTCAGTGATTTCTACCTCCTAGTAACTCAATACAGCACACTACCCCTTCTTAAAACGGCAGCAGGAGGATCTTCTAGGGCCCTGGCATTTAGTAAGACATTAACAAGATTGCTGGGCATCAAACAAGACTGCAGACTTTCCTTCAGAGCAGGGCCAGGCTCCAATTTATAACACAGATTTGCTCCTTGTTCCAACTCGGCCATCCGTCTCTGCCACTGATCACCTTCGCCCTCAAAACATAACGCTCCTTACTACGACAGGCACTCTGAACAAATGAGCCCAAGGGCACAGCACCAGGAGAAAAATTGTACCTGTGTGAATGACAAGAAGAAGTAGAGGTGCACAGTTAAAAATCCTACAGGCAAGACATTCAAAGGGGTAAATCTTCATTAAATACTGGTGTTTATTTTCTGGTGAAGAGGTTAAAGTAACTCCTCCTTAGACCTCATCTATACCTTCATTTGTAACAGCCTGGAAAACAAAACACAAGCCGAGGACAAGAAGACAACCGCCATCCGAGTCCCGCACGATACATCGTTATCAGCCGAGTACCACTCTAGTTTGATTGCCTTTTGCCTGCCATTGCCAAGAAGCAAGTTCTTGAGAGGCAAAGCCACAGTGACTTGCAGTGATCAAAATCACTGCAGATGCCATCCCAACAGCAGCAGCCACGCCACAAGAGGTTAGATCCTAAGAGCAGCGAGACTCTTGGAGATGAACATGCTATGGTAAAAACACCCAGTCTTTAACTGTAAACAACTAATATCTAAAAGATATTAGGCCAAATAAATATAGCTGGGATCCTGCTCTGACGTTTGTTACTCTGACAGCCTGGCAAGGTGTAGAAACTAAAAGCTGAGAAGCCCTGCAGGAGAGAGGCCTGGGGCACTGGAAAATCCAATCTCCGACACTGCGCCCTTGCCCCGCAGGAGCCCAGCAGCACCGGAGAGTGCAGCAAGAGAGGAGAGGATGCCTAGGGTCCAGTTCCCAGGGTCACCCTGAGGAAATCCCACAGCCTATGCACATCTCTGTGTCCCCCACCCGCAGGAGGAAGAGCACAATAACCTTGACCTACCTCAAAGAGGCGCAGATCTGGCTTAGGAGAGCCTGGAAGGAGCTCGGAGGGGCTTAGATGCAGGACCCTGCCCTGTGACTGGGGCGGCCAGAGGCTACAATCCTACAAATCACCCCAGAAATCAGAAGCCCCGGAGAAACGTGCAGATGGCTTTCGACACAAAAAGCGGCAGCTCCGGGGCACTGAAGGGGACGGCTGAAACCGCACACGTGTCACCGCCACCTCCCCGCCGCGGGCAGCAGAGGAAGGGCGACGCCGCTGCAGCCCCCGACGCCGGGCAAGGGCAGCCCCAGCTCCGGGGGGCAGGGGGCCATCTCCCCCAGGCTCGGCTCGGACACACCGGCACCTCCGCCTCCGGCCCCAAATTCGGGCAGAGGGACCCCCACCCGCTGGCATGAGGGGGGTGGCTGGGGGGACCGGCGCTTCCCAGGGTGAGGGGAGCAGGTGGGGGGCCGGGAGGGCTTACACCCCCCTGGGGTGAGGGGGGGAAAGTGGGGGGCCGGGGGAGCCCGCAGCCCCCGGGCTGAGGGGCCGGCCCCCCAAGGACCAGGGACGCAGGAAGGGCGCCCGGCACACCCCTGAGCTGAGGCGCCGGGGCGAGAGACGAAGGGGCCGGTGCAGCAGGGGCCAGGCCGGGGGAGGCGAGCCGCAGCCGGGCGGCAGGAGGGGCGCCGGGACCGCCGGCGGCGCCTCCCGAGGGCCGGGGAGGGCCCGCGCCCGCACTTACCGGTCCGGGGCGGCGGCGGGTTCCCGCCGGGGCCGGAGGCCGGTGGGGTGCAGAGCTCCTCGGCGCGGCGCGGCGCGGCGCGGCCCGGCCCGGCTCAGCTCTGCCCCCTCCGGCCGCGCTCGGCGCAGGAAAATCCGCCACCGCCGCCGCCGGGCCCTCCCCGCCGGGGCGGCCGCCGCGTCGCCACGGCAACGCGGGCTGGGGCGGCCGGGCCTCGCCGCGGCCTCCCCCGGCCTGGGCCGGCCCCGGGGCGCAGCGTCCCCAGGCGATGAGCGCCACGGCGGGAGGGGGCTGTCCCGCCGTGCCCGCAGCCCTGCCCTCCCCTCCGACAGCAAACACCCCTCGCCCCACCGCAGCGCGAGGTGCGCTCTCCCTCACCCCACCCGTCAGCCATCTTGCAGCCACCTGGGGAGGCGGCACACGGGTGGAGCAAGGGGACAAGCGAAAATGGGGGGAAAAATAATAAATCTGGCATTCCCTTCAAAATAAAGACCAAGCCAGTTGTGGCCAGTTGGGTCACCGTGCTGCTGCCTGCTGCCCTGCTGGAAAGCCTCAAGGCCACAGGCGGGCATCGCTTTCGGGTTTCATAGGCTCTGTTGTGGTTTCAGGAGCATAACGGGGCCTGAGTCCTCGCACAGAAACATCCACGGAGACCGTTTCAGTGGGCTTTGGAAACCAAGGCAACGAGGAGGACAGCAGTAGCCAGCCTCTTGGGATGGCACCCAGAGGTGTGACACCACCAAGGAAAGAGGGAAAGACCTCCAGGGCTACACACCCGTACGGGCATCTCTCACCGCTGCCGCGCACCGGGCGCTACGCTGTAACAGGCGCAGCGGGCGCCGGGTTACCAGCTCCGCACCAAAGGCGCGTGGGAGCCAGCAGAGCACGAGTACGCAGCCTGTGCAATGAACCGGAGACGAACTAAGAAGAGCAGCTACGAGGATGGTGGAGGGTGTCAGGCTAATGAGGACGTTGTGTACACGGGACAAGCGACGATTCTATGGCGCCATGATGAACAGCCCAGAAACATCAGAGTTGTGCATGCACCTGAAAATGAGAGGAGCTTGTTATCACAGTCAGGGACCTGTAACCCAAGCTGAGAAGATGTAAACCAGAGGTCGGTGAAGCATCAGATGCCAATGCTGATGAGTTGGATGTAGGTGAAAAAGGGAGAAGCTTATGCACTTTTCAACCTGGGCTGGGCAAAGCGTGAGAAGATACAGCACTGGAGGTGACAAAGCTCACTCCAGAAAGGTGGTGCCTGACCAAGGAAGGAGACTTGTGCACCACGGCCATATTTTGGTGTGTATTGGTTGGGCATCCACCATAGGAGCAAAATGCAAGTGCTGTGGGCAGGGAGCCACTGGCATAGCCTATCCAGCCCCGCAGCCTCATCTCCACCGTGTCCTTGGGAAAGCGCTGGCGGGCACTGACACGGGGCTCCCCCAGTTCGGGGAACAGGGAAACAGAGCGCGGGGGAGCTGCAGCCACCCCTTCTTACTCCTCAGTTGCAAAACTCCTTCCCACCCCCTTCGTTGGTGGTGGTGGGTCCCCGCTCTACCCTGTTTTTGCAAAGGCTTTGGTGGGTTTCACTCCACTGTACCAACTCAGACAAATGCTGAACTGAACTCAGCATGGATTGAGGGGGATAGATTTTACATTTATCATAACATGCCATCTCATGGATGTGATGGTAGGACAGTATCATCCCCTGGCAAAGAAGAGGTTAATGCTGTACAGCTTTGCGCTGAGTTTTAAGAGGACTGCAATCACCCGATTTTATTTTTGGTTCTGCTGCTCTTTGTAACCTGCATGGTGCAGAGGACCTGTTTCTTCTGGCAGCCTTTAAGACGGGATAGAAAAAGGCAGAGGAAGAAAGTTCGCATTCAGCGAGTGCCAGGTTGTCAAGGTTTCCTCTGCTCTCAGACATAAATTTTTTCTTCTGACAGACTGTCGTGGTTTAACCCCAGCCAGCAACTATGCACCACACAGCCGCTCGCTCACTCCCCCCCCCCCCCCGTGGGGTAGGGGAGAAAATTGGTAGGGTGAAAGTCAGAAAAAACTCGTGGGTTGAGATAATAACAGTTTAATAATTGAAGTAAAATGAAATAGAATGGTAGTAATAATAATAATATAATACAATAATAATAATGTAAAGCAAGTGATATACGACACAATTTCTCACCACCCACCGACGATGCCCAGCCCGTTCCTGAACAGCAATCGCCCTTTTTTCTCCGGCCAGCTCTCCTCAGTTTATATACTGAGCATGATGTCATATGGTATGGAATAGCCCTTTGGCCAGTCTGGGTCAGCTGTCCTAGCTATGCTCCCTCCCAGCTTCTTATGCACCTGGCAGAGCACAAGAAGCTAAAAAGTCCTTGACTAGTGTAAACTCTACTCAGCAAGAACCAAAACATCAGTGTCTTATCAACATTATTCTCATCCTAAATCCAAAACAGAGCACTCTACCAGCTACTAAGAAGAAAATTAACTCTATCCCAGCTGAAACCAGGACACAGACACAAGAGAGATTTAAAACCGTTTCATAATGAAGTGAAGCTTCCAAAGCAGCAACGTCTGCATCTGATACAAGGTGAAGAGCAGAGCTCAGGACCCCCTGTATAAGGCAACATCATCATCATCATGGCACACATGGGAGCATTATACCAGGTTTGTGCTTGGCTTGTCACAAAGCTCCCCCTGCATGAGTCTCAAAATCCTGTGCTGCTTTCAGCCTGGCTTCCAGAGGAGCCGTGGGCTGGTTTAGCCCTGCCAAGGACATGGGTCAAGTTCAGTCTGCTGGCAAAGAAAGTGTCTTTCACGAGGCTGCGTTTTTCAGCTTCCTTCTCCATTTGCATTGCTTTCTGTTTTAATAAATTGTGGAGTGCTGGTGAAATCCCCAAGCACCTGATGAGTATGGGTATTAAACCAACACTTAAAAAAGCCAGATCGGGCAAGCTTGGTCACTGCTCCCTTGGCCTGGTGGCCATGCGGGACGTGATTAGCAGGGCGCTGATAGACGATTTAACTGATAAAGACTGAAAAGGCAATAACATATAATTAGCACCAGTCAACATCATTTTCCGGAAGAATCAATCTCAGCCGAGCCTCAACTCGTTCTCCATTGGGACCGCAGGATGGGTTGCCAAAGGTAACAGCACAGGGGTGACAGGGGAAGGATCCAGCATCCGACCGCTGAGAGTACAGCCAAAGGGTGTGAATAAAATGAACAGATTCACAGCTGGCTGTTGGCTTGGATGCTGGGAGTCACCCAGAAACCACTGACACAGCAGGTCTGGTTTCATTTTCTGTGCAGACACTTGACATCACAGAAGTGAGGGGATGTGGATGCAGCCGGAGAGTGAAGGGGGTGCAGGAAAGGGACAGCTCTACCCCGAGCCCGGCTCTGTTGTCCCTGAGAGCTCAAGGCTGTAAGACCACGCAGGTGAACCAGTGTACATGGTCTGTCTGTCCCCTCTGTCCCCTCTGGCTATCATTCCTTGGAAGGAGGCTGCAGACATCTTCTTAGTAGCTATTTGATTCAAATGCCTAACAAATAGCAGGAGGAAAGTTCCTGATGCTCAAGGCACACAAGTGTTCCTCAGTTCCCACCAGCAAACTCTCCGGCCACTTTTCTCCAGCAAAAGCAGGGAAATCAAGGTTCAGCAATGTTAGTCTCTGAAAAAAAAAAACAAGCAAAAAGCTTTCAGGCTTCCATCATTGATCATCAAGAAGCCAAAAAGGCATAAAAGTAGAATTTTCTTCCCTTTGTGAGTGACTTTTAGAGCTGCAGGGTTGACCCTGGAGTGCTAGCGGGTAATGTGTCATGAGCTGGCTCGCAAAATGGCCCAGCTCCTGCCACATGCCGCAGGGCTGGCAACCTCCAGTAAGCACCAACATCTCGCCGTGCCTAGCACCCATGGGGCTCTGGCCTCAGGGCTGCCTGACACCCAGCAGCCCCCGTTCCTGTGCGCCTGTCTGCAGCGTGTCCCACAGCAGCAGTGCCCTGACTCCTTTGGTGGCCAACGCGGGCTCCCACGCTCAGCACAGAGAGTGCAAGGGAAAGCAATCTCATGCCCTGCATGCTTATCTCGCGGATAAAACAGCAAGGCACTTTTGTTTATTGAGTGCCGACAAATGGCGCTGTCTTGGCTGCAAGATCGGCCTCCAGATCCCACTCCAGGCACAGCTGCTGGCAGGGAGCCCGCAACTGCAGCCACCTATTGCCATAGGAGCCTTTTGGCAGGGCTTACCCCCTCATCCCAGGGGGAAATTGCCCTACAGCATCCCGCCATCTGCATCTGCCCCCATGCAGAGGCAGCGTCGGATTTATGGGGCATTGCAGGATAGGGAGCATCACTCTCTTTCCCTGGGGTGTGTGGCCGAGCAATGCCAAACGAACGGTGCCATTTGCTCTGGGATTTTACGGTGTTCCCCACTCTCCACAGCTCATTCGTTCATCTGCCCTTCCAGCACCGGCAAACAACTGAGGGAAATCTGCAGCCGCATTAACCTGCTTTGCTGTTTCTCAGGGGCAGAAAGGTGAGATGGCTGCATGCCACCTGGCTGGAGGGTGAAGTGGACACTGAGGACACAGCCATCCTGCTGTAGGTGAAAATGAAACAGCCTGGCGCACAGGGAGAGTCATGGCTTCCCGAGCTCACTGCCTTGCCAAGAGCTGCTGCCAGCTCCTTCAGGGCCATGTTATTTTGGGACCCCAAAAAGCTGATTGATCCATTTGTGACTGCCTCTGCCCTCCAGCTGTCGTTGATGCACAGCAGTTGTCACAAAAGAGCCTGTTTAAGCAGCAGGATCTTCTTTTCCCTGCCCAGGCTGTGACCAAATCATCTGTTGTAAGGGATTTTTGAGGGGGAGACACTGTCTTTTCTTGCTCCTCTCAATGCACCAGGATGAAAGCCTCGCCAGGATTGTCACTCAGCCTGATGCTCCTGCAGCACATGAAGGCTGTGCCAGGCCCCAGGAGCCAGTAACCTGCGGTCTTGGGAGAGAGCAGCTACAACCAGCATCACAACCTGTGCTTGTTCTCAGCTCTGGCCTCGGGGTGAAGCTAAGAATCACAAGGATTTCCTTTTTCTCCAACCTGGATGAAAGAAAACTGAAAACATTCATCCCGAGCCATTGCTACTTCCAGAGGGAGTGAAATCCTCTGAGGACTGGGCTGAAGAAAATTCATACCTAAGCTCATGTCCTCCCCCAGCTATCCCGTTACCACCTCCCTCGGCCAGCTCTCCTGTCCTACTTCTCACTGTAATCTAAAGCTTCTTTTCATCAGCCCAACAGAGCATAGTTAGGAGTCTGACCACCCAGGTTCATCAGCCAGGTCCCTTCTTCACGCTGTGGGGAGAGATGAGCATCTCCATAGGGGCTGCAGCCACCCTCTGCATGAGCCCCACTCTCTCCTGGACACGCAGATTTGCTCTTTCTAAACCTGGTGATGCTAAACACCTCCAGAAGACCAGGTCTGGCCCGTGGCACAGACCCGGCAGAGCCAGCGTGGCTGGGACACATCTGGGGTTACTCAGATCACTGTGTATTGCCACCTCCTGTTCATACCCAAAGCTTTGAGCTCTTGGTGCTGCCTTGGAGCCATCCCATGGGTAGACCTGCAGCACCCTGGTACCTTTTTCTTATCAGGAAAAAAGGTTTTCTGCATTAGGAGGGAAGAAAACTCAAACATTTCTCAAGCTATTTGTGTTTTTCTTAGAAATACCAAGGTTTACGCTTGTTGGTTCAAGCAGAGGGCTGACAGGGTGGTGAAAGTCTGGAAACTTACAGCAGCTTGAGCAACTAAAAGATGAGGAATATCAGCTTGCTGTTTTCCCAAGTCACTCACTAAATGTCTGCAGACAGTATCCCTCAAGCTCTCATGTCCCATTAGCTAAATCAGACCTGCCCAACTTCTCTGTGATGTGTGAGGCTGTCTGTCTCCCCTGTGACTGACCTATATTCCCTGGTGGCCTCCTGTGACCCTGCATCTGATGGCCACCCAGGGCCTGCCTCAAGATGTGGCTCCACCTGGTGACCCAGTGCATGGGAGCAGTGACCCAATGGGACTTTGTGTGTCCAGCCAGGAGGTGCCCGGAGATACCTCCAGCTGCAGCTCCCTGCTGAGATGCAGTGAAAACAAGGCAGAGCAGATGTTTTCAGGCTTAATATATCCAGGGTAGAAATCCTGTCTCTCCCTTTGGGCAGTGCTGGTGGTTTGTTATGGGTCACCATTGAAATTCTCAATCCAGGAGCAAAACTTGGCCACATGGCTCCGAGGAGGGGTCCAGGCAAGAGCTGCCTCCGACCCATGCAAGCGTGGTCTCCCCTTATCCACAGGGCAGCTTCAGCAGAAGCAGAAGCAAGACTTGCAACCATCTTGCCTTTCTAGAGAAAGCAAGTAGAGATGTCTGATCTGCCTCCTGTGCCTGCTTTGTTTCTTCATATACTCTGTTGCTGCTGTCTTATCTCCTGCCTGAGAAAGGCAGCCCCAGCCTCTCATTCCTTCCACATGGTAATGCATTCAGCTTTCTGAATTTGTTTGCAGGTTTTTTTCCCACCAATTTAACTAATTGCTTTCTGAACACAACATTTATATTTTGGCCTCAAACATCTCACAACAATGAATCAGCGTTAGAACTACGCACAGTGCGGAAAAAAGTACCTCCTTTTGCTTATTTGCAGGTGATGTTGGATTATTTCATTTGGTGCCACCTAGTTGAGAAACAGTGGATGGCAACCATCTATTCACAGTCTTTATCCTTTCCCAGGACATGTAATACGCTGCTGTAAAAAGAATTAAAAATACTCCGTAGTACTCATCTCTGAGCATCCCTCCTGCCCCTTGCACATTTTCCAGTTCCACTATTTCTTCTCTGGAAAAGACAAGAACTGCACTGGCGTTCAATGAGCAAACCAAGCAGAAGGATCTTAGTCCCGGCCTCCCAAAGCAACCTTCTGCATGGTTCAACCTACAGACCTACTGTGAGGCAGGAAGGGTAGAGGCTAAATTTTCCATCGTCATGGTGCCTGCCTGGTTTCTACATTTCCCAGTCACCGCGTTCCTTCAAGGTAGCTGAGAACTGGAACAAGCATCAAACTCTCCCCATGGATTTTCAAGCCACACAGATCTACACAAAAATAGTGCTTTAAGCATAGAGTTTATTTCCGCAGAGTTCAGGAAATGGACACATGCTTAATTGTAGCAAAGGCTGTTTTCTTCATTTTAACAACATACAACTGATAAGCATGGTGGGCTCACTTCGAGGCAGCCCTGGGCTCGGGCTCTGATGCACCAGTGTCTAAAAACCAGCCCCACACCTTTCCCAGTGAAAGCTACTTTTGGCTTTAAAGGCTGAAAACATGCTGTGATCCTCCTTTTGGGGGAAAACAGTGAATTTAAGGACCATCAGATTTCCTTTCCCTTTTAAAAGCAACAGCAGCATGACACTATCAAGTATGGACACTGTAGGGTACCAAACAGCAGGAATTCGTATCAATTGGCAGGGTATCTTCTAATGCTCCCTCAGTTTTGTATTAAGCTCGGTAGGTTCATGGCTGAACCATCCAGTCCTCAACGCACCACAGGTATCTCCTTTCCCTTATCAGAGCAATCCTATGGATGTGCTGAATTTTACAGTATTGCTGTCTGGCCACAGTACACAGACAAACTGAACACAGCCCCTGCAGGCTCTCTCCCATCTTCATATTTCCTTCAGACCTTTTACTGGGAATTATACAGCATTTTACTGCTGGGACCATGTAAACAGTTTAACCCCCTGCAGGATGTAGTCAGGCTTTGCCTTGTGTTTTTTTATAGAATTAATAAACTGATTTGAGCTTTGCCTGGGCTTTCATTTCTCAGCAATCTCTTTTATTAATCTTTGCAGGGGCTGGAAGCTTCTTACCTGAATCTGTCTCCTGGCAGCTAGAGGACTGTCGTGGTTAGCAGGACCTGGAAGTGGAGGGTGATATGTGGGAAACACACTGTTTACCTTCCAGGGCCACTTGGTCATTCTGCTGGAGATCTGCAGGTTTATGAAGTAGAAAAGGGTTTAATTATGAGAGTTAAAGAGGTATAGATGTTACAGTCAAAAAAGGAGGAAAAAAAATATTCCCACTCCCAAAGAATTTCTCCCTTTATTTTTAAATTTTTTGTAAGGGGGCTTTTCCTGGTTGAATTTTGGATGCATCAGGATCATGCACAGTAAAAACCACAAAATCTGCCAGATCATCACTAGGACACTGGAAGGTGCCTAATAGGCACCAGGAAAAGCCAGATAGCTGGAAAGGGGAAGAGACTTCTCCAGTATGTTATGGATCCATGAAAGAAGCCAGAAAGGAAAGCAATCTTTTGATCCAAAAGATAAATGCCACATTGGGATTTTTTTTGCTTCTTCAACCATCTACTGCAACTGTAATCAGCGTTTCCTGGCTATAGCAACTACAGGCTTACAAAGGAGTTACTGTGCCTCAAAGAGATTATTGATGAAGATAGCACACCTGAAAATAACGTGCTTTCCATTGACTCTCATCCAGCTCAAATATTTGCTGCCAAGTCAGCTGAAGGAACGAGTGGTCAGATGGTTGCTCTGATAAAAGCCAGCACCTCCGTATCCTCAGCTGGGTGCTTGCTTCGGTGTCACTGCAAAGAGAAAACCAGATGCCAGTGAGGTGGCCCAGCCCAGCAGCTGCCACTCAGCAGTGAAAGACGAGAGAGAACAATACTTGCCTGGGGTAGTTACTTAACTTTCCTTAAGTTATCGGCCCAAATCCTGAAGAGCTGTTCTGCTGATGATGCTGTTTAGGGTTTGGTATCACTTGTGGACCTGTCCTGGTTGTAGCCCATACCTAGAGTAACCTAAACACCTAGCACTAACCTGCCTCTCTCCTAGCCCAATCTACCTGTAATCTGGAAGAGCTCTAGTTCTGCTGATGTCTGGATGAGCCCTCCGTAGAGTCCAGCCTACCCAACCCTTATTTCGGCATTGCCTAACTCAGCTGTTGCCTGGCCATTGCAAACGAAAAGCCTCATCCTGTTGTATCTGTGGATGCTACCTTATGCTACTTGTAGACTTCCTTAGCCTAGCTTTGCCTAGCCAAAAGCCTCCTGCATCTTCACCAGAGGCTAGGCTAAGCCTACGCACTGTCCCCTCTAGACTAGCCCTAGTCATATGCTTAGCTCGTCAAACCCGTGCCCCGAATGTTGTGTTTCCTGGCTTAGCCTCACTGCAGCAAAGCCAAGCTACAGGGACAGCATTAACTCAGCTGCAGTCTGTCCTGCGCTTTGCAGCCAGCAGTACCCAAACAAGAGCTCTTCCCCCATTTCTGTGCAGCACGGACAAGCTCACCTGTGTCTTTCTGCTAGCAGGTTTAAAGGGACCTGGCTCTGTCTAACACCTCGAGGCATTTATGGATTAGCAGACCATGCTATGAAACAGTTAAGTGCTTATTTTATTCCCAGTGAGAGCAATATGCCCAAATGCATCTCTCCAAAACTGGAGGAAAGAACAAATACCTCATTGGTATACATCAAAATTACAGACAAGAACGTATGACACAGACTACCAGGAAAAATGTACATTCAAAAGAGAACTGCTGACTGGAACCCAACATGAGACTTGAGGGGCAGCATGGCCTAAGAAATCAGATCTGAGGAAGTCCCTAAGCCCAAGGCAACAACTCAAGTCCTTGTCCACTGCTCTGGTCTGGACACTAATCACTCCATGGGCTGAGATGTTAGAATGGCCTTGGGAAAAAAAAAAAGCAGAATGATTTTATGCCTCTCTTTCAATAGTATTGATGGCAGGTCTGAAACACAGCATCAGGGAAACCAGCGATGATTTTTCACAGGGGGAAGAAAACACCAGGATTTCTCAGACCTGCAGCTGCAGGTTGACTTCGGGTGTTGCAACCTGGCATTTTTATACAGACTTTTGTTTTTCAGACTGAGAACAGCCCTTTAAATATTGCTTAGAGAGTGGGATATGCTGAATCCAAACCCGTCTTGAAAGAGTTGAATTTATGTAGATGACAGTAGTCTTTCAAAAAGCTTGCATGAAACTTCCCACTGTCATTAGTGGGTCATTAGTTGAGGCCCATTATGAGATGGGGAACAGGAAGAGAAGGGCACCTCAGTAGTCAATGATTGAGCAGTTAAAACGCAATAAACACTTCCAGCCTTATACAAGATGTTCAGACTGCAAAACGGGGAGGTTAGCTCAGCACAGTTTGTGCCAGTCCCACAACAGTGCCTATTTCACAGCTGGTCAGACCAGTTTTTAAAATGCAAATTTAAGTCATGCTTTTCACCAAACTTCAGAAGGGGTCACACCTTCACTACTACATGGGCATATTTCACTGGGAGGATGTGAGGAATATCCCTTTGAAACTGCAAGGGAATTTTTACTTTCACTTAAATTAGAGTCTCTCCCAGAACAGCAGGGTTACGGATTTTTACTTATTTGTAAAATAAAACTGGAACTCTGTTCAAGACAGAGTGTGTAGGTCTCATCTAAAAAGCCTGGCAGGTGCAGCAGCCTAGGGACAATGCAAAATTTTATTTCCAAAAAACAAGAGCTATTTTGCTAGAAATTAGTTTCTTCTCTTTTCCTCACGAATACTTAGGTTTTGGTTTGGGCTTGAGGGAACTGGAAGAGATTTTGTAGAAAATAATAGAAAAAATTTTCATGGGGAATACAGTTCACATTTTCATGTGAGCAAAACACACCATTAACAGAAATAGCCGAACAGTCTCCACCGCACCGCAGGCCTTCATAACGCAACTGCTCCTCCACTTTCCCATCAAGCACTGGAGCACAAACAGACCCAAATGCTCACACCCAGTGTTTCCAGCAGAACACAGTTTCAGGAATAAGTTATAAATAAATATACGTAACATGAGTATTAATTAATTAAAGGCTACTTTAGCCACTACTCAACTGACAGACACTTCAGTCTCTGAATTTCTCCGTGTTTCTGAAATCTAAAGCTCAAGGTCAAGAAGCAGAAGTACAGAATAGGCTTATAAATGCACTCTAAACTGCCTGGAATTGGCAGCAGTGGCATGTGAGCTCAGTAGTCTGCTCACAAGTAAATTGATGTCCAGCTCCTCGGGAAGACACTGGCCCTTGAGGTGGAAGCAGCCCCAAGACATTGTCACTCCAGGTACACAGAGGGACGCCATATGAAACCCAGTTCTTTCTGCTAGGTGCTACATCATAGCTATTGCGGAGTCCTCAGTGCTGCTCTCCTGCTCCAAGCCCACCCGGCGGATAGACTCCCAGTATTTCTGCCGTCCCAGCTCAATGATGGTTTTGACCTCATCAGCGATGTCCTGGCGGCCACTCTCTTTCATGGCTGTAATCAACTTGCTCACACAGTCAGGATCCTCCGAGTTTTGCTGAGCCCATGAGAAAAGCATGTCCAGGATCTGCTTATCAAGGTCGTCTCTGAAGAAAAGGGAAAGCACAGAAGTAATCAACACACTCTCCTGACTGTCAACCCAAAGAGGCCTTACCTGAGTCCTAGCCCATGACTGGAGGCCCAAAGAAGCCATCCAGACACACAAAGCACTCAGTGCCTTTTCCCCACCCATCATACAGGAGTTGCAGTTCCCGCACTAAAATCTCTCTAGAAATTTTTTTCCTAATGGAAATACCAAATTAAAGCATTCTGCTTCTGAATGTAAATTCCCCACAGGAACAGTAGTTTGGTCATAACAAGTCTCATTCTCTCCTGCTGCTCTGGCTCTTTGGTCAGACTGCATGTCCCATGACATACCACAAGCTCTGAATAAAGATGATATTCACAATTAATGCCATAGACCACTGCTCATTGTCAGAGATGGGAGTCTGGCCAGGAATCCAGATCACAGAACAAAACAGGAATGCGACTCATCTGAACTACAAAGCTCATCAGGTTTGTTATTTCCCAATCTTGTTTTTCAAACATAAAGCTTTGCTTTATAAAGGCAAGAGAAAATAATCAGTTTTCCATAAAAAAGGTAATGTTTTGAGAAGAACCATTAGTCAACCCGCCTTTTATCCAGTGAAACAATTCCAGTGGGAAAACTTTCAACCAGCCAAGCATTAATTTACACTATTACACTGCGGATAGATAGATAGATAGATAGATAGATATAATGTATCACTGTTGATCACTGTGTCCTATCTTACCTGTTATTGTATCCTATGCGCTCAATCTGCTGATAGGTCAAGCCCAGGTTCAGGCCAATGGTCTGCCAGTCAGCTCCCACGCGCCTGGCAATGCTCAGCAGGTTTGCCTGTGTCAGGTAGCCAGTCTCAGCATTGCCCAGGTTCAAGGGAGGAAAGGAGAAGCCGTTCAGGGGACTGGGGTTCTCACCCCAGCGGGGTTTCAATCGCTGTGTCAAGGAGAAGAGAGAGAGAGAGAACATGCTGAACAAATTGTTCTTGTAGAGGACAGTGTCTGGCCATTCAGTCTCCACACTGAAATTTCCTTCCTCCTACTGGGGAGGAAGGAATATCTTGGGGCTGAAGAGTCAGGCTGTAAGAAGCAAGGAGCACTTGAACTGGCAACGACCAGCAATGCTCGCTGCCTCTGAAAAATATCAAATCATAGTGTTTATGGTCACAGCTCACACTGGAAATTTCCTTTCTTGTCTTTACAGAGTATTTTTCAATGAACCATCTCCCCAAAGCATATTTGCCTCAGCAGTAAGAGAGCACTTTTAGTCTAGATTTGTAGTTGAGGTTGCATGTGTCAGAAAGGGATGTGAGATCACGGCACATGATCTGAAGGGAAGCATTCGGCCTACAAAGGTATTTATTGTTTTAAGCTTCTCAAAAATCAATTAAATTCCATAAGCAAAAGTTGCATTTCTCACTGTAACATACAGCCTAGCCTTTAAAGGCCAGTGGCTCACACCAGAATACTTACACTCAATGCCTGTATTCAAATCCAGCCTAATTACCTCATCCTAGACCTTTCTTTTTTCCTGCTGCATCAGCTGTGTGACTAAGAAATGTATAAACAAAACAGACACTTCCCTTAATTACAGCGAGCTTCCTCCTGTTCTACATCTCTCAGTCATTCAAAGGATCCACCCTCTCTGACCACCCATCCAACAAGCCTGCGCTTGACAGGCAAGACGAGCAGGAGAGATGGAGACCACTCCCAGCTATCCATGTTTCTCTTTTCAGAAGAGGTCATGAGGAGTGGGAAATCTCCACCATCACATGGTTGGGCAGCCATTTCTTGCAGTCATTCATTGCATCCGTTCTCGCGGAGGAAGACAAAATTAGCTAAGCAGGAGGGCCGTGCTCTTACCCCATCTAGATTAATTTTTCTGTAGGAGACAAAACAACTCACAGGCAGTTTGATGGGCAGAGTAGCAAGCCAGAGGGAGTCTGGTCCTTTCCTCCTCCTGCTGGCATCTTCAGGGATGCTCTCGGGAACTGCCCCTCGGTAGAAAGAGACCTTTGCAAACAGAAAGCATGCAGTGAGGCTCAGATTCAAGCACCGTGGCCAAGCCTGTTTGCACCATGTCTTTTCTGTCTCGGAAAGAATGAATTCAGCATTTCTCACCTATCCTCAGTCCATAAATATGGCCTCCCAATTAAGTGCAACTGGGAGGAGCACTGAGGTTCTGCCATAAAGGCTGGACTCACTGCCAACACCCCAAGAGTTAATGGCAGGAATGTAAGTCAGAAAGCTAAGTGATGAGTGGTCCTTCCAGACTACTCTTCTTGTTTATTCAGGGTTAATCAGTGAAATGCAAAGCCAAGGGAAAGAGGGGAGGAAAGCAGTCATGCCCAGCGCTCAGAGATTATTATGAGGAGCATTGTAAAAGCAATGATGATGATGATGAAGGAAGAAACAAAGTCAGTGCAACTGGTTGCTCACCTGGCCTTTTACAGCTTGGCCTTTCCTGTCTACAGGGGAGGTCACATAGATTTCCTTCATGTTCTTCAAGTGGGAGTAAAAAATAAATGAGAGACGTCCATCCACGCAGTCAGGGCGATCTGTGCAGAGAAGGAGCAAACACTCAACTTGTGCAGAAAACTGTGCAGCTTTTCAAGCCTGGCGAACAGCCCATCGTCTACAAGCAGCCTCCATGCTACTACCTACTCCTTCCACTCATGCCTGAAAGAATTGTAACCCCCCCCTTCCTTGCTGGGTGACATGGGAAAGCAGAAAACACTGGCTGTGGAGAAAGCAGGTCCTACAGGTGAAAAAGGAGAATGGCCACAAGGTGGAGATCAAGTTCAAGAACGGAAGGCAAGACAGGACAAGACATTCAGATGGAGTCAAGTCCATCCTCGGCACTTCCCTCCCATCCTTGGTCCATTCTACCCCTTGGAGGGTAGAATCAGCTGCAATACATCCTGTAATGCACAAAAATAGGTCACCTATCTCTTCACCATTTCTGCAGTGGGTGCAGAAATAGGAATAGAGCTAAAGGGAAAAAAATATAACCAGGTACAATATGGATATATATGTAATTATCTAGAAATTAAGTTAGAGTCCAGCCTAAATCAGGACAGAGGGACAGACTCTGGCCTCATGAACTCCACTGAAAGACCAGTGCACTTTATTATTCTTCACAGAATTGTGCTTAATTTACACCAATGAAACTGAGCTGTACATTCAAGTTTTGCAGAAAATGGCACAGTTTGCAGCTGTAACAGATGCAGACACATTAGGGCATAAAACACCATCTTGAGTTTTGGTCCTGCTCCCTCTTTTCGTCTCTTCTAATGGCTCCATTAGGGGGAATTCTTTGCTCTGGATTATTGCAGAAATACCTTCTCCAAAAAAAAATCTTTATATGTCTTCTCTCAGAAATGGGCAACATTAATTAGATCACCATGGGCATTCCAGTGTGGTGTCTAAGATGCCAGGAAAAGGGCATAGATGGCTGCAGAAGCAGATCAGTCATAAAATAAACACACTTGGCTATTGCCCTCTGCAGGCTACAACAGCATGAGAGGAAACGAAAGCCTGCAAACAGCACTTTCGTAAGGAAAAGTAGACACAAAAGTTGGGTGACCAGAGAATATGACAAGTTCAATGTCCATGGGCTAGCTGCTGTGAGTAGTGGGCGAGCTGGAGACAGAGGGGAATGCCATGGAGGAGTACAGCCCCCAGCAGAAACACGCCTAGGGCTAGAGAAGCACAAGAGGTAGGAGCAGAAAGGAGGCCAGTACTACCATACCCATATCGATGCTGATGCCTCGCTCAAAAGCTGCAAAAAATTGCTCTCCTTCAAACATCTCCACCATGTCGGATGGCTCAGGTCCTCGATAACGGTCCTGCAGCTTCTTCAGCACTGGGTCAACCTGACAAGGATGACAATACAGGATCCCATGTTTGGTCTCAAGCATGTCTGTCCCCTGACCCACATCCCTATCCATGGCATTCCTCTCACTCACCTTCAACAGGGAAAGTCCACTTTGCACGGAAAGGACGTAAACAAATAAAGAAACACCCACCCCATCCTATCCCAGGTACATTCACTACAGACAAGTGGTGCTCTGAGTTTTGTGGCTTCCCTATTTCTCCTCTCAAGTAAAAAGCAGAAAAGCCTATGTGGACTAACAAAGATAGGCCATCCCAAAGCTGCCATTAAAAAAGCATTTTCAGCAATGTCTCTATCTTTTCAACAGGTCAGTAACCTTCAAAGAATTTATCCTCCCCACAGTATGCCATTAAAAGACATTTTCTGTGCAAAAAGCCACATGCTACAATAGCACACAGCTGAGGACACCAGAAAGCTCATTTTGGCTTTGCAGCCTGTGATCACATTGTCAGACCTGGGGTCTCAGAGGCAGTGCAAGAGTCAGCCTAGAGGCAAGGTGTCTATTCTTCTTTCTACTTGTAACAGTAAATCTTCTCTCTTACCTCATGACCATCCCTGGCAGGAATACAGACACCCCCAAACCCCGATCTCACTGTGACTGCCATTGCTGCCTCCTCTGGAAAAAATTTTAGCCCAGAACCCAAAGATAGAAAGAATCTTTACAGATGTTTATGCCCACAGGTCATTTCAATACAGGAGAACAAATAAAGAAAAAACAGGAGCAACCAGACCAGAGGATTAGGCAGAGAGTTGGATATGCAGCCCAGTTCTGGCAGTCTGATAAAATAACCCTCACCTCACTGAGCTGCACTGTCTGTCAAGGTACAAGCTCTACAAACACAGATGCACACTTACTTTGCTAACATCTGAAGCAACACTGCTGAGGGCTGATACCCCTAGGGCAGAGGCAGCAGAAGAGAATGCGTGAGCGCTTTCCATCTCCATCTGCACAAAGTCAGCCAGATTAGCTCAAACTAATAGCATAAACTAACCTGATGTTGCACTGAAGCAGATTAAGGAGGGCTCATATGTTCTGTTCCACTGCTTGAACTGTCAACAGCAAGGAACATCAGGAAGAGCGCCATTTCTAACCACTCCAGCTGAAACCAAAGCAGTGCTTCTGCCCACAATACTATCCCATGTCAGACAAATGATGTGTTAATTTTAACATCTTTGACTGAAGTTTAAGCCAACATGTTTTGCCTCATGTTTGCTGGACACTAACAGCATGCACATGGCCAGTTACTGTGGCCCAGCTGATCTTAGCAGCGCAGTCCTCAAGGTTCGCAGGGGAGGAAATCACTGCATGGCATCCACCGCTACATAGAATGAGTTTTCCTTCTTCCCCCAGCTCCCAGTGAGCCGGTATCACACTACCAACACAGTGTGGTGACAGCATACCCCAGCCATGACCCTGGGGCACTGAACAGGACCATTTGGTGCACTGCTGCCCTTACATCCTGCAAAGGGAGGCCCAGGAAGCTCAGGAGCAAGGCAATGCAACCCAGATCAGACCTTGTGCTTGGGGACACACTGTAGCAGGACTTGCTCGGGGTCCTTCTTCCTCTGCAGAGCAATGAAGTTCACCTGGTACATACGCAGCCGCTCATAGACTTTCTTGGCAATGCCTCCAATGTAGGTCTTGGTGGTGTACCACAGCCAGTACCTGGCAGACAAGGAATTAAGAAAAAGGAGGGATCCTGCCTAGGAAGACAAGCCAGTGTCACACCCACAAGACTGTAAAAAATGATGGGTAGAGACAAAGTGCTAAGCTGGGCCTGACTTACAAAGGGAAAAGGCAACAGGCAGGGTTAATAGCATGACCCCTGGTCAGAGTGTGGGAAAAGCAAGGCCAAGGAATGTCCCATCTTTTCCTCAGGACTAATCCTGCACTTACCAGGAGAAGTGAGTGACTTCAAACACTGCATAAAGATGGGTGAATTCCAGCACCACCTGACTGGTAATGTCATCCCAGGTTTGGCCCTCCAGGTCGCCATGGAGAAGATGCAGCCTTGACCGATCCAAATTTAGCCCTAAAGACAATAATGATCAAGAGATGCTATATGCAGCAGAAGCCTTTACTCATGGCTTTACAAACCCAGCCACAGTTTTGGGTGATTCACTTTTTAAAAGCACCAAATTAAGGCTCATGGCCTTCTCTTCAGCATCCAGGACTGAACTTTGGTCAAAGAAGAGCAGCAATAAAAGGATGAGGCTACACCAATGCTTCCAGGATATTCTGGCAGAATATGCAGACTTAAACTGATACTGTGCTGATTTCCATCAGCAGATTCATTAGACAACTCCCATCACCAATATCTAGGATTATTAATTAAGTTCTGTCTCTTTCTAAATGTACATCCCACACGCTTCTCAATCCTGATGCACTTCAGACATACAAATACCAGGTAGTGTTACAATGGAAGCCAAGCTGCACCCAAAAAGCTTTTAATTCTTCACAAGAAAGCCAGGAAAGGTCAAAGAAAATAGGAATTAAGAGACACAGGGTACTCAGCACACAAACAGAGGAATCCCTGGCAAGGCTGAGGCTGTTTATAGCAGTATTCAGAGTGGGAGATGGCTTAGTGTATGATCGTACACTTTTAACTGCAGTGGCTCAGCACCTGACTCATGAGCAACGAAGTAAGAGAGAAGGCAGACCCCTGGAGGCAGCATGTTCATTACCTGTTTCAAGCTATTTCCAATCATGAATCAAAGCCCTTTTACAAAGCATCTCCTCAGCTGGTGAGAGTGCTTCTCCAACCCATCATACCAAAACTAGCAGTCTAAATACACATGCAGTTCGGCAGAGAAATCCATTTTCCAAGGCCATTCTCCCAGCTCGTGCTGCTGGTCTGTGAAGCCCAGCGCTGGTCTGCTGGACCTGAACTACCTTCAGCTCCCACCACCCTGCACCACCACTCACTCAGCAGACACACCTTGCTGTTCCTGCAGGAAAAGCAGCAAGCTTTATTATTAACAGGAGAGACAAACAAAATTCCCAGCTTGCCATTCATGGTTTTCCGCATATGGCATTTCTCTTTGCCAATTTGGAGAATAAACTGACCTGTGACCCCGGGCGGGAGGGGCAGCTGAATTCTCACTGGCCTCAGAAAATCCACCAGGGAGTCCTGGGAGAGGCAGAGCAGGGGACTGGCTCTGCACCCCGCCTCGGCCGTGATTTCCTCTACCTCTTCTGCAGAGACCGGCAGCACCTGGATGTGGAAGATCGTACGGTGAGTGGAGCAGTCAGGCACCCAAGCTCCCACGTCACTCACTCAGTGCCCCCAGTACCCAGCAGGCAAATGCTGCTCTTGGCTAAAGGCCTGGTGAGAAATGGAAGCACAGTGAACTTTGGCTGAAGTCTGCTCTAACACTGGTGTCGACCTGGCAAGCTGGGACAGACCAAAGTATTACAATAACATTTAGCACTATCTAGCAACACTACAGAAAAATTAATTTTAGTAGGGTGGCTTTAGAATTAGATCCACATAAATAATCCCCGCCCCAATCTCACTCACTGAGCTATTCTGCCAGGCTCAGTATGTTTTCCAAGGCAACAAGAGGCAAAATCTCCTTGTGTTCCCTTCACAGCAGCTACCTGCTGATCTGCCAGAGGGAGCACTGGCAGATCTGCGAGGAGATCCCTTTCCCATGCAGGGCAGCTTGGAGCACAGCCCATTTTGCAGGCAGGGAAGCTAAGACAGAAGGTGATCTGAGATGGGTCAGCCCATGAAGCATCCATGTCAGACACGAATTACCCTAGGGCCGACATCTCACCTTCGTCTCCCCTACTTGGCACGGGACAACAGCTGCACTAGGGCTTACCAAAGCTTGTGTTTTAAAGCATGCATACCTGCAGCTTGACACTGCGGGTCTCTTCAGTGACTCCAGGAGGAAAGGTCACTTTGATGTTTGGATCCACACTGGAAAAGAGCAATGTCCCCTCTGTTGGCACTTTGCATTCATTTTGCACAAGTCGAGACACAACGAGGAACCAAGAGAAGTGAAGGACACTGCAGTGAGCCACATGCTTCTGTAACAGAAGACAGGGAAGAAGAGAAAACATATAGGCACATAACATAATACAATAAAGGCAGGAAAATAAGTGCCAGTAACAGCCGAGCAGATGAAAGCACTAGAACAGGGATGAAGCATGGCAGGCTGCAACTCATCACCTTCAGGAGACACACCTCCATGAGAGAGGAAATCTGGAGCTGAAATCCACCACAGCTGGTCAAAACACAGCTCATGAGATGTTTCAAATGGGCTCACTCTTGGCTGGCCAAAACCAAAGAGAGGAACAGAAACGATGTGTGTCACTGGTCATTCCAATCTGCTTACCTTTGATTTTCTCTTTTGCTCCACTCTTGTTCTCAGATCACTCCAGCTCTGCCCACTGAAGGTCCGAACTACCACCTCACGCTGCTGAAGGGTTTGAGGGGAGGCATATGGCATCCAGATCTGCACCTCCTGGCAGAAAAGCATTCCCGTGAGACACTAATAGAATGGATAAAACCAAGCCTAGCTCTGCTCTGTGGCTTCCTGTACAGACAAGAGGGGGAGGGCGAAGCACAGCCCATATGCAGGGAGTGGAGGAGGAGATAAGAACCTGCTCTGACCTGCAGCCTCCCTGGAGGTGACAGTAGATGTCAGGTCCGCTATGTAGTGTGACGGCAGGAAAAGTTCAGCAGCTTTTGGGCAGAAAGGGCAAAGCAACTTTTGCAGTGAGTTGCGGTCAGCCATGATGGGGCTGGTGGTGTAAGTACTCACCAGCTTGAATGAAAACCACAGAATCAGACTTTTAGGGAAGGATGTGAACCATTCTCCTTGCAGGCTAAGGCCAAATGCTGGAACAGCATTTATCCTCTGGCACAGGAGGAGGGTTGTTAGTGAGGAAGGTTATAGCCCAGCTCAAGCAGGAGTAGTGAGGAAGGCAAAGGAGCCAGACCAGCACAGTGCCAGGCTGTGTCCTTTGAGTCTTTGCAGCGGGGCTTCTTTGAAAGGCAGTCCTGCAGCTACTTAAAAGCAGTAGTGATGGGGGTAGCTGTCTCAAAAGTCCCAAAAGACTCTCTCAGAAGACTCTGCCAAGCTACTGCAGAGGCAGATTGATCAGGAGTTGGCCTGGATGTGTCCTCACCTGCTGAAATTTGACTCCATGAGGCTGCAGCTCCAGGACTCTACTTAGCAGGACATCATGGTGTCTCAGCTTTACCCACTGAGGGTCCGGTGCGAGGGTTTGGAAGTAGATCCGCAGAGGGCCAGAGGCAGCCCCCGGTGGAAAGTAGAAATGGATGCCACAGGCCAGGACCGCTTTGCAGCCTTCAGAGGTGACAGTAAAGCTTCCAGAAGAAATGCATGAATGTATGACACCATGCAATGACTTCAGCCCTCCAAAAATCAACAGAAGAATCTCCTACCTTGTGTTGGACTGGCTTACTGAGGTCATAAGCTCCTATACACACACGCAATACCCACCATGCACCAATCTTATCTGGGACCTTGTTACAACACTGTGATATAAGTTCCTAATAACAGAGGCTTACCTGTCCTCTCCTGATGCAAGGAAAAGTCTTTGTAGCCCTCTGGCACTGGATTCATCTGTGGCAATAAGAAGGTTTGGGTGGGAGGAGGAGACAGAGGTTACTTAAATCAAGGTAGGCAAGAAAGGCTGAACTTGCATTTCAGTTTTAGCTTAATCCTAATCTGACAGAAGTCGCTAAAGGAACCCTGCTCACACTGCAGCGGGCTTCAGATCAAGCAGCAGCAGGAGGACGGGAAGAGGCCTAGGGGTCCCAAGATGCACTGGAAATGCTGACTCTCCTCCAGGAAAACTCAGAAGCAGGGGGAAATAGAAAATATTTCAATCTACCAGCCCTGCAGATCTCAGGGCCATGTTTGATTGCCTGGGACCACCCCTGGGAATCAGCGCTTGCTCTTGTGAACGTGAGCACCATTGGGAAACCCTGCTCAGATTCCTGCTCATTCATCACCTTCATCTCAGGCAAAGAGCTGCTCCTCTGCAGCACGGAAACCACAGGAAAGCAGGAGGTAACTGCACAGCAGAATGACCTCTTACTGCTCTCTGTGCTTCTAGCATGAGCCACCACAGCCTTAGGGCCAGGCAGCAAGTCCAAGAACTGGTGCTCACCTCTGCTAAAAAGGCTGGACCCCTTTAGGGGCCTCTCCTGATCCGTTTCCCATTTTCACTTCCATTGTAAAACCTTCCCTAGCAAGCCCAGTTCCAGGGACCACTGAGCCCTTCAGACGGGGCTTGGGCTTGTGAAAACAGAACTAGTACTGTCTGTATCCTTACAACCTAATAATTATTCCAGACAAATAAATACTGATCTGATTCCCCCCTGCTTGTCTTCTCTAATCCAAACTCATCCACACCACGCTGGGCTGAGTGAGGGAACAGCTGGGCAGAACCCACAGCAGCAGAAGCCTTGCAATTACCAGCCTGCGGGGATGGCTCAGTTTCTCCTAAGGGATTGCCTCGGAGGCGCACGAAAGGCGAGGTCTGGATCTCGGGGGGGACGGCACGGAGGCAATTGTTCTGCAGATCAAGTCTGGACAAGTTGGGCAGGCTGGCAAGCGAGGCAGGGACCGTCACCAGGAGATTGCTGTGGAGATGCAGCCGCCGCAGAGACTTCAAATTGGCTGCAGGTTAGAACAAGAAATGACCCCCCATCCATGCTGTTAATTGCATTGCACATCAGCTCTAACCCTCCTGCCGCTGTCCTCGTCACATGCACACAGACACACAAGAAGAGAAAAGCACAAGAGCCCAACATCTCTTTACCTCACAAAATAAAGGGGTCCAGGGAATTAGCTGAGAGGCAACGCAGCCTCCTCTGTCCTCTGCTTTTCAGCACCCAGCTACGAGTATGGACGTAAGATGCTTCTGTAACAGCATCAATGACAACCCTGGGCACAAAATAATACAGGACCCAAGAGTCAGGAAGCTGGGCAGCAGAAGTCAGAGCCCGGTTCCGTGGAGTGGTCTACACTGGACAGCGCAATTTCAAGCCCAGATTTGCATCCCATTAAACCCCAGCTCTTCTGTTTCCAGTCCTGGGTGCTACCCAAAACCAGCCAGGCCAGATCCTCAGCTATTGTAAATTGTACTGGAATCTTAGCAGTCTTGCTGATCCACAGAAGCAGAAAGCATGGTCCAGAGAGTCATTAATGCTCAAAGGGACTGACTGAACCAAGCATGTTTCTTCTGGATCTCCCTTCCATTTGGCTCTAACGTAACAGATGGTTTGTGCTAAGAACTCTGGGGACAGAGACCAATGGCCTCAGGGGTCCTAGACCGTACCAAAAGCTCAGCAAGCCCATGTCCTTCTTTTCCCCTAGAAAATACTTACCTAAGGAGTCTGGGATGCTTGATAAGCGATTCCCAGAGAGATCCAGCTCTGTGCAGTTGTGCAGATTCCCAACTTCTTCAGGGAGGAATTCCAAAGCATTTTCCGAGAGATCCAGGTCCTGCAGCACTGTCAGCTCCCCAATGCTCTGAGGTAAGTCCTTCAGCTGATTTTTCATAGCAGAGAAGAAAGTCAGCTTGCTCAGAGAGCCAAAGTCCTCAGGGAGTGCCACCAGGCTGTTGTGGCTCACCAGGAGCACGCGGAGGCTGGGGAGGTGGAGGATGCAACTGGGCAAGGTGGAGAGGCTGTTGAAGCTGAGATCCAGGTGGGTGAGACACCTCAGGTTCCCAATGTCTGGTGGCAAGCTTGTCAGGGAGCCATGCTGACACGAACCAAACTCATCCCTGGCATGGCCACCTGGGTGTGGAGGGAAATGGAGGAAGAGGTCAATATGCTACAGGGGTACCTCACCAGCCTCACGTGAGACTCCTCAGCACAGAGACCCAGAAGATGGGGAGTTACTGATCACAATGAGCAGCACTGATACTGAAGTACTCATAGAGAAGTGGGTTTTCTGCTCCTTGCCTCAGTTTCCTGATGAGTAAAAGGGACATAATGATGAGGACCTGTTATGAAATCAAGGTCACTGGTTGCCACAGTCAACCAGTAGAGCTCTGCTAAACACATCTGGAGTTGAAGCTCAGAAAGAGCCAGGCCGCTCCAGACATCTACCACCCTTCAGCAGGGTGGCCCATACTCCTCCAAGCCTCCCACTCTCCTTCCCCACCTCTTCCCCACCAGCACCAGCAGCCAACACACAACACTTTATGGACTAAGATGACATTCCTTGCCCTCCAGGCTTTGCCCATGCTGTTGAGGGATGAACAGCCCTGGGAACTGATATCTGCCCCTGGCAAGACTGGAGAGCAGATGTGAGGAAAGCAGTGAAAATGTGGGGGAAAAAAGCAGGTAATTCAGTATTGTGTAGGCCAGGCAGCACAGAGAGGGAAAGATACATGTCCCCCACCCCAGCTTGTGACACTCAAACTGGAGAAGGGCTGCACCCACGGAAAATAAGTTGAGCAAATAAAAGGAAACTTCCAGAACTCTCCATTTCTTCATCATTTCCTACTCTCCCTCCACTGTTGTCTATTTGTATACACATACAGCAGAGGGCACCAAACATTTTTTATGCTGCACAGTGGTAAAAAATGAGAACAATCAAACTAACAGACACATTTGTACATAAGAAAATCTTAGCAAACTATTTTATTGCACTTCAGGATGCTCAGGGTGTGTGTATATCTCACAAAATACGCCTGATAAAAGGTATTTGCTGTTATGCTCACCTTACTAAAGGGGGAAAAGACAAATGAAATTATTCACATGAGATATCTGTGGCAGATATAGAAATGAACCTCAATCTTTTCAGTTTTCAGCTAGAACCCTAAATTCTGGCCACAATCTCCCCCTTTTTTCTCTCATTTTCTTTTAAAATTCCACCTCCCAAAGAGCAAATGATTCTGTCTGATACAGAAATCATACTATTTGTATTGAGATCCTCCTACAATAAAGAGATGAGAAAGTCAAAGAATGATCTAATATTTATAGGTCTAACAGTTATTACGGCTTGCCAAATTACGTGCATGCCCTAAGTCATACTTTTGATAAAATGTTGAGCAGCCTCTTCTGGTCTGTCTTGAACTCTGCTAAACCTATGCTCACTGACACTAAGCAAGGATTAAGCTGGGATTGATTCAGATGGAAATGCAGCAAAGACAGCTCATCGTACTCCCAAAAATGAAAGAGGGGCTGAATATTTACCAAAAAACCCAGCACCCTTCAATCCCCCTCTCGTTGCGTAACTGTGGAAAAAAATGTTCTTCTTCTAGAGGATGGCTAAAGAAAATGCTGCAGCATCAACCCAACCAGACTCCAAAAACCGGTCCCCAGGCAGCTGTAGAAACAAAGGAAGGAAATAAGAGTCTAGAAGCTGTATCTTGTTGAAATCTGCATGCAGCTCTGAGCAAGGATAAGAGCCAAAGCTGTAGTAAGGGGCACTAGAACAAAACAATTCCAAGGGCAGTTTGTCCTGCAGATGTGGAGAGAAGGAAAAAAAAAAAAAAAAGCTGAGCCTAGAAAAGTTGGATGGTGGCGGGCCCAGGAATTTACCTTTGAGCACCAGGGATTTCAGGTGCTTCAGGTGAGGAAGGATGCCCAGCGTGGTGCCAAGGAGGTGATCGTTGCTGCTGAGCCGGAGGAACTCCACCTGGACCACCTCTCCCCGTCGCCCCTCGAACAGCTGGAGGAACCGGTGGCAGCCGTCAGGATAAACATCCAGGTTCAGCCTGTTGTCTGCAAGGCAGGAGCCAGAGAGCGCAGGAGCCCCCGAAGCCCCCTCCCCGCACTCGTCCCCGAGCCCCAGCAGCTCTGCCATCTTCTGCATCTCGTCCACGGGGTCTGGACATGCTCTGACTTGCCAGGCAGGCAGGCACCAGCAGCACCACAAGGCAGCTGGGACAAGGAGGAGGAGGAAAGATGGCTCTGAAAGAGAACACAAGTGCATGATGAAGGCCTCCTGCCCCAGCCCAGAGTGGCTGGAAACAGTTTATAATCACAGCAAGAGGGCAGGAGGGATTACACGCGTGTTACTGAAAGCTCTGTGGGCAGAGAGCACAGAAATGCAGGGTGACGGATGCCACAGAGGCTTCTCCTCCTAGGGAAAACCTCTGAGTTTTCGCAGCCAACATCTCGGCAGGGAATGGAGCAATTACCCACCATCAGAATAAACAGCAATATTAACTTCAAAAGATGTAAATGTAAATGCCTATGCCTTACGCAGATTTCAAAGTGCCTTAGCAGGAAGTTTTACAAGTGAAGGGGGAAACCAGGGCAGGGAGAGATGAGCCAGCAGCAGAGCCCGGAGGCTGCTCACAGGCTGCAATGGGTCCTCGTCGAACCCCGTTGTGAAACTGGGTGCCAATGGGATAAAAGTGAGCATAGATGAAAACGGGCAAAGGGCAGCAGAGCAAACGTGGCAGGGCCAGGGAGGGGGTTAGCGAAGGCACGTCCGTGGCACAGGAGCGCTGGACTGCGCAGTGGGACTGGGGCTCTTGCAGATTTGCGTCCGCAGGGATGCTCTAATGGAGCAAACCAGGCACAAAGCCATGGCTGG
Source organism: Platalea leucorodia (assembly GCF_965183815.1). Taxonomy (NCBI): domain Eukaryota; kingdom Metazoa; phylum Chordata; class Aves; order Pelecaniformes; family Threskiornithidae; genus Platalea; species Platalea leucorodia. The sequence goes on from NC_138829.1 coordinate 53,322,808, forward strand.
CTAGTTACCAGCTAGTCCTTGTTTCCTCCCCTCACAGCACCCTCCACGGATAAAGAGAAAGGGGAAAAGCAGATATCACATAGTGCATGCTAAGGATTTAAACCTAAAGGAGCAGAGGTATGAAATTTGAACAAATTAATTATTCCTCTGCCTTCTTAGTGTGAAGAAGCCTTCATCCACCTAGGACTTTCAAAATCAGCCGCCATCATCACAGCACACTGGTAGTGCAAAGATGAGCAGAGGCACCACGCTTGTTTTTATACCAGTAGTCACATACTTCCAGGTCCCCCCGTTTCCTGCTCGTTCCACTTCCTTTATCTCTTGCAATGCCTCCTGAGCTTGGCAATTAAACTAGTTTATGGTGTGAATATCAGGACTTTTAAACCCTGCCATGGATCGAATAGGCGAACGTAAGTTTCGAGTGGGCGATGCAGAACTACAAAACACTTGTAACGGCTTTAACGTCCAAGGCCAGCAGAAGCAAGCTAATGCCCCTGCAACACCCTGAGGAGCAGGGCTTGTTACTGTTAGCCTGTGGGACATGGCAGCACTGATGTTCCCAAGGCATAGTCTGGGGGGAGGCTTCGCCCCTGGCCCCCTGAAAGAGCAGAAACCTTACCGACACACAAGGAGAGGAAGAACAGGTAAATGGAAACTACTGCTTTAGTAAAAAAAGCATTTGTTACAAAAAGGCTGCGCGCAACACACACACTCTTACAGACACGCGTAAGCAAGAAGACCATCTGCTATAGCTTTGTAAAGCTATTGGTGGTGAAGGAACGAGAGGGCAGCTCTGAGCTGGCCAGGATGGAGGGGCTGGGAGACCACAAACGCAGCCTCAGGGGCGCTGCAGGCACCCGGGCGCGCACACGTGCAGAGGCCCAGGCCCAGGCCCAGGCGCTCGCCCCGGGCTGCCCTCGCCTGCCCTGCCGCCGGCGCGGGCAGCCCCAGGCCCCCATCGCCCCACAGGGCCCCTGGGCCGCGGCTCCGCGCCCGGGGACCCCCCGGCAGGACCCACAGCCGAGCAGCCGGGCCACATGCGCTCTGCCCCGCTGAGCACGGCCGCGCTCGCCTCACCCCTCCGCACCTGGTCCCCGGCACAGAGAACCCGGGGCCCGACGGCCCGGCCCGGCCCGGCCCGGCTCAGCCCCGCGCCGCTCGGCCCCGGCGCTTCCTGCACAGTTTGCAGGCGAGCGGCGCCGCCGGGGCGGGACGAGGCGGGGGAGGCGCCGGATGCGGCGGGACACGGGGCCCGCGGCGCTGGGGAGCCAGGCCCAGGCGTCCCGCTCTCACAAAAATGTCACAAAATGAGATTTTCGTAGCACCGCCACGGCCTCGGCACCTCGGCCGGTCCCGGTGCGGCTCCCTGGGCTCAAACACGAGTTCAGCCTGCGGGGAGCCGGAGGCGCGGGCAGCGCCTGCTGTCGTGCTCACTCGCTGCAGATTCAGGGAGAGCAACGCAGCGGGAGCCGGGGCCGCAAGCCCGGGAGGGCACAGGGCCGGGTGCTGCAGAGCCAGCCCTCCCTCCGCCCGGAGCCATGGGGCTCTGCCCCGGCTGGGCCTTGGCTGCCCAGGAGGGAGCCTGCCTTCAGCCGGCCGTCTCGCAGGGAGGGCCGCCACTTGGTCTGACGCAGCGTCCTGGCGAGGCCCCGCAGCCTTTGTGCTGCTCCCCATCGCGCTTCGAGGGGCAAAGCCGGGTGTTCCTGTAACGGCGGGTTGCCGGCTGGTGCCTCCGCGCTGTGGCACGGCGGCGCTGCTGCATTAATGCCCTGGGCGAAGCGCCCCTTGCTCAAAGCTGAACACAAGCCGCACGGCGCCCTGAGGGAAATTTCTCTTCCCACAAGGAGCAAACACCATCTGCTTTTCTGAAGCACCTCCTCAGCTACAAAACTGGGAGCCTGGCTGTTTTCTGGCGGCGCCAGGGAAGCGGAGAGCACTCTCACCCGCGCAGGGGGGTTCTGGGGAGCCTCCAGGGCAGCAAGGCAGGGGTGGCCAAAGCGTCCTCACAGCCCGGTTGCCGCAGCGGTTCTGCTTTATTTGGGCCCGGCGGATTTTGGCACAACGTTAACTTTTCACTTTTATGTATTTCCCTAATCCAGGAAGGATTCAAGCAAGCCAAGCGCAGGCGGTAACTCCCGCAATCCCACGGCGAGACCCTGCCGCTGGGTTTCTGACTCCCGGCCTCCCCGGGACGGGACGGGACGAGCCGCCCGCTCCCTCCCGTGGAGAGCTTCTCCTCAGCGGCGGGGCCTGCGCCTCCCGGGAGGCCCCGCCAGGGCAGGGCACGGCGGGTGGCGTCGCCCGGCCCGCGCGGATGCCGCAGTTTGGGGGGAAAAAAACGACCCTGAAGACGGAACATCAGTCTCCGCGGCCCCGCGCTGAGGCGGCCGCCGGCGGCCCGCACCCCGCCGCCAGCCCCGCCCGGCCGCGCCCGGCATCCCCGCTCTGCGCATGCGGCACCGGCGGCGCGGCCCGCGGCTCCCCATTGGCCTGCCCGCTCCCCGCCAGCCTGGCCCAATGGCAGCGCGCGTTGTTGAGGTGTGACGGGAAGAAGGCGTTGCCGAGGCACCGCCCCTTCCCGTCCCTTTCGCCGCCCGGCTGCCATCGCGAGCGCACGTCCCGGGCCTGTCTCCCGCCCCGCCGCCTCCGCCCAAGTAAGCGCGCGGCGGCCCCTTCCCCCCGCCCCGCGGGAACGGTGCCTCCCGGCGCACCCGCTCCCGCCCGCCGCCGCCGGGGCTGGGGCGAGACCACGTCGGGCGGGGGGGGGCGGGGAATGGCGGCCATGTGCTCTCCCGGCCTGGGCCTGGGCCTGGGCCTGAGGAGGGACGGGACAGGACAGGACAGGCTGAGGCGAACGCCGCGGGGAGCCGGGGCGGGGATGGCGTCCGGGGGCGAACAGGTGTTCGGGAGGCCGCGGTGCCGCTTTCCTCCGGGAGAGGCGTGCGGTGCCGGCGGTGTTGGGCCGGGCCGGCTGCTGGGGCCCTCGGGCCGCAGCGCCCCGGAGCCCGGCGCAGGGCGGGAGCCGCTGCGGCTTCGCGGTGTTTGACGGGCTGCCGTGTGCGGGGCCCCGTGCTGGCAGGAGGCCGGTACGCGGCCTCGCGTGTCGTGGGCTTGCATTTAAAAGTAGAGCAAAACAGTTGTAGCCGGGAGGGCGAGGTTTGCTTCCCCCAGTGAGAAGATAAATTTCCTGCAAACGTGTAATTAGATCATTAGCACTGAAGGCCCAGTTCTCTTGTTTTCCAGGATGCGTTACGTCGCAGCTTACCTTCTAGCGGTCCTCGGTGGCAATGAATCTCCCACGTCAAAGGACTTGAAAAAGATCCTCGACAGTGTTGGCATTGAGACGGACGATGAACGCATGAACAAGGTGGCGTTGCCTCTTAATTCCAGATGGTTGTGTTCCAGCCAGCATCAGACATTGGAGCTGTTTCCTTGGCTTCGGTGTTTCTTTAGCTGCCTTGCTGTTAATCCAGCTTATTTTGTTCAGATGTTTGCTGATATGATATGTGTGATTGCTAAAATCACTGCTTAGCCAATCAGAACTGTTTTTGCAACATTTTTGTAGAAGCCTGGCTTTCTTATTTAACACTTGTCCTCCACAAAGATCTCTGTCAGTTGTTGCTGACTTCTGGCTGATCAATCTAATCATTTTCAATGGGATGGTGGCTATAGATTAGCATGTATTAAAAATAAGTTCTGTTCTGACGTAATGTATAGTTTGTGCTTAATATTTAATTTTGGCTTTTGGTTAGTATTGATTCAAAGTTAACACCTGAAGGCCTGGTTTTCAGTAATAAATTCTTATTTAGTTTACTGCAAAGAAGCGTTTGTTCTGTCACCAAGAAACATAGGCAAATTATAACATGGACATTAAAGGTGTTCAATAATAATATGTAGGAAGATTTTGGAAATTAATGCTGAAATGGTTGTGTTGAAAAACAGGCTTTCTAAGAAGAGAGTATCTTAATTAGAATGTTTCTTGTGATATAATAGACTTTCAGCCTTGTGGACTTAAAAATAAATGTCCATGGGGGGAAAAAAAAAGCAAAAGAAAAAAAAAATGGTCTTATCACCTGGCCTATACTTGTATGCTGAGTGTTTCCAGAGAGGTGGAATGAAAAAAAAAAAAAAAAACACAAGTTACTTTCGCAGCTGGAGACAGTGTTTTACCATTGGCCCAACCAAACCATGGGTTGACTGAGCTGACAGCATCCTTGTGGTTTGGGATGTTGGTTTGAACTTGTGGTGCTTCTGTTTAAATGCCAGGTCTTTCAGTGTTGGATTGTTCACGTTTGTTTAATACTTCCATAAATTAGTTGTTTTCTCTGATCCTCCAGTATTCAGAAAGCTTCTCTGGAATTTGTTTTGGTCATGATTAATTAACCCTTTTTTATTTGCATTGGCTGTATTTTACACCAGTGTAAATCTAGCGAAGTCTTAAAAACACCTTCCTTCCAGATGAAGGAAGCACACAGGCACGGCATTTCACAGATCGCACGCTCTGTGTAAGCAGGCGGTGCCTGTCGAAAAGCTCTTGGTTAAAGTCCTTTGGCGATTCTGCAGTGTTCAGCACTGACTCTTGGTAGCAGGGACTCACCAGTAGGGTCTGTGGCATTCTCTTTTGGGGTTTGTTTGTTTGTTTTTTAAAGTGCTTGCTTGCTTTAGCAGTTTTTGTTCTGGTGTTTTGCTTTCCTCATCCCTGGTTATACAACAATGGTAGTAAAATTGAAGTTGGGACTCACTGTTCCAGTGCAAGGACACAATAGCCGGCTTGGCTGTGACATTTGGTAGCGCTAGGAACAGGACCCTGTGGCTTTTGGTCTGGGGTCCAGTGCTTCAGGGCCTCCCAGCGGGTATTAAGCAAGATATGTTAACAGTCGGTCAGTGACTGACAGACCGTTAGTGGGGTTTCCTGATTGGCTCCACAATATCTGTGTATCCTTCTTTCTGCACGGTCTTTGGATTCGTTATGATTTATCGTGACAGATTTCATTAAAAAGCTTTCACAGAAAAGCATGAAAGACTTAGCTGAAGTTTTCATTTCAATGCCCTGTTCCTTCCACTGAGAAACAGGGAATGCTGGGGCTGTACAAGCAGCAGGATGGAGGCATTGCACATGATGATTAATCAGTACTTGTTTAAACGTAGCTTATACTCATGCTGTTGTGAAACTATTAACATTCGAAACTTAATTTCCACAGGTTATTAGTGAGCTGAATGGAAAAAACATTGAGGATGTCATTGCTCAGGGTAAGTACAGTCTCGTGAGTGTCACAGATAACTGCCTCTACTACTTTGCTGACTTAGACCGAGAGTGTAGACTTGCTGCCAACTCCCTGGTTGTTCGTCAGTTTGCCTTTGCGGTTGAGGACTTCCATGCAGGATCTCAGCTGAAATGACTGAAATCCAGGTCCATTCTAATTCCCTGCAGGTTGGTGCCAGTACCTGCTGGGCTTCGCTTGTGGACCACACTAAACTGGAAAACTTAAGCATGTGTGAGCTTACTGGTAGTTTGCTCATGACGTAGTTTTCTGAACACGTTGATTGGAGGAAGAATGAGCTGTCCTTCAAGTTCTCTGGGAGATTTTTTCTTTGCATTTACCCACTTGTATGCACCAATTATGTAAAACAGGAAGAACAGGCTGTTAAATGTAGATAAGTGTCAATTCACATGAAGGGTACAGTTACACCCTCTGCGATTAATACAAGCCTCTCCATACACATCTCTTCTAGAGCTCCCCAAGTCTGGCATTTCCTTTTCCCTAAGACAGGACCCTGAGTGCTGACTTCTGTAGAAGCTTGTGCTCTTACCTGCTGGCTCTTACCGAAGCTGGAACTTCTAACATTAATTGACTGGGTCATAGGGCTGAAATAAAGCAGAGCTGAGGTAGTGCAGAGGTTTCCGATTAATTAATTTCTATTTTTTTTGCACCTGCGTTGGCACAAGGGAACTTCTAGGCATATATTTGCTTAAAGGTTGCCAGGACTTTGCCTGGCCTTGCTGTTATAAACAGTAACTGGACATTTCTGTCCGTGTGGTCTGAAGACCTAAGTGAGTCATTATGCATGCGCTTACAACACACTTACGCTATCTCTTTCTGTAATACTTTTCCTTTAAATAAATTGTTTCCTAGAACATACTGACATGCATATGAAACATGTTTGTTTACTTGGCTAGTTTATTAGAGCTTGAAGTACAGGGAATTATTTAGAAATTGATTCCTAGAAATTGGAATACAGGGAAACATACTGTGTGTACACGACCTCTGAATGCCAAGGGAGCCTTGGTATGTGAAAGGCAGATGCCAGAGAACTAGCTAGCTTTCCAAAGATGAGCATAAACCAGAAGACCTAATATGAAAGGCGATGCAGTGGGATTCCTAGGGTGCTGGAGAATTTGTTTAAAATACTGTACTCTTTGCCATAAATACATCTCTCCGCCTTTTCTCCTGTCAGCGTGATCCACTCATGCCCTCACAGTTCTCTATACTGTTAAAAAAAAAAAAGGGGGGGGGGGAGCCAGTGTTGCCTATATGTTATTTTTGAGGTATATTGAAATTATGAATTTCTGGGCTGTTATGCTGTATTCAGAAAGCATACAGTTTTTCTGTATGTGTAAAATTGGATGTGTTTGCCACTATTTTTATATTTCAGTTCTGGAAAAAAGATAGGGAACTTTGTGTACAGAAGAAAACTCACTAATAACGTGCTGTCAGTCTCAGGATAAGCCTTTGTGAATCTTAAACTCTTGAGTTCTTTTTCACAGAATAGTTTATACTTTCTTATCATGGGTGCAGCCTCTTGTTCCTTTCCGCTCATTGTGACAGGTTCAGTCCATGAGACATAGTATCTGTTTTTTCTGCGCTCTCATTTCTCTTCCTTCTCACTTTACCTCTGTGCTTGGGATGAGCATTTAAATATTTTCTCTTCTCTCCCACTCAGGTAATGGAAAACTCGCCAGCATGCCGGCTGGGGGAGCTGTGGCAGTCTCTGCTGGAGGGGGCTCTGCTGCTCCTGCTGCAGCTGCTGCCCCTGCTGCCGGTGAGTATGCACGGAGAGGCGTTGTTACAGGGCAGCTCCGTTTTCCTCTGTTAAAATCTTAACAATTGAGTCCAAATTTCAAGGCTTTTCCACTTTGGGAGTTCATTATGTGATTGAAGTCTAAACTGAACAGTTACTTTTCCTTTGGGCAATCAGAAGCATTTGCTCTTTATCCACCTTAAGATTGGTCTGGCTTAGAACTGAGAATCAGACAGACTTCACTGTGTAAAGCACATCCCTTCAGTAGAAGTGTCTGTCCCCTCGGTGTTTGTATTTGGCTATCGAAAGGGAGTGAGATGAACCATGGAGGCTGAAATACCAATAGTACAGAAGCTGTGAACACCAAAACGTATATCTTGAAAATCTGTGGTGCAAAAAATGTAAATACTGACCAGTGGCTTGGTCTTTTTTTTTTTTTTTTTTTTTCCCTTCAGCTGAGGAGAAGAAAGAAGAGAAGAAGGAGGAATCTGAAGAATCTGACGATGACATGGGATTCGGCCTATTTGATTAATTATTTGTTATAGAGAAATTATTAAAATTCTTTGTTTAAAATGTTTTTTGAGTTTATTATTATAACCATACAAGTGCTATTGGATTCAGACAACTGTTCTTAAAATAGCTCTGACAAAGCTTTGACTTCTATCTTTATCTGAAACAGGTTTGTGAATTTTATGATAAGCCATGGGATTCATCTCTCTTAAAGTACTTGGGAAAAGGCTAACGTTGTGTGAACCTGGATGCTTGTTTTGACACTCTTGTTTCTTAAACAGTATGTGGAAGCTCAATCTACCTAATATTAACTTAAGTTGTCTTCCACACTCTTTTGCCATCCCAGTTACTCAGGAAAGAGTCCCATATATTCAGCAATAAAAGGACTTTATTTTTCAGGATCTGTTTAATCAATTCCAAAACATGTGAAACTGAATGGACAGCAGGTCTGAATTGGTCCAGAAACATCATTTCAGAGCTAGTTACAGTAATTAGTTTTTGTAAATATCTAAAAGTGCAGATTTCATCACTGTGGCAGATTTCCAGGATCTAGGGGCAACACCAATAAAATGCTTGACTGTGCTTGGATTTCATGCTTCATCCGTATGCTTAACATAGAATCTGTAACCAACAAAAATGCCGCATCCTCCTCTTCATGGGATGCTGAGATCAATGCGAAGGTGCTCTTCATACTGAATGGCTGCTCTGGGGGTAGCTGCACTATTGGGACATGAATCGCCTTGATCTGAACAAAAAGAAACTATTGAGAAACTATATGAGGAGATTTTTGGAGAAATGTAACTGACCTCTGGTGTGCCCAGAGGAACACATTAGCTTGAGAGGACAGTAAATTTTGCTTTTATGAAGTGTCTTCTGCTAGGAGATGGTTTTGGCAGGCAAGTTACCCTGACCTCTACAGCGGTCTTTGGCTGTCACTGTAAGTAGGTAGAGTGGCACAAGTAGCACATGTGATCACATGGGATGATCTTCCCATGCCAGGTCTCCACAGGTAGTGTCAAAAAGAGGTGTCCTGGAGCAGTCTGTACTGTGAAGCTTTTCTAACATAGTTGTTTGGGGGGGGGGGGGAGAAGGCAGTAGCTGATACAGCTATGTTGGTTATGAGTCATGGGACAAAGCATGGCAAGTACTTCTGAGAGGAGAGATGGGTGAAATCCAAGTAGGAAAAACTTATTTTATTTCCCTGTGGTGTACTGAGAGAAAATGCCCATTACTTCACAGCAGCTGAGGGAGAGGGCAGTTCAAAGTTAGATCGTCAGACCGCAAAATGGCTGTGATTTAAGCAACTTGCTGCCCTTCTGTGGCAGCTGCAAGACAGGGTTACAGGAGGTAAGAGTGCCAATACCTTTCATCTACTTTGTCTCTTAAGTCCTAGCACGGTGATCTTTGTGGTAGTAACGAAAACCGCTCGTGTTCCCTCTGTTTCTCTGTCAAGACTGGTAACAGCTGTAGTCTGGCACTGGAAGGGGTACAGGTATACCTGTACCTATATATATATAGGTGTGTGTATATATATATATGTGTATGTATATATATATATAAAATATACCTATTTCCTTGCTGATTTCTCTGTTTCAGATCACTGAAAAAGAGTGATTCTTGGATGTGGTTTTACTGAGAAGTAACCCCCCATACACCCTGCAATATTGCCGTGCTTGGCCACTGCAAAAGCAAAGTCACTGTTTTCACAGGAAATAACTGCTCTGTCACACCACTCAGCAGGGTTTTTCCATGCACAAAGGAATTTGGTTCGGTGGCACTGAGCTGTTCCGTGAGTTTTGCTGTGCCCAGCCCTGTGGGATGAGACTGAAACCTGTGGTGCCAGCTGCTGGCTACTGTGGTGAGGGGAGGACTAGAGCTACATCTGGACTAACTTGTTTCTTCCCCCTATTTTTCTCTGTCTTCTCCCTATGACCTGTTAAACCTTGAGTTATGGACCTGATCCTGTGCTGGGTGTCAGCTTATCACCTTTAAATTCTTTCCTGAAAGTGCATCATTTTGATGAAAACTGTGACTCAATCTGCTTTGAGAAAGAGGAGGACAGCTCATTTGGTAAACTGTTAGAGAAGAAACTTTTGGGGGCAGCTCTTGGAGAAAGTACTGAAAATACAGCATTAGTTACACTGCCACAGGGAGCCAATGTATTTTACATAACCACCCTGTAGGTATTCCTTGTGAAGGTCAACGGACAGGTCTACTCCAAGATTTCACACACATTTTACAGAATTTGCTAAAATGTCTGCATGGCAAACATTTCTTCCAAATGCAAAATGAAAGCATTTTAAGCTTTCTTCCCCTGTACCTATTTACAGGGCAGTGATGTGCCTGGAAGTCTGTTGCAGACTTGTTTGGTGATCTGGATGGGAGTTCTGCCATTCTCAATGAGCTTCAGCTGTGAAGGAGTTAGGATCCCTGCTCCTGCTCTGTGGACACTCTTCTGAATTTTCAAGTGTCACTGATGCCTTTTCAGACCTAGCAATGATTTCCAAAGGCAAGGGTAGTGGTGGGGTGGATGCGTTGTATTCCACGATGCTCTCAGAGAAAACTACTGCCTGCAAACACTTGGAGTGGTGGCCTAGTCTGTCCCCTTGCAGAATCAATTTTAGCTAGAACAGATTTTTCCTGACTTCTTCATAAAGAAAGGCTCAAAGGCATTGAAGGGAAAGGAAAGGATAACCTTGTGCCTGGAGATTACACTGGTAACTGATGATTACTAAATTGATGGTAGGGGAGAGTGATTTAGTCATAGGCCTGACGTTGAAACATGCGAGCTTTCCTCACTGGGACACAAATGCTGCGCCATCTCAAATCAGCTCTGACTGAAAATCATTCCTTACAAACACCATGGGGCAGGGAGAGTGACATGACATCTTCACTACTTGGAAAGCAGGGAGAACGTCCTGGACACTACTGGAAAGCAATAAACAATAGCTCCCTGGGGCCGCTGTTAAATTGACTGGCTTCACTCTTACTACTAAGGCCCAATTTTGCAAGCTGGTACATGCAGGCAGCCCTGCTGAACTCAGTAGGTTTGACTTAGGTAGGGCAGAGATATCTGCGGTAGCTTTCCTAGAAGGAAAATTCAGTCCCAAGAGAGCAGGACAAGGGGACTGCTCCATTGCCTCAGGAGATGCTCCTATGAAGCAAGTCCCAAGTGTTTGCCATGGAATTGTTCAATATACACAAACATCACAGGTAAGAAGAAGACATCAAAGTCAGGCTTTCCAGCGATGTTAACAGCAGTCGAGTTGGGCTTCATGACCAGTGCCCCAGTCTTGCTGACTGCAAGCAACAATACTAAAGTAGCACGCTGAAGAAAACAGTGTAACAGACTGCCTGTCAGCTTCCCTTTAAAATTAATTCCCATTGGCCGCCAACAACAAAGGTCTTACCTAAAAAAACAAACAGATTGTTTGCTTGCACGTTATTATCTCATATGTACTAACTGCTCACCATTCATTAGACTAGAAAACAAATGCAACAAAGAGAGAGTGCACGAGAAGCTGTCTCAGTGGCATCACGTGTAAGGGCACAAGTGAACTCGCATTGCTCTGATAGGAGCTTGATACACACGAAAAGCTGCCATGTAAATCCTGCTGACCTGGCTTATTGCAGGATTACGAGCAACTGCAGGATTATGGAAATACTTTCTTATTGAGGAGAAAAAGATTAGTTTTGGGGGATAATTTATTTTTGAGAAAAACACAGTTATTTGCCAGCCTGCTAGTGCCAGTACCCAGGCAGCACTCCACAGGAGATGACTGTTCCCATGGTTTATTTCATTAACCTGTTTCAACAGGGCAGCATTCACCTCCTCAAACAGGTAACCTTGAGGGCCAAGGCAGAGTGGTGTAAACAACTCAGAATGAGATGGCTGTTGAGAAATCAAGTGAAACTAACCCCAGCATTGTCACAGCATGGTTGTTTCTATTTTCCAGACATAGTAGGAACCTTAAGGTTTGTGAAATGCTCAAAAAAGAGGAAGCAGCGTTGGCTTGAGAACGAAGCTGTTCTTGTGGTTACAAGTGTTAGGGGGGTATCCGCAAACAAGGTTCAGTGTTCAGTTTTGCCACAGATTTCCGCTAAAGTCACAGCCCATTGTTCTTCTGCAGCACAATCCCTGTTCTGGAAAATGCAAGACACAATGTTTTCTTTGGGTTTGGCTACATGGAAATACCTTTCCACGTCACCAGAAGCATGGGGGGAAAGCACTTTGATTGTCTTGGTGTTAAGGGCCTTTTTAAGAGGGTCAAGGCTCAGGTGCGCCAGTGCTCACCTCTTCAGGTGGAGGAGATGAGGGCTGACAAGGGTTATGTAACCACGCCAAATGCAAGGGAGCACAAAAGCGAGTAGAGGTACGAGAGGAAGAGAAAGAAGGGTTTGTACAGGGCATAAACAGAGGACTTCAGATAAGTGGAGTTAATTCTTTAGCTGCTCCAGGATGGAGCGAATATGTATCAAGGGTACCTCCTGGCAGCTAGGTGAGGTGGTGGGCTCCAGGGTAGGGCCCAGAAGGAAGATAAGGCTGGACGCCTGCCCATCTGATGGAAGGAAAGCGCAAATGTTTAATGATAAAGCACTCTGTCTGCAGAGGCTGGAGTACGAGGCCTAACTTGAGCTCAAGTATTGGATTTGCACAAAGGTTACCTGCTGAGTTTGGTTGCTTCAGCCAGCTGACTGTGAGGCAGCAGACTGAGGCAGTAGACAGCTGTTCTTACAGCCTGGATGGCCCCTCTATGGGGAGGGTACCAGCCTCCCTTTTATCCTTTGGAAGGACATTTGGAGTGGGAGGAACAGGAGAGGGGCTACTTGTATGACCTCCACTAGCAGAATTGGTGAAATTCCTGTGGGGAGGAAGGGCTAGCTTTGCCTAGTCTGAGAACTGTTCAGGATAGGTATAACAGTGCCCCAAATGAGAAACTTCTGACCAGTTATAAGAAAATTATATGCAAATAGATTTATGCCAAGATGAATTAAGGATTTTTTTTTAAACTTTGGTAGAAAGTGATTCTGCCCCATGTTGATTCTATTAAAAAACTACTTATGCTTTTTGTTCTGTACCCCCAAACCTCCCTGGTGCTGATCTTGCTTCCTTGCTTTGAGTTGAGCAGCTACTTCTCTTGCTATGCTGATCTTTTTGATATCCCTGTAAACGTTCACACTTATCTAATTGTTTGAATGACTATAGTCTGTATTGTTTATGACAAGGGGATCTTTCCAGCTTCGGAAATCTATTTTGATCTCCTAATAGCACTGGCCTCTCACGCAGCGCTGCTCTGTGGCGAGCTGATATGCCATGGGCTTCTCTGCACCAAGAGCTTGTGCAGGAGCACTGCTGAAAATTACTGAGTAATTTCACCAGGTAAGAGTTCTGGTGAGCTCAGAGGCATGTAGAGAAAACTGTGAAGAGAAGGTTAGCAAAGTGAAGCAACTGTGTATGTTTTGGTGAGTTTAGAGGCAGAGAAAGCTGTTAAGACAGAGAGGTTGCCTTTCTCTCTGTTCTTGTGCTGTAGCTGTGCTGAGCCTTGCCTCCCTCTGGCTCCTCAGCTTTTTATGAAACGGGAAAGCTTTTCCCTTCCTCTCGTGTTTCTTGTCCATCTCCCCAAAACCAAAGGACTGTACCTGCAGGAAACTCCAAGAACTTGGGGCAGAGGCCGCCAAGAAACAGCATGTTTTGAGGGGGGGAGACAGGCTGCTACCCTGGTACACGGCAAGGTTTGGGGTGCTGTGAGGAGCCGTAATCCTCTCCTTTCCCCCTTCTCCTCGAAGGAACTGGCTTAGCCTCTGCCGCTCCAAGGAGGCGCCGCTATGGCTGCCGTGGTTCAACAGGCGGCGAAAAACCGCAATGCCCAGGGGGTCCGGCCTCCCCGGGCTGAGAGAGGGGGTTCACCGGAGGAAGGGTTGGAAGGAGGGGCCGGCTGCTCCCCGCCCAAGGCCGGGGCCTGTGGAGGGGCCGAGCTGAGGGGCGGTGTCGCCGCCGCCCCTCAGCTCGGCCCCTCTGCAGGCCGAGGGCGGGCCCGAAGGCCGGGCCGCCTCATATAAACTCGGGGCTGCCGCCGGTAACGCAGCGGCGAAGCTCGCCGTGTCAGCGACTCTTTCCTTCGGGAGCAGCGTCTCCCGGCTCTCGTCCTCCGTCCCGCCTGCCCAGGGGCGGTGTGCTGTGAGAGGAACCCCGCGGCTTCCCCTCCCCGTCGCGGCTGCTTCTTCGCCCCCGCATTCCCCCGCCTTCAGCGGGGCGCGGAGGCCATGTTCCCCCTGGACGCCCCCTGGAATATCTCCTTCGCCGGCTGCGGCTTCCTGGGGGTCTACCACATCGGGGTAGCCAGCTGCCTGCAGGAACATGCCCCCTTCCTCGTCGCCAACGCCAGGAAGGTCTATGGCGCTTCAGCCGGGGCGCTCACCGCCACCGCCCTCGTCAGCGGCGCCTGCCTCGGTAAGCGCGGGGCGGGCGCGGAGGCACCGGCGCGGCGGGCGGCCGTGGGGCGGTGCGAGGCCGGCCTGAGGGGCCGGCGCTGTCACGGCCGGGCCAGCCGGCTGCCGGAGCCGGGCGCTCCTTCGCGTCTTGCCGTTGTTGATACTAATTTTCTAATTACAACAGCATCGGGGGTGGGGGTGGAAATAGGGCTCCGCCTTCCTCCGCGTTCTTCCTAAATGCCTGTGACGCTCTGTTTTCAAGGCCTTTACCTCAGTATTCCCTCACCCCGCTTCCTCGTGGGTGGCTGTGTGCCTCAGGCTGGGGTCCGAGGGGGTGTCGGAGGCACCTCAGCCCCGTGGGGTGGTGAAGCGTGTGTCCGAAATGGCCCCCTGGCCCCCATGGGACGGAGGGAGGGAGGGAGGGAGGGTGCTGCTGTGCCCTGCAGGGCAGGTGTCCGCAGGGGGGACGGGCGCCACACGTCAAGAAGGCCCCTGATGGTAGGAAGTCAGCACAGGGTCCTGGTTTTGATCCCCACCATAGCAACGTGGGCTTGCGAGGGCTGGGTTCCTGGGGTTGGGTTGCTTGAATGTAGGTCTAGTGGGGCTGCTGGTGAGGAGAGGAGCTGGCCTCTCGCCGTGTGGGCGCCAGCTCTTGGTGGCTGCAGACAGGAGGCGAAGCAGCTGGAGATGGAGACGTCAAGCAGTGTGTTGCGTGTGCGGGTTAGAGTTGAACAGCATCTTCAAGTAACCAGGAAATCTCTCTCTATTCTTTCGTAGCGTATTTATTTCTGGAAGAGGGTTGTTCCTGGGGGTGTAGGGCACTGAGGAATTTTTTTTGCCCTCTCCAAGAGCTAGATCTCCAGTTTAGTTAGCTCTTATCTCTGTTTTCAAGTTACAGAAGAAACCTTAAAAAGTTATCTCTGAAGCAGGCACCCAATGTAGTCTGTCCCTGTTTAGGGCATGTCTGGGGAACAGCTGAAGAGAATGGTGTGTGATGCCTCCTGTTCTTTTGCTGTTTTGAAGTTCAGCTGTTTTGCATATGAGGGGAAAAGTCAACAAACATGTGCTAGAGTCTGTAGTTGGAAGCTTGTATTTTGAGAATAACAAATGCAGAAAAGTATCTTAAACTTGAAAGGGGAATGTGGTGTGAGAGAATCAGGTATATCTATTTAGTCTCGGAGAAGTATGAGCGTCTCCTAGAGCCAAGTGAAACCAGAGCTGTTTACTGCCTGAACTCCTCTCACCTTGATCACAGGTGTCTTTCCACGGCACTCCCTGTTCTTTAGGGACAGGTAGAGTTTTGAGATGTAGCCTTCACACAGCAAAAGTTAGCTTTTTTCTGTGTAGTTACACTTGAAATTTCCCCCTTCTTAGGGTTTTCTTTACAGAAATGCCCAATGAAGTGTAACTGTTGCTTCTGGAGCTTGATGGGAAGCTCTTACCAGCTGTTCAAACCCCAGTCTGGGATCTCAAAGGCTGTAGTCATGCCATGGTGCCAGCTTTTATTGTGGACAAGGGAAAAGGCCTCCTCTAATCCCTTCTCCTGGAGGAATCCATTTGCTGATAGCTGCCAGGGATTTGGTTGCTTAATTTGCCGTTGCTTCTGCTGAAGAGGTGCCTGCCCAATTAATTCCCTAACTGGGTGGTCCCTGTGCTACTCAGAGGTGTGGCACAAACATGAGACAGGCTGGCAGTAGTGCCCAAATCCTTTGCTTTGCTCAGATGCTATTATAGTGCTGAGCAAGTCTGTTATCATGTCTACCTTGTTCTGGCTATTTATATGTCCTGAGCGTCCACGGTGCGCTAGGCGTTGCCCTCAGGGAGTTACCCAGCCTGGTAGAGAGCTTTCTGTGAATCAGGATTAGAATAGATTTTCCCACTCATATGAGGTACAAGGGGAGGAGGCATGATAAAGAGGACTGAGTTAGGGGCTACCTTCTAGGCAGCATTCACCTCCCTCCTGAAAGAGGGCAAACCATGCTGTTTAAAGCCAGCCAAGGCTTGGATCTTGGGTGTTCAAATTCTGTCTTAAGTTTGGCTTCTCTGGGATAGTTTTCTTTTGACTCTGCCTGTGTGGCTGGCATATATCTGGGGTAGAGAGCAGCTCTAAGGCAACAGGGCTGACTTCTGAAAGTAAAAAGAAACGGGGTGCTTGGTTGGGGCATAGTATTGCTGCACTTTGTCCCTGTTGTAAACATTCCTGACAGTGCAGATTCCGGGCTGAGGTCCAGGGGTTAGAATGAAATCATAGGGAAGAAGGGGATGGGGCAGAAGGTACAGCTGCAGCCTGTGCTAGGAGAGCAGTTCATCCTAGTACAGGCTGTTGTAGCATCCCGAGTATCTGTGTTTGCCATGCAGCTGGTTTCTGTCTCAGAGTAGGTGTAATAGCCTGTGGGCTTTGAAGCTTATGGCAACTGCTACCCTGCACTGTCTTTTGCCCTGTCCCTCAAATTGGAATGCTATATAGTATTTCTTGATGGATGACAAGCAGAGGGGAATTTTGCAGAAGCCTTGCTTATTTGGCTGTGTGTGGATAATGTTAGTGCCTTCATGCATCTGTACTTGGCTTTGAAGTCAATGAGACTCTACTGTGCAAAGGTAAATACTTCCTGGGGAGGAGTGGAAAAACCTCTTCCTTTGTGGTTTTTCTTTGGTTCCGATCCTTTGAGACCCTGATCAGAGAGAACAGAAATTTTCCTGGACTTTAGAGTGTAAGATGCCCCTTAGTGTGTTGGGGTTTTTTGTGTTCCCTCCCCCCCACCCCACCCCCCACCTCAGTGTTTTCCTTCTGGCCTTTGTATCTGTTCAGCTTGCCTCTAAGCCAATTCTGAATTCCTTGAATTAAGACCACGCTGTCATCATTTGTATATGGCAGTAAGGCTTTGCTAACACTGAACTGAAAGCCCTGACCAAATGATCTGCAGCCTTGAGAGCTCAATGTGGACTTCACAGGCACATTTGAGAATACCAAATAACACAATGTTGGGCATCTATATGAGCTAAACAGAGGACCTTATTTCTAAATAAGAGGCCAGGAGGTATTGATGGTCTGATATAACCTTGCCTCGCTCTTGTTAAGCACTTTACCATTAAGTTGTAGGGATCTTGGATTTATTCTCCAGGGCTACAACGGTGGTATTGTCCCACATCTGAAGTGCTCTCTCCGGCTTTGAGGTTCTTCTGTTCACTGTCATGAAAAAGCATTGCTGTTTTTTCACTAGAATAATCTGTGTGGCTATCAAGGTGCATCGGGCAAAGTCTGGCATGTTTACAAGTTACTTGACTGTGCATACTGCGGTGTTGTACCATGAATCACTTCTTGTCCTGAGGGTTTTCTGGGAAATGGCATTCTGTCATGCCTGTGTCTTCTCTTGGGGCTGTTGGAGTCCAGCACACCAGGAAATGCACCTCTATACGCCAAGCAACTGAGAAGTCCTTTTGTGCTGGCTTTGCAGTCTTCTCCTTATCCGTACCTGAGATTCTGCAGTTTTTCACAAACTCTAGGCCTGGAGCTATGAGGATGCTTACCTGTCTGAATAAATCCTTAAGTCACTAGGCCTGGATAAGTAAAACTGACTTATATGACTTGATGAGACTTTTTTTTTTTTTTTTTAGTCACACGTAATGCTAAAATGCAGCCACTGTCAGATTCTTAAATCTTTAATACAGAGTAGGGGATATATTTTTGTTAAGGGTCTTGAATCATCTCACTCTGGTGAGCTGTATGGGATTTGGCGTGCCCGCTTTGGAAGCGTAGCAGCCTGGATGAATGATGGGATGTGAAGCTGTAATCAGTGAAAAGCTGTTTTTGAGCTGATGCTAAGGTCCCGGACTGTGCTCGTGACTCATAGTTAACCAACAGCATCTCAGTTGTCTGTGCAGCGTGTGAGTATTGTCCTATATAGCCCTCATCTGAGGGTGGGTTGGAACTGCTGAATTGCTTCTTTTTTGGGGGGAAGAAGTGGGTTCTGCTGTCAGAGGCAAAGCTGGCTATCAAACACCCATCTGTGGGAGTTAGCTGTTCTCCTAAAGCATGACAATGTCAGCAGAAAATGATAAAGCAAGCTGAGGGGATGCTTCTAGTACTAAGAATACAGAAAGGAGGCCATATATCTGATAGATTGAGCAGTGTTGTCTGGGGTGTTCTTTGGAGAGCAATTCCTGGGTTGTTTACAGGTTTGGGTTTTGTTTTGGTTTTTTGTTGTTTTTTTTTTGTTTTGTTTTGGCTTGTTTGTTTGTTTGGTTGGTTTTTTTTTTTTGTTTTGAACTAGTATCTTAGCCAGGACTCTGTTTCAGACTTGACCTGAGATGAAGTAAGTTATTTGACATTCAGGTTTGCTTGTCAGCGGTAACCATGTGACCACCAGGAAATACACTGCTGAACTGTAGAGACTTTTTCCATTGGGTAGCAGGAGGAAAAAACAAACCGATCAACCAACCCTCTTTTACCTTTTGAAATTGAGATAATGAAGGACAGCAGCATCTTAAATGTTGTGCTCCTGAAATTTGATTATGTGCGTGCAACGGCTTAAGGACTGGTCACGGAGGTTATTTTCTCTGTGTGTGTGGAGTCTAACACCAAATCCCAGATTGAGAGAGGGAAATAAATCAGCTTAGTCTCTACAGAGTCCTCAGAGCAATGCCAGTTTGTGCTGGCCAAAGCGTGAATTGTGAAGCTTATCCTAGGGGAAGTATATGTGATGCTATCTTCTGTGGCTGTGTGAAGAGCTCTATAGATCTCCTCAGGTACACGAAGGAAAGCTTCATAGCATCTGCGGCCCCTCAAAACTTGAGTTCCTCCCTGCACAGGACATTGTCATTTGTATCTCCTGCAAAGGCCCTAGCTGGGGAAAAAGTTGTTGAGCTCAGCAGCCCCAGCACAGTTGATGGAAGGAGAGGCACCCCTATGTACACACATGGAGGCGTGGATGTAATTCATGGGGAGCCTCCTGGCGCTCCCTGGAAGTGGTAAAGCTGCTGCTTCTTTCTCTGGTGGAAAATGGAGGTGGGTGGGGGGATGCTGTGTGCTGACGTAGTTGGAAATGTTCACTGGCTCGGTGGAGAAGCTGCTATGCCTGGATCAGTGCCATCAGCGGTCACAGGGCTGCAGGCTCGGGTATCCAGATGAGTAAGCTGGCAGCCAAGCAGCCAGAGCACCCTGCAATACCCTTTGCTGGGAGGGAAGGAACTTGTTCCTGCTGTCTGCCTGGCTCTAATAAGGAAGTTCCCGTGAGGAAAGGTGCTCTTGCAGGCATCTTGTTGGATGAGCGCAAGGGAAGCCAACCAGCCACTCTTAGCAAAAGACATAGTCATAGCAATGTATGTGTTCATTCTTTTGTCACCCCGCGTAGACAGTAGGTGTGCAGAGCAGCTTGGTGCCCAGCCTTGCTCCATCAGCCGCAGCAGCTGTGCAGTGTCATGGCAACAGCACAAGTGATCGTTGCATGGTCATTCTTCTGGCCCATAATTTCAGCATCTCGCTTGAACTTGTAGCATGTCCAGGCTGTTCCACTTCTTTCTGCCTCACCTCCCAAAACCCTTCAAGGCACCTGCAAGTCCTCCCTATAAAATACGAGTTGTTGTTGTTGTGTGTTCTTCAGGGTCCTATGTCTGGTTATTGATTATGTTTGAAAGCTTAGTCCTGATAAATCAAAAACCTTCCTCAGATTCCTTGCTCTGTCTTCCAGTTCCAAACTCCTGCTGCTGTAGTGGTTACAGCAGCTCTGCCTGCGTGTCCAGTAGCTGATGGTGTTTGTTTCCTGCCTGTCAGAGGGCCGTGCCGCCTTCCAGCATGGTGGGCTTGGGAGTGACTGTACTCTGATGCTAGCTCCCTGCTCGCTCTGGGTTTCTCTGTTTCCCTCTGCCCTCCATGAAGCAGGGATGAAGTGTTCACTGGCCTGGCTGGGAGAGGATTTTCACCTCTGCTGTGCTTGCTTTGTACTGTACTTGAAGAGGACCATGCAAGGGCTGGAGAAATGGTAATTTGGTCAGCATTCCTTCTTTCTGTCCATCTCCATCCCTCTTCAAGCCTCCTAATTCCAGGGCCTTTGCAAAAGCTCAGAAATCTCCTACTCAGAGAAGCAGTGTGAGCAGGTGACACCTTGCTCTCCACGAGGCAAACCCTGCTGTTGGCTGGATTCCGAGCTGGCCACAGCTCTCCCATTGAATCCTCTGCACTGCTACACTTTCGTTGCCTAGCTCTAATACTCAGCCTCTTTCTTTCTGCTAAGTGTTCTTGGGACTTGAGGTGAAAGTCAGGATGTGCTTTCAAGAATCTGGGAGTTGAGGGAGCTCATGTATGTGTATTTGCTTTGGGCTGTCTTCCTTGTCAAGCAGGCATAAGGCACCAGAGAGAGCAAGAGCTGGTGAAAAGGAGGGGCAGAGGAGATGACTCCATGTAGAAGGCCCTAAATAAGTCTGTGTCCTTGGGAAAAGGCAGAATGTGTCCTGGAAGTGATAGGGTCTGGGGCAGTAGAAAATCCCTTCCAAGGAGCACATAGAAGGGAGAGGGAATTGGTGAGCCTGGGAGTGTAGAAAAGATGCTGGAGGGCTCTGCCTGTTGTAGCTACAAAGGCTGGAGGAAGGGAGGAGAGAGTTTGGCACTTGTGATACAAGAGCTGCTTGTGACAGGCCTGATCCCTGGGGTTGTGCTGGTCTGCAGTAGAGTGTGTCTGGGAGAGCTGCCCTTAGTGTTCCTTGACAAAGAGACTGTCCCCAGCTGAAAGGCTCAGAACAAGCCAAGCTCCATGCGATCCCAGTGGTGACAAGTCCAGGTGGGTGGTGTGCACTTTGTTCTCGGCACTTGGGATATGTCAGGTGTAAAAGCTGGTAGTGTTAGTAGAACCCAGGGCTTTGTGCTTCCCTTTGGAACTTGCCCAGACCTGAAACTGCGGTGCTTTCTGGTACAGATAAAGGCCAAATCTACACTGATGGCTTCTGTCTGACAAGTCATCTGGAATTAGCAAGCTTAATGAAATCTCTTCTGCAGTTGTTTCCCAGGCTTTGGCTATGCCATACCTGGAAGATTTCTTCTGAGAATAAATCTTTCTCTTCCTCTCCATACACTGCAGTTTGTTTGGGTGGATACTGGTTTTGGAAGCCTTTTGGGTTAGGGTTTAATGGATTGAGTACCATTTCAGCGTTGGAGGCTCTGGCAGTGCCTCTGAGCTGCCGCTCCTGTGGATTATCTAGTTGAGCATTCTGAAGTAGAGGAGGTGGCATCTGAGGGTGTAAATGAATCACAGAGCCCTTTACATATGTTAATTACAAGAGCTGCTCTTGCCAGCTTCATTGAACACTGCTGATTCAGGGCTGGGCCTGGTAAAAAAGTTATTCCAGCGTATCATGGAGGCAGGGTGTGGATTGAGGCTGCCATAGTTATGGCACGCATGAGAAAGTTAGAACCCTGTTTCAGAGTGGCCTGTCAGCACAGGGGGAGTTACACTGATTTATTTAGCCCAGTGTTCTTACATAGTGGGATTGGTAAAAACTTCTTTATGGGAACAAACTAACCATTTAACTACAAGCCATACTTCTGCACACAAAAGTGTTCATTCTGTGTGTGTGAACTTCAGGTGGACACTGCTACATCTGTCTTGCTGCTCTCCTTGCTTGTGCACTGCTCAGCCTTGCAGGAAGGGTTGAGCAGAGGCTCGTCCCTTGCAGGGATCTGTGCAACCCTCTGTGCGCAGCTTCTGTCCTGCTCACGTGGCTGGTTTCAGAACCCGAATCATCTTGATGCCCAGGAGTTGTGGTTGGGGGACTGCTGCTGACGTCCATGGAAAAAAAGTAATGTTGGTCTCCAGATATTCTTGTGTCGTGGCTCCCAAGGAATGCAGCCTGCCTTGCAGTCTGACTGAAGATGCTTCCCAAATAAGCTTCATCATCAAAATGAGATTCCTTCTAGAACAAAATGCTCGTGCCTCTTCTGAGGGCTGCTTTGGAACAAAGCTTCTCATTCTCGCTTCCTTGCTGGTAGCAGGCTCTGCTCATGCCATGGCTAGTGGGGAAAAGTTCAGGGGTGTAAGGCGACACTTTACATGCCTGTATGAGAGGGAAGGGCAAAGCGGGCACAGCAAGCAGTGTGCTCACAGGTGCATGGGAAGTGCTTGGCAGTTGGAGGAGTTGGCTAGCTGCGCAAGCATGAGGGAGCTGGGCATGATGCAGGCTGAGGGCCAGTGGAGGACTGCAGAGCTATTCCTTTCATTCTGTGGCAGGGCCAGACAGTGGTCTAGAAGCCATGCAAGCATACAGTGAGAAAGGACAGGGGAGGAGGAAGACGGGCTGACCTTTTCTGCATGACAGAGCCAGCCGTGTCTCTGGTAACATCTCTGCTGAACAACAACAAACAATCACTGCCTGCAAGCATGCAGGAGAGCATTTAGCAGGTGTTAGACCGAAAGCCACCAAAAGCTGTGTGTGGGCCTTGCTTTGGTGTTGGGGAGCCAGCTGAGGGTGATGGCTAGTGGGTGATAAAGCTGAAGTGATGCTGGCATAGCAGCTATTTCTTCAGGCTCTGGAAACAGAAATGGTGACTGCTCGCTTCACTTTGACATCATCAATCTGTGGTACAGGTGCCTGGCAAAGGTATCTACTGTCCTGTAGCACTGGTCTCTCTTCTTCCAAAGCATCTTGCCTCTAGTGATACCCCCACTGTGAGGTGGAAACGGCGTGCTCTTTCTCTAGGTGTGTAGTGCCATCCTGCAAACTGACCCTGAGAAATGAGTATGGAGGGGGTGTGTGTAACGTTGTGCATGTCGGTGAGACTTGATCCTTCTGCAGCAGCTCCTGTTCAGAATAACAACCATTGGAAGCTTTGTGCTAGTGGTTTTCACTCAGATGAATAAAGCAAGAGTTCAATGCGGTTCCGTTTTTGCCTCTGTGCAGGGCAGAGGAAAAAGGCAATTTTGCATTATTACAGCGTGTTTTTTGGTCCGTTTCTCCTCTCCACTAGCTTTCTCTTGCTGAGTACTTGCTTTTAAAAAGTGATCCAAACCCTAGCATTGCTCTGGCTCAGAGCAAGCAGCAGGGATCTGACCTGTACCTTCTCTTACTCTGTGAATCCCCTTTCCTTGCCACCCCATGCAATTTGGGTTGCACTGTAGCATTGGCAGGGATTGATGGATGGATGAGGACAGGATGCGGCTTTCAGTAGAGCTTGCCTGTGGTCCTGAGCAACTTTTTCTTTTCATGTACTGTTATACCACTTAATTTCTCTCTAACACAATGAACAGAAATGCAGCATTAAGCCTTGTATTAGGGAATTACAGTGGAGAAAGATTAGGCTAGTGGGGATTGCTGTTGTGGTTGTGACAGAGAATGATCCTGGCTGCCTGCCTGAACTGAGCTGCCTTTTGGCCTTCCTATCGATTGTTTAGCAGTAGCAGCTGCACTGTTTTCTGATTTGTGTTGCAAGAGTAAATGTTCCAGTCCTGGCTGCAGAAACAAGTGTGCCTCGGCTTACAGAGCATCAGTCACCTCATGAGGCTTTGGTGTGCTGACACTACATTAAGGCCAGTGTGAAGGTTTAGCTTAGAGACATAATCAAGCCTGGCAGCTCTTGTGCCTGTTCTCCCAAAGCCTTTTTGCTTCTGGACAAAGCAGAGCAGCCTGCCTTAATGTGATGAAGCATGAATTGTGCATCTGCACTGTGGCACATGAGGGTCCTACCCTGTAGGTACTAGTGGGTGGACAGGCAGGCAGCAGTCACTGTGGGCTGCCTGGTGAGCTGCTCCGTGAAAGAGGAAAAAACTGGGTCAACTTAAAAGCAGATCTTCTCCTTATGTTCCCCACATCCAGGATATGGCAATAGTTCTGGTTCATCTGTTAACTGGTATCCAGACCACACAAAATAACCATCTCTTTTGGCTCCTTTTGGTTTGGCTTTATTTGAAAAGATAGTGATCAACAGCTTTTTGCTTTTTCCCCAAATTTTACTTGAAGTAGAAAAGTAAACATCTTGGGGACAAACACGTTAATAAGAGGGAGGCTTCTGGCTCTGAAGCAGCTGCAGGTGACCTGGATTTACTTAGCCCTCCTGCTGCAGGCTGTGTCTTGGCACTGTTTGTGTCTAGACTTTGCAATGCTGAATACTGAGAATCTGAGCCAGAAAGTGTTGTGGGCTGAGCCCTTCCTTCAGCATCTGCCTCTGGCTGTCAGAGCTGCCCCTACCTGAAAAGCTGTCTCTTCCTATCAGTGTTTCCACTGCTCCACCTGCAAGGTCAGAATAGGTGTCGCTTACCATAGCGTGACAGGGATCCCTAGCAGTTACTCCGATAGGGTATGTATCGGTGCCTCTCACTCTTGAACAAAGCGGTAGAGAGACCATTATTTACAGCAGGTGGCCAGGCTTTCTAAGAAATCTCCTTTGCAAAATCATTTACTTGTTGAGCTTGGGTTAAATCCCTGCACAGAGCCCCTGATGGGAAGGGTTACACAGGGAACAGCCAGTCAAGCAGTAGGGCTGTCTGCAGACTGAGTGGGTGTGTGTTGTGGGGGGAGTTGTGTTTGCTACCTATGTATCGCCAAAAAAAAAAGAAAAGCTTCCTTTATGTATCTCCTATCTGGAGTCAAGTCGGTTGAGCTGTTTCTTATCTGATGGCAAAATAGTAGGAGAGAAGGACTGGGTGAAAACCTTAAAATAAATATACCTCAGAACAACAAAATTTAGGGAAGTCCCAGAAGAACAACTTGTTTTTGTACATGGAGTTGCTCAATATTACTGGTTTACGGGAAGATGTGTACAAATGTGAAAAGAATTGATCCCTTTAGAGGCTCCACTGCTAGCTGCCATCCCCCAGCCTCAAATATTTTAAAATGGACGTTTTTGATTTGTGTTAAATAGTGGGAGTTATACAACTTCTGGCAAGTGAGGGATAGGTATTCTTTCCAGACCCAATGCTTTTAGGCATCTGTCTAGGATTTCACGCTGAAACTAAAGAGCTGTTACCAGCTGTAGGGTACACCTATCACCTGAAAATGTCTTACAAGGGCAGATCAAAAGATATTGCTTTCACTTTATTTCCTGCTGGCCTGACTCTGACATCCATCTGGCCTTGCTGATAGGCAGTCAGAGAACATCTTGGGTCAGGTTCCCATTCAGCACAAGCTGGCCTTTATTCAGCTTAGCTCAGCTGAAGGTATGTCTGGTTCTTGCTCTCTTGGGGCAATGAGTGGAAACCAGGTTGCTTCGGTGTGAGTGTGGGAAGAGGAAGAGAAATCCAGCCAAGCAATGGGATCTTTCACAAACTGAGGTCACCGCCCACAAGAACTGGGGTTGTCCTTGGATCGCCGGTGCATTGCTATGCACTGCTCCTTGGGGTGAATGAATGGGCGCTTTCTGGCGGTCTGAGCTACCTGTGAGGAAACATCCAATGAAGTTCTCTGTTAATTATTTTCTAGATGTCAGCTTGCAAACTTCTGTTTCGGTGCCTGTTGTTTACAGCTTTGTTTTTGGGCTGGTGACAGGACTGTGGTGTAATTAGGACTGTATCATCTCCTGGGAGAGGCCAGGCAGGAAAAGCATGCGCATTGCTTACTCTCAGTATTCAGAGAAGAGGCAGGTGCAGGAGCTATGTGTGCTGAGCTGGAGCAGCTTGGGGATTTGTGCCCAGGAGGACCATAGGACAGCTCTCCTGAAACCCATGCTCATCATTAGAGACTGGCTTTTAGCTTTTCCATGGATGAGGTACAGGAACAGCTGAAACAGCAAGGGACAGGCAACCAAGCTAAATTAACCTTGAGGGAGATCATGCTAGTAAATTCCTTCTGACTCATCCTATTCCTGAATTCAAGTCTGGACTGCAGTCTACCAATGGGAGACATGAGAACTTCAGTGATGCTCAGCAACTATCTGAGTTGAAAGCAAAGTGTGAAGATCGTAGCTGGGGACTCTTGCAGGGAGCATCTGTGCTGAGCATCACACAAACATTGCTCCAACAGATAGCTAAGCAGAACGTATGCAGCTCCAGAATGAGGTCCCTGGTTATGGTACGTGGGAGCTGGCTCCTGTCCTGAAAGTCTTGCAGTCAAAATAGCTTGGTCATGCCATCCCAAACTAACAAGGCATTGGGCTCTCCAGGTGCTGGAGGAATGTCAAAAGCACCTGTACTTCCTTCTGCTAGCTGGCTTCCTTTCGAAGCTTTTGGTATTGGTCTGTCTGGCCAGTGGAGCCTTAGTTGGGGAATGGGACTGAGGAGAGAGGAGCGGTGCCTCATGTGTTGCTGGAGGAGTGGTGCCTCATGTGTTGCTGATGTGTAGGAAGGAGTCCCTTTGAATTCTCACTGGTGCTGAATGAGAAGCAGGTTTAGCAGGGATTTGCACAGTTCCCTGCCTGCTCCATTAGTCTGGGAGAGGTATGGCATCTGCAGTCTGGGGTGTGACCTCTCTGTGCATGCCTCCTACCAGCGGGGACAGGAGATGCTGTCCCTACATCCATTCACTGTCTGTGCCATCCTCTGTCCTCCATCCCTGTTGGAGAGCCTTTCCTTTAACCTTGTATCCTGTTTACTGCTGCACTAGCCAGGGAGCAGGAATGTCCCTGGCATAGAGGGTGATCTTTGTGCTGATGTGGAGCTCTTCCAGAGTGAGCTGCAGTGTCATGGGTGAGCTGCAGTCACAGGAGCTGCTGGGTGGAATGTCCAGAATGCCTCTCTCCCTCTCAGCCTCTGCTCCTATTTTTGTTTGTGTCGTAGGTTCCCCCCCCCCTTGAAATACTGTATGGGTCAGCTGTCCTTTTGCTGGCTGGCAAATGGATATCAGTGTGGTCTAACATCAGCAGGTGAGCATCATGGTGCCCTTGGTGCAAAAGTCCTGCTGCTGAAGATGCGGGTCTGAAGAGGCCCTTCTTCCCACATGCCACCTGTCCTGCCAAGGGGTGTTTAACCTTTGTGATGGTCCTCATCCTTATGCATTGCACAGGCTTGAAGTAGCCTTTCTGTTTCATCTTGGAGCTCTTAGCTGCGTTTAAAGGTCTTTCCAGCTGCCTGGCTAACATCAGTTTTAGGTGATTGATCTTCAGCTCTTCTCCTTTTCCAGAGAGAGAGGAGTAGCAGGTTGCTGTGGCTGGAGATGTCTTTATACAGTTACAAATAGCACATGCTGCTTGAATGCTTTTCGGGTTAGAGAAGGGTAGTTTAGGGGAATGGGCCTTCTGAATAAAAGGTGATGAAGCTTGTGATGGGCCTTAGTTCCTTTGAGCTCTCCTTGCAGTAGCTCTCTATCTTCTCTCTTCTTGCTTCTCTTGGAAATGGGTGACCTGTATCTTGTTCTAGGCTTTAAAAAAATATATTTATATATTGTGGTGAGCAGCCATGCCCAAGAATGCAAGGCAGTAGAGACTTAGATTACTGGGTTATTTTGGAGTTAAGCATGACTGGTGGGGATGAAAACCAGTTCTTTAAGGGAACCATCTTGCTTTGTCAATAAGCTAATGTGAAGCTGACTTAACATAGTTTGAAAATGGAATGTGAACTAGCAGCTGCCTTCACGTCTCTTCCCATGGGTAACAGTAACTTGCCCCTGTAGCCCCTGCAGAAGAATCACAGGATGAACCAGCAGAGGTGGAGCAGCTGGCCTCCCTTGTCTCGCAAGGGACACGTTGGGGTGTTTCAGGATACAACGGTCTGACGCTCCTTTGCGTCATCACAACTGAAATTCAGATAAGGACAATAGCCCTGCAGTACTCAGGCTCATGTAGAACAACACCCGCTGGGGCAGTGTTGGGGGCAGGGAAGAAGGGGAATGTGGCTTTTCTAATGAAAATGGAATATTCCACATGTATTAATATAACTTTTAGAGGAATACTGGCTTGGTAAATCTGTATAGGGAGAAATGATGAATGAATTGGTTGGTAGGAGAAGAATGAAATGTTTTCTCAGCAATCAATACCAACTATTAGGGATTGTCTCTGCCCCTCGGTATGTACCTCAGTAAGGGAAGAACAACTTAATTTAGCTTCTTCACGTTATCCTATGTCCTGAATCACCAGATCCATCAAAAAACATGGGAAGCTTTTCTGCGGACTGGAATTGGCACTGGTCGAGTCCTAGTAATAATTGACAGCTTGTGGGTGACCCCTGTAGGACTTGTCTCTCTTGACCACCTCTCATTCAGCTGCTCCCTCTGGCAGGCTGTGAGCAGAATTTGAGCTGGTTTTCCTGGAATAGCATTTCTGGTAGTAATGGGATTAAAATGCTCTCACCTCTTTTCTCTCCTCCCAAATGTATTTCTAAGAGGGCTTGTCATCTGTCATGGATCTAGCTACGTAAACCTGACTTCTTTGGCTGAACTCTCAGCTAGCCTTATTTCCAGGAAAGCTGGTGGTGCTGCAGATCATCCTGTGCCTGTCTCTTCCCACAGAACCATTCTGCCTTAGCTTTGGTGCAAGTGAGCCAGAAAGTCCAACAGAATCACAGCTTCCCTTAAATTGAAATACCTCAGAAACTCCTGTGTGTATGCACACGTGTATAAAACAAACAAACAACCCCCAAAAAACCAAACAGACTGAAAGTATTCAAAGAATGAAATTGCTAATTAGCAAGAATTCTTATTTTGTCCTCTGTTCTTCTCTGTCCCCCCGCCTCACTTGGCTGTGAAATGGTGATAGAGCAGGCAGCTGCAACTGAAGTCTCCCCTCTGTTTCCTGGCATAGTTGGGTCTTTGCTGTTTTGTTTTTCTTAAGCAACTTCCAGCTCATATTTTAGCTCAGTCATAAGCTCAATTTAATTGCAGTTGTTTTCAGTATTGCTATCAAATCTTTCTGCACACTGAGATGCCAAGTCTGAAAGCATCATTGTCTAAGCACCATCTCTTGGGTGACACCCCCCCCCCCAGCATGGCCTTTGCGCGCAGGGTGTCTCCCCACAGCTGCACACTCAAAACCCACCCACCCATTGCGTTTTTCAGGTAAACCACCAGTTCCCTGCAATGCACTCAGTGCAGTGGAGTTTCCTGGGGTTGTGTGGCCGAGGTGCTCAGCTGAGATTCATTAAGTTGTTGGCTCTGTTGCAGACTCTCTGTGTGTCTTTCCTCCCCTTGTCAGATATGAAGGCACCTTAGGGAGCATTATGAGTGCTAATGTCACGGTGCTGATAAACATGATTTCTGTGAGGCTGGCTTCCTTCATGTTGGGAAGGATGTTGAACCATGTGGCTACTATTTGGAACAGGCTGGGCTCAATGGCTTACTGCTAATTGAGTAAGTAAGATCAGAATTAGACTGCTAAACATTGCTCTAGGACAGAGTAAAAGACTGGGATTATAGTGCTAAAAATTGCTTCAGAGGGGGGAACTTGGATTTTCTGCTAAGTTGCTACCTCACAGTGCCTAAAATCCTGACCCCAGAGTCTGTGGTCATGTTCAAGGGTCCAGTTCTGTTTGTGCTTGGGCTACTGGTGCTGATGGGTTTCCAAAGCACAGAATTGCATTTCCAGGCTAAGTTGATGGAAAACGTGTTGCCGGCACACGTGTATTGCAAAAGAGTGGGATGTGTCAATATGGCATTGAGGGTGTTGTTGCTCTTATCTCCGTTATATTTATTAACCTGGGTCTAACTTGGATTCTTTCATTCTGCTGCCTCCTTTCTGCAACCACAAGACTGAGTGGGAGAGCAAAACGGAGGGATTTCCAGTTGGCTTGAACTGATAGTCTTTCATCTTTCTCCAGGAACTGAACTTCAGTTTGATTGGAGAGAAGTCTTGATTTGTGAAAGCATGTCCCTTTTTTTCTGGTTTCTTTAATTCTTCCCACATGTATATTCCCGATGCCCCTGAGAGTGCAGTGATTGCCTGGTACTCAGAGGAACTGTTGTCTTGTATGTCACCACGGCTAGAAGATGCCTGTGGAAGCAGCAGTCAGTGTGTGCAAAGGGCAGCATGTTGGGTGCTGAGGGTTTGGCTTGGGTTGATGTTTTTGTTTTCTTTTCTCCCATGCCTCCTTTCCCACTGCAGAGCCCTTATGCTTTTGCCAGATTGGGCTCCTAGTGACCGTGAGATAATGAGCTTAGCAGATGCCTTCCCTTTTGTGCAGATCGGATGTCTCCAAACCCAGCTGGGTTGCTGTGTGAAAGGGTAAAGCAGACATGCCTTCGCAAGTCCTGCTTGCCTAGGGCCTAGTTTAGTGCTGTGGAATCGGACACGGAAGGGATAGGACACCAAAGACACTGCAGGTGGCACTATGTCACTGATTCCCTAGTGGAGCATAGTGTCCATCTTGCTCACCTGAGATCTGTCCAACATTCACAGCAGAGCTGGGATCGCTTAGATAGAAAGCATCGACATTCCTGTTTACTGGCACTTTTGCTTACAGGCAGATGACTTTTTTTCATGTCAGAAGAAAGAAGATGCTTACTAGAAAAGTTTTAGCGGAACATGTTTTGAAATGGATTTAGCTGTAAGGTCAAAGCTGTTAAAGCATCTTCCTTGTTTTCTTTGTTAGTCTGTGTTTTCACCAGCCCTGCATTGGCCAGTGAAACAGGATCTACTGAAAAAGTGTGAGGCCTTAGCCAGATGCATGTCGTCTTCCTTGACTTTATAAAACATATGTAAGATGAGGGTAGCTCTTCGCGATGAGGACCAAGACAGCAAACTTCCATGACTTCTATAACACTACCCATAATAGCCTCTTGTCTTACGTATCAGACAGTGGGGAGAAACTTCTGAGTAAATCTGTGAATTAGACTTTTCTGTGCCTTATTTTGTAAAGGAGAAGGCTGGTTTTGCTAGGATTTCATAGTGCCTTTTTCTTTCTCTTGTTGCAGGTGAGGCTGGCGCTAGCATTATTCGAGTGTCAAAAGAAGCCCGGAAGAGGTTCTTGGGCCCGCTCCACCCATCTTTCAACTTGGTGAAGACCATTCGGATGTGCCTGTCCAAGACCGTGCCAGAGAATGGGCATGAGGTTGCAGCAGGACGTCTGGGTATTTCCCTGACACGGGTCTCTGATGGAGAAAATGTGATACTGTCGGACTTCAATTCCAAGGAGGAGCTGATCCAGGTGAATGGAAGCATTGCAGAGGGCTAGGCAGGAACTGCATGCAGTTTTGTTTTGCCTTCGTCTCCAAGTGTCCTTATTGTGTATAATAGTCAGCACGTACTAGTGTGGTGTTCCGAGAAGAGTAATAGGTTCAGTAGGCTTTGGTCTGCTTTTTACATTCTGGATCTCTTTCTCCCTCAGGCCTGTGTCTGCAGCACTTTTATCCCTGTCTACTGTGGGCTGATACCTCCAACCTTGCGTGGAGTGGTAAGTAAGACTCTAAGATGCTCCTTCATTAAACCACATACTAACGAATAAGAAGGCAGAAATGCTGGTACTCAATTTTTGGCAGTCTTATTGCCTGTCTTCTGGCAGCAAATAGCCTGTAGAGGCACGAGAAATTCCCAAATAAACAACTTCCAACAGTGGACGTGCCTTCTTTCCACTGTTGCCTGCAGTTGGCTATAAATGTCCCAAAGACTAGAGGATTTAACATGATAGTAATATATAGCAATCTGGGCAAGTGCTGGATGACTTGGAAGATGATTCTTCTGGCTGCTTGGTACAATGCTCTCCATCGCTGAGGCTCTGACCCTCTGCATGTGGAAAGAACTTGGGTCCAGGATAGAAATCATGAGTGTAGTCCCTCTCCCATGTGCCTGACGCTTTCTGCAGGGTTTTAACTACTGGTGCTGATACCAGACCTCTTTTCCGTGGAGTTTTTCCTGTCCTTCCTCTGAGAATAATATTCTTCTGCCTGATAGAGCTTTCTTTAACATCCTGTCCAGAGCAGTTTCTCTCTTCTGTGTTTGCATGTTAGAAAAGAAAACACTTGAAAGCTGCACAAAGCTAGAGTGTCTCTGAATTGCAGTCACGCTTAAGAGGCCTCAGTTGAGCCTGGACTCCCCTTGTGCTACATAGGTTAATGTGCACATTAAAAGGCAGCTTGTTTGCAAACTAAATAGTCAAAAGAGAGAGGGAGAACTGCTATTAATGTATGTGCCTCCTGGTTTCCGATAAGTGACCTGACCAAGATGACCCAGTCTGTCAGAGCACGGCATCAAATCTGCTCCCATTGCTACCTGTGTCCTAAACGTGAGGTCAGTTTTGCTCCTGCATAATATACAACTTGGCTGGTTTTGTCTTGTGCAAGCATGTTGGGCAGGGAATGACCTAGAAGAAATGTCCAATGTCCAGCCCTTCAGAGAAGCGACAGAATCAGTAATAGTTTGGCATTTGCTGAACAACTGCAGGCAGAGTTTTTGTCCCACAGCTGGTGGCAGCATAACAGTGGCTCTTGCCTGCCACCTCTTTGGGGCTAGTTGAGGTCAGTGTGGATCAGGCAAACTCTCAAAATTCCAAAACCGCGTACAACATCAGGGTTTCTGGAATGTGCAGCTGCCCTGGCACGCTGAGGGATGACTTCTCATGTCAAGATTCCTCATGGGAAAAGGTGGGGAGGGAATATATGAGATGAGGAAATTAATTCTTACCTCTTCCCCAGAAAATCATGGCGCTCTGTCTCTGAAGGGGGACTGGCAAGGGGAGAGGTTAAATTACATTGGGTATGAGCCTGGGAAAAGGCTTTTAAATGGGACTACATGGTTCTTAGCATGACTGTATTTGCCACAGGACAGACTGACAGGCATGAGGACCAGTTTTCAAGGCAATATGATTATGTGCAAGGTGTAAAATCCATATTCTGCATTCCTTCTATTCTTTTACCAGTGTTCACTTCTCTGAGCTTTTGTAGCCCCATGGAGTGGATGATGAAGATGGGTGGGGGGAGGGAAAAAAAGAATTCTTAAATACCGAGAAATGGAAGGGTCAATAACTGGCCTGTCAACACATGCGCTAGCGGTGAACTGTGTGCAGCACATGGGTGAGATGAACCCCTAACAAGGGTCAAAAAGCTAGCTGCCAGTTCATGTGAGTGAGGGGGAGGACACGATAAGGGAATGGAACTGGGCACCCCAGAGTTGACCCCAGTCTGTGAACCATCCCCAAAAGCTGCTGCTGCTCTAGCCTGTGGCTCTGTGCTGTTAGGGGCTTTGCAGGAGGTTGGAGAGTCGTTAGTCTTGGGTTGCTGGAGGTTCAGGCAAATCCAAAGAAGTGGTGGCTGATGTTGAGTAAGGAATGGTGGACCAGGGAGCGGGGTCTGCAGGTGTATTCCTAGATTTCCATGCAGTGAGGAGGCTTTGCCTTTCAGCCTTGTTGTAGTTAAGCCTTCTTTCTAATGGCATCCATTCACTCATGCTGCCACCCTCAGGGGAACGTACGTTTCTGCATCCTTACAGCAAAACTAGTGTTGTCTTCGCTAAGAGGCCAAAACACAACTCCATCTTTTTTAAACGAAGTGGGTGCCTGGCACTGTACTACCTCCTTTGCTCTGTCCTCTTCCCACTCAGCCTGTCGTGGCCTCATCCTTGAAGAGGAAGTCAGCCAGGCATCTCCAGCTCTGGCCGTGCCTCATCTGGTATTCAGTGGAGCGGCTTTGGGAAGACGATAGCTTTTGGCTAAGGGAAAACTGATGCCCACTTTAAAAGGGGGCAAGGGTTCAACTGATTTTTGGGACCTCCATTGTCTAGAAAGCATCCTGTAAGCAACCTGACTGTTCCTGTTTCCAACAGGGTGTACTTTTCCTTGAGTTTAATTAATCCCATCCTTCCACTTTCTTCACTGCCCAAACCCAAGTGGTGCAGGAGTCACTAAGCACGTCTGTCTTGATACTGTGTTTGGTGAACAACGCCTGACATGCGGATGAAATGCCCTGCACTATGAGTTAGTGCTGCTGTAGCCTACAACTGTAATCACAAGCCATCTCCCTTGAACGTGTAGGCTGTAAGCAGAGGTAGCCCCGAGGTTTAGTTTGCCCCCAAGAAACCTGCTGTGCAGTTCACCCTGACCCGGTTGCCTTGATGGGAGCTGGATTCCTATAGCTGAATTTGATTGCTTGCAGCCCAAGTGCCTATGAACTGTTCCCTAGGCTCAGAGGAGCTGCTTGAACAGGTGTCTGCCTGTCTGCCATCCAGAGCAAGAGAGAACAAAGTGCAAAGCAGCCCGCGTGTTCCTAGGCATTGTGCAGCAAAAGACTGATGTCAGTGGTCAGTCTGCCTGTGAGATGAGGCAAAGCATGACACAGAATGGAGTGCCTCCTCTTCCGATCAGCATTTCCATGCTCTGCCTGGGTTCAGCCTCTGCCAGCTCAGCTCCTCAGCCAGCAGTGCTGAAAGATGTTAGAGCTGCTGCTTATGGGGCTGAGTAGCTCCTGATGATGGTTTGCATTTGAACCTGTCCAAAGGGAAGGGTTCCTGGCAGCAAATGGCAGATTCAACCCTGATACAAAAATCAGCAGGACTCCTCTGTAACTGAGGTTCACAAGAGCTTGAGTTGTTACTCTCCAAAGGTCTCAAACTTCTTCCTCTTTTGGCTTGACCAACATCTGCTTCGTTTGATCTTCTGCATGTTGCTTGCTCTGCCAAAGGCCTGTGGTAGGGACTGTCTTGCTCAGCTCCTTGTGCAATTATGGTACTTCAAAGAATACTTTGAATTGAGTACATGCTACTGGGGTTGTCCTTCCAGCAAGGGTAACGCAAATGTATTTATTTATGGTACATAAGTACAGAACACTCTCTGATAAGAGTGTGCCTGTTAGAAGTCCAAGTCCCTTGTACGTTATTATCACACCACAGCAGGTAGATTCCAAATGTGTATGCATGTGTTGGGATTGCTGCTTGATAAGCCTGCTAGCAACAAATCAGCTGGTTTTACTCTTAGTTTAACTCTTAGTCTACTCTTAGTCCACCAGTGGGGACCCGTGTCTGAGCTTATTAGTTTTAAACACAAGTGAAAAATGGCACAATGTCACAGTGTGACAGCTTAGATCAGTGCTAATTTGCACTGCAGGTGGTTGTTGGTGTGTCATATTATTTAATTGGACAGCAGTCAAACCCTGTAGGAGATAGAAGTCACACAAGTGAATATGCCTTTCTCATTGAAGACTTATGACCAACACACTTGACCATAGGAAGAAAGGCACATAGCAAAAAGATATTATAGGCAACACAGTTGTGCTAGCACTGGTTTTGGCTCTTCCAGTGCTTGTGGATGTACTCCATTCTCTTCCCAAGTTGTTGGCATAAATATGAACAGTAAAAAAGCTGCTTGATCAGTTACGAGAATGAAGAGTGCTTCATTTGTCTTGATTTTAGAGATACGTTGATGGAGGGATTTCTGACAACTTGCCACGATATGAGCTGAAGAACACAATTACGGTGTCTCCATTCTCAGGAGAGAGTGATATCTGTCCACGGGACGGTTCCACAAACATGCATGAACTGAGAGTCACCAATACAAGCATCCAGTTCAACCTTCGCAACCTCTACCGCCTCTCAAAGGCCCTGTTTCCTCCAGAGCCGCAGGTGAGTTTCGTGGCAGTACCAGAACTTGGGGACAGTAGATAGGCACCGGCTATTCTGTGCACTTTAGCAGAAGATTCCAGACACTGTTAGTTTTGTATCTCTTGTTTGTCTGTTTTTTAACCTTGACATTATCAACCCAGTGACTTGGCAAACCTTGACCATCTGCACAGGGTTGTATAGGTTGCTTGATTTTCTTTTGCTACTTGGAGATCTGGAATTTAGGTGGTAGCAGTTGCTTGGAAAGTATTCCCATGTGGCTTTCTAGAGTGGTGTTTGCCAGGAAGTCAGGCTCACTTGTAAACAAGGATGTATCAGCCATTGGAACCAATGTGCTCTTCAGGTTTTTTTTTTTTAAGGTCAGGATGGAGCTGCCAGCCTGAAGCCAGTCTCCTAAAAAGTGCCTGTAGAGCAGGTGGCACTGCAAACAGCTTTGCATGCTTCTGAGCAAACGCAGCCTCAGATAGCCCTGGCATTTAGGCATAATAAGCATGCCTTCATGTGCTGAATTACTTGGACAAGTTTTTCCCTGCGCCCTCTCTAGTCTTAGCTGGCTTTATCTGCAAATGCAGTGGCCCTTCCTGGCATCTGCTGAGAAGTATTCTGACTTGCTGAAAGCTGCCCACAGCAGATCAGCTCTAGATGGCGAAATGAGGTGGCTGCGATTCTAAGCCTGTACTTAGGCAGGCCTGTCCCTTCCAATCTGATTTATCCTATGATTCCCATATCCAGTGTATTCATGTTATACCTCCTATTCCTGCTCAAAACGTGGGAAGAGCTGGCAAGGATGAGACTTGTCCTTGGAGTAGCTCAGGAGTGAGGAGAATTCCTCTAAAGCCAGCATTGAGCTGGGTGTTTGCTAGGCTCAGCCAGACAATCTCCAAATGACTTGCTCTTGCCTTCCTCTGCTCACAGGTGCTGCGGGATATGTGCAAGCAGGGCTATCGGGATGCACTGCACTTCTTGAAGAAGAATGGTAAGGCACTGGGTGTTTGTAGGGTGCACTGACTTGCCTCTTCTGTGCCAGGCTTGGTGGCTTGGCTTTGAGGATAGCCAATTGTGCATATGAAAGGTGGAAGGGCAGAATTGAGCTGTGCCTCATGTATCAGAATATGGAATTCCCATTAATAAGTCTATTTTACCGCTTCAGGAAGCAGAGGCGGAGTGGACACCTTTCTAGTGCAATGCAGAAGGACTCTAACCACTCTGATACCAGAGTGGTGGCTTTGGCACAACTGAGTGTTGAAGCCACTTAGCATGTGTTCAGTGCTGCACCAACGCAGTTGTTAGGCACCAGTGCCGTTTGGACCTCCTGCAGGTACCCTAGCTGCACATAAAAAGGAGCAGGGTACGTCTAATGTGGCACAGCAGTGCAGAGCGCAGGCATGCCCTCAGCAGCCCCCAGTGCCTGGCACTTTGACACTACTGTTTCACTCTGTTCTATGTGCAACCGCTGGACTTTCTTGCCGCCAATTGTAGCAGGTTGAGTGTGTGCTTGATGCCACCTAGTGTCAATTTATAGCAGATCAAGCACATTTGTTTGCTTTGTGACGTGTGCTTTACTGGGATAAGAGCAGTTGTGCAGCTGTTGGTGGATTAAGCTGCAGGAGGGAAATCTTACCTGCAAGATTGGTGACTGGCAGATTATAGCAAGAAAACGCTGCCAAACAGCACCCTGCAGTACTTAAAGGGGAAAAGTTAGAATTTCTGGTGAGGAAAGAAGATGATCTCAAAGCAGCGAGGTTTCTAACTCATTGTGGTAAGTATTACTAATAGATGTAAGCTAAAGGGGCTGGGTATGATGTCTGTCTGTCTGAGGGGGGGTAGGGTGAAGTGAGGGCTAACACTCTAAAGGCAAGGCAGGGCAGCTAGTTTGTATCATCCTTACAGTATGACTTCTCTTTTCAGGTCTCCTTCATCGTCCAAGTCCTGCCCGTCCTCTCCTTGCTATAGAAGCCCCACCAGAAGAGAAAAAAGAGGAGGAAACAGAAGCTGAGGACCAACTAGATGAAAATGCTGCCCTTGCAGTTGTTGAAGAGCACATCTTTGAACACTTGCCTCCCAGACTGAACCAAGGTATGATCCAAAGGGAGAGCGCCCAGGCAATCTTCCTGTGCTGCCTGGTCTACTTCAGAGCATTATTGGGATGTGGGTATTGCTTGTAGCTGGGCTTGGCCATACCTGGGGATTGAACTGGCACCTACTGATGGTTAGATGGAGTTGGGGACTCTTAGATAAAGTTGTGGCTTACCCTGTGGAGGCTGAATTGGGAGAGGGTGAGTCATTTGACAGTGTTCTGCATAGTAAGGAGAGGAGGGGATCTTGATGCTCACTCCTTTGGGAGTCTGATAAAGCTAAAAGCTGCTGGTCTCATCTGTGCTCAGCAAACTACTACCCTGAGCAAGACTTCCTTAAGAAGTGGAAGGTGAAACGTCAGGCTGGGTAACTTCTGGGGTATGGCAAGGAAAGGGATAGTCCTATTATGGGGATTAAGCCATGTTCTCTTCTGTCTTCAGCTCTTCTGGAGGCTTGTGCTGAAAGAAGAAGTTTCTTGACTGGTATCACCAACATGCTGCCTATACGTGTGGCCACAGCAATGATGGTCCCCTATATGCTGCCTCTGGAGTCTGCAGTTTCCTTCACTGTCAGGTAGGCCTTCGACTGATTCCCTCAGTGGTTTTCTTCCCAGTGCAACCAAGTGTTTGATGTAGCTGGTGGAGCATGAATGGACGGAGAGTAGAATCCTCTCTAAGAAGAAAGAGTTCCTGGGGGGGGGGGGAAGTGCCTACCTTCACGTATCATTTAGCTACAGTCAATAATTCCAGCCTGAAGGAAGATGGCTGCGTGCTGGAACTTGCCCTAGGAAATATTGAAAAATTTTGGAGCCTGGAGAGAGACTTCTGAATTGGGAGTGCAGGGATGGAAGTCGGAACCACACAAGAGGTGGTTCCCCTCTGGAGCAAGAGGTAGAGTAGTCCCAGACATTTTCAGCTCTACACTTACATGGCTAGGAAGACAGGTTTGTCAGACTTGGTCTTAGTACAAAGTACCCTATGAAAAGGTTCTGGAAGGAGATAGTTTGTGATAGAAAGGCTTGGGGAAAAACACTTTTCAAATCTGAAAATGGATGAAAAATATGGAAAGTGCAGACACAAAATGTAAAGAATAAGTGCCTGGGCTGTTCTCATCCTTCACAGCTTCTCCCCCTTAATTCTATGAATGGTAGTGTAAATGACTCTTACTGCATTTGTCACTAAAAATAACGAGTAACCATTGATAGGAGGCAAAACTGGTGTTATTTCCATTCTATCCTTTGTGGCTCAACTAATTGTTGTCTCCTGACTCTTCCCAGGTTGCTGGAATGGCTCCCAGATATCCCTGAGGATATTAGATGGATGAGGGAGCAGATGACTGAAATCTGCAACTATCTTGTGAAGAAAGCCAAGAAGAAACTGGGCAGCCATCTTTCAGCCAGGTATGGCTGCTTTCTTCCACAGCACTATTCTGGAGGAGCCCTCCATTTCCCCTTCCATCTTTGACTTCTGCAGCCTCTACTCCATTGGCGTAGAGCAAGGAAGGCACAAATTGAACAGAACGATTTACTGCCTAGCCTAAAATGCAAATCTGGTCCATGGTCTCTTGGCTTCATTAACTGTTGGGATAGACTTGGCATGTAGTCTCCTTTCTTCATCCCATTACAGGGCAGACCCTGTAATGAAGCAGTTACTATAGTAATAGGGCAGAAGATGTTGGTCTAATTAAAACAATATGCTAGCTTATTCCATGCTCCCTGTAGAAGACAGAGGTGCTTGTCTGTGTGGCATTTGCTGGCCCAAGGTCCCCTAAAAGTTCCTTCCAAGGGGTACTTGCATTCAAATTGACCTGTTCTGCCTCGAGATCTAGGCCTGGTTTAGGGTGAGGGAGGCACTAGGGTGGCCAGGAAACACCAGAGGGTTTCTAAATGAGACAGAGTGCTATGGGTCTGCATGTGTGTGCACCTGTGCTTCTGAACTGAACTCCCTGCAGCAGGCCATGGCTTTAGGCTGAGGCAAGACTGTGTTGCTTGGATGAGGATAGGAAACTGTGTATTACAGTAGTAGGCAGAAGGTTGCAGCTGTGATTCAGATCCTAGTACAAGGGGGTGATGCTTACCCACAAGAGCTCATGGTCTGAATAATCAAGAGATGTGAGGGGGAAAATGGGCACACATAGAGACTTCTGACTAAGATCATGCAGTCAGTGGTAGAACAAAATAGCTTTATGGTTCTGGAGCTCTGGTCTGGTGACCTGCACAAGTCTTCCCATGTACTGATTCTTTGCATGTGTTTGCCTTTCAGGCTTTACTATCACCTCGAGCTTGGAGGGCCCCAGAGCCTGCCAGTTTCTTCTGCATCGGCTTGTGGTGAAGCACTGCCTCTGTGGATGAGAAGCAATCGTTCCCTATCTGATGTCATGATGAAGTGGGAGGAGTACCAGCGCCAGCTCATGCTGGGCTTACTCTGCATCAATGTGGACATGCAGGCCTCCGTCTTCCCTTGGGAAGGGTTTCCGATAAAGCTTCCACCTCTAGACTGTGCAAAAGAGTGCCTGCCACTCTTCTGAGCCTGCTGCTGTGAGAGGATGAGGGTGGGCGGGACGGGGAGCAGATGTAGGGTGGGACCAGTCTCATCCCTCAGCAGCAGGGCTGCGTGAATGTGCTGCAAAGGGGATTTCCCTGGGATGGAGACTGGTGGAATTGACTGTAGCCATTTGTTGCCCGCGGGGCCAGGCAAGGGGTCTCTGTTCAAAGGCACGCGTGCGCTGATACCTTGCTCTAGACTTGTGTTGAGACTGGCCATTGCCGGTGGCCAGGCTGATGCTGACCCAGCTGAGCTCTCCCAAATAATGCACTTTGAATTGCTGTTAGCTTTTTACCACCAAATAGTCAGGATCTAAATGACGCTCTCAAGTTCATACAGCTTTTAGCTTCCTTTGTTTTTTAGAGCATGAGTCTTGTTTTTTCTTAAATCATCTGACATCCCTTGGCTCTTTGTGTTACTGAAAGATGAAGTAGCCTCTTGCCAAACCAATTTTTCTCATGGCTTCCAAATCTCCTCTTGGCTTTCTTCTTTGCTGAAGCCATGGTTTTTTGTGTTTTTTTTTTTTTCTCTGTCGCTCAACTGCATCCCCACTGGAAGCCAGAGCTGGCCCTGCTGCAGACTGCACTGAGACTGCAGAAATGTAGAAAAGTCATGTATTTACCCTGATTCATTTTGTCATGGTCTCTCCCTTTTTGATTTTTGTCCTCATGAACTTCTGCAGCTTGAACTCTGAGTGTTAAGTAAGTCATTGAGCTTATTTTAAAGAAGTAATTTAGACAGATTTTTTTTTCCAGGGAAACATGCTGAATTTGAGGCCCCATTCCTGTCACCGTGAATGGAATTAGTGTGGGGTTGCCCTGGAAAAGATCAGCCTGACTGTCTCCGGCTCAGTTTAGCAGCTGAAGCAATGTGAAGTGCTTGTAGGAAGGTGAGAATGTGCAGGGCATGTTATTTTTGAGAGGCTTGTGGTGGAGTATCGCAGAAAGTGCTAGGGAAGTGGCTGCCTCTGACCAGGGGTTTTTCCCCTTACGGGACCATACAACTGAAGGAAATTCCAAGTGGGCAATATGGAAGGGATCTCCTGCCAAACTGGGGCTTGGCTCTATCTTTTGCTTGAAGAGTTTGGACACTGAGGCTTTGGAGTGAGAAGGATGTAGGCTTGTAGCTATACGAGCCTCACAGCGTGCCTGGCTCGCAGGTACAGCTCTGCAGCTGGCAATAGCAGGAGGATGAGAAGTGGAAGTGAAGTTAGGAGTGTTGGTGCACATGCAGCCTACTTGGAACTGGCTACGTTTGTCTTGTCCCTTAAAAGACCAGAGCTAGTGGGTCTGTAGCAGGGCAGGACTCTGCCTTATGAGGTACTGCCTTCTCAGTGGTGGTCTGGTTGTGACTTGCTGTGCAGAAGCACGAACCCCCTGTTCTTCACAGGCTGATGAGACATGGCTTCCTGTGGGGATTGCAGGTACTTAAGCTTAAATCCTCACACGGTGACGCAAAACTAGCTCCTGGTATCTTTTTCTGCAGTGTGCCTAGCTGCATGAGGCGTCTTCTACCTCTCCTAGCACAAACAGTATGCAACTGGCCAAAGCAACATATGCTCTCTTTGCTGGGGAGCAGGACAGGGTATCTGAAGCTGATTACATAGCCTATAGGTGGAATAGCAACTTATAATAGACTCTCTTTTGCACCTTTGATTTAGAAAGGTAAAATTAACTCCAGAAGTTCTACTAATAGCTGGAGAAAGTAGTGAATCTGCTGGATTGCATCTGCATGAGCAGTGTGGGTGAGGTGGTGGGTGCTATTTCCTACCAGCACAATTGTGCACTGGGCGTGGGTTTGAGTGTTTGTGGTGGAGACTGATAAGCATCAGGACTTTTCTGCAGTGGCCATTGCAAGCTGTGAGGCAATAGACTGGGCAGCTGTGGTGCTAACCGACTGTCCGGGAGACGCCAGTGCAAATATGAACTTGTGACTTAGAGTATCACCCCGCTGCCCTTCATGGATGTAACCTACCTATGTAATACAAGGGCCTGCATAACTTATGAAGCAGGCCTGCACTTACGCAGTCAGATTTAGTCTTAAGGGTCACATAGTTAACACAATTAGGTAACAGGGAAGTCACTACAGGAAGAGAAAAAAATGGAGGATTCCAAAACCAGAATCGGAATATTGGATTATAAAACAAGTCAGTCCTGTGACTGTGTAAAGCCTGTGGAAAAAGCTCACTGCTAGATGGATATAACTGTAATCGAAGTGAACCAGCAACAAGCTGCTGTCAGTTAGTGGGAGCAGAATGAATTTGATGAATATTGGAATTGAGAAAACGTGTTTATTTTGTGGTTTGCTGTGGGATTTCTTTTCTTCCACTGCTTTGGGCTACCTTCTTTGGGGGAATGGCATGTGCACAGCTGCTTAGTTTGCCAAATGCATATCTCTTGTCCCTCATGCACACAGAGCAATTGGCAAGAACATACAGATGTTTAGTGGCAAGAAATGAGGGCATTTCATCCAGAAGCAAAACATCTGTGAGGGGCAAAGCTAGATGAGGAAAATCTTGTGCTTAGAAGCTGCTGCCCTTTTCACTCCTGCTTTGTTTGTGTTAATATATGGGTGGAGAAAATGATGCAACTATTTTTTTTTTTTTTTTTTTAATCCCTTCTTCCTGGACTGGTAAAACCACTGAGTGATTATGTAAACCACTAAACTATGAAACAAAATTCTCTTGGCAATGGAGTGTGCTAAGAAATTGCAGCTTGGCACCCTTATCCCCTGGATCTCCTGTATTCTCCTCTTGCATCAGAACTGACTGGGGTGATGCCACTGTCTTCCACTGCTCTGATCCAGGAGGCTTGCTGGTTCTGGTCCATGCATTTCAACAGACTAACTGCTGTGCCTGGTAAAAGGCCCGAGTTTCATTCTGTGTTTCACCTCATCTGTTTTTTATTTTATTATATTAACCTCTCAAAGAGAAGCTTTTGTACACTTCAAACTCTAACCACAAACCAAAGTCTGGCTTTAAATATAAAGGTCTAACTCTTCAGGGAGGAAACTCCTGTTTTCCCTATGCTAATTTGCAGGGTGTGAACGGATACTGGGAAAGCACCACTCCGTGTTAACGCTTTGTTTGCCTGTGTTTATTCCCCAAGTGATGCAGTGGCTGTTGTGTGATAGCTTGTTGGCTGTATAGATTTAAGGTCTGATAAAGGCACCGAAGATCTGTCAAAAATACCCCAAACTACCCTCCTCTTTCTTAAGAGAAGCTTCATGCATTTGTTTGAAATTCTTGCTGCTCATTCATCATAGATTGCAAAGGATGAAGAAAGTAGTCAAGACTTTCTAGCTTTCCGATGCAGAATAAAGGGCTGTGGCGGCTTTTGAAGAATAGCTTTTTGTTATGCAGTGCTGCCTTCTCTAGATCAGACTCCACTTTCAAATCACTGGAAACCTCTTAATAGGCTCTGGGTTGGACCTGAAGGGGTTTATTGTGATAGTGCAAACTGGAATTCTTCAAGCTTTTGTTCTACATGTACCTCCTGGCATGTGTTATCTTCTGGGCAGCAGCTGCTGATTAACCTACACTTGTCAAGTTCATAGGAACAGGGTAATTTTCTGTAGCAGTCAGTCCCTTCTTAAGCAAAATGTGTGGCTGGGCAGACCAGCTGGTAGTTGCCAGGGCCTGTCTGCTCTCCAGTATATGGTGGTTGAAAGGTCAGGTTCCTGGACCAGAAGTGCATCCTGTAGTCAGTGTCCAATTGTCCTTATAGCATTCACTTGAACCCTCGTGCAAGAGTCCCAACCCTTGCCGTTTCCACTGTTTCATGTAAAGGGTCTGTGCAAAGGGTTTGTGCATTCAGGAATCCACATTTTTTTTTTTTTTTCCCCTCCTTCCTGTGCCACAGATACTACTTGTTGCTTTTAACAAGGCTAAGGTGAACTTCTTGTGCATCTAACCAGCCCCTAACCTGTACAACACTGTAGAGTTGTTTTATGTTGTGCACAACAGGCCATATCTATGGCATGCTCTGTAAGCCACTATGCGTGTGTGGTATGTTGGGTTTGGTTTGCTGCCTGCCCTACTGTTAGTACTCTTACAAGCTGATTTTCAAGGGGTAGGAGAAAATACTTCTGACTGCTGTCAATAGGACCTAGGAATTGTTTTCTCATGACTTCTTGGAGGGCTGTGCATCTGCAACACTCAGACCAGAGAATAAAAGAGAATCTGCTGTCTGCCAGCACCAGGGTACCCCTAGTACTTATTGCATATTCTCCAGTGTTTTTACCCATTTTTAAAAATTAATCCAGTAATTCACTCCTTCCTCTGAGAGAAGAGCTCTCACTTTTGCCAAAGCGGTTGTGGGAGAAATAGCTGAATCTCCGTGTGTGTGTTTCCCTTAGGGGTCCATTTCTGCTAAACACATGCTCGAGGCGGTGGGTGGCAGGGCTGAGCATTGCCAAAGTCAGAGGCCCTTGCCAACAGTTTTTCCAAGCTTTGTTTCCTTCTTCCTCTTGAACCGATGAGAGAATGGACCACCTCACCTGGCTGCCACGTCAGCCAGTTC
Organism: Platalea leucorodia; assembly: GCF_965183815.1. Classification (NCBI taxonomy): domain Eukaryota; kingdom Metazoa; phylum Chordata; class Aves; order Pelecaniformes; family Threskiornithidae; genus Platalea; species Platalea leucorodia. The sequence goes on from NC_138829.1 coordinate 53,367,294, forward strand.
GTTTGTGCCAAACACGCCCTTGTGCCTTTACGGTGGGCTCTGGCCTGCCTGCCCTCGGTGTCCCTGCGGTGTCTGCCTTTCTGCATGCAGCAGCACTTGTTCCTCTCTCCTCCCCCTCCTTCCCCTTGCCTACCGGTGGGACATTGCTCTGTTTCCAATCTGCAGGCAGCTCTACTAGGACAGTCTCTAACTGCATCCATCTCCCTGTGTGGATCCACATCAGCCTTCCTGCACAGGGAGGGTAAACCTCCAGTTCCAAACAGAAGACTTAAAAATGTAACTTTGAAATAAAAACCTTTTTCCTTCTGGGCTTTTCTCTTGCTCTGGAAAACAGCATCTAAAGCAGCTCTTTGAGCTAAATGTGTCCTGGGCCTCTGCTGCTGTCACTGAGTTTTAGAAGACCCTTAAGTACACAACGCACGTGGAGATCCTGTGGAAATTACTGATGTCAGAGCAGCAACTAGACCAGCAATAGCATATGCAAGTCATGTATTTACACAGCAATGTCACTAAGTAGTGTTCACAGTCACTTTAAAAGTTCAGTATTAAATTGTTGATGCTTTTTTTTTCTCCTGTTTCTTTTTTTTCTAATGTTTTGTGTAGAAAATGTAACTATTTATTTTAGCAGAAATATACCTTCTAATAAAAACTTTCTCAATATATTTACCTGGCTGTTGTAGGTTGCTTACCTTGCTCTTTAAAGATTTATTAAAAATTTTTGAGTGCACTGTACGATGTGGGTTTGTTTTGCTGGGCCCTATCCAGTTCATCCTGTTCAAAATCCTCTCGGGGTAAGCATGCATCAGCATGTGATGAATGGGGCATTGACCTAGAGGTGAAAAATGGTGCATTTTGGCCCAGCGCTGACTTCCACAAGCCAAAACGCCCCAAGTGATATTAGTCTCTGTTTTGTTGGAGCTTCTGGGTAGACCCTGATTTCCAAGAAGAATTAAGCACCATCTTGTGGGAGCCGCAGGTGCTTGGCACCTGTGAAAGGATTAGTGAAAAATTATTCACAACTTTGAAACTTCGCCGATCCAGGGCCATCCCTCGGGGAAGATGAACCCTGTCTCTTAGGCCTCTGTTTCCCAGCTGGTGAAAGAGATGATGCTGGCTGTTGCGTGTTGGTCTGTTTCAGTTGGATACCACGGTCCTCCCCGGCTGATCTCCAGCTGGGGCACGCCGGAACCCGCGGCCCTTGGACTGGGGGGGACCCCGGGGCTGCCCTCGGTGCCACCCCGGGGCTGCCCTCGGTGCCACCCCGGGGAGCCGCGCGCCCGCCGCCGGGGCTGCCCGCGGGGACGGGGGGACAGGGGGAGTCACGGCACACCTTGGGGCTGTACCGCGGGTGTCTGACAGGTGCTGCAGGGCTTGGGCTCTCCTTTTTTTTCCTTCTTTTTCCAGTCTTTTGGCAGCAGTAAAGTGTAGAGGGATACTTTGTCATGTGCTATCAGGTCAGGCGCAAGTGCTGTAATTAATATGATAGCCTGCAGCCGATAAAGCAAAAACCAAACATCCCAACGCGGTGCCGTTAATCGCTGAAGTTCATCTTTCTTCCATAAATCAGCGCGGGCACGGGGCGATGCCTGCGGCTCGCCGGGGGAGCGGCTGCGAGCGGGGCGGGGTGCGCAAGCCCCCGCCCGCGGGTTCCGCGTCGTTCGGGAGATGCCCGGGTTGGGCGGGCGGGGCGGGGGGAGCCGGCCCGGGCGCCCCGCTCGCCCCGCTCGCCGCCCGGCCGTGCGGCGGCTTTTCCCTCGCCCGCCCGCGGCCCCGCTCATTTCCGGGTCGGGGCCGCCTCCAGCGCTAACGGCGGCTCCGCTCGCCCGCTCCCCCGGGCAGGGCGGCCGCAGGTGCCCGCTCCGCGCCGCTCCCCCTCCCCTTTGCCGGGTCAGGTAAGCGGTGTGAGGGGCTCCCCGGGGCGGGCAGCGCCGGCGGCGGCACCGGCAGCAGCGGGGCGGGCGGGCTGAGGGCGCGTCGCCCCTGGGGACGGGGTCCCCTCACCGGGGCGGCTGCCCCCCGCCATTTTGTGTGGCCGTTGGCGCCCGGGCCGCCGGGCAGATCCCCCTCAGGGGCCCGAGCCTGTGGCGGGGAGCCGGCAGGTGAGGTGTTGGGGAGCGGCCCTGGTGGTGCCTTCGCCCTCGCCTCGTTGGCTCCCCCTGTCCCTGCCCTGCGGCTGTGGGGAGAGGGGAGAAGAGGGCCGGGGGGGCTCTGTGTGCTGCGGGGGTCCTCGCCTGTCCGGAGCGACATACCTGCCTCGTCCCCAGCTGTCGGTGCTCCCTCGGCAGCAAAGGACGGGTATGGAGGATCCACGTTCCCGTGCAAAGCCGCCTTCTTGGCTCCTGAGGCGTAGCTGCAGCTGTGGCCGTGGGATGGGGAACGCTGCCGTGGTGGGGTCCGGGCTGGGGAGCTGCCGTCCCTTCTGCCTTCTCCCCTCCGTGGGTACTCTGAAGTCTGCAGACTCCTTTGAGATGAGGTCCAGGGGCTTCGGTCCTGCGTGCTGGACCTGAGTGGCGATCTTTTATTTTCTCCTTTTTTATCAGCATCCTCTGTTCAGGGAATGTTCTTTCTTGCCATGATCCAGGTGCAGATGACACTGCACAGTAAAGATAATGCGGGTCCCTATGGCAGCTTTGTCAGTGCTGTTTCTCCTTCTCTTTGGAAGGAAAAAATACCAGAGCTTTCCGTCTCCTAAGACTGCAGCGTCTTTCTCTTTAACATCCCATGCACATAGGATGCACTTCAGTGAACTTGTGTGTTGAACCTCAGGTCCTTCCTGCAGGACTTCCTGAAAACAGCCAAGGGGAAAAGAGGCCAGCGATTGCCAGCCTCAGACACAGGGAGAAGGCCATGCTCAGGAATATCCCGAGGAGGCAGGATAATCCAAGCACAGCTTGCTTGTTTAGATGTGACCCGTTGAGTCCTTGCTTATTCTGATGGAGATGATGGCTGTTGTGCATCAAGGGGCTCTCAGAAAACTGGTAACTTCTAACCTTGCCTTACCCAGGTTCAGGGGCAATTACATCTTATTTTTCATGTTCTAGAGCTATATTTATTTCTGAGGATCATATAAGCAGCTATATACAGATGAATATATATATACATCTTCTGAGGGCTACAGGAATTGCTTTTCTAGATCAAACAGATAATCCATCTAGTCTGTCCTTTCACTCGCCCATTCAGGTGGTCCAGAGGAGGTTCTGAGAAACTGCCATGGGCTGGAGTGGAGGAATTCTCTTTTTGCCAGGGCATCCTCCTGCACAGGGACTGATGTGAGGCCTGAGGCGTAAAATTTTAGGATCCTTCATAAGATGGTATAAAATCTCGCCAAAGCTACCTTGCTGGGCAAACAACGTTCTCGTTCTTCACAGCATCGCTCTTCTTTTGGTCTCTCTGCTGTAGCAAGCTAAGCTGGGTAGCATAAACTGTCAGATTGGAAAGTCTGGCTCTTTTGTCCCCATCAAATAGGAAGATTTCTCCCCCACTGCAATTTGATGCATCTAATGAATCAAGACCCTACTATCTACTGATCTGAAGATTGTATTGCAAAGGAGGGCTCCATGTGGGGCTGTCTTTAGTAGCACACAGACAGTGCTGGGGGTCTGCTGTTACTCGTGACTTTGCCAGGTAGCCTCAGAGAATAAACTAATGCGATGAGGACAATTGGCAGTAACATAAATCATATGGGCACAGCTCCATGCACAATGTTCTTCATGGTCAGAGAGCTTTGCAGATATTGATCCTTATGTACAATTAACTAGGTTTGGTTTCCATAATAAAGCCCACATGTTACTCACTGTCTAAATCTCTTTGATTTGATTTGATAAGGCTGCTCTGGGGACCGAATCCTCCCACCTCTCCTCGCCTGCTTGCAGGAGCTCATCTCGGATTTAAAGACAGTGACAAGAAACTTCAGCTGTAGGAAATGTGTCATCTTCCACTGAGGGGAGCAGCGTTTTCCCTGTTCCTGCCAGATGCCTTTGCTTGCTGTCCATATAAAGTCTGAGGCGGAAATACTTGGTTTACTTTGAACATCTGAATCTTGAATGATCCATTTTGTTGTCACATCAAAAGAGCAGAATTGCAACAATTAGTAAGGCTTTCTCTCCTTTGCCACCGTGTATCCTTTGAGGTATGGATAGCCTGCAGTGTGAAAGGGAAATGCTGTTGATGTTCCGATTACCCCTCTTAATATTTTTCTAGCAGTGTTCTCTTTTCCCCATCCTGCATCCTAATGCTTTAATTTCTTGGCTCATGCCAAGAAGGATTTCCCTATGCATGGACCCAATTGCACATTTCGGTAAGCAAACCTGACCCCTGCAGCTGTGCAAGGAGCGCTGGGGTGGATTCACTAAGTATTCCCTGCGTGCTTCTGCTGTTGCCAGCCCTAAGCTTTTAAAAACCATCAGTCAGACAACTGGAGAAGAAAAAAAAAAAAAAAAAAAAGTGCTGTGGGATGACATAAGTGTGTTTTGTTTTTTTGTTTTTTTTTTTTTTTTGAAAATTTTGTTCTTAATTTGCTTTCTCATGCTGATTTCTGACTGTCTTGAAGATTTCTGCATGTCTGTATAAGCTGCCAGGAATGCTTGAATCTCAGTATGTTACTTGACTGCAGGACCTAGGGGCCTCAAGTGGCATAACAAATGTTGTGAGCTTTGGGAGAAAATGGTGCCAAACCTCGTGTTAATAGCTGCTGTGGGTTGTGTATAGGTTGTGGTACTGTGAGCTTTCAAGTGAAGTCTGGAGCCATGGTGGGCTTTCCTGTGCTTCATTCAGGTTGGGGTGACATGATTGGGAAGTGCTGTGGACTTTTTAGCCAAGTGTTTTTCTCTTAACCATGTGTCACAGAGCACTAAAGCAGGAAAAAGTACTGTCTTGTGCTCTTAGAGACTGTGACTTTAATCATTGGTTTGTTTTGGAGGAAACGGGGTATGGTACAGCTCTCTGGAAGGGTACAGTGCTCTCATCTGGTTGTCATAACTGGAGGAAAATTTGTTAAGTAATAAGACTGAGAGCTTGTAACATCCCTGCTTTCTATCTAGTGAAGTGTGCAATTGCAGTTAATTTAGCGGAGATGTCATCTGAAGGAGGAGCTGTTGTTCCTGCTTCTGTAGTTTTAATCTCTGTGCTGGTACAAGACGCCGTATCACTTTTCTGCACCAATTAATGGCCCCATCTATGTGGAAGAGACTGCCTGGTTCAGAAGGATGTTTGAGGATTACACCTGAAAGCCCCACAGGAAAGGTTTGTGGTGTTCTGAAGATGGCAGGAGACCTCTAAAAATGTGATTGGGAGCCCTGAACCTCCTGACATTTGTTGTCGTGGTCCAGCGCTGTCTGGCCATGGGGCTGGCCTGAGCTTGTGATGCTGTTAAGATCCTGGCAGATGCAAAGATGTCACTGTTCACAGCAGATGATGTATCATGGGCTGAGGCAACCTGCATTTCCGAAGAGATGAGAGTATGAGTAAGGGGAGAGCTCTTAAGACCTCATCTGCATTTTTTTGAAAGAATTAGCCTTTAGCACATGTGCTGGATGAAGGCTAAAGCAATGCAGTGAAGGCTTGAAAAATGTCGAGTCCAGTTGTTGTAGCTGTGTAATAAAGGTAGCAGTATCTAGCTGTTTATTGCTTCCTATCTCAAGCTCTTCAAAAGAATAACAAGCAGGATATCTGCAGACCTTTGGAGGAGTAGGACTGGTAGCTGTGTGGTGTTAAAAATAAAATTGTGGAATGTCTAAATATGTAATTTAGGCTATGGAAAGCAAACCTTTTGGGAAAAATCCAGCTATGTCTGGGCATAGCCAGGCAAGTCCAGCCTCTGGAAAAAGAGGGTTGGAAGGAGACCACAGGCTTGCAGGCTAGCTTTAAGACCTTGGCTGGGCGTAGCAGGAGCCTGGGAGAGGTGCAGGTGTGGGGAGGCACATCTAACATGTAACACAGGAAAACTTGGTGGAACTCACTGTTGTAGTAGCTGAATACCTCTCTCCATCTCATTCAGCAAAACACCTCTGAGTAAGAGTAGTGCTTTTATCAGCTTCAGTTTCCCCTCTGTAAAATGAAGAGGATGAAACCAAGCTCATCTCCAGCTGGGAATTTAAGCTGTAGGTGACTTGTAGGTTGACGGCATGATGGATGTTGAAGTCTTCTCCGCGGACAAATGGTCTGACTCCCTGTAAAATAAAATTGACTGGTTTATCTATTGGCAAGGACTAGCATGGCTGTACTGTGTCTAGGGAAGGTGAGCTGTATGCCTGTGCTAGCAGCTGAGGTGAAGGTGAGATGAGATGTGTAAATATTACTGAATCTTATTTTCCCCATAACTCTTGCTTGTGGACTAAATGCCCAAGAAGGAAGGGTTTGTGGGGTGGGACAGGGAGGCCAGCGAGCTGTCCCACTCTGGTGTGAATCACCATCAGAGCTGAAGCTCCTGGCCTCTGGCCAGCTCCCCTTCTTGGCAGGTGCAGAGCTGCTGAGCTTTGCCCAAGAAGGAAGACGAGCGTCATCATCGCTTAGATAAGATAAAGCGTGACCAAATCCTTGTTACCCTTGGCAGGTGTGGGTAGATGCTGTCTGGGACTTGTGCAGCTCCAAGGAATAGCCAGGCATTGCAGCTGTGGGAAGGGTTGCAAAGCTTCTTTAAAATGTGGAGACTTGATGCTGGAGCCCAAAAGGGAAGGTGGGTGCACCCCAAGGGATGGTGACAGCAAAGGCTTGAGGGGTGTGAGTGAAGGAATAGCCACGCAGTAACCCCGTGGGCAGAAAGACTTCTGCTGTGTTTTCCTGTGTTTGTGTCCTGCTGTGGACTCTGGGGTTGATGTCACTCCGTGAGCAGCTCCATCAGCTCAGTGTCCTCTGAGCAGGGCTGTGTGGGTACCCTGGTGTCTAGCAGGGCTGAGGACCTCCGCCAGAGCATCTCTCTTCACCTATCAGGTTTTTGAAGTTCAAAGGTGTCTGTTGTCCTGAACTGTGCCCTTCTGTCTGACATCACGGGAACTAGGAAAAGAATTCAGATTTATTGGAGGGGTAAAAGGACGCATGTGGATGCCCCCACAAATGTACACGTTTCTTCCATTGCACACTTTGCTCCTGTGCTTGAGAGCTGCCTTCCTTCCTCCTTATCCTCTTTGCCTCTTAAACGAGTTTGCAAGATCTCTGCTCTACCTTTCCTCTCTCCCAGACACATAGCCAGAGGAGTAATCCTCTGCTCCAGTACAGATGCACAAACCCCTTTGATTTAATGCGTTTCCTATGGCACAAAAAGAGACTTTTGCTTCCCATGCAAATCCGGTTGCTCAATCAAAGCTGCTAAATGCAAATGGACCACTTGTAGCTCTTCCCTCTGGGAAGAGTGGTGTGGGCTTTATGTAAAGCATGGAGATAAGACCTCAGGAGCTTGAAGAGCAGAGCAGTACGCAGATTTGTGCTGGAGAGAGGTCAGCATGGTTTTAGTTCATTCACAACCTGTTTCCGGACTCATGAGGTGAGATACTAGGCAGGGGGATATTTCAGGCTGTCAGTATCAAAGAAACAAGTGTTTATAGAAATGGATTAACGGTTACTAGTTATGGGTGTGTGGGGGTTGGTCAGTTATTCTCTCCCCTCTCTCCTTACCACTTCTCTGCTGCATCCAAATGCAGAATCGGCACCGACTGCGATTTGGTGACTCAACCTGTTCTGACGCCTGAGTCCCTTTCCTCTATTCAGGTTGGGCAAATAACATTCGGTCTGTAATCATGCTTGAAAGCTCTTGCTATTGCCCTTGATATGGGGAGCTGTAATGATGCTTAGATTGGCTTAATCCAATTCAGTCTGAAAATCCACTTCTCTGAACAATAAATGTTGCGTGTAGGGGGTGGTATTCAGGTGTCTTTACTAAATCAAAAACCTTTTTGGCATTAGTGGATGAAGCCTTTTTCTTTTCAACGTGTACCACTAAATACACAGGATGTGCAGTATGGTTGATTTAGCATTACTATGGGAACCGTAACTTTTTGCATTTCCCGACCTTTATCCATGTAATGCTAAGGATTCATTAATGTGGCTCCAAAATGCTATTTATTTTTTTGTGTTCAATAAGCTTTTTTGTTCTGGTTAGTACTAAGAGCAGTTTTATAAAGGACCCCAGGAGGAGGTTAGAGACAGAACAGGCTGCGAGGTTCAGAAGAGCAGTTTGCTCCCTTTTTTGTGCTGTTCTAGCAGCATCCCAGCCGAGACGATGGTTCATGTGTGTTAGCATCACCTCTGCAGCAACGGTAAACAAAATGGTGAGTAAACTCTCCTGCTCAGAAGTAGGTAACTCACTTGGTCTGGGTTTGTTTGGGTTTATTTGCTTCAGCTACACAGCCAGAGCCAGCCTAAAAGGATGTGTAGTTCTGCGGCTGGCGCAAAGTGAGCCTGTGAGGAGTGGGGAGGTGATCCTCCTGGTCTGAGAGGAGCAGAGCTGCCCTCCAGCAGCACAGAGCCCTCCTAGATGGCTCAGAGGAGCTTGCTGGCTCCGTTAAACCTGTATTAAAGACAAGCGTGATGGTTTGTAGTAGTCTTCATGCCCATTTTTTAGTCTGGGGTTTGATATAACCATCTTAAAATACATGGGGAAGGACCCGCCTTTAGCTTTGCTTTCTGCAGGTCCCATCATCACTTGCTGCTGGGAGGATGGGGCTATTTGTAGCTCCTCTGCAGGTTGATGAGGTCTCCATTGTTCAGATACCAGCTGGAGTCTTCTCAGTGGGAATCGGTGAAAGAGTGGTCTTTGTGCTCTGTAGAGGCTAAGCTTGCCTGCTCGTGACTTGTATGGCAAAGCTTATTTGCTGGGCAAATACTGTCCTTGAGGGCTGACATGAAGAGACATTTGGGGTGGGGGTGAGCAAAGGGGACAAAACCATACCAGGTGACGAAGAGCCAGCCTCCCAGGGTCTCAACATGCTCTTTTTTTCTTTTCTTTGTCAGCTTCCAAGAAGTTGTCAGGCCTAACTAGTGGGAGCTGACACAGCTGAGGGCAACTTCATGCTGCCTGGAAGCCCTGGAGCTGCCACTGAGTGACAAATCCCCATCAGCATCTCCAGCTGTCAGCAGGCAGGGGTGGCTTTGCTTCCTTTTGGTGGCACTGTGGGATAGAGGGGTACTTTGGTCAGTGGCAAGATAGAGGGTGGCATCTCTAGCTGCTTTAGTGAGAAGGTCCTGGGATGTGCACCCTACCCCTAGGGTGTGTTTTATGGTTCCAAAGAAAGATGCTCCTTGCAGTGTCATGTTGTGGTTTACCTTTCTTTTTTCCTAAGGTCTCTGCGCTTCTCTTTGTGAAACAGGTTACCAGCTATGTAAAAATGGAATTAAACTTTTGAGGTAGGATTCACAAGGGTAGTTTCCAGTCCTGCCCTTGTTGAAATCAGATGTGAGGTAGGCAGCGGGCTACCTACAAGCACAGCTAGAGTTTCTCAGGGAAGTTAAGTTCAGCATGAGACAAGGGATCACCTGCTTTCTTACCACTTCTTCCCCTCTTGCCTAAGGCAGCTCAGAAACAAGCCCTTCTCCTTCACAGCTGTGCATGAGGCAGGATTACAAGGAATTTACCTTGGGAGCTTAATGGCAGGTTTTCTTGTGCTGCTTTCTGAACCGATGGCTACTAGCCTGTTGGAAAGGGGATGAGATGTGCAGGGAGCATTGCAAACCACACCTCCTAGCTTGGACCTGCTCTGATACTCTATTTACAGTGGCGGTGTTTGTTCTCCGCAAGCTCTTGACTGTGGAATATACTGCCGGTTCCAGAGAAGGGGAGCGATACTGTCCTGCCACTTGAGGTATTTGGGGACACCTGCAGAGAGAGAAAACAAGGTTGTGTAATGGGGTGGAGGGGAGGGAAGAAAGTCTGTTTCTTCTGGGCAAGGAATTATTTGAGTAGAAGGAAGTCTGAACGAGCTTATGAGTTGCTGTGTCTCAGCAGAGTTTCTTCCTAGGAACTTTCTGTTCTGACTTCCTGCTTTTGCTTTAAAGCAGCAGAGTAGAAATGGGACAGAGAGTTGCGGAGTGCAGTGGTATTGTATACCACTGCAGAAAATGGTTGTTATTCCCCTGACGGAAGAGGGAAAATTTATTGATTGGTTTTCAAGAGCTGGAGGTGCTTAATTAGCAGATGGTTAATGCTTCAGTTTGGATCACCCAATGTCTTTGCAAATGTTGAACTGAAGAAACTTGCTCTCAGTTCTGATGTGGTTCTGCAGGTTGCTTAACTCATTCTAGTAACTCGTTGATTTGGGAAACTGCTGATTTAGAGTAATAGCTGCAATGGTTACATTTTCAAAAGTAAAGGGGAAAAAGTACACGCTTCAAATATGTGGGATTGTGATGTTTTCTTATGAAATGGATATCTTTAAGCTAGTTAGATTAAAAACTAAGGATTTTCTGCTGCATTCTTTGTGAAGACTTACTTAGAAATTTTCCTTTAAAAACATTTGTCAGGAAATTTTCCACTCTCTCTCATAAGCATACCTATCCCTCCCTGATTTTCTGTAATCCTACAGCAGCGTTGCTGCTGTGAGCTTCTGACTCAGTGACAGCTTTTGTCAAAGAGGGGAATATTTCCCCCCCAGTAATTTCACCTTTCCCAGAACAGTTGTACAAGTTGAACAAAAGCACCTCTCAGACAGCATCTGCTTCCAAGTTTGCTTTAAATGCTGTTCTTTATGTTGATTGCTCCTTGCACTGAGCTGTGCCTGGTATGCAGGGAACATGTGCCCTTCAGCTGCACGTGTTATCCCACTTTGTGGAGGAGCAGCTCAGGGCTTGTGGCTGCTCAAAACATTCTTTGGTTTTCTGTCTTGGCTTCTGAGGCTTTTAGTATTTTGTTGTGATTGTCCCCTCTGAATGAGAAAGGGAGAGGATATTTCTGATATCTTGAATGAGATCCTGGAATTCTTGGATATTCAGACTGATCCTCTCTTATTTAAGGGAAGGAAGTGTTAACCCTCTGGATCCAAGTCTTCACCTGTGGCCCCCTCAATCGTCTGGTAGCCAAGAGATGTCTTTACTGAGTGTATGGATTTCATCCTTCTCCAGTGCACAGATTACACTGGCTTTTCAGGAAAGGTGTTTTTCATAGCACAGCCAGCACCTCCTTAGCTCACAAGAAGGGGTGAATCTTTATGCTCACTGTTAGGGTGGATCCTTAGCTGAGAGGTAACCAAGTGTCACGCACCTGTGCCTATGGCCATTTTCATCTCTGTGAGGCAGAGAATGGGTTAACCGTCTTCTTGGAAATGGGCTTCACCCAGCTGCCTCAGCTCTGTTTGTTGTTTTAATAGCATTTGCAGAAAGGTCAAACTGTCCATGGGTCCCATACATTGCTCCTGGGCGAAACCAATACATCACCAGCCAGGGAGAGGCTTCTCCAGAGAGTTGTGGTGCCTAGAAATTCTCTCCATACTCATTCCTACTTGTTTTTTGAAACAGTCTTCACAAACCATTTTTGTCCTTTAAGTGCATCTTTCAGATTCAGAGTAGCGAGGTAAAGCTTCTCCCCCTGCTTCCAGAAAAGGTTATGGGGGTGAGATCACTGTGTCCAGTTCTCAAGAGACTGGAGGTGAATTTCCTGGAATGAGGAAAAGATGGTTGAACTTCATGCATCCCCCCTGCAGTTGTAGCCCTCTGGATAAGGAGGTTTCAAGTGCTGCAGAGAACTTGCTGGCTCAGCTGGAGAAGAAATCGTTTTCCATCACATGTATTCAGTAAGCAGTGTGAGTGGGTGCTTTACCAAAAAGAAGTTTCTTCTTTGAAAGGGGATTGGGTGGTCGGATGTTCTGGTTTGATATTTTATCTATGCGTGCATGTGGTGGTGGAGCTATTTGAGGACAACATAAGGCTATGAATTTTTGATTGTATGAGGTCGATTTCAAGATCAAGGATCTTGATCAACAAAGATAAGGCTCTTGCCCCACTTCTGTGAACTTACACCTGTGGTACTCCAGGTGAGATGGGATTGCCGCAGGATTTTTAGCCTTTGTGCAAAGAGGGCACTGAAGTAGCTGAGGAAACCTTGCAGATGGGCAGGAGGGGCTTGAGCTCAGGACAGTGGGTGGCTGTTGGGAAACTTAATGAAGAAGTGACAGAACAAGATTGGGAGCCAACTAGAGGCAGGAGTCAACACCTTTCTTGTTCAGCGTGCCAAGGTTGTGTGGCAGAGAGATCATCCTCCACAAAGCTAATACCAGTTGTTTCCCTCTCTTACAACAGAGGTGAGAACTAGTGAAAGGATGCCTAGAGAGGGTGACTGACTTAAACAGTGACTCCGCTGGATGAGTGTGCATAGGTAACAGCAGCCCAGGAGGGTTCCTGCTGAGGTCAGACAATGTGTGTGGCTGTCATAGAGAGATTCAGCTTCTTGTTGGAAAGGAAAATCTTTGTTCTGGTATTACACAGATGGTTAGAATCTGAGGACTTAAAGGGAGGTCTGAGTTGAGTTCAGCACCCAAGTTATGGGTCTGATGGCAGTGATAGTTGTGGGAAGAAGCCTGACCTTTGGCTGCTGGAGTAGCAAGTCCAGTTCGTAGGACTGTCCTTGGTGAAAATGCAGCAAATGCTGTGGTCCTTTTGGTAGAAGACTCTGTGTACTTTGAGGGTGGTTCCTGATGACAAGAAATCAGCCTCTATTCATGCTGAGGAAGGGCCAGGCTGAACCAGCACTGTGTTTCCAACAGCAGCTACCCTCATCTTCCCAGCATAAATGTGTAATGATACTTTCCTAGTACACTCTCTTGGATGTTTGTGGCTCAGAAAATTTTCACCAAAACAGATACTTTGTGTAATAGTCCTTTATGGACAAACTCAGGGAAGAAAAAACCAGCCACTTCTGCAGCCCATGAACACCTGTGACATCCTCAGCACCCCGTGTCAGCGAGTCCCATGCTTTAATGGTTTGCAGAGAAGTGCTTCCTCCTGTTTGACGTGCAACTGCCACCATCCAGTTTTATCTGAGACTTCTGGATTCTTTTCTTAAAGACGACAGTGACTGGGGACAATTCTTCACTATCTCTGCCATTCGTGTATTGGTTACATGGGCAACTCCACAAAAAACAAATTTTTGCATTTGAAGCTTTGTATATCCATTAGAACCTTTTATCCACTTATTCAACAAATGGCTGTTTCTGCATAATATAATTTTGCCCTTGAAGTACTTCAAGGACACTGACAGAGTGTGTCTATCTCTCCACCACCACAGGACTGAGGGATGCCTCCTTTCAGTGTTAATTTTCTCTGCAGAACACCGAGCATCGTTGCATTCCTGAGGGCAGGGGAACAGCCTTGTGTAGAGGTGGCTAAGCTGCTCTCAGGGTGTGAAAGGAGTCTCCACAGCAGCATTTCTGCTGACGTGTCCTTGCTGAGCTGCAGCAGCCAAGGTGGTGCTCATCATGTGTCGAGTGTTCCTGGATGACATCTTAGCTGTTCAATAACTAGTGGCACAAGCCCAGAAGCGCACTGACTTCTGGTTGTTGTCTCTGGTATAACTTGCTCTGCACGCAAGTGCTCCCTTTGCTAAAGGGGCTGGTAAGGCAGGAGGAAATTGCCAGCAATGTTCAATTAAACAAGCTGAGGAGCTGCCCTGGATTTACGTAATTTCCTGTAAAGACTATTTGAAGACCTTTGAATGCCAGCTTAGATCTGGAGCTTGTCTTCCTTATCGGGTGTTCCTGCCTGCCGCACCAGCCCTTGGAAAAGACAAATAGAAGAGAGCAGGGATCTCCTTTGCCTGGGCTCCCAGTGCTCAGTGTTCACTTTCAATCAAAAATGATCCAGTGTGTCTGATGTCAAGTGCCAAGTCCTCTGTCTTCTCCTTTTCCCACATCTGGGCTGGCAAAAGAAGTTTGCCTCCTGACTACCTGCCTTGCCAGTAGGTATCACCAGCAGAGCAGAGCATTTGCTCTGCAGTCAACATGCTTGGTGTTACTGATTGCTGAACTCAAAGCAGCATGTACCTTCCACTTCACAACACTGGGTTCAGCTAACATGAATAAAGGCTGTATTATCTCTTCACGGCTAAACTATCCTGTCTTTCTCAATTATTTTCTTGAGCTGATTGCCTGTGTCCTCTAACAACCGCATATTTGTGGTAGAACATTAACAGCAGTGGCATCAACGGGAAACTTGATACTGCTCAGAGCCTTTTCTACTTGACTAAGTGAATGATATTTACTTACCGCTGGCTAACCATGTCCTTTGTGGATGTGCAGCATGATCTCCAGCCTACGGAAATACAATGAATTATTCTTCTTGAAGCCAAAGAGTACAATAGGGTACAATCAACAAAAAGTTGATCTGCCGGAGGGTAGGAAGGCTCTACAGAGGGACAGGCTGGATCGATGGGCCAAGGCTGATTGTATGACATTCAACAAGGCCAAGTGCTGTGTCCTGCACTTGGGTCACAACAACCCCATGCAATGCTACGGGCTTGGGGAAGAGTGGCTGGAAAGCTGCCCAGTGGAAAAGGACCTGTGCGTGCTGCTCAACAGCCAGCTGAACATGAGCCAGCAGTGTGCCCAGGTGGCCAAGAAGGCCAATAACATCCTGGCTTGTATCAGAAATAGTGTGGCCAGCAGGACTAGGGAAGTGATTGTTCCCTTGTACTTGGTACTGGTGAGGCTGCACCTTGAATACTGTGTTGAGTTTTGGGCCCCTCACTACAAGAAAGACGGAGCAAGAAAGGTGCTGGAGCGTGTGCAAAGAAGAACAATGAAGCTGGTGAAGGGTCTCAAGAACAAGTCTTATGAGGAGCAGCTGAGGGAACTGGGGTTGTTTGGTCTGGAGAAGAGGAGGCTCAGGGGAGACCTTATCGCTCTCTACAACTACCTGAAAGGAGGATGTGGAGAGGTGGGGGTCAGTCTCTTCTCCCAAGTAACAAGCAACAGGACAAGAGGAAATGGCCTCAAGTTGCACCAGGGGAGGTTTAGTTTGGATATTAGGAAAAACTTCTTTACTGAAAGGGTAGTCAGGCACTAGAACAGGCTGCCAGGGAAGTGGTTGAGTTCCCATCCCTGGAGGTACTTAAAAGACATGTAGATGTAGTGCTTAGGAGCATGGTTTACTGGTGGACTCGGCAGTGCTAGGTTAACAGTTGGACTTGATGATCTTAAGGGTCTTTTCCAACCTAAATGATTCTATGATTCTAATATTGCTGTTTTTTCCATTCCATATACAATGAATCATTATGTTGTGTTGTATGAGATGTTGCAATGTTCTGTTCTGTGTCTTTTTTTAAAAAAAGTTTCAGGAAACCTGTAAGCCTTTGTAAAGTGAAGGAATTTGTAAAAATGAGTTGTTTTTAAACTAGCTATTGCTATTTGTCATGTCTTATTGCAGGTGTGCTCTTTATTTTCTGAAAAATCAGCTGTGTGCTAGTTACATTGACAGATCCAAGACCCTTAGCTGTTTATGGAAAAAATGTGGTTTGGATTTTGTTTTTAATTGCTGAGAATTAACTCTGGGCCCAAATATCATTAGAGGAAAAACTGATGCTTTCTCTCTCCGCTCCCCAAGCAAAACAACGCAACAAAGCCAAAACCCCGATTAGTAGGAGCAGTTCCAGTGCAAACACGCACCCTCAGTGTTTGCAGTGCCAACACTGTGACGCTGTGCCAGTGTGAAAGAGCTGCAAAGTGTTGCTTGGCTTACGAAGGGCATAGCTGGGGAATGGTGTGTAGGTGTGATGGAGGATTTGTGGCAATTTCTGGGGGAAAGAATATTGTTTTGGTATGTCATGGATACCTGT
Source organism: Platalea leucorodia (assembly GCF_965183815.1). Lineage (NCBI taxonomy): Eukaryota > Metazoa > Chordata > Aves > Pelecaniformes > Threskiornithidae > Platalea > Platalea leucorodia. The sequence goes on from NC_138829.1 coordinate 53,383,042, forward strand.
TTGTGTTGAAGACTTATTACATTGATGGTTCTTGGCATGTGTTTGGTGCTTTCTGTTGTGTCATTGAATCAGGAAGCATCCATAAGTGTAGTTTTAAGCAGTTTATTTGTTCACTTCTTGAAATAAAAAAAGAGAACTGTTACCAATCTCAAGTTGCTTGCAGATAGGAGCATAGAGTCTGCATCAAACAAGTTTCTCCCTGGCAAGTTTTTTTGGCAGAGACCAAGTAGTTCGTATGAGAAGTCATAAAGAAGTGTCCCTCTTTGAACTTTGGTGAGGGAAATGGTGAATTGCAGCAGAGCACCTCTTTTAAGGTGCTATTCAGAATGATGGATCCCTAACAGCTGTCTGTGTTTCTGGGATATACCTCTGTATCGTACTGGCATATCCCATGGTGAAGTCATCTGTCGATATTGCAGCATGGGTTAGCTCAGGGCTATCAAGCTGGGCTAATCTCCTGCTGAGTAAACAACACAAAGGTTCCTGGATTCGTTCCTGTTTCCTTAAAGGGATATAATCAAGTGCAGGCAATTAAAAGAGAGAGAGTGAGTGAAGTGTAGCTCTAGATATTACACCTGATTTCAGGCTCTCTGCCCAGGGTGTGTATGGGTTTTCTTAGGGTTTTTTTTAAAGAAAAAAAATCCAGAAAAACAATTGATGCTTTTCTAATTTTTCAGTGTATTTTTTTCCTTGCTGTTCCCTTTGGGAAGGGAGAACCCAACAACCACCCAAACAAATTCCAAACAATGGAAACAAATTTCTTAGAGAAGGGAAAGAGCAAAATTAATTTTGAACAAAGTACACTGAGAAATAACTCTCTTCTTTCTGCTTTCCTCCCAGCCTTTTCAGGCACCATGGCAGAGCCTTTTAAAACAGTTTCCACCGAATGGGTGCTCAGTTCCTTTGAGCAGCTTTTGGAAATTTAGCCTACGTGGAAACCAGTTTGACATGGGGGTCAGTGTCATTCCCTGGCAAGACCTCTGCTCTGCCTTCACCTGGTCAGATTTGCATGGCCGTAATTTTGCCAATGCGTTTAGAATATGTGCTTTCTGCATGCAACTAGGATAATAATTGTAAGTATGTGTATTTGATCACTGAATCTCATAGTACTGTAAAATCTGGGATGTGTAGATGTGACTGTGTCCTACAAGGAGCACTTTTTTTAGTAATTATTTGCTTTCAAAACATTGGGAGAGAAAGGAAAGTAGAACAAACAGAGCAAGTGGCATCTGTTTGATATAAAATGGTATAAGGACCTCTTGAAGCTTTTACTGCCCTTTTCTTTTAAAATGTACCTGTTACTCAGCTGCTCCTGAGTGATGCTCCCATTCCATCAGCAAGCAACAAATGCTTTGTACTACTGCATCCTGGCATGCTCCTGCTGTGTGATTGTAATTTGCTGAAGCAACAGGCTTCTGCTGCAGGGATCCCTTACCCTAGCCCTTCATCTCCTTCTCTTTGTGTAATGTCCTCTTGTGCATGGGATCAGACCTGTCTCATTCAGCATATGCATCAAGAGCATGATCAATGCACACCTAAACACCCAGTGAATTCCTTCCCTTAAAGTTGTAAGACTCTTTTTCTGCACCAGGAGTAGAAAGGAAAGGGTGTGTGTTCTTCTGATCTATTTAAATAAATGGCTTAAATATTTAGCTTTAGTATGGGGGTGTTTTTGTTATTTCTAATAATATTGTCTTAGGCAGAGACACAGGAGGACTTCTTTTGGGAAACTGAGCACTTCAGTTTGTGGTACACCATGGACACCTACTATGTACCTGTAACGATTCTTCTTTAATATTCCATGTTGCCAAAAATACAGTGGTACAGGAAAGCAAAAACCTGCTTTCCCTTATAGCTCCACAGGACCCAAACCACTGGACTTGCTCTGAAATCCTGGGTAAGCCACTTTTAGCCAGTTGTGCTTTGTTTTCCCTCCTTCATTAATTGTTGATTCGTTGTCTTGCATTGGGGCAGGACTCCTAGGAATGCTGTGTACAATGCCCTGCAGTGACTGGGGTCATCTGAGGACCAGCTGTGGAAAATTTGGCTGTGCTCCCCACTTTCCTTTCCTCCTTGTCATCAGGCTGTGGGGGGAAAAAAAAAACAAACCCGAAGTTGTCATGTGCACACGGTGGTCATGGTCACATAGATAAGGGCTTGGCTGTTGGTAGCATTTTAGCCATGACTTTTCTTTACCTCTTTAACACAGCTTACTGCTACAACAAGAAGCTTTCACAGACAATATATTGGAAACCATGACACAGTAACGCTACCTTGAAAGTAGTATCTCCCCTTTCCAGGAAGAGCACCTTGGGTCTGTTCTTCTGTTTGTTGAAATTTGCAGATTCTTAAAGTTCTGTGTTCAAGTTTTTCATTCTTCAGCTTCGGGGCTTTGAAACTATTTTGATGCTTGAGTTTCACATGTAATTACTAGTCTCCAGGAACTGAGTCTTAAAATAAAGTGCCAGCTGTCACAAGCATCAGAATCAAATTGGAGGATCTGACAATCTATAAGCATAGGCAGGTGACGTGACTTATCCAGGGCCATATGGCAAGCTAAGTCAGGATTAAAATTCAGGTCTTGTGATTTTCCCCAAAGAATGCCATGCCCATGGGATCCAGCTGGCTTTCTGGCACAGCTTTGCACAGGACAAACTGCAGTGGTTAAAATATGCGCGTAAGACTGGTCTGAGTTACTGCTATGTAGAAATGCAAGACTTGGTGTTAGCTGTCTTTACTGGCAGTCAAATTTCCCATTCTGTGCTGTGTCTGAGAAGATCTGTGTTTGCTTTCCAGGCTCTGGGAAAGTTGTCTTGCAGGAGCAGGTGAATTTTTGCTTGCCAGGCCCCAGCACACACTGTGGCAGATATCTGGTGTAATCCACAGGTCCTGAAGACTGGCTTTCTCTGAAGCTCTGTATCAGGTTGTTCAGATGTTGGACACTGCCCAGATCTGGACTGTGAAGTACCAGAGCTGACCTTGAGCACAGGCAGCCAAACCCCTGGGGTGGGGGGAAAAGGGGGCTGCAGAAGAACATTACACACCAAGGCTGGCCAGGGTGATTGGAGCCCATTGGTGCCCCCATGTCCCTGGCACTTCCATCTTTCTGGTAGATCTCCCAGGCCCGGTTTTGGTCTCTGCCACGGTTCCCAGATGTGAAGGTAGCAGGAAGCATATGTTTGAGCTGAAGCTGGGTGGAGCTCCATCTCTTGTGGAGAGGGTGCTGGTCAAACCGTGTACCCAGAAAACTGGAATAGTCCCATAAAGCTTTGTCAGCACCCACTGATTGCAGCAGGCACCCCGTTTCTATCAGCACGTTCATGTGAACAGTGAATGTTTTCATACAGATTCAAAGGGAGGCTGGACAAATGTCTTGGAAGACGAGGGAGGAACCATGTGGCTCAGGAATTGCCCCAGGCTGACAGCAGCTAGAGGCTGGCAGATCTCTTCAGGGAAGCCTTCTCTGTGCTTGCCCTGCTGTTACTCTTCCCTCGCCAGCCATTCATGGCCACTGTTGAGGGCAAGATGCTGGGCTCAATGAACTCTGCCATGACCCCTTGCATATGTTCTTATGATGCAACATCCAAGACACAGAGATTGTCCTGACTCCAGGCTAGGTGTGGAAATTAATTCTTAACTGGTGCTGACTCAATGACTGCCTTGTCCTGGCAGAAGAGACCTGGAAAAAATAATCCTGTCAGAAAGTTTTGGTAACGACCAAAACTTTGTCACTGGAGGTGGCTTGGCTACGTCTCACTGGGGGAGCCTGGCAGGTTTGCCTGACCAAAAGCATTAGATGCCCATACCTATCTTCTCTGTCTTCTCCACTTGTGTCAGGTAAGCATGGCTGTTCCCAAACTGATCTTTCTGCACTGAAGCCAGCTCTGCTGGCCTTGCTTTTGGGTACCAGTCCCCAGTTTTAGTATTGTAGTGACCTCAGCCTCTTTGAAAGTTGTCCTTCAGTGGTGGTCTGCATCTTGCTGATGAAGCTGCTTCCCCAGTAGTTTGCAGTGATGATCTGTAACTGGGGAAGGTATGACAGCACTTGTTAGACTGAGATCTGCTTTGTGCCTTATCCACTTTTATACCATGCAATGCCCTTACAAACAGGGATGGAGACAAAGAGCTTCTCAGTGAAAGGCCTCTGGGGGAGAAGTCCATCAGAGCTGCAGTGTATTTTGCTTACTGGGGCTCTCTCTTATTTGCTGCTTTGTTCCTCTACAAGTGCTGTCTCGCCATTGACAGACCCACATCTGGCTTGAAGCCACTTGAAGCAGCTTGAACAGGAGACTCTGCACTCCGAACATTGAATTAATGGGCTTGGTCTTTTACATGTGAGTGATCCTTTCAGACTCTTGTCCGTGTCAGGCTCCCAGCTCTTCTAATTAAGAGGCTTTTAGCTCAGCCAATGTTTGGGAGCTATGGTACAGCTGGGCTTCTGATAAAATGAGGAGATGCCAGAGGTAGTGATGTAGTGGGTCCGATTTCAGCTTGCAAATATGTTTCTGAGAGAGAACAGAACATCCTCATATAACCTTTTGTTTGCTGCAGCAGAGCTGGGTAGACATCATCTGCGTGGGCTGCTCTTGCTTTTGAAATAGAAACGATGAAGCTGCTAACAAGAAAGTAAGATCTTCTTTACTTCTAGGGACCTCGGTGTCTTTTAGGTAGTTAGAGGGATGTTTCAGAAAATGTATTTCTTATTTGTACTTTTTCTTATTCTGGCTGTTTTCTGCAATCCTGCTATGGCTCTTGCTTTGAACTCCCATTTTGTTTCATCCCATGCTGCCGCCTGCACTCACCATCTGGTAGCGGGTGCTGCTTGTGCTGAGACTGTGTCTTTGTGGAAGGAAAGGGTCCGGCAAAAAGCTTCAGCAAGGCGGCCTGTAGCAGGCAATAATTATCATTCATCAGTGTGGCTATGTGATTCCTCACTGTAATCACCTGTAAAATCTATGCAGTGTAAGATATTTGGGTGTCTTTTTTTTGTTTCCTTTCAAGGCCAGCTTTGCAACTTTTACTTGCATGTGAAAAGTAAGCTGGGGTTCTTTCTGACCTCTTTACTACTAACACATACAGACTTGCCATCAGAAGCAAGCTGACTGTTCAGCTAATGGGTAGGATCAAGCTTTAGTCTCCAAATTTTGCTGTGTTGCCTCCATAACAAAAAAAAAAAAAGCTTGGTAGGAGGGTTTGTTTGAAAAAGAGCAAGAGAGGAGGACATCCCCTGCCTTCTCGCTTTTCATGCTTGCTTCCCTCCTTTCCTCTGCAGTATTCACCAAAGCTTGTGGCCAGCTCTGTGTCCATTGCTTGCCAGGGATGTCTACTTGACTAGAAACATATAATAGTAACCATTTATAGGTAGTTTTCTGCAGAATTTCAAATAAGTATCTTCTCAAGTGATGCTAAACGGAGGTGCCCTGAAAAAACACTGATTTGAAAGGGGGATTGAAGCGTTCTGCTTGTTCTTTGAAGCAGAACCACCCTCTGGCTCACAAACCAGCAGTAATAAATGGAGTCAAATAGCGTGGTGCATAATTGCCTTCTCCTTTTGTGTCAGCTTCATATAGTTCTCGCATGTGACATTCTTCCTGGCCATCATGCTCTTTATCTTCCCATTATACTAAGAGTGCAAACAGAATTAACTTGTTTGTTATCGTGGCATCTGTACGTGGCTTTTAATTTCTTGGAGGTTAAAAAAAAAAACCAACCCTCAGGCCCCCTTTGTCTAGTACTGTTTAAATCTGCTCTCAGCCTGCTTGCACAGCTCACTGCTGCCTTGCAATGCAGAACACAAATCTGCAGAAGTCTAAAGCAGTCAGTGCAACAAGGCTTAAAAATGTGGTGGTGTTGCTGAAGAAAAGCTGGAGAGTGTTACGTGGCATCAGTGAGTCGGAAGGTGGGTTCGGGTAGGGATGTGTTGTACGTGTCTTTACAATCACAGTTCTGTGCTTCAAGGGGTGCTCTCATTCCTAGCCTTTTTGTTTTAGGTACTTGTAAGTAATGGGAATTATTTTCTTTGGCCTCTGAAATGTGTCCATAGTTGTGTGGTTTCCTTCCTATAAAGGTGAACATTTCAGATTAAAATACTGTTTGGCAGCTTACGAGCTCTCAAAACAGAGGCTGGGAGGCAAGGAGGGCAGGAGTGCCCAGCTTATTACATTTTTCCCAGTGTAGGAATTATCTGACCTTTCTTTGTGCTGTAGGAGATGGAGTTACTATTTGGGAAGCGTTAACAAGAAAATGTCAGAGGTGGAAGGCCAGCCAGGGGACCTGGGCAGCAGAGGGCTGGGAGAGACATTCCTTCTCTTTCCTCCGTCACTTGCACAAATCTTCCTCCTCTCTGCTTTCGTCCTGCTCTGGGTTCTTGCAGTTGTGATGCAGGTTTGGTGTTCAAAGGTGGTGCAGAAAAGCAACAGGAGGAGGAAAAGCACATGGTATTACCAGAGGAACCAAGACCAGAGAAGCATCCTGGTGAAGGCATCCAGGGAGCTGCGCAAGAGCTGGGAGCTGGCTCTGCTTACAGTGTTTGAGCCCCCTGTCTCAGCTAATGCGGGACTATCACTGTGTTCCCATGCAGATTTACCTGCATGCTTTAACATCCCCTTCCTATCCTCTCATCTTCACTGAAACCTTCCCTTGGCACCTGGCTTTCACCAGCAGAAAACACTGACTGCCCTGTAGGTCTGAGCCAGAGGAGGAGAGATGGCAAAAGAGCATCGTTACTCAGTGCAGGGTCTGGAGCCCATCACAGTGCGGAGGGTTACAGCTGTGTGGTAGGCTTGGTTGTGCCCATGTTGTGTACAGTGTGTACCTCTGACACAAACTCTCTGCACACTGTCTGTCTTCCCCCCCCTTCTCTTGGTAACAGATATGGATGCTGAATATTGTTTTTTCAAACCAACAAGGCACATAACTAGATGATGTGTGGGGCGGAAGTGGAGGGTCACATTTGACTGGGGTTTCTCTGTTTCCTGCCCTGCAGCTCTTCTGTTTGCCCCTGCCCTGGGGGAAAAGACTTTGAGACAATGGAGAACCAGAGGGGAGCGCTCTTGGGATACATCCACTGGGAAGGAGAAGAGGAAGGGGATGAGGAGGATGGGGTGGCTCCTGCTGCTTCCCCTTCCAGCCAAGCGAGCGAATTGGAAGATGTGCAGGTGGAGATGCTTGAGAAGGCAAGGGAGCTCTTCCAGCTGTGTGACAAGGACGAGAAGGGTTTTATCACCAAAGTGGACATGCAGGTGAGGGAAAAAATCTTTCCCCTTTCCTGGGAGGAACTGTAAACTCATGGGTGGCAGAAGAGGGGAGAATGTGGCATGTCTTTACTTTTGGCAAGTATGGGTGTGCACGTGGGCTCTGTCTCATTCAGATTTCTGGGAACCAAACTCTGCTGCAGCCAGCTGCTAGGAACCAAAAATACCAGGAGGACCTTGGATCTCCAGGGAATTCCTGGGACAAGTGGGACTGCAAATCCAAATTTTTAAGGAATGCATAAAATAAAAAAAATTTAAAAAAAAAAAAAAAACACAACAGTTCCTACAAACATTAAGCATTCAGTGGATGGGAAATCTGTGGGGAAAAAATCTTTGGTTTAATTTAAAAAAAAAAAAAAAAACCACCACCTGCAAAAAACACAGTCAATAACAAAAAGAATTCACCAACTTAATAAGAAAAGCTGTATTACTTTTTTGTCTCAATCATAGCTAAAGCCTGATCTCAAAAAACTCACTTTAGGCCTGAACTATAACTTTGCTCTAGAATAATGTGGTTTGTGGCTTTCTGCTAAAACCAGTATTTGTAAACAGAATCTCTGCAGTTCTTTGTGAGTTTTGTTTTAGTGGTTTATCAGGAAGGTTACATGTGGGTTGTTTTCTTCTGCCTCACGTCTCCCTCCATCTATAATTAACCCTTGGCAGGTCCATGCTGGTTTAATTATTGACTCACTTTGTTTTGCGTTGTGTGATGCCTAATTTTGTACAGTTACATTAATAATTATTTATTAAGCTTTTATCTAAAGCTGCATGTTTAACGGACAGTAATGAGGTTTTAGTCTACACCTCTTGTATTTTGGAAGCTTCTTTGGGTGCCCCTTCACACTAGATGCTCTACAGGTGTATTATGAAGGGAAATCTCTCTGCTCCTTGTCTGTGTTGTGGGAATAGTGATACAGTCCCAACAGGCGCAAGATGACAGAAGAAAGCTAACTCTCTGTTATGGGCTGACCATTTTGTTTATGATCTGCAAGATTTCCTGCAAGAGCTGGGAACTGAATCCAGGCACCCACAAGTCTGTCACCCTTCTCTGGCCAAAGAGATGGAGCTGGTACCTGATGTGCCTCTAGAGAGCTCTCTTGGGAGCAGCAGTGGTCACAAGAGGTTGGCAGTGCCCCGGGGGGGGCAGCCACCTTTGGGCAGGGCTTGGGCGGGGGTGGAGGGAGTTAGGCAGTGAACTAGAGGCAGCTGTTCTGAAGTTGGGGAGGAAGAGGGTTGAGCTTCCTCCAAACAAAATAACCTGAAGCTCCCTCTCTGCAGTCTTGGTTGAATCATCCAGTAATGGAAAGCGTTGCCATATCAGTGGGTCCAAACAGGCATTTGTGTCATCACGCAGCTGTACCGGCAGGCTGTCGCATCCCGGCGAGGATGCAGTGCTGAAAGTGCACATTGCTATGGGTCGAAGCTGAGGACAGCAGGGACAGGAGCTAGTCACAGGTAAGACTTGAGTCATGTCCTTATTTTGTTCATTCTTCTGTCTCTGCAGCGGCTCCAGAGTGAACTCCCCCTAACCCTTGAACAGCTGGAGACTGTTTTTGACAGCTTGGAACAGAACAATAACGGATACTTGACGCCTGTGGAGTTCAGCATGGGACTAGGTAGGGACTGCACAGACGCAGAGGAAGGAAAAAGCCCACCTGTGACATGATGTTTTATGTTGGTAAGAAAGAAAGTGCAGTGGTTCTGCTGAAGCTGTACCAGCTATGAAGGGCAATGCCCTGTGCTTATGTGAATATCATTGGAGAAGGGGTGCGTGCAATACTGCTGTCCCCCTTCCTGAGGCTCTGTTTTGCCTTCTTCCACAAGTGTTACCTGCCTACGTGGTAGAGCCAGCTTCTGAACATCTCTTACTGGAGATGGTACATACTGCAGCCTGTATCTGGCCATGTGATCCACAGTTGTTCATTTGGATAAGGACCCTCGTTGGGTGAGGGGACAGAAATATGCCTCTTGGCAACTGTCTCCAGCTGGTTTATGCAGTGCTGTTCAAGGATATTAGTAGGAGTCCTGTTAGTAGGCTAGCACACTGGCAAAAGAGCTTTTGTTTTCCTCTTGCTGTTGCCTTTTCCAAACACTAGGAGAATGCTAATCCTATACCAGAGTTGCACACCAGTGCAAGAGGTGTTAAGGAGGGGCAACTACCACTGCATTAATACCCTTTGCCGTGGGTGCTTACTTGCCTTAGCTGGTTCTAAGCTCTCAGAAAACCTGCACCCTGTTAGCACCTTCCTTGGACATGTAGATGTGTTAATGGGATCAGGTCAAAGCAAGTGATCACAGGTGGTCTAGGGTTTTCAGAAGTGATTGAGGAGGCTTTTGAGTTGCAGTGTCCTAATTGCTCAGATGGTGGTTGCTCAGGGCTTTCGCACAACTTGGAGAGAGGGGGAGTCTTTTTGGTGCTTCAATTTGAATGGCCAGAAACAGCCAGCCCTGAAAGGAGAAGCTGTAAAGTTTTCCTCTGAATAAACATGGAAAGCTGTGTCTTGGGTCAGCCTGTTCTGGGAATGTGTTAACCCATTGAGTGCCTGCTGACTATGCCTGTTTCCGCCTTGTGCCCCAGCCTGCGGGGGTGAAGCCTCGTTTGCTGGTTTTGCTACCTTTGCCAGAAACAAGAGTAATCTCAGGAGCATGGGCTTTCCTGCCCAGTGCAGTGTAGAAGGTGAACGGGTACCATTTAGGCACCTTGGCATCCACAGTGCCTTCTGTGTTATGACTTGGTTATTCCCAAATCTCATTGTTTGAGGCATTTTTCCCAGCCATAGCCATAGATGGACATCATGAGGGTACCTGCCTCAGTGCCATTGCTGGCAGAGGTAGGCAAGATTTCTCTTTGTGTCAGCCACCAGTTGTCACGTACCACCTCGTGTTGGTGGCTTGGCTCTGTGGGACTTGACCCAGTCTAGGCAAAACACTTCATTTCTGCATTTCTTTTCGGTTGTTCTTTTTGTCTGGCTTCATTGAAATAATTTTCAGACTTTGACCCTAACTCAAGAGTTTGGCCTGGCATATTGCTGTTTTCCTTCTGGAGTGTGCAGGGGGGAAATAAAGGGAAGCAGTTCAAGCTGCAATCAACTCTGCTTCTTGAGAGGGCTCCTTGCACGGCCTCTGAGAAGTTACAGGGTGCATCTGCACAGCTGACAAAAGAGCATACATTTAAAACGTTCAATTTAAAGCAATCTGAGATCTTTCTAGGATGTCAAAACAATCTTCAGATCATTCTCTACCTCAATTTTCCCAGCTGTAAAAGAGAGATAATGAGAGATAATGACTCTTTAAAGCAGACATCCAAAGTGCCTAATCTAAACCCATCACCTTAATTAACTGTCCGAACCTCAGGTTTTAAGCTGAGTAGGGCCTGTGTCTCGACACTGCAAGTTTTTTTACAGCACATTTTAAGAGCCGGAGAGAAGCGGCTAGGTTCTGGACATATGGAGCTAAGAAGTAGTCGAGTTAAGTGACTTGAGGTACACAAATAGTGGATATTTTTCCCCTTAGAGCAGCTTCATGTTCTCATCTGTGCTCTGAACATCCTTGGCTCCTGGCCCTGTAGCTGGGATGTCACTTCTGCCTTTTGAACCAAGCAGATATGTTTTGGAAAGGAAGAGTAGCTGCTAATGGAGGTCTGACCTCTGTATACAGGATGGGGGCCCACGTTTTGAATAGGATTGCTTGATTTGTTTCTTTGAGAAGAATTTGTTCCCAGCACCAATATTTGTCACGTGCCTTGCATAGCATGAAATTCTCATGGCATTAGTGTCTCAGCATGAAACAGGATCCAGATAGCTGGAAGCCATCCATATGTGGGATGGGGCAGGAGGGGGTGTTTGGAGGGTAAGTTCATTTTGTTCAGACACTCCACACAATCCTAGCAAGAGGCGGTCCTTGTCCCATAGCACTTGAATCAGACCAGATGTAGCACAAGAGAAGGGAAGGGTAATGATCTCCTCCTCACTTTTTTTTTACGTTGGGGAACTGAGGCATGGTGCTATTCAGTGCCGGGCTTGCAGTCCCAGAGGGAGCTTGTGGGATCATTGGCAACTGAACCCACAGCGCCGCTCCATGGGAGTGAAGTGACCTAATGCCGCATGCTTCCCATGCTGAGAATCCAAGGCTGTGGGTGGTAGATCATCTTCACGCAGATGTGAGCAGAGCCCTAACAGCCTGTTGTTGGTCTGGGAGCCAGTTTCACTCCCAGCATTGCAAACTGGATGCTGACATCACTCAGGATGTCAGAACGGAGGCTCTTTACTGACCAGGAGCTGTATTCTACACCAGCAGTGTGCAGGCAGCTTCTCATGGGGTTCTGTCGGGCTGCCGTTTAAATAGCAGCTTATTAAATGACATCCAATTTGACTTACTTTATTCTCCTCCTTCCCTTCTCCTTCTACCAGGAAAGTTAATAGGGATTGAATTGTGTAAAGGGGCTGGGAGAATGGATCACTCCAGACATGAGGAGACCTTCGAGTCAGGCTGGTCAGATGACTTGGACCCAGCAGATGATGATGAAGAGAAACGATTCTGTTCCATGATGGAGCAGCTCGGAGCAACCCACATGTTTGAAGAGTAAGTAGGGGTGTCGCATGGCATTACTGCTACCCTGTTTTGATCTTGCAATACCAAAACTTCAAAGTACCAGCAAAGATCAAAGAGGTGAACTGAACTGCTTGCTCTCTGAAGCACTGCTTGGGCTTTCTGTACTGCTGTCTTGGGTTTTCATACACTTGGTAACAAATGCAGTGAAGTATGGGTTTTCTCATCAGTTTACGATTACTTTTAGTGCAGTACTTTTCGCAAAGAATTTCCCAAACTAGAGTTCATACCACAGCTGTAAAATGTAGGAATTGGTGGCATAGAAGCCTGTCTGCACACAGCAAATGTAAAGAAGCATGTAAGGGTTAGACAAGGTAAGAGGATGAGTGTGCTGTCTGCTCCAAAATGGTGGGTGACTGTTCACATGTGTTCAAACAATCGTAGTTCTAAGAGTGTCCGTGAAAGATCTGCGCTCAAGGGCCTGTTTGGGACTGGGCTGATCTTGTAGAGTGTGAAAGGCTAAACTGGGCAAGGGATGCTCACCTGAGCCTTGAAATTTGATATTAATGCCCTTGCACGTGGCCCCAGTAGAGTCTGCTGGCCTCGGTGTCATCCAGCCTTTTTTTAGGGCCTTCCCAAGTGAAGTATTATGCATAACTGGTTCCTAACTGATGCACATCTGCTGGGACTGGGGTGCCCCACAGCATCTGTGGCAGCCCATTTTTTCAGGCATTGTAGACCAACGGTGCTGCCAGTTTTCAGGGAGCAGCCCAGGTAGGGGCTGGAGACAGAAGCTGAGAGTGAAGGAGTTTGCTGCTTTCAGAGCTGCATCTGTCATGAAACAGATTTTTTTTTTTTTTTTTTTTTTGTCTCATTTGTATTGTGATGCAAAGCACCTGCGTGTTTCTTTTAGTGGTAAACAACTTCTCCTGTCCTGAAAAATTCTGGAAAGCTGTTATGCCTCAAATAATGGAATGACACTGTGAAAGGCCATATTACTGGTCTGGAAAAATACCTTCTGCTGTTTAGAACTCTGCTTTGAGAAGCATCAGGTCTTAAAGTGGAATTATCCCATGTTTTATTTTGACCGCTTACTTGCAGTTTTATGCAATGAGTTCAGTCATGTCGTGCCTTTGTGCCAAGCCAGCTGTTGTAAAGAAGTAATATAAAACAGAAGCTAATTGGGGTCGGAGCATGAATCTGAACTATCTTCACTGTTTTTGCTAGAAAGAAATGGCTTTGTTTATTAATGGGACTCAATATGTTCTGTTATCTAAAACATGAAGTTTTGATGAAGTGCTAGTAATTGTTTCAACTTGGGACAGAAAAAGGAGGCTATCATGCAATGGTGGCAGGGGGAATCAAGAGCTTTTTAGTTGTTTTTTTGTTTGGTTTTTTTTCACAAAGAATATTAAGGAAGACAAACACATAGACAAAGAAAAATATCTATTTGGATAATGTCTATAGGTATAATTGTTCTGTACATTTCAAGGCAGTTCCTCCAAACTACTTCGTGGATTTAAAAAAAAAAATTTTAAAAAAATAATAAAAAGCTCTTCCCTGAAAAGAAGCAATGAAGTGATGTCTGGAGACTTATAAGACTCTTTGGGAAAGAGTAAGTTTATAAGTGCTGTGTTCAAACTGGGATGAATTAAATGCCAAAACAGTGTAATTGTTATTGCACGTTTAGAAAAAGAAGACTTTGGGTTTCCAGAGCTTCCTCCATTATTATCCTGATGTGACACCTTGGCAAATTTGCTTCTTTTGTTTGTGTCTCAGTTTCTAAACCTGTAAAATAAATAAATAACAAGGACAGTAGCATCCACCAGTACAGTCCTGGTGTGAGAACAACACCTATGTGATGTGTGCTAAAATCCCTGGGCTATAACAGTTTGCTGCTTGACCACAGCTCACAACAAATTTGCTGAACGTTCATCTCTTCAGGTCTTGGTTTAGACACCAAATGTGTTATTGCTGAATACTTGAAAAATAATCATTCCAGGTTTGCTTCCTAGATGACTTTTCTTTTCCTCTTTCAGATGACTTCCTTTATTTTAACCTTGCAGTAGATCTCACTCCACATGCATGCTCCATCACTGTCCAACTTCCCTCTTTGCTATGATGGTATAATGGAGGTCATCACAGGCAGTTTGTCTGTCCTGAGTGCATGCTGGAGTTGGAATAACAGTCCATAAGATGACACAGAAACTCATTTGCTTTCCTTCTCTCTTGTATGCTTGCTCCAGTCCACGTGAGATTCGGGAGCTCTGGGCTCGGCTACGAAAGGAGCGACCGGAGCTCTTATCCAATTTTGAAGAGTTTCTGTTGCGTGTTTCATCGTACATAAGGGAGGTCAATCATGAGAAGGAGTCTATGGAACAGGCATTGAAGCGGTAAGGAGAACATCATGGTCGTTTGCTGTCAGGAACCAGCTGATGGTTGGATGCTGCCTCAAATGCAAGGAGAGACTGGGTTACAGGACGCAGAGATTTTGCTTGCTGTAATAAAATTACTCTCTATCTTCATCTGATCCCCATGGGTTTGTTTTGCATCAGTGCCCACCCATAACATTTGGTCTGGTTAAAATCCCACTCAATGCCACACAGGTGTTAGTGGGAATCTGTTTCCACCCTCCTCTCCTGTTTTCTTTCTGTATTCTCCTTCTCTCTCCTGACCTGTGTGCGTCCTGCCTTTTGTAGGAAGGAGACAGACCATGACCGAGAAGTCAGGTGCCTTTATGAAGAAATGGAGCAACAGATCAAAGCAGAACGGGAGAGGTTGATCTGCCAGGTACCTCATCTCTCTTGGCTGAAGTCAAACTTTCTCTGGTCTGAAGAAGAGGTGGTGGCTTATCTGGCCAAGGAACAGCTCTTACTATGCTGGGTGTTGTATGCACAGCTGTGTATCTTTACCTCTGCAGGAAGCACTGAGACATGACAGGAGTAACCTGCTCCAGAAGGAACTGTGCAGCAAAGAACAGGAGCTGGAGAAAATCCTCTACCGCCAGAAGAAGGTAACAGGACCCAAATCCTTTCTAAAGAAGCATGTCCCCTTCTACTGTCTTTCTGCTAAGGCTTTTTCTGACTGAGAATGGTTTTCATCTGCTGAGGGTTGGTAGTAGCTAATCCGGTACTAGGTAGTCTAGTTCTCTCTTGTCTCTGAAGGTGTTGAAGTGGTTCTTCAAGTGATTGGTTTGTCTTCAACTGTAACATCTTCCTATAATGTTTTGTCCATGCATTTTCTTACCTGCTTTGTTTTCTCTTGCTGTTCTCTTTCTTCTTCCTATCAATTGTACAATAACTATTTGGCAACGAAGATGGGGTAAAAATTTGGAAGCTGTGTATTTGCAGCCTTTTGTGGTGTGTGAGAAAGCTGTCTATGGACATACAAGAGCCAAATTTCTCTAGTTTGTGTTTTCTGGCTGCTCCAAAATAACCCAGAGTGAACAATTCTGTGACGCTTAGAGCTGTATGTACTGTATATTTGCATTTCAGCACCTAATGACCTATTGATTAATCAGTCACAGAAAAGATCAAAGCAGAAACTTTCCTTTAGCCTGCCGTCCCTAGCGTGGATGTTTGTATGGGATGGTCCATTCTGGATGTCTTTTTTCCTTTTTGTCTGAAGAACTGAGACATGACCCCCACAGAAACAAGTCATGGGAGGTGCCTGTAAGATGCTGGCGACTGGGGGTATCCAAGTTGGATACCTAGCTGTGACGTGGATGAAACAGCACTTCTCTGAAATCATCAGCTCATTGTGCAGCAGCTGGAGAAGTCAGCCAAACTTAGGTGCCATCAGGAAGGATATTGAGAATAAGATAGAGTTCATAATTAACTTTCCTGCTGCCCACACCCGTGATGTGCCTCAATTGGTGTGTGCAGTTCTGGTCTCCTCTAACTCCACTGTGTCCTTCTTGAGTATGAAGATACAGAGAACTAAGATGATTAAGGAAATGGAGCATCTGCCTTAAGAGAAACTAGGAAAGCTTAGACTTGATTTTGGAGAGGAGGAGACTGAGGGAAGATATAAGTGAACTTTATGGACTCAGGAAGGTGGTGAATAAGGTCCACATAGAACTGTTATTCCGTAAATCGTGCAACAGCAACGGTGAGGGACACTCAGTGAGACCAGTATGAATTTGGTTTAGAAGAACATACTTCTTTACATAGAGATTAGTCCTGGATTTTTTGCCACAGGCAGCAGGCAGTATCAGCAGTTCAAAAACGGAGTGCACAAACAAATGGACAACAGGTTTGTAAATGTTTATTGAAAGGAGGAATAGTCAAGGATGTGGCCTAGGGACCACAGATGCAGGGGGTGTGTGAGGGGAATGGACCATATTTAGGTGTCCAGACATGCTCTTTCTAGGTAGCATCTCCTCTTGCTGTGGGTCAAGGCAGAGTATTGGGCTACATGGACACTTATTCTTACTCAAAGGGTCATTTCTGATGCTCTTAACTCTGAGGCTTGTAGTAAGCTATGTGGATAATCAGGTCCCTCTTGTGGCCTAAGACCAGTATTGCGATTGTGCTATTCTACTGTATCGCTTCCAAGTAGACAACATAAATGGGAGCGTTGTGTGCGATAGAGATTTCTTAGGGAGGGACAGGTGCTTTGCTTAAAGCCTGTTCCCTGGCTGATTGAAAGATCCAAACGCTGTGGGCAGCAGTTGCTGTTTCTTAGTCTCAACTCCACTGCTCAGCGTATGTATGTGGTCATGCTCAAATTTTCTCTGATGCCCAAAGGACTGGAAGGCTCCAGACAACGCTGGGTGTGACTTGTGCTTGTAGCCTCAGTGGGGAGAGATGTGGGGCTTGTGTTTCAAGGAACCTAGGAAAGGTCAGCTCTGTTCACTCCTGCTCATGACTGTTGTATGTATGTGCTGGCAGAGAGCAGGCTAGCAAGAAAAAAAGCACTTTATCTTGTGCCACAGTGTGCTGCTTTACTTTTCCTTTGAGAGTCTATCTGAAGGTGCAGAAAAGGCAGGCTGAAGGTATAAATGGGTTTCCACAAGAGTCCCTGCTCTGTGGTGAGATCACATCTCTCCATGTCCTTGCCTAACTTTCTGTCTATATGTGGCAAGAAGCTGTCACATGTGGTATTTAAAGGGCTAACCTTGGCTCTGTGCTCAAAACTTTTGGGAACTTTTAGGAAATGTGATCTCCTGTCCTGTGTTCTGCCTGTGCTGCTGTCTCTAACACAACCACCTAGCCTTGAACCCTGTGGAGGCTGACTCTGCCACCTACTACACTGGTCAGAACTGGTTCCTGGTGCTCCCCTCTGGTTGCAAGCATGGATTGTATCACTTTGTTTTGGGGCTGTAAGTTCTCAGATGGTTACCACAATTTCTGCGTAGCACCAGCTTCAGCAGAGGGCCCTAGTTAGCTGGTATGGCTGGCTAGGTACTGAAGTGTCAGTATGATCCTTCTCGAGATGCCCTACTTGTCATCTGAGGTGAGTGGGTTCGACTGCTGCATCTGTCTTTTGACTCTTTCCCAGACTACACCAGCCATTTATGAGGAATCCCATCACTGGTTGAGTATGTGACAGCAGTCTTTGAACTTCCCAAATCAGGCTCGTTAGTTGTGCTGGGGTCCTGTGCTGTCTGGAGTGCAACTGTAGTTGTTATATATACATATATATATATGTATAAACTGGCATTTAAACAACATCTCTAGCCTGAGGTCCTGTCTCCAACAGCAGTAAAGGCCAACCAATCACTTGACTTTCTAGGTGTAGTGTGAGATCCCCCTAGCACCTCAGTTATATCCCCCTTTCAGCTGCCATGGGCTCAGGAAGCCCCCAAACTAGAGGATGCATTTCAACAAGTGTGCTTAATAAGTCCCGACAGACACACCCCTGCTTCTGCCCAAATTTTTCCAGTCCTCCTTTGACCCTCATTTGCACTCTGATTTCTGCAATGCCTGATAGCCACAAGTTCCTCATGCTGCCTAAAGCACTTCCTCAGCTATGCCTGACTAATTGCATTGCTTGCTCCCCAGTGCTGGCATGATAAGAAATAATTGCTTCCAATTCACCTTCTCGATGCCACTGGTGGTCCTGTAGACCAAAGTTGTGTTTACCTCCCTTCCACCTCGTTGTTTACATCTGCTTTTTCAGCCGGTTTTTACAGGCATGATTGTAGCACAAAACCCTTCCTCTCTGTGTTTAACCCCTCCTTCTCCTCTCCCATTGCAGCTGGAACATCAGCTACAGTCTCTGAACTCAGAGCAGCTGGAGACCCGTGTGCAGAATGAAAGGCTCCGGCACCTGAATGAAAACCTGCTAGAAGAGCTGGAGAAAAGCAAGTGGGAGCTGGAGGCGGTGAAGGGGCAATTACAGAAGCTCCAAAAGGAGGCCCAGCTTGAGCAAGAACAGAAGGACAGGTGGGAATGGGCAGGGAAGGGGCTGTCAGGGCAGGGACCCAGGTAGAGGAGGAAGGGTGGGCAAGTAGTTAAAGAAGAACGATCTCTGATTAGAAGCCTTGGTCTCATCAGAGGATTGCCTGTCTCTTCTTGAGGAAAAGAAGTAATATCCTAATGGTCTTATGGGCCTAAACAGGGAGTGATACTGCTGCCTCCCGCCTGTCTTTAGTGGGAAAGGAGTATGTTCACTGATATTTGGCTATAAAAGCACTGTAAAAAATACAGATGTTCCACAGCCTAAAGGAGGCTTCTCCATGTATTTTCCAGTTCACCATCACCTCTATAAAGTTCCTACAGATCCTCTTCTAATCCCTTGTGTTCCAGTTTCTGGGCTTAATCTAGTAATACATAGCTGAAACATTGGTGTGTTTCAGATCCGGATGGCAGTGAGCATCCTTCCCATCTCTAGCAGCTGAGGAAACTGCAGTGTGAAAGGAGAAAATGGGTTGCCTGCCCTCACGTTGGAGGAGAGCGGGAGAACTGGGGTACAACCCAGACATCCCAGCTCCTGCAGGAGTGCTGCTTCTTCTGAGTCCTCCTACCATAGGGCAGGCCCTTATCTCTCAGAATACCATGAGTGTCCTTGAGAAAGGGAGGTTTGTATTTCCTCTCCCATTAACTTATTGCCCCTTTTAAAATCTTCTTTGCCCAGGGATGTGTTTAGAGTCTCCAAGAACATGCAGAAAGAGAAACAAAGCCTCCTTCGGCAGCTGGAGCTCCTCAGGTAAGCACAGGGCTGGTGGGAGATGCTGAGATCTTGTGCGCGTAAGGGGCTGAGGTTTCAGCACTGTGCTCGTTTCTCCCACAGAAAGCTATGGGAGTGTATTCAAGCAGTGCTCAGACACTGCTTGTTTTTTCTAGGTCCAGACAGAGTTGTGCAATCTGGCCAGCTCTGGCAGAGTACAGGCTGTGTTATTTCACCAAGTAATCCCTCCACTGGAGGCATTTAGTCTTTCCTGCTGGCTAATGAGACCATGTGGAGCTCATTACCTGAGCTGGGATACATGGAAATCCCAACATGTCTGGCAATAAATAACATCTTTATCTGTCTCCCAAGCTCCCTTTCTGTCCTAGCTTTCAAATGTTGGTCTTTACTCCATTTTTGATGAGTGCTTCATTCTGTCTCTCCTGTGTCTTCCTTTGGAGCAGAGAGATGAACAAGAAACTTCGAGATGAGCGAGACGCTTTTGAAGCCAAGAAGCTGGTTAGTCTAAGAAAGAAAATCCTAATTCCCAACCACCCTCCTTCCATCTGCTGCTGTTGCTGTCACCACTCGGTGGCCTGTCACTTCCACGGGGGACAATGACCTGAGCTCACGAGGCCTGGTGTGGTGCTTAATACAGACTTCACAGCACCTCTCTGCCCGTGCTAGAGATGAGCTCTGCTCGTTGCTGTTGCCAACTGCCCAGGTTTAACCCAAGGCGTGCTAGCTTGTGACTGTCATGCAGCCCCGTGCAGGGCTGCAGAGGGTGCTGTCTGCTGCACACGTGGAGTCTGTGCATTGTGACAGGCACTGGGCACATGCAAGGAGGGGAGTGAAGCGGGATGCATCCCTGAAGCTGGGTGGTGAGGAAGAAGATGGATTCCCATATGTGCTGCTGGCTGACTGGGGGTGGCGGGGCATGGGAGGGTTTTGGAGTTTCTCTGACCCCTTGAGTTTGTAGCGGATGTTTTCAGATGTTCCTCTGGGTCAGCTCCCCATTCCCGTGAGCTCTGCTGGGGTGGAGGTACAGCAGTGAGCCTTGTGTCATAGGGCTAGGAGAAAGCAGGGGACCTCTTTGACATCTGGCACAGTCAACTCCATCTCTGGCCTTTCCCAGTCTCCAAGATAAGTACGAATATGTGATCTATTTTTAATTCTTATTATTTTTTCATGAAAAAGTCTTTCTGTTCCCAAATGTCACTGGCAAGGCTGCTCTGTGCTCTTCTTGGACACATCCCTGTCACCATGTGTCTTTGCCTGCTCTGCCACCATGCCCCACTTGGAAATCTGGAAGTAACTGTCTTGCAGTGAGGACAGGCAGTGGTAGGCTGCAAGAGACTTTCTGGCTGGTGTGTAAGGGAACAGGGAAGGAAGCACACGGATCATGCCCAGGTAGGGGACGAGATGCCCTGCTGGGGGAGAGGCTGGAGTTCTTCTCCAAGTGGAGCAGCAGCTGTGTAAAATAAATTAAATAACTGGTATGGATGGAGGTGAGGTGTGTGTGCATGTGCCTTTGTGTGTGTTTCTGAAATGTGAAAGAAGTTTTGTTTTGTTTTTGTTTTGTTGGAGTTTTTTGTTGGTTTTGTTTTGGGTTTCTTGTTGTGTTTTGGTTGGTTTTTGTTTGGTTTTGTTTTTCATTTTTAAAGCTGCTAAGTGTGTGTGTGTGTACCAGACCTTCCTGCTCCCTCTTGGAGAAGTAATAAACACAGTCACTCTGTAGCAGTCCAGTGCAAGCAGGCAAAGAAAATGGTTTGTTCTCCTCTTTCCATGCATGGTGCTTTGTCAGCTTCTGGGTTCCTGTGTGTGGGGCGGGTGGCCCGTTGAGACCATGGTTCAGGTATGTGCCTCTGTGTGTGCAAAGCTTGTCCGCTTCTCCTCTATTCTCTCCTTTTCCCCTGCTAGGACCTGCTCAGGGCTGCTCTGAAACATGACAGTTGGCAGGTGGACCTAAGAGAGAGCCTAGCAGAGAGAGTCATAGCACAGAGGAGCCGCTTTCTCCCTTCTCCCTGTACTGGTAGTAGGGATGGGGCAGCAGGGTGAACTGCTCCTACTGTCATTGCTCATCTGGCAAGCCTGTGTCATGCTGGGCAGATGAAGCCTGTACTGGAGTAAGGTTTTTTTTCCTTTGTCAGCCAGGACATCTCGTTGGCCACTCTCATTTCAGTGCACAGGAAAGCAGGCCTCCAAGGGATTGCAGAGATGCTGCTATCGTCATACACCTGCAGAAGATCTGCTGTCCAGCCTGTCCCACCTTAAGGGGGAGAGAAAATAGCAATACTTCCCTGCAGCAGCAAAAAGGAGAGTCCAGCCTTCTGATGGGGATCCTTAGTACGTGACACACACTGGCAGAGTGTATCAATGCTTTTACAGGCTAAAAAGGAACCCAAGGCCTTAATACCCTCTGTTAGTGTTGGGAAGAGTTGTGTTATTTCTGTGAAATGAAAGTGTGATGAACAGTGGATCTTTCATAGCAAAGATTTTGAAGTGGTTAGAAGGAGGAGTTGGGCTGTACACAGCTGATAGCAACCCAGCCGCTGCTCCTTTGCACTTCTCGGTGCCCAGCTTAATACCTTGCTCTTCATAAGAGTTTCCGCCCTTGCCAGGGTGGGCAGACCCTGGCCCCATGGCACTGTGGGGCACTGTTTTGCCCTGGTGGCTAGGTAACAGATAGCAACGTGTGGCTATTTCTGCCTGTGTGCAAACCACTGCTGGGTGCTTTTAAGATCCAGGGGTGGCAGGTTCAATTTCACACCCATGACCCATCTGGCTATGGAGTTATGCTTTCATGCTGTTATGTTGACAGAGCAAATTTCATGTCTGCTTATCATGAAGAGTGTTTTGGGACTTTGACTACATTGGACACGTATTTGTATTTCACTGATAAACCAGAATTTTTCCCATCCAAAATGCTTGTACATGTGCTACTGTTGTTGTGGAATCCTTGCCATCGTGTGTTGTACAGCTATGATGTTGCGTCTGTCCCTTTACCATCCTGGTGAAGAGCCAAAAGTCACACAAACTTGGCAGGCCAATAAAGCACGGCAGAACCAATGGCAAAACGTGCCCGTTGTTTCTCCTTTCTTACCCAGGTATGTACTCCGCAGGCTGCTTCCTCTCCAGGTAGGGTGGTGCTATAGCAGATTGCCTGCGACTCCGTTTGCTCCATAGATGACTTGAAGCTTGTGACTCAGCCCCAGTGGGCCGTAACACGATTTGTTTCTGTGTGTCTAGAGAGTGCCAGTGAGTGAACCTGCTCAAACTGAGAGCTTCCCCACTGGAGAACCACGGGTTGGCTGAACCACAGCCTGATAGCAGTGTTGACCAAAGGGTCACTACACACTTGGGGGTCCTTTGCCTTGGAAGATAGGTGCTCCACAGCTGTGAACCTCTCAGTGCTGGATTGTTTCTGAGGCTGGAGCTTTTCTTGAACACCAGTTTTACATGTAAAAGATGTTTTGGGTTTTTTTCCCTCAAAATTCCTAGTTGGGTGAGGTCCTCTGTGGAGACCAGAGTGTCTCCTTTTGTTGGACTGTGTTGCGGTAAAGGTGTCCTGGGAGTTCTGGCCAACAAAGCAGCAGCTTAATTTTTTGCCTTTTAAAATAAGCCAGGGGTTATTGAAGAAATAATCTCCATAGTCCTCCCCTGGGCTGTGGGCAGCACAAAGGAAGGCCTGCCCAGAGCTGCCTGCAGGTGTTTGGTCAGTTCAAAACTGCTGCCAGAGGCAGATCTGGCAGGCTGCAGACTCTTCTTTCCCCACCTTTACCCCCAGAAATAACTTGTAAGGACGTGTCAGAAATCTCCAGGCTTACAGAGTGAGCACATCTCCCTTTTCCCCAGCGCCGAGGCAGTGGGCACCTTGCCACACTGTCTCACTTCACGTTTTGTGTGTGTAGCCAGAGCGGTTAGCCAGTCCGTTTGGGGGATGGGGTGGGGGGCTAGGCTTTAGCATGGCATCTGGGGGAGCTGGCAGGGCAATCCTCTCTGCCACAGCTTCTCCTGTGTGATCTTGGGCAAGTTGCTCATCTTTGACTCTGTTGGGGATGACAAAGCTGCTGTATGGGGGGGAAGAGGGTTGCAAGAAGAGCTGTCCTGCTTTCTCCTCTGGGGAGCTGGTAAACACTGGCTGTAGGAAGTGTGTAGCCTGAGGTAAGTAGGAGGAAAGCGTGGATAGGGACATTCATGTAGGGCACACCATGTGCATGGCCCTTTGCAGAGCAGTCTCCTTTCTTTCCTATGGTGCATGGGCCGCTCTGGGTGAGTACCAGTGGAGGAGGGGTACTAGTGCCTTCTGAGGAAGGGGCAATTGGTCTGTCCCACAAAACATCAGCATAATAAAAAGGCAGGTGGGGAAAGAGAGATTCAGCTGTGAGACCAAGTGGAGAACAAACCACAGAAATGAAAGCTCTGGCTGGCTAGAGGAAGAGTTCAATTTGGAGCACCACCATTTTTGATAGATTTTGTTGCAAAGGGGAAAGCATCATCAGTGATGCCTTCTTGCATGAGTTAAACGAGCTGAACTGAGAAAAGCAAGCCCTGTGCTCACCTCTGTTCAAGCCTGCCAGTGGGGCACTACAACTGCATGGTGTGGGGCTGCAAGAGCTCCAGCCTTGCCTCCCCAAAATGGTCTGCGGAGGTGGCAGGTGGTTGAACTGGGGCTGGTCAAGGTTCCTGGGTCCTAATCACATTCTTCATCCCTTCTCTTTTCAACTTCCAGGCGACTCAGAGCAAAAAGCCCCTGTTGAAGAAAGGGTCAGTGCTAGGCAGTTACCTGCTGGACGACAAGCCAGTCAAACGGTTAGACGGGCGTCTGTGTTGTGTTCGTGGTGTCGGTCTGTGCCCACTGGAGTACCCTGTCAGTCAAGCTGTGTCCTGTGTCTAAGTTCTCCCACCTTGGTGCTGGCTGGTTTTGGGAGCATGGCGGGGCTGGAGCTTGACTGTGGCTCTAGCTGCCTCTTGGCACCAGGTGGTGTTGGCTCAGTGTGAAGCTGAGGATGCTGTTAGCTAATTTCCACAGGGGGGTGACCCCTCCTCGGCTGCTTCTACATGCAGCAATGGGTGAGCAAACCTAAGTGCCATCAGAAGCTGTGGGGGTGTTCATGGGATGGGAGTCACGAAGGCTGCCTCTGACCAAGTCAGGCAGCTCCATTAAAATGACTGGATCATCTCCCAAGTGTGCCAGTTCCTCCTTGGGCAGAAATCCTGTCCACTGGCACCTCATGCCAGAGCACATATCCTTGGGGCATGGGAGAGGGCAGGAGTTGCACAAGGCTTGTGTTCTATCTGGCAGCCAAAAGCCCCAAGGAGAGGGCCCAGCTCCAGGTGGGTTCATCCTGCCCATCTCCCTCCACACTTAATGAAGAATTGAGCTTCAGGCTCCTGGGCTCATGGACTGATGGAAAACTGGGTGGAGCGGGGCTGATTCTTGAGCCCAGCCTGGGAGGTTGCTTGGATAGGTCTGAGGCAGAGCTCTTTCATGGCTGTGTGACTGGCAGACGTGCTATCCATGGGGTCAGACAACCAAGTTCTCCCATCTTCCGCCCCAGCTATTTCTTGAAAAGATCCTGCTAGCTGCTGCTGGCATAAACCCACCGGAAAGGCTTAACAACAGGTGGAGAAGTCTGGCGGTGAGGGTGATGTGAGGAGGGGAGAAGTATTTGTTGGTCCTGTCTCTGTCCCAGTGCTGTGTCACACCACATTGCTTGAGAAACATGAATAAAATCCATTAGATCTGGAGGCACTGTTCAGAAAGTTTTTTTTCCCTACTCCCAAAGAGGCTTTTGAGTCTCAGCCCCTCATTGCTGTGCCTCCTGCCAGCCCTGGGAGATGGGGGCCATTCCCATGAGCCTGTGAGGATGTATCTGTTTTCCATGGGGAGAGGTTCCACCTGGCCTGGCTCTGGGCTGGCATTTGGGGCAGATGTAGGGAGGACAACCAGGAATGTGAGCTCCCTTTCACGGAAAAAGTGTAGGCATGGCAGCAGGTGAATTTTGTAGCCCTGGTGAGGTGTACTCGCAGGAATGAGAGAGGAGAGTTGTTGCCTTGATTTCTGCACTAGTAGCAAGAGAAAAATGTTGCAGAGAGGTGGGATGTGCTGCCTCTGAAGAGATTGACTGTAGTAAGCCTCTTGTCTCTCTAATTTGCTTCCAAATGCAATCTGGTGGGCAATGAAGGCAATGGAGATACCTGTGGTGGATAAAGCCCTTTGAGTTCTAAGCCTTCTCACTCCCTTTGTCTAGTTCTTTAACCATAGAAAGTCATCAAGGCAGAGCTGAGATGCTGCCTTGCTCCTCAGCAATGATTCCAGTAGTGTAAGTTGTTTTTTCTAGCTGTTCTTCTGAACGCTGTTCCTCCACTTACCACGTCAGTTCTACCCCCAGCGAACAAAGTGTGTTAGCCTGCTCTTGTGTAGGCACAGTCATTGCACCACCTGCTCCCCACTACCACAGCTCGGGCAGGGGTCCCGGGGATTTCTTGCTGTTGAGAGCGCAGCGTGGCTGGTTGGAAGCTTTATAAAACAAACATCTTTCGGGTCCTGGCTCCCTTACCTCGGGCCAGGGGTGGATGCAGGCCAGAGCAGAGCCAACACCAGGCAAAGTGACCCTGGTGTGAGCATGCTCGCTACAATTAGCGCACCTGTGGCAGGTTTCCGCTGCCTGGACTCCGTAAGACCCTGCTCCAGCCGTGTTCGGGAGGTGATGGGGCGGTTTCCAGGCGCAGGGCCGTGTGCCTTCAGCAGAGGGCAGTACGGGTGTGCGCGCTGCTGACGGCCCCCCGAGGACCATCAGCCAGCCCCCGCCCCGCTGCCTGCAGTCAAGACCCTTTTCACTGACCTTTAAACCTTTGTTACTTCTTTTTGTGCTGTATTTGGTAACAAAAATAGAGGGGGGGGGGGTTGCCTTTTTTTTTTAATGTTTTTCCTGTTGCCACCTTTGTATGCTTTGCCTCATTTTTCAGTACTGAGGGAAGTGGGAGGCAAAGAATGCTTGAAAAATCCAGAAGGTGGGAATTTTTATTAAAATTAATTAAATATATGTCAGCACATATGAGTACAGCATAGGTCAAGTGAGCAGTCTCTCTTTCCCTAGGGGTGCTGCTGATGCCTTAGTCACAGGGAGTATGGGGAGTGTATGTATGAAGTAGAGTTCCTGCAAGCGTTGCATATGCACTAATTGGATTGCATTGGTTGTTCTGGGAACTTGCAACCTCCTCCTTTTCCTCTTCCCCTCCCACCCTATTTGTGGTGCCTGTGCGCTTTAATACAGACAGCTGTCCTCTGCGGACCTTCCCTTCACTTTCCCGGTGGATGTGGCAGCGGAAGAACCCAGCAGAAAGAACTGTAAATACTTCCCAGGCAACGCAACATGGCTGAAGACAGGAGAAGGAGGCAGCACCAACTTCGAAGAGAAGAGCAGAGACAAGGAGAGATGGTCATTGGCAGCAGATGCTGAGTGGTTGAAGATGACTTTGATGGGTGATGCTGACTGTAGAAAAAATGCAGATGGATTAGATGATGCTCCATTGCCTCCTAGAGGACAGCCTGTTGGCACCGAAACCAGGGTGAGTCTAATTACTTGGGGTTCTTCCTCAAACACCAGCTACCAGGGACTTGAGGGTTTCTGACTCTCTTCCCGTCTACCTCCAGGTCCATAGGTTTATAGTGCAGGGGTCCAATGCCTAAATCAAAGCACAGTCTGCAGCTGGGCTTTTAAAAACTGCATCCCTTTCTTCCATTGTAGCTCCAGGCACTAGAACCAGCCAGCTGTTCGCCAGACCGCATCTTTAAAGTGGTGTTTGTAGGGAACTCCGGTGTTGGGAAGAGTTCCTTCATCCACCGCTTCTGCTATGACAGGTTCTTGGCTGACCTCAATGCAACCATTGGTAAGTAATAGGGTTCCTGACTCATCTGGCTAAGGGTGGGAAAGTCAGCCTGGACACATGCTTTTTGCCTGTATTTTAGCCCAGCTAAAGGTAAAGATGGTCCCTTGCCCAATTTTGAATCAATCTTGCAATTTCCCTGAACTAAATAGTGTTGATCTTGGCCATCTGCCTTGCAATGGCAAGCTGCTCTCTCCCCATCCTATCTTATGATCATTGTTACCTTCCTGACAGGTATCGATTACCAGGTGAAGAGTCTGATAGTGGATAACACCCAGGTTGCCTTACAGCTGTGGGATACAGCTGGACAAGAAAGGTAAGCAATTTCTGTGAGGATGCCCTACTGCCAGACTCAGTGTAGGAAACGGGAGGAAAGGGAAAGAGTGCGTGCACCTGGTTTCTGTCTCTGGGAGAATTGTTAGCTGCTGCAACCTCTCTGGTCCTTCTGAAGCTATTCCAGTGCTGAACCTGCAGCAAAGGTCTGTTTTGGAGATTTCTAGAAGCTGTGGCTGCGAAGCGTGGCCTGAAGAGACAGAAAAGTAGTATTCCATGTGTCTGACCTGCATGCTTGTGGCTTCAGGTAGTCTATCCATAAATCACTGTATGATATGGGGTTCGAAGCTCCTCTAGCCCTCAAAGCTCTCCTGCATCAGCTTGCTTCTTGGAAAAGCTGCAGGACAGGGCTGCAGATTAGGATAGAAATGAAGGCTCTGGATAGACATCCTGTTCTCAGATTCAGTTGCGCTACTGCGGTCCCCAGCTGCTCACCCCCATTTGCTATTCAGAGGGTGGAAAGGAGGGTGTGAACCTTTCCAGATGTGACTCAGACAAAGCCAGCTGAATTAGCTTGACCTGTGATTTGAAGTACCCTGCTGGACTCTGTCAGTGAAGTTATTGGCCCCTTCCACCATCCCTTCTGCTGACAGACTCATGGAAATGATAATCCTTGATAGGTGGGCAGTGTAGCTTTTTGCGACAGTGAATACAGGTTCCTCATCTCAAGGCCTCTAGTTTCAAAAGCATGGGCTGTCACTGGATGTTACCAGCATTGTTGGTGAGGATCAGAGTAATAGAGGACACACTTGACCCTCATCTGCTACTAGAGACATAGGCCCACCACTACCGTCATGTAAATTATTAGACTTTATTTAGGATGCACTTGGAAGCTGAAGATGAAAAGCTATTTCAAGGGGGCTGTTAACCTCAAGAGCCTGGCAAAAATAAGTACTGGGTATTTTGGGCTAAATACGTTATGCAGGCAGCCGAGGTCATGGGAATATTATAATCCTGAGCTGTGCCAAAAGAGCAATGATGCCGTCTACCGCAGTCAGCTAGACCATGCAGACCTGGTGGGAATGTAGGAGTACCTATTGAAAAGCAAACTATTTCTTCCAAAATCAAGCTTCATGCTGATGAAATAATGATTTTTGAGGGGACTCCTGTAGCTATTTTAGTGCTGAAGCTGAGCAGTAAGGAGAGTTGTTATGACATGAAGTGTGACATTTTACTGAGGTGAGATTGCATCAGAGGCCAAATTCAAGATATTGTCTCTGCAGAAGGACCTTTAGGGTAGGCCCCTGCAGCATTAGCAGGTCTTAGACATGTACTTGCAAGAGAGAACTTGGCTCAATGCTGATACTGAATAGGAGACCTGGGAAGAAGCAAAAGCTTTTCTTTCTTCTAGAGGAATATTAATTATTTCTAACTAGAGGTGTCCAACTGTGATTATCCTATGGAAGAGAGAGAGGAACCACTTGGAGCGTGCAAGGAGTGACTTCCTGAGACGGGTGCATGCTACATTTGATGTTTCTTCTGGAGCATCTAGCCTGTCCTGTAGCTCCAGAGGTGTGCCTTGACTGCCAAAAATAGAGTTTGTGCTTTCTCAGTTGGGTAGTTGCCAGAATGTCATGCCCTTACTGTGGTGAGAAAGAACAGGCTTCAGGCAATCATCTGAAGAGTTCAGGAGGGTCACTACTTGCTGTAGGTTTTCTTGGCTCTTAATAGAATAGGAGAGCTTGTTATCCTGTGCAGGGCTGAAATACACAGCTCTCCAGTGAGATCTCAGTATTTGTGTTGCATTTAATTTCATCAGTTTGTAATCAGTGTGGTTATATCATGGCCTTGTCACAAACTGCTTACAGATTTTACGGTTTGGGTTTTTTGGGTTTTTTTTTTTTGGTTGGAATTTATTCCCAAAATACAAGTCTGTGGTTCTAACTGGTACCCACAGGACACAGTAGGTGTCTGGTGGGAGTTCATCCTGGAAATTGTGTCTAACTGCTGATTTTATGTATGATGGCATTGCTTTATAGATTCAAAACTGGAAACAGACTGTATTGAAGCTAAGATGTTAATTGCTGTTTTGGCAGCACTGCGGCAGATATTATGCATGCCTTGTTTATACTGTGGTACAGCTTAGTCTCCCCATTCTTCCAGACTCTAGAGAAAGGTCATGGCTTTTCCATCCATTTCCCTTTTTATAGGCAATTACCTTTTCCTATCCCACCTAAACAGATTCTTCTGTTTCTTTCCTCCTGACCTGCAAAGGTCTTCCTGCCTTCTCAGCACCATGTGTTTGGAAAGACTCCTGCTTACCCATGGCTGCCTGACCTGCCTCAAAGGTGCAAGGATCTGACCTGTCTGTCGCCAGTGTGTACGCACCAGCCCCAGGGGACACATCTCACATACAGGGGCTGCCAGGCCTTGCAGAGAGCCTGCACTAAAAGACAGATAATCCCATTCTGCTTCTGGTCATTACACAGCTGTGGTTCTGAGAGTGCCTTTGGTTTCATTTGGGCTCAGGTTTCGGAGCATTACCAAGCAGTATTTCCGGAAGGCGGACGGGATTCTGGTGATGTACGACATTACGGCTGAGTGCTCCTTCACGGCGGTGCGGAATTGGATGAGCAGCGTCCAGGTGAGAGTGAGGCCTTGGCTTTCTAATGCCGGTGGTGCTGCCACTGCCTTGCTCCAGACCAGCTCCAGCAGTCTGTCTGGGAGCGATGTTCTCTGACGCCCCAGGAGGGCCTACTGACCATGGGAAGATGAATTATCAAAGCAGATGCTATGGGTACTGCCTGTGGTAGTCAGTTTGGGACCAGGGGCTTCTTGTTGAAGATACCAAAGCCAGTGGTAGCCCATTAAATGAGAGAGGGCTGTTTCTATGGCAGAAGATGGTGGGACCTGCCAAAACAGTAATGTGTGTTTGTAAGCAGCCCATGTGCATTGGCCATGTTTCCTAAACATGGTCACATCACACCTGTGCTCAGGCAAGGAGATCTCCTGATGTCCAGCCTACGCACAGGAAAGGGAGACGGCCCTGGTGCATTTAGGCTCAGACCTGCAGCATGCATGCATAGCGCTTCGCGTGATCACGTCCTGACTCTGCTTTGAGATTTCTAGATGAGATTGAAATATTAGTAATAGCTTTTTTTTTTTCCTCATTTGCTTCAACTTTTAACAGTTGGGTTTTTTTTTCCTTTTTTATTTGGAGACTGTGTATTAATACTGTAATCTGCCCCCCTGCTTTTTATTTTCAAACTCTCAATAAAAGCATTCATCTGTGGCTTGTATCTGCTAGCAGAGACAAAAAATACCTGTCTGTATAATTTAAATAAGTTGTGTGTAGATGACTCAGAGCTGAAGGGAAATTGTCAAGGGTGGTTTTGTTTTGGTTGTGCTGAGTCTCAAAAACCAAGATCTAAGTGAAATGAATAAGCATAGGTTGGAGGTTTCTAATATTATTAACTTCCACAGGCCTGTTGGCAAAAAAAAAAAACAACCCAAACACCACTTAGCTATTTCTTTGGACTCTAAAAGATGAAAGGTTAAGATTTTCAAAACTAACCAGCCTCTGAAAATCAGGCTCCCTTCAGGAAGGTTAAACTGAGCACACAGAAAATCAAAGCACCTGAAATCTGTAACTTTTAATAATCTCTCTTCTTTTCCTTTCCACATCTTAGTATTTATCTTGCTTTGAAGCTGTTCAGGTACTGTAAGTTATCCAGGGCAGTCAAGTTTAGAAATAACTTGGAGCCCCATTCTGCAGTCCTTACTCTGGTGATGTTCTAGTGAGCCAGTGGAACTAGAGGGAGTTTTATCAAAGGTAATGGGCTCCAGGAATCACCTAGGAATAACAGTTCCTACAGTGACTCTACACGAGTTGAAAGTTGCTTAGCTTGCTTGGCCAGTGGATTTTCTGCAAGGGATGGTTGAGTTTAGGACAGCACATCAGACGAATAGTACCGCACATACACACAAAAATTATTCAACTTAATAAGAAGCTCTGCCTGAACTTAAATTGCAAACAGCCTATGGGGCAAACTACTTTCCTTTAGGCTTGTTATTTCCCAGAGTGGAACACATATCCTGACTCCCCTCTCTCAGCATCCCAGCTGTACATACCAAATATTTGAAATACGTTCTGTAGTTTAAGCTTCCTTCCACAAATCCCTGGGGCTATTTGAAGAATGGCCCTTTAATGAGCTAAAGGGCCTGATCCTGTTGCCACGGAGGGTCTTGTTTGCATGAGCTGAAACAGGATCTGCTCAAAGATATTTCTCTGCCTCAGCTGAGTCTCTAGCGTGCTTTACTCTGTTTCTTTTGCAGGAAGGTATAGAGGATGGAGCTGTGGTCTTTCTGCTTGGAAATAAAACGGATGCTGCGCAGAGAGAGACACGGAATGTGCCCAAGGTGGAGGGGGAAAGGCTGGCGAAGGTGTGATTCTGTGCTCTGCTGCTAGACCCACTCTGCAGCCCCCCTCCAGCTGTGAGCAGGGCAGCCTGGCTGGCAGGAAGCCCTTCTTGGAGCCATTTCCCAGTATCATATCTTCCCTTTCCCCCCGCCCCGTTTCTCCAATGCAAACATGTACCGATATCCCTCTGGTACCAGGGAGGATGAGGTGGTGGCCAGCATGTGGCAGACAATGGCCCCTGAGGCATGCTCATGTATTTCTCTTGAGGCTTGATGCCTCCTTACAGTGATGCTCAGTCTTTCTGAGGGGAGCATGCATGGCTGTTTTGAGGACTCCCCTAATGCACGCTCGCAAAACCGTCCTGCCTCCTTTCTCACTCCCTGCATGCCCACTGATACCTTGGCCTCTGGGTGGGAGGATGCAGGGTTTCAGAGGTGTTCCTCATCTTCTGGACTCCGTAACACAAAGATAAGAGAATCCAAGTACCCTGGGCAGATGTTTTTTCTTCCCAAATAACTCCCCCAGTGTTCCTTTTTGGACACTCTGGCTGGGCCCCCAATGCTGGGTTGGTGAGCAGGGCGTGCGCCCGAGCAGGGTGGTAACAGCCACCCTCCTGGCCCCCCACTGCTCTCGGCAGAGTTCCCAGCGATGAGGGTGGGCCAGCTCCCGGGGGTGTGGGTGAATGGTGGGGGAGAACTGGCAGCCAACATGGGTGCTTGCTGCGCTCTCTGGCAGGAATACAAGGCTGTCTTCTACGAGTGCAGCGCGATGACTGGCTATAACATCATGGAGCCCATGCTGCACATGGCCAGGTCAGTGACCAGGAGCAGTCACCCTGGGATGTTTCCCCAGCTGTAGGTGATTGGTGTGGGCTCTCCTGGGGAATGGGCAAGAAAAGGGGGTTGTCAGACTGACTTTCTGCCATGTCACAAAAAAGACCTGGAGCAATGTGCTCTTCCCCCTGACTCCAGGTCCTTGTCTTCTGTGCCTGGAGAGCACCAAGTGCAGACTGGACGTTATCGCATGCAAAGCTTCATCTGGCAGAGCTGGCTGTTGAAAGATTGGGAGTTTAATTTGAATATTTCATCACAAAAACCTTGTGTACTATCCCAGATTTTAAGTTGGCGTTTTCAGTGTGAAGTCTGCATGCATCTCTAAGGGTTTTTTCTTCCTTATCTTATTAAGCATTATACAGAATGTGATATTTTGGTGGCAATATTTTTAAAGGGAGATAAGACACTTTGTAAGGCTGAAAGAAGTTTGCTCCAAGACTTTTAGTTTTTAAAAAAGCAAGTAGTTTTGAAAAAAGTCTTTGAAATCTTGCAAGAAAAATATCCTTTTGTTTTCTTTTATCCCTTCACCTCCTGCCGCATCATCTCTGTTAAATTCAGAGCAGGACTTAGCTGTTCATTAACTGGGATGATTTACTTACTAGCCAGGTAAACCATGTCTCCCGTAGCATGTGCCTTCAGCATGCTTTATTGCCATGCTGCTGCCCAAGATGGCCCGGACAGGTGAAGCAAATAGCCTGGGATTCTGCCATCAATGATGTGGGAGCTTGGGAATAAGGCACCACTCACACCCTGGTCTGATGCTCTGACTGCTAAGCCATACTGTCCCCTCTTCTGTGTGTTCAGTTTCTTTCCCCGTTCCCTGGAATTTCATGCTCATTTTCTGTGTGGTTTATCTAGCCCGAATTCCAGACAAGCCTGGTCTTTGGGCTCGTCGCTTTTTACAATCCTAAATGTCCCTGGCTGATAGGGAGCAAAGGGCAGAGCCAAATGCCTTGGCAGGAAGATCTCGGTAACTGGGTTGTGTTCCTGATCTGTGCTGCTTGTTCCAGGTTGCTGACGGCACAAGAAGACAGGCAGAGGGAGAGTGCCCTGCAGCTGGAAGATGTCAGCAGGAGGAAAGGGTGCTGCACATAAGGCACATGGATGTGTCAGCAAGAGACATGTGCCAACACCGTTTCACTAAGCTGGGGTTCCTTTCGAGCAAGCCAAATCTGATGGTATCAGCTCTGCAGAGACTTGGGGAAGCTGCAGCTTTTCCCCATCTGGGAATTTCAAGGCACTAAATCAGGCCAAAATGTGCATATGATCTGCATTGTTCCATTTCCCAGCTCTGCACTCAGCCCTGGTCTCTGGAGGCTTCTGCTTCTTTGGGGGAATTCGGCTGGTCTTGGCTAATAGCACAAACTGGGCCTTCTGTCTGGAGAGGTTGCTTCCCTGTACAAGGATGAAGTCTTGTTCCTTTTCTTGCTGGCAAAGAAGTGGCCTATCAGTAGAGAATGGAGGACATGGTGGGTGCTGTGTTAAATAGAATTTTAGTGTAAGAGATGAAGAAATTATTTTAAATTTGGGCTAGCTCTAGGCAGTGATACATCCATCTCAAAAAGCAGCATCTCTTCTTGGTTCTGTAACAGCAGAGCCCAGCTGAAAGCCTGCTGTGGTAAGCGGGAAAATCTCCACCGGTTCCTGTAAAATCTGGATCAGGCCCTGTATTTACTGTGAAATTTGGTTTGACTTGCCAATATTGTAGCTAACTGATTCCATACGTGGATATAGTATGAACTGATAAAACGAGTCATCCCGATGGCTTTCTTTACTTTGTTACCCGAATGGACCTTGTCACTGTCCCTCTCTTACTGTTTACAGAACAGAGAGCAGTTGCCCTGGGACTCGCAGGCGCTGGCATGTGCTGCTGATTCATAACCCGTTGCGGGAGCTGTGCTGTACATACTAGGGGGGCCATCTATAGCCTGTTTTAAGGCTGAATGCTGCCTGTTTCCTCCCATTCTCTTACCCTTTCCTGAAGAGTCTCCAGCAACTGGGAACTGACTGGTCTGCGGTACCGGAAGACCCCACCCCGCTAGCTTGAGCACAGTGCTTTCAAATGTGCCCGGGCTGGAAGCAGAAGGGAGCTGCCCGTGTGAAACATACCTAGTGAAGCTTCTTCTCTTGCGGCGGCCTCATGCAATAACCTCACTTTCCTGGTGAAGGGCCCGAGAAAGAGCAAGGTTGAACCTGTTCCCATTGGGAAGGGGCCGCCTTGTCACTGAGGAGTGGGGCAAAGCAGGGCGAGGGGAGGAGCGGGCTGAGGTAGGCACTGGCCCCAAAAGCGCGCTTCTCAGCGTAGCTGCCGCTGTGCCTGGGCATGAAGCCCCCGGTGTTCCCTGGGGTGTGACGCTTTCTGTCTGGTAGCTCCGTTGCTCTTAAAGCCTTGTGGGACTAAGTGAGCTTTTTTTTTATAATGCCCTGTTCCCTTTCTTCTTTGAGCCTGTTTCTGTACGTGACTTTGACGTTTTAGGCGCAAGATGCGATACTGCAGCTGTGAAGCAGCTGCCCCCAACCTTGCAGCATAGGGAAGGCCTATATTTATTCACTGTCTTTCCTCTCTTGGGATAAGGCGATTACTCTGAATGTCTGTTTATTGCACAAATTTCTCTGGGAATATCCCATGCAGGAAAAGTGCTCTGAGTCACCTACAGCCCATCAGGGTTACAAAGAATTTCCACGGTTCCTCCCTGTGCCCTTTACTCCTGATAGGAAAGAGGAAGTTTTTCTCAGGAAGAGCAGGATTCCTGACTAAAAGGAATAGCTAAAAGTAATAAGCTCCTGCTCAGTCCTTACTGCTGGCTGGCTGTGGTTCACAGTGTATTTAACTGCAGTAATGCCTTCCAGAGACTGGGGATCAGAAAGTTAGAAGAGGTCCAGAAGGAATCAGGGCTGCTGGTGTGGAGTCTAGAGTAACACCAGCAGTGCTGCCAGTGGAACTGCTCGTGTTTGCAAGAAACAGTGTTTGGGAAGGGAAATCCTCTCTGTTTTCAGAAAGCACCTGTAATCTGAACGCAGACATGGCTTTCTGGCTTTCTAGCCAATGTGGGCATGGAGGAGCACAGACATTGCCACCCGTCGAATAGGTCAAACCCACTACCTGAGTTGGGGGAGCTGCTGTCAGTGATTCCTCTGCATCATGCTCCAGTCGCAGGTTAATAAGGAGTGGCGCTGACTAAGAACTGGCATCTTTGGTCAGGGCACATCAGTAATGCTAACACTTACTTACCTGCAGCAGCAGGATTTGAGGAGTTGCTGCAGAAGGAAGAGAGCAGGAGCCAGCCTGCTAATGTGGTCTGAACGCGCGCCTCCCACACTGTGCACAGCGTACGTGAAAGACAAAGGTGTGAAATACAGCTGACACACAAATACAGGCCAGTCTATGTATTACCTTTATCAGTGCTGTCATATTGCAACGGCAAGAACTACCACGTGGGTTTTTTTAATGTACAACTTTAAGCATGTTTTCTTAGTGTGCAAGCAGAGTACAGGAAATAAAGAAATGCTGTCTTAAAAATGGTTGTCGTGAGAGATTTTTTTCAGGCGCTGCAGGAGATTCAGCCTCCCTTCTTCAGTCGCTGGTTGTAGTGTGACCTCCCCTTCTTGCTGCTCAGGAAGCGCTGAGCAGCCTGTACCCCATAGTGGTACAAATGGGAGGTTTATAAGTAGGGAGAGAGTTGATCAGGAACCCATGTCTTGGCGGTAGCACAGGTGCAAGTCTTATTTTTTTTATCTCTTTCAAGCAGCCAGAGTCCAGCTGATCAGGGAAGGCAGAGCAGGGAGGAGAAGAAGGGGAGATGCTTCCCCAGTGTCTGGGGGCAGCGTAGCGCCTTCAGAGAGGGCATGTTCTCACCTTGTACCCATATTTGTAGAACTAAACATTTATTTTAATAATTCCCCATGTACCCTTTTCACTAGAGTTAGGAATTTGGTAGCTTTTAAGCACAAGGTGCCCTGGCATGGCTCCAGCTGGTTGTTTGTGCATTACAGAACTAACTCTCTGCAGCTTTGACCAAAGAAATAATTACTCATTTCCTCTACTATCAATTGATAGCACAGTTAGCTCATTGTAACATCTTTTTTTAGCAGGAAGAGGGTGGACTTCTGTTTCAACCATGACAAAGTGACACAGAGTTTGAGCAGGTTGCGCTTGGACAACAGTAGGCACCGGGGTAGGTTTTATTACTGGATGCTCTTTTGTTGCCTCTCTGCACAATATTTAAATGTCCTTTTGGAAGACCCAGACACTTAGAGTCTAGAGGGGCATGTTGTGAGTTTTTAAACCTGTCTGATATCAGACCCAAACTAGACCAGACTTTCCACAAAATTCCTCATTTTACTACATCGCCCTGTTTTTGTCAGAATCTCTCCTGCCTCTGAATGGAAGCCCTGGGAGCAGCCACCCTTTGCACTGCTGGAAACCGTGGCATAAATAAAAAGGAAATAATGGGGATATCCTGAGGTGGCATGAGACGAGGGAGAACGCAAAATAGACTCTGCCTGGGGGCTTATTCCTGCACCGTATTGGCTGCAGTCTCATAGTGGACAGGTGACTTTTTGCACATAACTCTGAAAGTAATTTTGGAATCCTATCGCAAGAAAGTACTCTCCTTATAGCCTGGGAAGCCTTATCCTGGCATATGCAATAGTGCAGCTGTGTATACAATCAGATCTCGGGGCAAAGGTAAAAAATCCAGCTGCTCCGACAACCAGCCACAGTCGCACAACGCTCTGCACCCAGGCAAAGCGACCCCGCTCAGTCTTGCGTTTCACTTCTCTCTTTCATGTTAATATGCTAAGGATAAGCACAACAGGATTAGCCTGACAGCATCTCTTTGAAAAGCCAAAACAGGGCTGAAGAGTGAGCATTAAACCACAGTGTTAAGTTTAAAGCTTTCCCACAGGACAAATGCAGGAATTGCAAAGGTTTAGGATGTTGTTTTCTTCTACCTTCTTTACTCCAGCAGCCTGAACTCCAAGGGACAGTTTTCATTTACACACATTTAATCTGTTCCTGCTATAGGGATCATGCAGTCTCTCACACATTATTTTCTGTCCTGTCACCTTCTTCTGTTTGTGTCTTCATGGTCTTTTTACTTGTTAATTGCTTAGTCCATTTATATATTGTCCAAGTACTTAAACTCCAAGTATAAATGTTATCTCATAGCTCATGCTATACACCTTTAAATGCTCTATTTGGAAATCCCCTGCTCAGCGCCAACAGATCCACACAGTCCTGCAGTTCAGAGCTTCGTTACCTCTTTGAGCCGCTGTCAGTCTGCTCGTTACTTATCTGGCTGTTTATGAGTCAGATAGATAGAAATTTCAGTTGGCACAGCTACAATAATCCGGCTCCAGACTCTTCAGGCCTGCAAGGCATGCTTCATGCACATGTCAAGCCATGTGGCTTAATAAGGCCCTGATCCTGCAAACACAAGTGTAGCTGTGCGCTTCTTCTGAAGTGACGAGTCCACAGGAGAGCTGACCAGGTAAAATTATTTTTTTTCAAGGTAAACACATATCTCCAGTAAAGATATATTACTGCAGTAATAAGCTGAGGATTGGGAGGTGGGGGGTCCTGTGGTATATCTCACCTTCACCTGCAGGCTTTCCCAAGCACACGACAGCCGCGCAGGCAGCAGTTGTGCCTAATCGTGCCCGTTTGCTGACCCAAATCTGCCGCAGCGGCAGGTTACGGCCTTTCCTGTTTGTACATGAAATCTCTGGCCACGGCAAGAAGGCAGCTGTCCCGCACGGCTGCCTACCCAGGACGCCCCAAGGGGGCTGGGGTCTGGGCTAGGGGCCGGTGTCTCTTGTTGCCTCCTCTGCCGCACGCTCCCTGCAAGAAACCTCTCAATGTGCAAGTGTGAGCTGGTCCCCTAAGGCCCTGACTTGGCTCTCCAGCGAAAGCTTAGGTTGGATCCCTGTGGGCTGAGGGGAGAGGTTTACTCATGGGGAAGGATGAAGTGATGTTAGAGTTGGGCACGTGGGCCGCAGAGGTGAAGTGTCACCGTCAAGGCCAACACCCAGGAGGTGCTAAGCCGGCCTTTTCCCTCCCTCCCTGCTCAGGTCTCCGCTCTTCCCACCCACCCCTAAGAAACCGCTCAGCCGCTGAGGCGAGGGGGCGAGGGTCTTTCTTCCCAGCCCAGCCTCTGTGGGGCTGTTTCTTAGCGCAGAGGCGTTTGGGTTGAAGTTGAAATGAGGTAATGGAAGGATGAGGCAATGTGCCAGTCAGGGCTTGATCTTGATTTACAGGATGTTTCATGGAAAACTCTTTAACAAGCAGGTCTGACGCCTCAAAAGAAAAAAAAGAGAAAGAAGCTCCAGCTCGAGTTTGCAGTAACGCGTTGCCTGCGGCAATGGAAACGCCAGCGTGAGGCCCAGGTGGGGAGAGCCAGGGCTCACGGCTACCAGGGGCACGGCGTGGCAGGCTTGCACAGCACCAGCGACGCCGAGCGCTCCGCCGAGCCCGCAGGCCCCGCAAGCCGCCGGATTCCGGGGCGCTTTGCTTTGCAGGAAACGAAAAGCAGCACCGGCGGGAGGCCACGGCCGGGCCGGGGCCGCGCCTGGCTCTGCCCGAGCGCCCGGCTGCCGCAGGGAGGCCCCCGGCGAGGCACCGCCCCGCGGAGTCGTGGCGGCGGCCCCCGCTGGGCGTCGCGGGCTGGGCTGGGCTGGGCTGGGCTGGGCTGGGCTGGGCGGCCGCGCCGCCCCCCCGCCCTCCCTCCGTCGGTGCCGTCCCTCCCTCAGAGCGCGGCAGGTCGGGGCGTGAGGCGGCGCGGAGCGCTCGGGTCCGGCGCGGCTCGCTGCGGAGGGGTGAGGCGGGGCGCCCCCGAAATGGCGGCCGCCCGGGGAGGAAGGAGAGGAGGGCGGGGGGCAGCGGCACGGCGGGGAAGCGCGGTGGGAGAAGGGGCGGGGGGGGCCGGGACGGCGGCGGGTGCTGCCTGCGGCGGCTCCTGACAGCCCGGCCTGGGAGAGGGCGGCAGAGCGCTGCCCTGGGCCCCGTTTATTGCAGCGAGGGTCTGGCGCTCCCCCCGCCCGCCGCTGCCTCCCGGCACGCTGGGCCGTGAGGCGGCCCGTCCCTACCTGGCCGCCGTCGCCGAAGGCCAGCTCTGTTTCGGCACTGCTTTGCTTCCCCGTCAGCGCCCAGCGGCACTGTACAACTTCAGAGGAGCTTGGCTGTTGCATTTTTTTTTTTAAAGTGTTTTAACCTGTTGCGGGGGGGGGCGGGTGTCAGAGGCTGTGCACAGTCAGTGCGTTAGGAAAGGTGTTATGAATGTTGCCGTGATCTTGTGAAACGATATTTATCTCCTTCTGCCTTTTGTTCAGTTACGTCTCCCTGTTGTACAGATAAGGCTTGGCCCTTATGTCGGGCTCGTAGGACCCTTGGAGGCAGAAGAGAGGGAGAGTGCGCCCTTGTTCACCACAAAATCCAGGCAGTGTTCTGTTTCTTTCATTTTCTGGAAGCTGAATGAGGTGGGAAGCTGATGGCGATGGGTTATTGTTGCACTGCGGTGTTGCTTGCCACAAGGAAGCTTTCCCAGTCGCCTTTTCTCTGTGTCATCTCAGGAAGAACATTAACTGCTGTAAATTTTAAAAAATCCTTCCTGAGTCCTTTTGTAATCAACCTGTTGCAGTATTCCATTGAATTTTAGCAATGACATATCTTTATTTCAGCCTACTCTATAGCATCCGCTAAATTACGCTGCTTCACTTCCTTTGGCCTGCTGCGGCCCTTCCTGGCTTGCTCTGAGAGTTCACATGGCGTCTGCTGGAACGTTTGATTAAAATGGCATCACCCATCAAGGTAATGCCCAGTGGTGGCCGTTTTGTTGAAACAGTTTTGAGAGAAGTCTCTTTTGCCAAAATGCGTTTCCTTTGTCATCTGTGAGGCCACTGCCAAGGTTCTTAAGGAAGCTTTTGGTGGGAGGGGATACCTACTGCTGTATTGTTGAGGCTGAAGAGTCTCTTAGCATGTCATCAGTCAGACAAAAGTCCATCCCAGTCCTCCTGTGATTTGCTGCTACCAAAGATGACTGCCTGTGATGGAGAGGGCAGAGCATCTGTCTCTTCTGAGCTGTTGCTGAGCTCAATGGAAACTAGAAAAGTTGAAGTGAAAGTTTCAGTGTATTTAGATTCTCTGAAGGAGTTTGTGTGCCTAGGACAGGCAGTTCCCGATCTGCAAATTGTTGGAAGCTGGGCAATGTTTCGGGTGGCATCACTTACGCTTTACCTGAGGCATCTGGTGACAGGTCCCTGTCAAAGGCATAATGTTGGCTTGCATAGGTGGGTCTGGGTCTGGGTCTAGTTTGCTACAGGTGCTCTTGGGTGCCAGTACTTCGAGTCAGATGTCCTTGCTGAAAGCTTGCTTTGTGAGTCGGAGGAATTGGCAGCTTTTGAGCTCTCCCATGTAACAACTATCCTGAGATCCCACTCTTGCTCTGTAGTTTCCTGATGATGTCTTTGAGTTCCTGACCTGGATGTCTTTCTGTCCATATGCTGTATTTCTGTAAGAAGCATGTTTTATTCCAAACTGTTGCATATATTGATTGGCCTGCGGCTTTTTAAAATAGTGGCTTACCTTCTTGGTGGAGTCCTTCTGCAATGGAGGAGAATGACTCCCCCGGTTGCCTGGTAAAAGTCCTGGCAGGCCCTGCTGTATGTTGACTCCAGTAAACAATAAGAACATGCCTTTTCTATGTGGTTGAGATAATGTCCCATGTATGACATCTTGTTGTACTCTGGAGTCTGAGGTGGTTAGTCCATCCTGCGATATATTTTGGGGGAGCGTAACAGTCAAGTTTTCTTTCTCCCGTCTCGAGGCAGCTGCATTAAAAGAAGGTTTGTGCTTAGTGCAAAGAGCAGAACACTAGGAGGAACTTTGACAGCCCAGTTGGGGCTGTGGCTGTCCTTCTCTTGGATCTAATACAAAAGCCATCTTCTGAGTAAGCAGGGAATACCAACCCAAGAAGATTTTTCTCCAATGCATTAGCTTCCCAGCCCCCTTGTGCAGAAGGGAAGTCTTATGCCAGTTTGGAAGTGGGCAGGACTCCGAGGCTTCCCTTCAAGTACGGTAAGGCATGCACGGCTGAAATCTTGGCTCTGTGAAGGGTATTTTCACTGCAGCCTCCGAAAGTTTGTGTTGATGGGTGTAAGAGATTCTTCAGGAAGGGGGTGGAAGAAAGCTACTTGTATTCCCTTGTCAAGCAAAAATGCTAGGTGGGAGTGGCTGACAGAGTGCTATCTGTCCCCCTTAGGAAGTTTCCAGCAGACGTATTTTGTTATTCCCAGCTAATTAAAGTTGTAGCACAACTCTAGCTGTTCCCATTGCACATGCACAGACCAGGCAACAACTCCCTTGCTCTTGAGACGGCCCTGAAGTGGTTGAATGGTGAGCTGTGTCTCCTCTAGTTGGGTCATCCCACAGGTAAATTCACTCGTTGCTTCTACAAAGTTGGGCTTCTGCTCTAAGGAGTGTGTTGGGCTACTTGTTATGCATAGGAGGAAAATGCGTATTTACATGTATTTGTACATGTAACATCTCTATCACTGGGTATACCTCTATGTGGCAAACTATCCCGTCTGACGTTTCCAGGTGATTTGGTCACTTATAAAGCAATCATGCTGTCCCTCTGTTTTTCTTGTGCCTTCTGTTTAAGAC
Source organism: Platalea leucorodia (assembly GCF_965183815.1). Taxonomy (NCBI): domain Eukaryota; kingdom Metazoa; phylum Chordata; class Aves; order Pelecaniformes; family Threskiornithidae; genus Platalea; species Platalea leucorodia. The sequence continues at coordinate 53,425,036 of NC_138829.1, forward strand.
AGAAGCTAAGAAAGATAAAAGATGGATGGATTGACTCTGAAAAAAAAAAGGGGGGGGGAGCTTTGCTTTTTCTTGTCCCAGTCTACTATTACTATCCCCAGTGGCCTCATCAGTTTTGCTCTTGAAGCCTCCTGAGAAGATGCTCTCTCACTCCCCACCTCTGCTCTCTGCTCCTGGGCTCGACACTGGGTTATCTCCAGCTTTCCCTGAGCGTGAGCACCGACAGCTGAGGTCATGGAAAGCCTGAGGGAGGGTGACTCCTGGAAGTTACAGCTCATCTCAGCTTCCCTGGCTGTGAGGAACAGAAACTTTAGTCTCCCTGGTTGTTTAAAAACCTTCAAGATCCTGAAGGTGAAGACCAGGTCTCCTTCCATCTCGCTTGCTCATCCTGCCTTTCAGACCCTGAACATGATTTTCCTTTTGCCACAGCAAAGCTAAAATGAAATGAACAGTGTCACTGTTCGTAACATCGCCCCATTTTCACATTCTTTTTTGCACATGCATTTTGGCGGAGCTTTCCCCCAGGGTGGTGACCGTCTTCCCAATCTGTGAGAAATGTGCTCTTCCCTGCCACCCCGTGCTTGAAGCCAGGGTGTGGAGGGAGAAACCAGGAACAGCAGGGCTGCAGGATGGAGATGAGGTGTTTTGTCAGTTCTGCGGAGAGCACCTCATACCACCCCTCCCCGTGGCACAAAAAGCATTTGCTGCCAGGCCCTCTTGGCAAGGATCAGCACTGTAATAGCAGCACTGCTGATGGGCATCTCTCTCGCCAGTGCCCTGCTCTGTCCCGCCTGACAGACTCCTCTCTTGTGATCTCAACAGCCTGGCATCCCGGGGAATGGATTCAGTCAGTCCTGCATCCTGGCTGCTGCACAGTAATAAAACCCTTGGCAGAATGAGCAGGAGGATGATTACTATTTTGCACTCCTGGCATTGCATGGCAGAGTAGGAGATGTATTTTGGAGTCTGAGCCACGTTTGGGTATGACCAGCTTGGTCCGTGTTTCTATCCTAAGTTCCTCTTGCTGGTCAGGTGGTTATGGCTCTCCAGTCTGAGCTGGAAAAGTGCTGTACAGCTTGGTAGGTGCATTTCAGGCAGTAGTGCAGTAAGCTCAACACGGGACTGAAAGTGTAGCCGGGTCCTTAGAAGGATGCAAGCAAGAGTAGCTGCCATGACATGCCAGCTGGGGTCTTCGTGGAGTTATTGATATATATATATATTTGTGTGTGTGTATTTCATGCATAGTTTTGATGCCAGCAGTGCTGGACACTGTTGGAGGCAGGATACTGGTTTAGTGGGATAAGGAAGGACATCAGGAATTATGTTCTGTGGAGGTTAAGGGAGGGTCCTTGGCAGCTGTTTAAATTGATTTGGGTGTTGACCCACAGCTGCTGGCAGCAGGGTACAGCCAATTAAATGCAATTTTAATTGTACAGTGAGTTGCACAGTGTGTATTGCCTGCATCCATGTAGGCTGCTGCGGAATCGCTTTTTCTACCTGCTGAGCACGTGTGTAAGAGGTGACTGCATCCGAGTGTGGAGGATGTGGGATGTGGCGCGGCCTCTTAAGAGAGGTGAAAGTGAGATGTATGGGAGGTGCGAGAGCGGCTGTTGCTCAGACCCACAGGTTGTTGCTGGCAGCGGCAATGAGGCTTTGTAAGGAAAAGCTGAGCCAGAACTAGGTGACAAAATGTTTGGCATTGACCGTTGTTTCTTATCTATTGCTGGTAACAGATCTGAATGCAAAAGGAGCAAAGTTCACTTTTCCAACCCAGGTTCTGTTTCCTTTTATAGGAAAAAAAACAGAGCAGCAGGGAGCTGGTTTTAAACAGAGCAGTGGGGAGCTGGGGCAGTGCAAAGAGTTGTGAGGCTCTGTCTAAGTCCCTGTGCTTCAGTGGAGTTTATCGCTGTAGCTGCAAAGTGGAAGGTGCATGCTCCTAAGAAGCTGTGGAGTGGGATGAAGTCTGCAGCATCTGTCCCAGATATCTTTGCCACTGTTGGAGAGGGACAGGTTCAGAGGAGCAAACACCTTCCGGATGTGTGTTGAGATGCTGTGGGAGAAAGATCCGGCTATGCTGTAGAAACGGGTGAGGTGAAATCATGTCCAATACCTCTCCCTGGAACACTTCTGCCCCTATGGGGGAGAAGTAGACAGGAGAAAGACCAAGCAGATAATTACTGTTTTGTACTCCTGGTATTGCATGGCAGAATAAGAGGTGTGTTTTGGGGTCTGGGCCACATTTGGGTATGACCAGCTTGGTCCGTGTTTCTAACCTAAGTTCCTCTTGCTGGTTGGGTGGTTATGGCTCTCCAGTCCGAGCTGGAAAAGTGCTGTACAGCTTGGTAGGTGCATTTCAGGCAGTAGTGCAGTAAGCCCAACACAGGACTGAAAGTGTAGCCGGGTCCTCTATAGAAGAATGTAAGCATAAGTAGCTGCTAGTGGGGGCAGGATACTGGTCTAGTGGGAGGAGGAGGGGCAGACAGGAATTACGCTCTGTGGAGGTTAACGGAGGCGTCCTTGGCAGTGCTTTAAATACAACCGTATGGCTTACCAGCGTAGCTGGAGTATGAACAACGGATTCTTTGGCTCTGTTAAGAGATCCAGTTAAAATTGGGACCAAAAGTGGTTTGAGGTAGGAATTTCTGGGGGAGAGGTTTCTGTCTTGTGTGAAGTGGATCAAGTTTTGAACCTCACTGACCTGTTAGCTGCCAGAGCAACAGCCGTGATGCCTGTGTGGTTGTGTTTTCAGGGAGTGCTTTGACCCTCAGTGACCACCATACTGCAACAATAAAGAAAATAAGGGGGAAGGATGGTTTTGGTCAAATTTATATGCTAACAGAGCCAGCTGGCAGATGCCAGCCACGCTGGCATTTCTGGCATGCCAGCCAGTGAGCGGGACTTCTGGAGTGCCGGATGAGGCAGCCATGAGTCATGGCTTGTGAATGTCAGTATTTCTTCCTAGCTTTGGTGGAATCCAGAAGGGAGGAATTCATATCCCATATCTCCCCCCCACATTCCTCTGGAAACAGAGCTGATTTGTTATTTTTCTCCGTGGTCACTGTAAGCTGCACGCAGAGCTCCCAGGGAGGTGGTGGGCAGCTGTGTGTGCAGTCACAGCGGCGTACGGCGAGCGTAGAAGCCGGACCCACGGCAGTGGCAGGCGCTGCCTCGGAGCAGCCAGCTCTGGAGCAAGAACGGGTCTCGGCTGCGTGTGTTGAGTGCTGTGCGCAAGCAAGGTGCCTATGGGAAAGCGTTGGGCTTCGCGCTTGTGGGTTCGGCTGTTGTAGCATAGAAGGGATGAGTCCAGTCCTGTGTGGAAGTGCAACTTGCTGAGGAGTTGAGCTGCCAGCAAGCTGGAAGCTATGGTTAGTTGCAGGTTCCCCCTTGCTATATGGAGTGGCCCTCTTACATCTTTGTTTCAAGACTTAGCTTAGGTGAGGGATCTGCCAGAGGTGAGATGAGAGATTTGATGTGGTCTCCAAGTTACCTTGTCCACTCAGAGGGTTTTTGGAAGGACAAATTTCCTGTTATCGGGAGGACCTCTTTCTGTATTTGGGGAGGAGGAACTGTCAGGCTGGTTTCTGTGCCTTTGAGTCCCAGTTTGCTGGTTTTTTCCTCCTCCTGAGCAGGGAAAGAGTACAAGTGTCCCGCTGAGCTCCTGTGCTGTACGTGGGGAATGAGGCTGTGCTTAGCCTTGGAGATGGGCTCTGGAGAGCCTAACAAAAGCCTGCTCTGTCCATTGTGCACTGCCCAGGGCTTACCTCCGGTGTGTGCAGTGAGTCCCAAGACAGGAAAAAAGGAAATTTAAACCACTGTGCTTACACCAGGAAAAAATCCTGGTTGCTGACTTCATTGGGCCGTTTGCCCTCAAGAGTTGGTCAGGCGCTGGGGAAGCGTGGATCCTGACTCACAGGTGTGCTGCGAGAAGCCTGGAAGGAGGGAAAAGCAGACACAGGTGCAGAGGAAAAACTTGAGCTTTACTTTGGCTGCATCTGCCTCCATGTGGAAGAAACCCCCCCTGTAGAAAAAAGGGGGTTTATTGTTTGCTACTTCATCAGGAATTTTAACAAGTTTTTAGTAAAAAAAGAAAGGAAGGGGAAGCCAACTTAGATGAGAGCGGTGAGAGTATCCAAATTGAATTGTTGTAGTTATATCAATGCAATTCTTATCAACAGTATATTTACAAGTATGTAAGTGGGAAGCTGGTTTCCCTGTGTATGAAGAGCATCACTGCTGCAGATCAGCAGCATCCTCCCAATTTTGGACATTTATAACCACATCTGGCCTGCCCAGGTCCCCTCCCTCTCCCTGTATCACCCTGACCAAATAGTCTTTTTTGTTTTCCTGCGTCTGTGCACACGGTAGTGGTTATCAAGTCAGATGCTGCTGCTGTGTGCACATGTACCACTGCAGTGAGTTTTCTGGGTGGCAGGAAGGTGGCCCTGACACCAGAGCAGTCAGTCCTGGAACACCCTTTCGTCTGAGGTTGGTAGGATTATTTTCTGTGCCAGAATTGCCCTGGTTACTTCCAGAATAAATTTCAGAGTTTTAGTTCTTCCAAAGCAAGAAGTGACTTTTGTTTTCTGGGTTCCTCTGTCCCTTGATATCCTAGAGGGACCTCATTTTCACAGTGGGCATTTAGTACTGGCCGAAACTCAGGTCAAAGTGAAGGTAGTTACTCGGTTTCTTCAGAAACTTTTCGGCTGTGTTGTTCCTGGAGTTTCTCTGAGTGTTTTTTGCTTTTAATGTTTAAGGACTTACTGAACATCTTAAATAACCTACAAGTGAACCATGCTGTGGACTGCTTTTCCCCTCCTGCTCACTAATGGCATGGGGTGCATTGAGAGATGGATAATGAGCCTGCCCAGCGCCGGATGTTTGCCATGTTTGTGTCTCTTGGACGCAGAGGAAAATGCTCTGCTGCTTTCTGCTGAGCTCAAAGAAGTAGTCTGCTGAATATGTGCCGGTAATGTTTGGAGAGGCTCCCGAGGGAATAAAGCATATGGTTTCTCCCATCTCCTGAAGTCTTCTTGAGTCTTCCTGGTATTTGAGGGTTAATCCAGGGTGTCCCAGAGTTGCAGAACAGACTACTTTTAGCCTTTAAAATTTTAACCTTTAACATAACAGGAGATCAGATGAGATCATATGGTCCCTCTTGACTTGAAAATTTACCTCCAAGGCCGGGGGGAAGCATGGGGAGGATTAAGTTTCAAACTCCTTTTAGGCTTTCCTTTAATGAAGCTTGTTCATATAGTGCTAGGGTAACCTGAGGGTGGGTTGGTGGAGAAATCCCCTGCAGGATTTCCCGGCTTCGTTTGAAGTCCAGCTGGTTTGTGCTGGCATCTGGTAGAGGAACGCTTTTCCAGTTACTTTTTCCTGCCAGCTCTAAATGAAGTGGATGATACGCTGAGACAGACTTGCCAAAATTTCTTTACTGATTATAGCTCTGTACCCTTCATGGAGAGTTGCCCTTTGCCTGTGCATTTATTTGAAGCAGTGGAGAGGACCCGAGCAAGCCCAGCTCCCGGTGCCTCTGCGCGCAGGTGCGTATACAAACTGCTGGAGCGAGGTGTTTCAGGGAAGCGGTTGATGGCTTGCGGCTGAGGGATTTCTTTAGAGCTTGTTGGTGTGTGCTCTGGGGACAGAGACTTCTTTTTATCTTTTCTTCTGCCCCCAGCCTTGGTGAAGGGCCAGCAAGTAATTGCCTTGAGGACAGCCCTTGCCTCCCAGTTATTTATTCACATGCTGGTGCCTCCCTGTCAAGTTTGCAGGCTGGTCTAAAAACAGCTGCGTAAATGGTTTTGGTGGAGTCATTAAAATCTGCTACACAAGAGTGAGGCGGAAGAGGGAGGAATGTTTTATTTTTGGTTGGGGGTTGTTTAATTTTTACTGGAAGAATGGTCCTTTTCAAGGCAGCCTTAAGTAGCATGGCTTGAGCATTGTTTCCAGCATTGCTCCTATAGCAACAGGAGAGAGCGAGCTCCTATGGACTTGGACTTATGGCTCTGGGAAATGAAATGTCATTTAATTTGCCCTTGACTGTGCTTGATATTTGATCTGACTCTAGTAAAGTGTTTTTAGCTCTGGAGAGGAATATAACTCCTCAGAGCGTTCAATGATCACTCCAAAACACCCTCAGAGCCATGGACACCGGGGATATATAAGGATGGATGGTCAGAAGAGACTTCTTGGCCATTCCTGGCACTGCTGTTAGCGAAGTGGGTAATACCAGCTGCGAGAGTGTTCCCACATGAGGTGGCTGTCCTGGGTAGGAAGGGAGGCTCCTGGAGATGTCACTGGTATCTCTCTAGCTGCCATGCTGAGGTGAGAGCTGCGGTCGCCCCATTCTGTGCCTGCACAATCCCTTTTGTGTCGCTGCACTGGGGCGCTGCAGAGTGCATTGCCCCATTCCTCGGACCGCAGGTACCAGCTCCGTTGCTAATACGCTGAGAGGTTTTCTCTGACATGTCTGGCACCAGTCCCAAGCTAATCAGCAACATGGCTGAAGCAAGAAGACCGTTAACCTTAGTTTCCACTGTCAAATCCCTTCTCAGCTGCTTTTAAAATATGATCCTTGTGGAGTTGAAATGGAGGCAGGCTGCCTGGGTGAGATCTGTGGGCTGACTCCAGAGGCTTTTGCTTTGCTTGTTTACACTGCAGAAAGTGCGACCAGGAACAGCCTGCTCAAAGCAAAACAGGTATTGTACAAAAGCTAAAGCTGATGCCAACTTTTTGTGCATTTCTTGCTTTGTGCCGTCTGCAGTCAGGTGTCTCAGGCATGGGCAGGGCAGTGCTAACAAGTAGCTTGAAAACCTCGCATTTTGCAGCTTTGTGTTCTGCAATGGTCTTCCAGAGGACAGAACAGCTCGGCGGATAAAGGATAGATGTTGAGATGCGAGGAGAGCGAATCCACCCCTTCTCTCAGCTGGGAGAGTCACTTGATCTCTCTGTGCTCCTATTATAACATGCTACCTTTTTTTCTTTGTTGGGATGCTTTGAGGAGGCAAAGGGTGTTTCAGGCGGTGAGATTATAGAACACTCTGTCATTGAGAGGCTAGAAATGTACCCCGTGGAGACACACCAGCTGCCTGCCCTCTCTTCCAAAAGCTGCTGCACGTATTTTTGACAGCGGGATTTAAAGTCCCGCGATTCATTCGTGAGCTCGGTGAGGTGAAGATGATGGCCTGCCATGGGATATGCACCTGATGCTGTGGGTAGGTAGAAAATCTACCAGCTTTTAGCTAGTCACCTTTTTAGTGCAGAGATTTGTAGGGTATGAAACTGAAAGTACCTCTGCAATGAGACTGCAGCCAAATTTTGTGTGACTGTGTGCTAGCTACACCACGGCACGTGCTCTTAGGTTAGTCTTCGCCCTGAGCTCAAACTACTGTGTAAAAACCCAGCTATTTGTAGAGAGTGAACAAATGTTCATCATCGCTGCATTATTTGGAGAGCGCTTTGAATTCTTGTACAGAATTGCTTGAATAGGCTTTGTGGGGGCTGGGAGGGTTTTTATCCTCGGGATTTTTAGTGCTTGTTGGCTTGGTCCTAGTACTGACATGGCTACAGGGCAGGGAGGTTTTGTGAGCACTCCCTGAAAACACTGAGGACCCAGTGGCTTCGCTTCTGAGAAGTGAGCTGAAAATGAATGTAATGAATAGGAAGGTAATGAATAGGAAGGGATCAAGCGGAAGGCTGATTCTGCACAAACTGTTTTGTTTAGAAATGTGGTTTAATGCTACTGGTAAGTTCTCCAGTGCAGACAAAGCACTGCTTTAAAAAAAAGAAAACAAAACCCAAACAAAAAATCCCACAAACCCCACAATGCCCATGAACAGAGTTGGGAAAATGGAATTTAAAATACCAGTAGCAGACTGCAGTGAAGAGTTTGCCTTGTCTGTTGACTAACCCTGACCTATCGGAACTATTGTTCCTCGTCATGGCAAACCCTTATTGCTATGAGCTCTCTGCAAACACACGCCAGGCACTGATTTCTGGTGCTTTGAGTGAGAGAAAAGAGACAGTTATTGTTCCTCTCCTCAGTTCAATGACTAGTGAAGTGGTTCCTGTGTATAAATAGCGTAAAGTGCTTTGGGATCCTTCAGGATAAAGGAGGCCTTATGAGATACAAGAGGATGTTGTTTGACGCAGAAGGAGTTCCCGTTGGTCATGCAGTGCGTGCTGGTGTCTGGCCTGCCTTCCAGCTCCCGATGGGGACTGGGTGCTTGGAGGGACTGTTGGCTTCCCTGGTTATCCACTTCTGGGAGCAGCAGACAGGGGCTTTCTGCTCTCAGGATGTGGCTGGCTGCATATGTTTTGTTAGGACCAGAAAGCCCTATGAAGGGTTTTTTGTTTGCTTTGTAGTGGAACAGTGCTAGAGCAGACACAGGCAGGCACGCTCGATCACTCTTTCTTTCTCTCTCACTCTTTCTTTTTCTTAATGGTGAAATTGATTTTACACTGAGGTCCCTTTTATCCTCAAGGATCCCGAAGCCAGCCATCACCTTGCCCAGGACTGACTAACTCCTTCATAAAATGCTTAATTTGCAGGTATGTGTGTGGTGCTGAACATGTAAATCCTTGCTGAGTTTGAAATTTATGCCCGTTGTTATTTATGCTTCAGTAAGTCCCTCCCCTGGGGAGTAAACAGTCTCGAAAAAATGAGCAGAAGGGCTAAGTGCTCTTCTGAGAGACAGCTCTTATCTCAAAGAACGGGTGGCTCCTCAGGTGTATTAGGCACACAATTCCTCGCTGAATACCTGACTTTCATCAAAATTAGCAGGAGTTAAGTGTCTACATCTCTCCTGAGGAGTCTGGTCAAAACGCAGCAGCTCGAGCCAGGGTAGAAGAAAGGAGGGATTTGGCAAGCGTCCCGAGGGCTGACAGCAGGACTATAATGCGCCTATGGAGATGATGCCTAGACCCAGAAGGTGTTGAGGTGAGATCCTCCCAAACTCCCAGGATGGGATCTTGCTTATCCTCTCTAAATTCTTCAGAAAGGTGCTTTCCCAGTCAAGAGGTAGGGCCAAGCAGGGTCTGCCAAAGATGGCCAAGAGATCTTACTTCTTGTTGAATGTAGGTGGCTTTCTAAGTTGTCTCCACCTCTCCCACAACCACTGTGCATGTTCCTGGTAGGAGCAGGTGATGCGGCTGGAAAACATTGCTTTGTATTCCTCACTTCTCAGCAGCCCCTAAAAGGATCAGGGTGAGATCCTTTTGTGCTAGGTACTGTACAGTCAAGGAAGATGACTCCATGCCCTTAGGAGCACATAATCAGTTTAGACAACAGGCAGAAGGAGATAAAGGCAGTTTCCAGGCTGTGGTCTGGGGAATCTCATTCAGCAGTGCCAAATGAGTTCAGCTTCCATGTGAAGGGTCAGGGAGAACGGTTTTGTACCAAAATCTGTTCTGTGTGCCTGCCCCACACACAAGTATAAATGACAATTCCTGAGAAGGAGCTGCTTTGCCTCACTGGATGTCTGGCTCGTGTTTTGCCTTCACCCCAACCTAGAGGCACAAGTACTTTGACTTTCCAGCATGTTCCAACATGCTGAGATGGAAGGCAAAGTGTTCAGCTTTGTATCTTGGGTTGGCTTTCTCTTCTGTAAGGGCAGGAGTGTGGGAGCAGCATGAAGCAGATGGATAAATGGTAGGGCACAAGGACTGCTCGAGGAGAGTTCAGGCCCAGCCTCAGGACTGAGGATGCTGCAGAGCTATTGCTTGCTTTGCAGGTGACCACGCTGCCTGTGCGTTCCCTCCTCTGCGCAGTTCCTCAGAAAGCTCCCTTGTCTGATCTTTATTTAATGATTCCAGGACTTCGTTTGTCCTGCTTCTCAATGACTCAACTTCTGGGATTTCCACTGTTTCTTTCCAGAGGTGTGTTTGTGGTCTAGAGGCTACACAGCAATGTGAATCAACAAGTTTCTAGCTCTTACCAGAGCATTCCTTTTCATAGGGAATGGAAGCAGGGGTAATCCAAGCTGATTATAAATGAAAATGTGTCGCCCATACTATCCTAGGTAAAGGCCTGCAGGAACCTCCCCCTGAAGATGGTAATAGGAAGTTAAAATGATTGTGAATTGTGTTAAATTTGATCCTCTAATAAAAAGTAACTTTTTTCTCTTCCCAGGGGGTTTGCAAACACCCCATTATCCCACCCAGGCAAGTCAGGAAGTATTACTGCTTCCATATCCTGGTACAAGCAATAGATAAGAGTTTAAGCCTTAGGCTGTGAAGTAAGTTAGTGTCAGGGTGTAGATCAAAGGATCATTAATTCAGTATCCAAACAGAGAGGTTAGGGAGGAAGAATTGCTATTGTCTTCCCCCCTCCATCCTGCTGCCTGCAATGCCAATGGAAACAGACTGCAGGGAGAATGGAACCTGCCTGCTGTGGGATGAGGGTGAGACAGATGAGGATGTGGCAGTATAAATGATTGCAAAAAGTTTGGGACCCTCTTATCATAGAAAAGCAGGGGACAGAGGGGATGCTAGAAGCCATTTTCCTGTACAGCAGCCTTATGCAGCCTAGCTGCCTCTACAGAAATGACAAGCCATGGGATGACATGCCAAGGTTAGAAGGATGGGGTGCTAGCAAGGGCCCTCACCCTGTTGCTCTGCGATGTGCTGGGTACACTGGAGCACACTTGAAGTCTTACAGAGAGGAGCCAGGGGCTCCTGAGGTAATAGGAGCCAGCAAGGAAACACTGGTGAAATACCTCAAAGAATTAAGGTGTGTTCCTCTAAAAAGGTGACACAGCCAACAGCCCAGCTGAAGTGCCTCTACACTCTACATGCTCTATACTCTACATGCTCTATACTCTACATGCTCTATACTCTACATGCATGCAGCATGGGCAACAAACAGGAGGAGCTGAAAGCCACTGTGCTGCTAGAAAGCTACAACCTAGTTGTCATACAACCTAGTTGCCATTACTGAAACTTGGTGGGATGAATCTCATGACTGGAGCGCTGCTATCGATGACTGCAAGCTGTTCAGAAGGGACAGGCGAGGAAGGAGGGGCAGAGGGGTTGCCCTGTACATCAAGAAATGGATAGATTGTGAAGAGCTGTCTCTGAAGAATAGCCACAAGCTGGTTGAAACCTTATGGGTAAGAATTAGAGACCGAGGCAACAAAGGGAACCTTGTGGTTGGTGTCTACTACAGGCTGCCTGATCAAGGAGAGCCTATTGACGAAGCCTTCTTACTCCAGCTACAAGATGCATCGCACTCACAGGCTCTCATGATGCTGGGGGACTTGAACCACCCTGATATCTGCTGGAAAAGTAGCACAGTGAGCTGTAGGCAATCCAGGAGACTCCTGGAGTGCATCGAGGATAACTTCTTAAACCAGGTAATAGACAGTCCTACCAGAGGGGATGTGATAGTGGACCTCTTGGTGACCAACGCAAGTGAGCTAATCGGTGACATCAAGATGGGAGGCAGCCTGGGCTGCAGTGATTGTGCACTGGTGGAGTTCGCAGTCCTGAGGGATACGGGTCAGGTGAAGAGTGAAGTCAGGACCCTGAATTTTAGGAAAGCAAAATTCCAGCTGTTCAAGGAGTTAGTCAATAGGATGCCCTGGGAAACTGTCCTCAGGGACAGTGGAGCAGAACAGAGCTGGCAGGTCTTTAAGGATGCTTTCCATAGAGCACAAGAGCTCTCAATGCCCATGTGTCTCAATCCCATGTCCCCATCCCTTTCTCAATCAGGAAAGGACACGAAGAGACCAGCATGGATGAGTCAAGACCTGCTGGTCAAACTAAAGGGCAAGAAGGAAATGCGCAGGCAGTGGAAGCAGGGACAGGTATCCTGGGAAGAGTGTAGGGACATTGCCCGGTTGTGTAGGGATGGAGTCAGGAAGGCCAAGCTGCAGCTGGAGCTGAACTTGGTAAGGGACACAAAGAATAATAAGAAGGGCTTCTATAGGTATGTGAGCCAGAAAAGGAAGGTCAAAGAGAGCATACCTCCTCTGATGAATGCGACTGGCAAACTGGTAACAAACAGACAAGGAGAAGGCTGAGGTACTCGACAACTTTTTTGCCTCAGTCTTCACTGGCAGTCTCTCTTCCCACACCTCTTGAGTGGATGGACCTCAAAGCAGGGACTGGGGGCGCAAAGTCCCTCCCACTGTTATAGAAGATCAGGTTTGAGACCACCTGAGGAACCTGAGCCTTCATAAGTCTATGGGACCTGACAAGATGCGTCCCAGAGTCCTGAGGGAATTGGCTGATGTAGTTGCCATGCCACTCTCCATGATATTTGAAAAGTCATTGGCAGTCAGGTGAAGTCCCTGGTGACTGGAAAAAGGGAAACATTGCACCCATTTTTAAAAAGGGTAGAAAGGAGGACCCTGGGAACTACCAGCCTGTCAGCCTCACCTCTGTGCCTGGGAAGATCATGGAACAGATCCTCCTAGAAGCTGTGTTAAGGCACGTGGAGGACAGGGAGGTGATTCAAAACAGCCAGCACGGCTTCACGGTCCTGCCTGACCAACCTAGTGGCCTTTCTATGATGGAGTGACTACATCAGTGGACAAGGGAAGAGCTACGGATGTCATCTATCTGGACTTCTGTAAGGCCTTTGTCATAGTCCCCCACACAACCTACTCTCTAAATTGGAGAGATATGGATTTGATGGATGGAGTGTTTGGTGGATAAGGAATTGGCTGGATGGTTGCATCCAGAGAGTGGTTGTCAACGGTTCAAAGTCTGGATGGAGATCAGTGACAAGTGGTGTCCCTCAGGGGTCTGTACTGGAGCCAGTGCTGTTTAATATCTTAATCAATGACATGGACAGTGGGATCGAGTGCACCCTCAGCAAGTCTGCAGATGACACCAAGCTGAGTGGTGCAGTTGACGTGCCTGAGGGATGGGATGCCATTCAGAGGGACCTGGGCAAGCTCAAGAAGTGGGCCCATGTGAACCTCATGAAGTTCAGCAAGGCCAAGTGGAAGGTCCTGCACCTGGGCTGGGGCAACCCCCAGTATCAATGCAGGCTGGGGAATGAAGGGATTGAAGAGCTGTGGAGCTCTTCTGTGGAGAAGGAAATGGGGGTACTGGTGGATGAAAAACTGTACATGAACTGGCAATATGCACTTGCAGCCCAGGAAGCCAACTGTATCCTGGGCTGCATCAAAAGAAGCGTGGGCCAACAAGTCGAGGGAGGTGATTCTGCCCCTCTGCTCCCCACTGGTGAGACCCCACCTGGAGTACTGCACCCAGCTCTGGAGTCCTCAGTACAGGAAAGACATGGACCTGTTGGAGGGGGTCCAGAGGAGGGCCACAAAAATGATCAGAGGGATGGAACACCCCTCCTATGAGGAAAGGCTGAGAGAGTTGGGGTTGTTCAGCCTGGAGAAGAGAAGGCACCTTATTGCAGCCTTTCAATACTTGAAGGGGGCTTAAAAGAAAGATGGGGACAGACTTTCTAATAGGGCCTGTGGCGATAGGGCAAGGGGTAATGTTTTTAAAGTAAAAGAGGGTAGATTCAGACTAGATATAAGGAAGAAATTTTTTATGATGAGGATGGTGAAACACTGGAAGAGGTTGCCCAGAGAGGTGGTAGATGCTCCATCCCTGGAAACACTCAAGGTCAGGCTGGACAGGGCAACCTGATGTAGTTGAAGATATCCCTGCTCATTGCAGGGGGGTTGGACTAGATGACCTTTAAAGGTCCCTTCCAACCCAAACCGTTCTATGATAAATGTAGTTAAGGTTGTAGAGGAATAACTCCTGTTGAGTTTGAAGGCACCTTCCTGTGGCTTCTTGATATCTGAGGGAGGTACCGTGCATTTACACTGGGAGGTTGAAGCCTTGCTCTAGGAGGGCTGGCAGTGGCAGATGAATTCAGGGGAGCTGTTTTCCATCAGAGCCTGCTGTGGTGCTTAGGACCTGTGTCTTGATTATGCTTCAGCAGGGATAGAGGCTGAAGAAAATGGTGACTTCCTAGCATGCTTTTTCTCTGCAGGGGCCTTGCTCTGGTTTGTGCTCTGTATCCTGGGGCTCATAAGCCCTGGGAGTAGAAGACAGACGTATGCAATGAGTTCTGGTACTGTCTGCCCACCTCTTTCCTCTTCCCAGACAGTTCCTATGGGAGGGCTAGGAGCAATGATCACTTTGAGGCACTAATGCCAGCTAGGGCTTCACAGTGCATAGAAGGGTCTTCTTCCTGAGCTTTCTCATGGAGTTACTTTTGGGCCTTTTAAACCAGAATGAACCATCGTTGACAGAAACAATAGCAACACTTACAGGATGCAGCAGTGAATATAAACCTGTTATGACAGCTTCTTCCCATCAGAAGGTCTTTGCATTCCCCAGTGCCGCAGTTTGGCTCTCCCCCGTTACCCAGTGCGCACTTGCAGTTTAATCAAATGCATTCATAAGGTTTATTCTGAAATCATGCGCTCTCTATTAAAAGGATGGCTTGATGGCAAGGCATATTATCACATATTGATTCCCAGAGTAATCTTTGACATAGTTCATGATTCTCTACATCTCTCTCTTCTTTTTCAGCTTTCTGCTTTCCTGAATCTAGCAGAGGACCAGAGCCAGCAAGAAGAGAGGGGGTGGAAGAAAGCACTTGAAGAGGACTGAACATTTGCACTGGTGCTGTGAGCTGCTTTGGTGGTGAAAGGTCAGCATCAAGACTGTTGACCCATGTTGGCTATCAGTTTGGGGTGGATAATGGCACTCGGTAGTTGTGTAAATCAGAGCACTCACCTGCCAGCTTTGGAGTTCCTTTCCTGGGAAGGCTTTGCTTAATGACTTCTGGCTGCTTTGTGGGCTGTATGAGATGTGCTGGCAAGTTGATAAGCAGCTGGAGGCCTTTTCTGAGGATGCTCAGTGGGGTAGATAAAGCAGCGGTGGTAATATTTTCATCTTACAGAGACGGAACTTGGAGAGGTCATGCTTTCAAAAGCTGAAGTTTAGCCTTGCTGGAAAACGTGATCTTCAGTCAGTTTGCTGAAGAGAATAGGTTATTGGCCCACACCTGCATTACACATACCAAGGGGAGGACGTCTGCTTTGTTTGCCAAGAACTGCCTCAGGGCCAGGGTTATCTGGCCCAGCTCAGATAGACTCGTAGCCGAACCTCGCCCTCCAGGCCAGCAGCGTGCCCCTTGGGTGTGTGAGGTGGCTGTATGGGCAGGGGGCTGACGATGTTGGACTTGCAGCCCTTTGGGAGCTGCACTTTCATAGCAGCATAGGTGCAGTGGGATTTCCTGCAGCAAGTCTTTCTTGTGTGTGTTGGCAAAGATGTTAGAAGTTATCTAACTTCTGGCATACAAATTATCTATGAAATAGACATCACTGATGCACTGGATACCAATTTTCTTGCTATCATTCAAAAATCAATAGTTAAAAATAATGATGCTTTTAATGGCCTGGGAGCTATTTCATTTGCTTTGGCATTGTTTCTTCCCTATACGTCAGATGCTGCTTTAGGGCTGGTTGTGTAGAAAAAGCCTGCAGGCCTGGCTTTCTTTGCTGTTTAATTAAGTACTATTACTGTGCAAGTTGAGGCAAATGTACCAAGCAACGTCTGCGATGACTAAATGAATGTCTAGCCAGCAGGAGTGTGTGTGTGTGCATGCCACGTGCTTTCTGAGCTGGGATGTGGGTGCGTGCCTGTATGTGCCCTTGGGCCTGCAAATAAAAATACAGTGGTCTGATGTGGGATAACCAGAGCAAGTCCTGCCACTGAGATTTTAGGTGGCTCAGCACAACAAAACAGCTGTTTGTGCAGTGCTTGTGTTCCCAGGTGCTCAGCGCCTGCAACTGGAGCCAAACCACACAACTTCTGGTGCATTCCTATTGTCCGGTTTGTCCTGAGGGTTCAGTCTCTGTAGGGTGAGAGGCCAAGAAAATCAGGCCATGGAATGGTTTCACATTTGAAATGACCCCTGCCTTGCCTAGCAGTCACGCAGTGTGTGTTCTTACCCAGCTGGGAGGTGGTTGCTTGCAGTTGGACAGGGCAGGATGAGCTCACTCTCTTTTTCTTTTTTTTTTTTTTTTTTTTTCTTCTTTTTTGACGTTTTTATATAGGTGGGTCATCCTTTCCTTCTTGCTCTTCATGTAGGTGCTTCACTATTACTCTGTTCTCTCGTCCTTCATTACTAGCATCTCGCCATCTTTGATGTATTTGAGCCAGTATGCCATGTAAATGGTTGCCAAAATCACTTTACCAGACAGGCCTCTCATTATAAGTACAGATTTTACTAACCCCAGAAGTTACCGAATACAGTATAGGCTACTGGCCAAAGTAGCCTATACTGGCAGAAGCACTTTTTAGGCTGTGGAATTGTGTTGCTGTAGGGCTTTTGCCAGTACCCCAGTCACCTGGAGCCTGTCATGCCTCACAGCTGGCATTCCTCTGTCAGCAGGGGTTCTCAGTGCTGATCCTTACAACATCACTGGGTTTAGAGAAAGATGAGGTTCCTGCACTGGGGAGGAAGAGCAGAGGCAAGGGACAGACTAAGGGACTTGCCCAAGGCCATGCACAAAGTCTGTGTCAGAGTGGAGAACTGGATTCAAGCTGTTCAAGTCCCAGTTTCTTGAATTAATCTTCAAACTGTTACCCCTCCCTTTCATGTGCAGGTTCTGTCATGCTGTTTGTCCTTGTTTTTTCCTCCCATCTTTGTGCATTTTGTTTTAGAGCATTATTTCTCCTTGTCCCTTACATTGCAGTGTGTGTGGGCACAGCAGGAACCTGTTGTTGATTTCTGGTGAATTACATAAAAATACCTCTCTTCATTGTATGACTAGATGTCACAGCCTGTATCCCATGATTGCTTGCTTAAATTTAACTTGCTGACGAAGCTACTGTCTATTTGACTGGACCAACTGAACTTCATTATGGAAGTGCTTTTGGTCTTTTAACCACTTTTTCAGTTAGCAAAGCGCTTCTCATTATGAAGCTCATGTCTAATTAGTATGTTTTTATGCATTTGTAAATACAGCCCTGTGGCATAGCTCACCATTTTCTGTCCACTGGAGAGCTCGTTCATAATTATCAATGTGATTCAGAATAGACCTTTGCCTCAGTGTTTTAAAATAGAATATAAGCGTGTGTGTTAATTAACGTTGCTTCTTCTTGTCTGGTTTCAAGAGTGATTCATGTCACTTCTGAGAGTCTGTTATAAAGATGACTGAAGCCAAGAGACCCTGGTTATGTCAGTGAATTCAGGATGAGGTCCCCCACGTTCATCCCGGTGCTGTGGCGCTGATCAACGCCTCCGCTTTTTGGGACCATGAGGCTCAGAGCCCGAAGTCACCCTTAGCCTGCAAGGCAGATTGTGGCTCACCTCTCCACTGCCTGGGCTCCTTGGGAAAGGCATTTCACCAGCGTCTCCTGCCCTCACTTGCTTTCCCTGAAGACCAGGGTAGCTCCCTAAAGCCTGACCCAGTCTTTGCAGGCGACAGGAGGTAGCAGGCCACCCTGTGTGACGCAAGGAGCACAAACACATGATTTCCAAAAAGAGGGTCTGGAGAGAGCTGCCTTTCCCTGAATAGCTCGCTGGGTGAGTCATTAAGCGTGCAGAGGCAGCCGGTGCCATCAGCTCTGCTCCTGGCTAGGAAGGATAGATCAAACAGGAGACAGCCCTGATTGCTTTCTGATTCATGGCCTGCCATCCCTGCGTGAATTGCTGTGCTGTATAAACCTGCAGCTGTTCCCTGCCAGCTTTCTGGAAACAGGCAGATCCTCTCTTCCCAGCGGCGAAGCTGAGCCGCCTGAAAGGCCTGTACGCGGTGCTCGGTGGAGCAGGACCTGCAGTCTCGAGGGGAATTTCAGACTGTTGTCTGAGTGCAAGTACGGTCTGAGCTGTGAGTCTGCCCAGTCCTCACCCAGAACAAGATGCAGCTCGGTCTGGGATTTCTGAGCTCTCAGATCAGAAGGAGGGACAAGTTAACATCCTTCACTAGGACCCAGCATCTGCTATATGGGGATACATGGAAATACCTGTAGTGGCTTTTTTTTGGTGGGGGACATACTTTGAGGAGAATGGGGAAAGGTTCCTGAAATCTTCTGGAGCAAGAGGGGAACTGGGCCAAGGAGCCAGCCCAAGGACAGTAAGCATTGTTACCGTCCCCTGGCTGTCAGTGATAGGAACCAGGGTCAGTCTCAGCAAACCTGCCGTGCATTTTCCTCTACATACAGCCCTGATGTTAGAACGGGTGGGCCAGAAGCCAAGTGGAGCCCTTAGAGTCTGTTACTGGAGGGCATCTCTCAGGTCTGGGCTGAGGTACCTGTTTTGGGTTGTGCAGGCGTGTGTGGCTGTGGGAGCCTGCCTTGCTGCTGCCGTTCCTGTTCTGTGGCTAAATGAAGCCTCTGGGAGCTGTAAATCTGTCACGTTCCATGAACGTTGCATTCATGGGGCGTCTTCTCATTGAGAATTTACAAGTCTGTTCGGTGCATACGGTACTACTAGCATCCATTCCTCCCCATTGCCCCGGGCCTTTTTGTGCTGCAACATGGTAATTAATCTGAGCATTGCTGGAGGTTCTGATCTCTTCTGAAGATAACTCTGAAGAGTTATTCTCCTTGATATATGCCACCATCTCAGAGCTGCTCCCTTTGCCAGTGAAACAGCCTTCTGCTGCCAACTGTTGTTGCCATATGTTATTCTAGAGAAAAATGTTTCCTTGTGAAATGGTGATGGGGGACAGGCATGGGTGGGACTGCTGGCACGTTCTCACCCTTCCCTTCCCTGTTGGCTTCATTTATTAGTTTCTAAATCACAGGCCTGGCTGGGGTTTTCGAGTGGGCTGGCATGAAGCAAAAGGAAACAGTTCCCTGCAAATAAAATACAATTATGCTGCAGAATGGGCAGCTGGTGTTCCCAGCCCTGGTTCATCTGGCTTTAGAGCCAGATGTTAGCAGTGTAGCTGCAGAGATCATACTGCCTGACTGACCCAACCTGATAGCCACTTGATGTCCAGCCAGGCTGTGCATACCCATTGCTCACTTTCTTTACTGTCAGGTGTTTTGCGGTGGGATTGCCAAGGTAGATGAGTGTCTGTACCGCATGGCTGGGTTGCAGCTGCAGTGGGTCCCGAGAAAGCTCACGTCACTTGTGGGAAGCAGTTTTGTCATCTAAGCGAGCATGAACTCCATGCCTCTGGAAGAGGGGAGAGGCTGTTTGCCTGCCTGCTTCCAGGGAAATTGCTGCTTTAGGAAAGCATTTTGCTCTGATATGGGTGCAAGATTTTTGCGTCATTCCCCACTGGCTGGTAGGGGAGGAAAGGATTGATTTTTTTAATTCAATGCAGGAGAGGTGGTGTGGATTTGATTGCACTTCTGCAAACTGCCTCATGCAGGTGATGCTGGCAGTGATGCTCTGGGCAGCGCCTTTGTCCTGTCTGCCTGGTCAGGCAGTGGTGGCAATATTTTTTTCAAGAGGTTCAGACCTTCTGGCATCAACAGGAGGCAGTGAAGTGACATGGAGCTGCACTTGCTGCAGACCTACTTCTGAGAAACCTGCTCAAGAGTGTAGCACATCTGTAACACTGCACTGGGACTGACCCACAATGAACTCGCATTCGTTATATATCTGCAGCGGTGTTTTACTCTGTCAGATCATCTGAAGCCAATGGTTATGTTACTTACTCGTAGTAGCTGGGACAGCTGCCTTAGGAAACAGCTGGCCAGTGAGAAGGACCATGACAAATACGCAGAGTGAAGAAGAGAATTAATTACTCCAACATATTGCTGGGGTTCAGAAAGGATAGGGCCTTTGAGTGGATAACAAGTATGTTCCCAGTTACAGTTGTAAAGATTAAAAATACCCCAAACTTAGAGAGGGATCTATTTAAGGCAGTTGTAACTAATGCCAGTGAGGAAAGAATATTCTTTGGAGACAGATTATTCAGTAAATGTCAAAGACAGAGGTTTCTGTCGCTGTCTTCAGAAGCAGCAGTTAACAGGCTGCAGTCAGGAGCTAGATACTGGGATTTTCTGGATAACGAGTCTGGGATTTCATTTATTTCAGTTTAAATAGGAAGAAGTGAGCATGAACTATACTGAAATTTCCTCATCATAACATTGATCACAATTCATGGTTTTGGCTTGACCTCTCGCACAACACTAGGTCTAGTTCCTCCACTGCAAGTATTGATCTAAAGGAAAATGAGTCTCCAGCAGTGACAACAGGATGGGGAGAGAGAGAAGGAGGATTAAGGCAGTACAGGAAGGCCACATGCTGGTACCATCTGCCTCCCTTTCACACTGTACGAGGTCTCGTGCTGTGTAGGTCACCCAAATGGATACAAGAGCTCTTTATCTAAGCCAGCAGTGTTTAGCATCCCTGAAGTCAGTTGAATCGCTTGCTCACTGGCTTACTTCAGCAAAAGGTTGGCAGTGTGAATTCTTGCAGGAGGAGACTAGTAATGCTGGGCTTTTGGGAGAAAGGATGTGATGACTGATTGACTCAAGCTTTTCTGATTTTTTTTTTTTTTTTTCAGGAACTTGCTGAGCCAGAAAGATGCGTGAGTATACAGAAAAGAAGGAAACATGTGGGACCATCTGTCTCAAGTACCTGCTCTTCATCTTCAACTTCTTTTTCTGGGTAAGAAACTTCAGTCTGTTTCAGAGGCACTGAGGTGGCACTGCGGTTTTGTTGTCAGGGGCGCAGAAATCTTCGCTTGATGAAGTCTTTGGCAAAAAGCACTCACATCAGTAGGACACATATTTTGTCCTGTGGGGTGAAATACCATCCCTTGGGCTTGCCTGCCTAGGCTGCAGAAGTGATGGTTTGACTCTGTAGTCTCTAGCTCTTTCTAGGTCATGTTACCAAGTATAGAAAATAACAGGGAGCCTGAAAGCATACTTTGTTTTTTCACCTGGCTTGCTTTTTCAGGGAGCCTGAGGACTCCACTGTCTTGCCATTCCTCCTCTCAAAGGAGGGAGCCCTGGCAGTGGAGTGGGACAGGTAGAGCAAGGATAACAAACACTTTCTTGCAGCTGGATCCACACTAGAGCTTCCTAGAGTTGTGCTTTCCACCAGAAAGTTACTGATGCAAAAGGATTGTTTTTTCCTTTGCTGCCTGGGACAGAGCATTGCAGTGTCCAGGTCAGACCTTTAAGGAAAACTGTCTGAGCTTACTAGAAGCTGCATAAAACCCTCCAGAAACACAAGGCTTGCAAAGAGAGAAGGGACTGCTAGGAGTCTGGTTGGCTTCTCCATGTTTATTTGCTGCAAGGGTTAGAGTTTAACCAGCCAGGCTGTTTAGCTCCTTGACTGTTTTCTCCCCAGATGCATAGTCTAGGAAGGAGATATTGGGCATGGTTGTCATTTATTGGTTGTGTTGCTCCCTGACAAATAGTGGAAAGCTTGCTGATGTAAAGCTGTTGTCTTCCACTCTGCAGCTAGGTAGCACCCCAATAGATTTTTTTCGTATTTGCCCAGATAACAGCGTGGCTACGTTTGGGAAGGCTCTGGTCCAAGTATGAATTGCTGTGCACAGGTAGATGCTTCAGATAGCTTGCATCTCAGGCTGCCTGGGGTGCTAAACTGGCTGCGTTGAAGCCCAGTGCCTCCCAGTGACCTCTGGGGGTCCTTCCTTTAGTGTAGATCATCTTTAGCTCAGCTTACGGAGCTGAGGCACGTCCTGGTATCCCAGTCCAGTTGTTCTGGGAGGTGAGGGAGTTCACACCTCAGATGCCCTTCATTTGCTTGCTTCTCTCTCTACCCAGCTGGCTGGCGGGGCTGTGATGGCAGTGGGCACCTGGACCCTAGCTGAGAAGAGTGACTACATCAGCCTGCTCTCTTCCAGCACGTATTCGGCAACTGCTTATATTCTGGTGGTGGCTGGGGTGGTTGTCATGGTTACTGGCATCCTTGGTTGCTGTGCCACCTTCAAAGAGCGTCGGAATTTGCTAAGAGTGGTAAGTTTTCCTTGGTTGTTTTGTTTGTGGGAGTATTCACCCCATTTTCTCTTGAACTGTGCTGGGAGGGAGGGAAACATCTCTGTTGTGTTCTACACCAACCTTATTTGTTTGTCCTAGAGCAAATATCACTAAGGCCTCCAGCTCCTAACAGCAGTGCTGTCCTTATTCTAGGGGCAGGTTCTACTGCAGAGCGTTTCCTTTCATCCACCCAAAGAATATGCTTACCATTGGATGGTTCAAAAGTACAAAGTATAGTCGTAATACCTATACTTTGTGTAAGAACGTCTATTTGAAACTATTCAAAGCAAAATCTTGTGGCTTTTCTCTCTTCCTTCTTCCCCGCTAATCCCATGTTCTCTTTTTGGAAAATGGGAAGAGAGAGGAAAATGTGAGAGACCTGTAACAAAACTGGCTTTTAATGGCAGTAGGTTCAAGCCAAATTAACATACTTTTTCACTTGGTTGTCAAAAATCAGAACATTTCCAATGAATATTTTCTTTAGTTGCAAAAAAATTATTTTAGTTTTGCTTCCACAAAAAAAGCCACGCTGTTTTGATAATCTGCTGCTTCTTTTATGCCTTTCCCCATGTTACTTCCTGAGCTCCCTGCTCACCCACCTACACTGAAGTTTTTGACCAGCTCCAGGGTTTCTATTCTGCTTCCTCCCTCTCAAATCTCCCTTTCAGTCTGGAGTGTGGCAGCAGTCCCTTTTAGTATCTAGGCTACAGTGCTGAGTGCAGTAACTGAAATAACAGTCTGTGGCTCTTTGCTTTCACAGTTGCAGAAAAGGATACTTCAGCAACTCTTCACCAGCTCCTTCCTTTGCAAGTCCTCATTCACCTGACTATCCCATTTCCCCTCTTTCGTTTGGATAGAGGAGCAGAAATAGGAGTTGTGAGCAAGCCTGATGCTTGTACCGCTGCTTTGAAGGCCTGGTAATCCCTGTGAGAGGCAGAGTAGGGCCAGAAAGGGAGAATAAAACACAGAGGAGGACACAGTGAGTGCATTGCTGATGCTTGTTCATTAGGCTCCTGGTCTGTGGCAGTCTGTTTTGGCCTTGCTTCACTTGCTCTCCATGCCAGAGAGATCTCCCTTTGTGTTTTTGCCTCAGCCAGAAGCTACGGATGAAAATCCGGTGGGGTTTTCTTTGTTATTCTGCCACAGAAAACTAATAATTGTCTCTTGGGAACAAAAGGTCACTCTGTCTCCTTACACCACGCGTCCTTTCGGAGTGGCTGGTCGCGACAGGCCTATTGTCTCTTCTTGCTTGTGCTCTGCTTTGGTTGCCGGTGAGTAATCTGCACAAGAGATAGGGCTGTGCTTGCCAGGGCTGGGTGAGCCTGGCTGGGGGCCTTTGCCAGCTCTGAGCTCAGACAGTAATCCTGACAGCTTCACAGTCAGCGCCCTGGGGTCTGTGCCAGCCTGTCCCAATTTCTTTCTGTACCAGAGGCCCACGTAAATATGGGAGGGAACGCTGTAAGCAGCACTCTCCACTCTCCCCAGTGCCTCCTTGGTGCTTTTAAATGTCAATTATTGACAACTTTGGGTGCTGTTTGTAAAATGCATATCTGGTTTTTAGTTTGTTTTTCTGTTGAAGAGTCAGGCAGCTGTGAATTTTTTTGCTGCCTTTCTACCTATGAGTTTTATGGGCCCACTTCAAGGCTTTTCATAGTATTTCATTGCTCATCACTCACAGTTGTTCTACTTTTTTTATGTCATTGCTTATTTGCCTTCCTCGTGTCCCTCCTTAGCCAGGTGATGGCACTGAGGCTTGGGCAGCAGATGTGGAGTTTCTCTGGCTCTATGAGCAGGCATGGCAGTGGATCTGCAGCCTGGCTGGCGGTGATGCTGCAGTCCAGCTCTTTACAAGCACACAAACCACTACTGTATTATATTTCAGTCAAGATACACAGAAGTATGCAAGCAGGAGTCTCAGGAAAGGACCCATCAAATAGAAGACCTTGCATGTAAAGAAAGAAGGTGGCTTTCTTCAGGCTTGGCCCATCCCTCTGCCACTTCTAGTTAGCTGCCTTGGATAGGGAGAAGGGAACACACATCGGTTATGATTTCTGTTCCTGCTGCATTTCAGCCTGGAGCCCTCCCACTGAAGTGAGATTGCTGATTTAGGAGTGTAGTTGCTATATATCTCTTCTTCAGGTAGTAAAAAGATCTCTCCAGAGAGTGATTTGGATTGTAGGCGGGTTGAATCACTCTTTGGGTTATTCAGAGAAAACACACTAAAGCTTAGTGCTTCACTTAAACACTTGAAGCTGGATGGAAGAAATCTGGACCCCGTAGATCTTGAGGAGACACCAGATAGTCCTGACTCTGGCTTGGAGCCAGAGTAAGAGTACATATTGCCCAGAGCCAACCCAGGTCCAGGCATATGTCTACTACTGGCCTTTGGGTGATCCCACATTTCTGACTTGTTCCGCAGCCTCTTGGGAAGCGAGTAAGGCATGTTACTGCAGCTCCGTGCCAGAGCTGGCCTACTCCTTCCAGAGCGGACCTCTGTAGGAAAGCCCTGCAATTCCTGATGAAGAGCAAGACGAGCAGCCCTGTGCTTTGTGTGTGTCCAGAGTGAAAGCTGCTGCTCCCCTATGTCAGCATGATACTTGGAAGTGGCCCTGAGGGAATGATGAAACTGAGATAAGGATAATGAGGCAGTGTATCAGCAGAGACAGGTTGGATCCTTGGGTGGCAGATGCACTAACCTCTCTTACAAGGTTTTACAAGGGCCTTGTGACTCAAATTTTTTAAGGTCTGCTGGATACATGTTTGTTTCTATCCACCGTAAGCACAACAAGCTGAGCTGTGGTGACACAACAGTTCTACCTGAATGCGTCTGACATGACGACACAGAGCAGGGAAAAATAAATAAAAGAAAGTTCCCAGTTCATTGGTTGTTCTCAGCATCCTGCCTCCCTCCTGCCCCCCTCCTTGGCAGAGAGGTGATGTCAGAGCAGTTAGGGTATAACTAGGTCCCAACAAAAGAAAGCCAGCCTTTGTATCAAGGCATGCCGATCCTTTCTTGCCCCCTTTCAACCTCCTGTGAGTGCTGGGACCAGCCTTTAGCTATCCCGCCCTCCGCTGGGTGACTCATTCCCCTGGTATGAATGAGTACCTTGTACAGGCTACGGCAGAGATGGTCAGTGTTCAACCATGGGGGAGAGTGTGGGGCTGGGGAGTGAAAGCCTGAGATTGTGTGCTCAGATTAAAGCCCAGTCTGCAGATAAAACCCAGCTGTCCATCCTTTGCAGCTGCTGAATCCCAGCAGGGGTGAAAGAGGAAGCCTGAGTGTTGGCATCTGTGTCATTTTACTCCTGCAAAGGGTCTTGGAAATGCCTATCGAAGAAGGATGCACAGTGGGATTGTAACCCTTGTGCAACAAAAGGCATCCATGCTGTGTAGGTCACCTTGCTGTGTCCAGGTCTTCACTGTCCTTCTTTGTGCCAGGGAGAGATGGTTAGACATCCAGTTACATTTGTAGAGAGCTGTTTGCTTCATCCCTTGGGAACAGCCGTTTCTTAAGGTCGGGGTAAAACAGAAAATGGGAGATATTTCGTTTGTTCTGTCCTGGGGAGGCCAACTCTTACAGAGACTTAGCATGAGGTCCTTGTTATGGCTGGAACTGGTGTCTCTTCAGCTTTATCTACAGAAAGATGAATTTAATAGCAGTCACAGAACAGCCTGGATCTGTAAAGAAACTGTTCATTGCTGACCAAGGGCAAGGCATTGCTGCAAGGCAGGGGCTGTGTGTCAGAACAGGGGTTCTCCCTGAAAAGCTCTCATTGACCCTAAGGAGGAAGTGGCCACAACACCCTCTGTCTTCAGACCTGCCCCAGTCCTTTTAATCTACTATATAAGGTTTGGCTTACCTTCCTGTTTGTGTGTAGGAACAGTGCTCCCAAACAGTTTTCTGTACTGTCCATTTGATTCTCCTCGTGGTAAGCAGGGCACATCCCTTTCCATTTCACTGCCATTAAGCCCTTTTAAGAAATAGTCATGTTCTCCTCTTAGTCTTCTAAGAGCTCTTCTCACTTTGGTTTTGAGATACTGAGACTTTTTCTCTAGATCCTAGTTCAGCAGAAAATACAGTCACAGTCCTGAGTGTGAATCATTGCTAAAGTCTATCCGCTTCAATAGTGCCCTTCAGCCTGTGGTTGAGCCCCACAGAAGTTACTGGGAATGTAAATCTATGGTTTATGCTTATGCTTAGCTGGTCTGCTATATCCTTGGTGAAATGGGCCCTTTGTTGCTTTATTTAATCATTGTTACAATATACATTGCTCCTTAGTAACTTGGTGAAATGCCCTGAACAATATCGAAACAAGCAAAAGTTTCAATTTTTTTTGTATTGATGTCAAATGTTTCTATGATATTGAGTGCAGTCATCAGGTTACCCAGCAACCACTTTCTTTTGTCCAGTGATCTTATCTCATTGCTTGCACTTTTCCATTCTCTACATCCCTCTGGCTCTGTGAGTTAAACTCACACTTGCTGCTGCTTGTCTTCAGTTATCCTGTGGTTTAGGTTTTTTTTAACCTGTGGGATTGTTCCTTTCCTACCCTATTGAGGTCTTAATCCCAGCTCCTGCCTTTGAACACTGCTGCAGAAAAGCATCGATGAAGACAGAGTCATGCATTTTACCAGCTAATGAAGAGCTGGCTGCCAGCATCTCCTTACATTCTGTTCTAATGTCCTGCTTTTCCCATTATTTTACAGTACTTCATATTATTGCTGTGCATCTTTCTCCTGGAGATCATTGCTGGAATCCTGGCCTATATCTACTACCAGCAGGTGAGTGGACATTAGTCCTTAGAGACTCAAACCAGGGAAAAGAAAACAACTGGTTATCATCCCATTTCTCCAGCCAGAATTGAGCCTGGAGGCTTGGGACCTAGGGTCTGGTTGTGGTTCACCTTTCCACATGTCTGTACTCACTCCCCTCCCCATACAGAAGACCTTGGATTATTTACTGTTTTTGACAAAGTGGTGGTGGTTACTGTAAGGGAGGCTGCTCAGCCTTGCTGCTCAGCTCCTTCCTGTGGTTCACCTTTGTGTGCTGTTTTTCTGCAGAGCCTTGTAGAAGACAGTCTTTGAGGCTGTGTAGAGCTAGGAACTCTCCTAACGCCCTTCAAGGCATAGTGCAAGCAACTGAAATCACGTTAGCGCCACTTAGTATATTCAGGACATAGGAACAGTTCCTGCTGCATCCAGCAAGCTAGCTGCCATAATTTTGAACTGGCAAAGATAATGAATGGTCCAGCTGAGAGGTCCTTTCAGGTCAAGAAGTTTTTGAGAGCTTTACTTAATCAGCCCAGCTGAGGGGCTGGAGAACAGCACAGACTCCCAACAGCTGCAGTTCTAGCTTGGCACTTTTTGCAGTTGCAGAGAGCAGAGGTTTAAGTCATCGCTTTGTTTTCAAAGGGAGTTTAACCGCCAAGGCACGAACAGCCTGCAAAGTTGCTCTCATGTCTAGAAATTGATTGGAAATGGCAAATTAGGATTGTTGTTAAGTGGCTGTCTGAAAAGCAGCTGGACATCCCATCTTGTTGACTTCGCTGCCAGGATTCCTTGTCATTCCTTTTTCTCTTGGGCCTTCTGTGCTTTGCCTCACTAAGATGGGCACTGGCAGTTTGCGAGGAGCCAAAGAACCGTGCTGGCTCCTGCCAGGAGGGATCAGTGCTATGAGTGTGCGTATTTAACAGGGAAAGATCAGTCTTGGTAGGCATGGCAGGAAGCCAGGGTCCGTCCATCCACCCATGCAAAGGCACAAGGTTCATCTATGACAATGGATGAAGAGGAACGGATCCTTAGGTTGAAATAAGGGACAACATAATTCAGAGCTGTACCCTCGAGCGCTTTGATCAGAGATTTGAGGGCGTCTCTAATCAATAGCTGCACTTCCCCTTGCCCTCTGGCTGCAAATCCCCCTTCTTTCCTCGTTGCCGGCTGCTTGCTCTGTTTGGCACTGTTTTTATTTCAGCCCTTGCTTTGGTGTCTAAGGCTTGCAAGTGTGTGTCTAAACTGTTTCTTTTGTTATCTCTATTCCATGCTGCAGTTCTTCCCCGTGAGCCCGCAGGTAACTGCTTTTCTCCCAAGTAATAATTCTGCTAATGGACTCTCCTCTTTATTTGCCTCTGATGCCTTCCAGCTGCTGAACCTTTTCCTTTCTTTTCATTACACTAAGTCCTTTGCACTTCTGTAGAGCTTCCCAGCCCAGGATCTCAAAGCATTTTGCAAATATTAATGAATGAAGCCTCATATCATCTCTGTGAGGTAGGTGTTGTCCCCATTTGACACATGGGGTTGGAAAAAACAGTGTTTCAAAGGGAGAATAGATTTGCACAATTCAGCATAAGCAGACGTTTGA
Organism: Platalea leucorodia; assembly: GCF_965183815.1. NCBI lineage: Eukaryota > Metazoa > Chordata > Aves > Pelecaniformes > Threskiornithidae > Platalea > Platalea leucorodia. Next base: position 53,453,297 of record NC_138829.1, read on the forward strand.
CCTCTCATTTACTACTTACTGTGTAGAATAAAAGGTGTATAGAGAGGCTACCCACCTGTTTCATTCATTGACCCTATCTAAAATGCATGTTGACGTTGTTTATTGGTATAAGAAACTTAGAATTTCACAGGTGTTGGACTAAAGCAGTGTTGCTGTATGAACCAGGATGACAAAAAAAAAAGATGCAGCTCTTTGGCACTTTTTGGCTGTCACCTGGATGGGTGAGAAGAATTCAGCTAGATTAAAAGAGCCTTCATAGGAGTAAATGTTTGAAGCCAATCGCCTGAATGTGCCGGTGGTTTATGATGATGCTTTCAGAAATTCTGTACTTGCAAAATCAGACTTTGTCTCTCTGTCACTGTTATCAAGAAAGGCCTTGCAGTACTTTTGCAGTCGCACTCTTAATTCCCTCCTGTGGCATCCTTTTTGATGCCAATACAAGAGCTATTCAGACTACGTGGCTTCAGCCCAGCGTGCCCAGGACTCTGATTTCTTCCTGCTCCTGGACAGAGTGATTTGGTTTTTAGTATTTTGTCACAGGCTTTGGAGGGAGAAGGCTGCACATGGTTTCATAGGCATATTCATATTTAAGTGGGCACAGTTTTGTGTTCTCTTTTGATGCAGGCATGTCGTGGCAATCTTACATATTCGCGGTGAGGACCCATATGGTGATGTGTAGTGCAGGCTGAAATCTGCTCCTGAAGCTCCTCCTTCCAGTTATTAAAATGGAGGCATGATCTGTAATCAATTGAAAATAAGCCTGTCCAGTCCAACCTTGGAGAATGATCTTGAAGGAATCTGTAGCTTCCACTAGGCTCTCTGCTTTCCTCTTGGAGCCAAGGCAATGAAAAGTATACAGGGCTCTGGGTCGCTCTGAGGGATGAGTTTGCCTTGTGATTTTATCCCACTTGTCTCTTCCATTCAGCTGAGCATGGAGCTGAAGCAAAATTTGAAGAACACCATGACGCAGAAGTACCGGAAGGAGGGAGAAGAGAGTGTTACCAGCGCAGTAGACAAACTGCAGCAGGAGGTAGGTATCTCTAGAGGCAGGGAGAATTAATGCAATTGCAGGGCTTAAAATCAAGCACACAAAAGCCATTGTGGGCTCTTAACATCCAACATACGGGTGTTTCTTCTGTATGCTGAGCGTACGTTCTGCTTCTTCTGATTGAAGACAAGGTTGGGTGGGGTGCAGGGCCTGGGCCATGCGACTGGCAGAATTGCATGGTGTGATCTCTGAATTGCATGCCCAGTAGCACTGGGGAAACAACATCTGAATTGCTCCCAGAGTGAACTGGAGCTGTCTAGTCACTCTGAGAGCTGTTTCTACTTCCCACTTCAAAGCTTTGGAGAAATTGCTGACATTTTTCATTAAGCTCCTCAGTACCCTAGAGAGCAAGATGTGATGAAAGAAGAGCCTTCCTGTGCCTGGCTCAGGGGTGGTTCAGGTTAGGGCTGCCACACTTCTGACAGGCTTTCCTACAGAAAGGACCCTTGCGCACAGGTGCTTTCAAAGCATGGGGCCTACTATATGCATACTGCCATAGCAGGTGCATTTGTGATAGTAACTGGTAATTAAACTCACCCTGTTATCACCATTAACACTCTCCAGTCTGGTGGTTAAGAGCTGAGGTCCCTGCAGGTGTGCTCTGGTTACAGTTCATCCCAGCAGTAACAAAAAGTCACAGCTGCTGAAAGATGGATGAAGCTGATATTTAGTGGCCATTTTGGAGACTCTTAACACAAAAGTCACTAATAATTATAGTAGCCTAAAAAAAAAAGCCCATGAGATAGCTGGAGTCTCTCTGCAAAGTGAAGCCCAGGGCTTGGTGTGGGAGACTGGAGGGAGAAGGAGGTTACAGTGCTTGCAGGCTCAGCTTTGCTCTGTGTGCATGCAGTTCAAGTGCTGTGGGAGCAACAACTACACAGACTGGGCTGACTGCCTGTGGATCAAATCTTCAGAGGCCAATGGACGGAAAGTCCCAGACAGCTGCTGTAAGACGGTAACTGACCTGTGTGGCCGAAGAGACCATCCTTCCAACATCTACAAGGAGGTAAAGAGCAAAAGGGCTTCAGAGCCGCCTGTCACAAAGTATGTAGAGGAGGTGGGCAGGGAGTGAAGGTGTTGGGTTATTGCTGCAAACTGTCAGTAGGCTTCCAAGTCAGTAGTATTCCTTAGAAAGCAGAATTAATTTCTCTAGTTGAGCGTTCAGCCATCTAGGTTATTATTTTATACGTAGATATAGAGAAAAATAATAAATTATATTTGTTACTACAGAGTATGCTAGTGATAGGGGGAAGTGGGAAAGGTTGTTGGTTCTGCAAGAGACTTGGATATGAGTCCTACATTTTACACAGCTTACTGTTATTGGCATTACTCAGTGAGGTGCAAATGGAGATACTTCTGGTTCTTGATTGAGATAGTGGGATTTGACCTACAGCATGAAGAAAGAGCATATGGGGAAGAAAGAGGGCCTCATAGCAGACAAATTAGGCCAGTTCCAGTGGGCTGCAGTTTGGACTGAAAAGGCTGGAGTTGAGATAAAAGCGCCTTATCTCTTTTCTAGAAGAACCAAATTGAATCCCAGATTAGCCGAGTAACTAAACAGGTAGCCCCTCCGTGTGATGTGGGTGGTTCTGCATTTCTCCTGCCCAGCTAGCAGCCACCTTGTGTTTGTTCGACGGTTCCTGAGCCAGTAGGTCCAGAGCAACACAAAACATGATGCAGTTTACATCATCTCTGTGGCTTTTCCAGTGATGTTGGGGGAAGAGATTGCTCACAGACACTGCTTTTTATAGCGTTGCTTTCAAGGGTCACAACCATTGGATTAAAGTGAACAAGAGGTTAAAATGAAGCTGATTTTCCATGTCCCTCCTTTCACCCTGCAGAGCGGTTGCATTACCAAGCTGGAAAACTTCATTCAAGAGCATCTGAAAATTATCGGGGCAGTGGGGATCAGCATTGCTTGTGTGCAGGTAAACGGGCTGCGTGGGGTTTTAGGGGTGCTGGGCAGAAGTTAAAGGAACCCCAGATCTGAGGGATGGAAAAAAATTGGATATTTTAGGCTCTTCTCTCCCTGGGAAGGAGAAGTTGCCAGGTACTTCAGGAACCCGAGGATTCACTAGCTCCAAAGCAAAAGCCTCTTCTGCCAGTCTGAAAAATTTGCTTCTGGTGAAGAAGTGCAACCAGCTGGGCAAGGGGGAGAGACTTCTGCTCCAGGGCTGTGGGAAGGGCAGGGCTGGCCATGGCAAGCGGTTTGGCAGCCTGAGAGAGACCTCTTGTGGGGATGTGCTGTGATTGCCCGCGCAGCTGAAGAGCCAGTCTGGAGCAGATTCCTGTCCCAGTTCATTAGGATTATTTTAAGTCATCCAGAATTTCTCCCTTGGCTGTGTCATATTGAAGAACGGCACTGTGGGTCTGCAAATGATTTGGGAGGGTGTGATGAATAAAGGGCTAGGATATGGATGCCCCGCACTCCCATTTTAGAGGGGAGAGCACAGAATATTCTTTTCTTCCAGATGCAGATGTCTCTGGGAGTTCCTCATCTTTCCCTTTGTTTTGGCAAGTAGCCAAATTATACCCCAGAGAAGCTGCTGGTGATTAATTATGAGGATTGGCACAGATTATGTTTTCTCCTGCTGCTTGTTGCAAGCTGGAGTGCAGTATTCCCAGGCAGGAGCTAGCTGCCACTCCAGTCTGGGTTTGCAAGCTGCTGCCTCCATTGCATCCATTCTGTTTTTTCATGCATTTCTCTCTTCTCTTTACACCCTGTAGATCTTTGGGATGATTTTCACCTGCTGCTTGTACAAGAGTTTAAAGCCAGAACCATATTAATAGCTGCAGGAACTCTGTCGCTCCCCCTCTGCCACTTCCTTTAGCGCCTGCCAACCTGACCACTTTCCACCACCACCACAGAAGTGTCTGTAACCTGAGGACTTGGCTCTGTAATTAAATGCCTTTCAAACCACGCACCGCCTTACCTGCCCCTTTGGGGAAAAGTCACCCTCCTTGTTGTGTACAAGGCAGCCAGGAGTTCAGCGGGTCCTCTTCATTGTCAAGAAACAAAAGAGCTGTGGATCTTCTGCTAGAAGCTTTAGCGAAACAGTCCCTTGATGTAACTACGAAGTAAGATTTATCCAGGGCCATTTCTCTTGAGGCTTTTCCTGAGCCAACATGAAGGTATCAGGATGCTGTACAAGAACTATGGTTTGCTCTCTGAGAAGTGGCTCAGCAGCACCAGGCATTGACTGTGAGGACAGATGATGTTTCTGTGCTGAGCTGGAGCCAGAGCTGAGTCTCTCATACATGGAAGATTTCTTTCCCTCCTCCCAAGGGTGCACCAATGTCCTAACACAGCTGTTCTCCACCTGAGAGGATGCCTGCCTGGTTGCTTGGGGCAGGAGCTACTCTCCCTGCTGACTGGGAGCATAACTTGGTGCAGTTGAAATCTTGTCATGACTCTGATGTTGCCAAGATGTGGGTGCCTTAGGATTTCTCAGCAATCCTTCCTCCTCTTCCCTGAAGCTTCCCCCAACACAGTGCCATTAGGAGCCACAAGAGGCCTTTTGCTTCCTAGCGATTCTGGAGCAAAGACGATGGACTACTTTCTAATTCTTTTGAGTCTAGTCTGTTTTATTGAGTGGCTTCCAGTGTGAGTGAGAAAACTTTGTTTCCTCCTACCTATCCCCTGCTGAGGTTTGGTGAGGAACTGGTCTGTTTGTGGAGCTGGCATATCTTGCTACCCTTTGGCCTGTTTGGTTAGTGGAAATACCTTCTCACATCTCTTACATGTTGAGAGATGCCCTTGGCTTGATTTTTCTAATTAAAACCTCCAGGCTTGTCTCTCTTGGGCAGGAAATAAATATATACAAATGTTTTATCAGCCTCCAAAGAGCTCATTAATCAGCTGAGGGTTTTCTGGCTTTAATGAGATCTGGAAGCCCACTTTACTGGTTACTGCTGAGAAGCTCAGGAGAGTCAGCTTCAGCCAGTTGCCCCAGTGTACTTGGTAAATTGGTAGTACTGGGTTAACTGTCTGTTTGCTGCAGAGGAATAGGTTTTAATTAAATATTCTCCTTGCATTGGGATCCTGGATACATACAGGATATAGACATCACCGCTGCCATGGACTTAGTGCCATTGTGATGCCAACAGGTTCTTAGCCTGAATTCATAGGATCTTGTGTGCCTCTTGTCTTGTTCTCACCTTCCTGGTGTGCCTGTTACACCCATGAAGCAGAACGGGCTGTGGGGTTTTGATGTTGCTAAGCAGTGAAGACAAGCCCTTTTATAAACAAATTTATTCCCTCTCCTGGCCTTTTAGTGGTGCCCACTAAGCCCTGTCCCTTGGCAGCAGAGAGTTAACATGAGCAAAATCACACAGACCCCTACAGGGTCTTGCAGAATCATAGGGTTTTTAGTTCGCAGAGCAGGAATCTTGGACTGGTGCTAAAGGGTGACAAGTTAAAATTCAGAGCAGGTCAATCTGAAACTCCCCCATCAACATCAGCCCTGTGAAATAATCCTTAACTAATGCAGAAAGAGAAGTGGAGGAACTGATGTGTATCCTTGGTTCCACAGCAGTAGGAAAGAGGGGAAAGAAATCTAAATTATTGTGTAATGATCTAAAGGAGAAATCTCTAAATTATTTCTTGTTTTATAATCAAGTTCCTGACAAGTATTGACTACTAACTAAGAGGAAAATATTGAGCATGTTGCTTGAAGCAATATTTCTAGTTTCTTAAGCATATCTTCATAGCTGCCTTCACCCATTCCCTTCAAATATGTTGTACAGGGTTGGGAGAGGCCAGGAAGAATGGGATATGAACAGTAAGTTGGCTTGTGTCCCTTGAGTTGTTTTATACTTTTTCTCTGTGTAATAATATTCATTGCTTTTTTTTTTTTAACCCAGTTTAAGTTGCTGGCCAATAGAAAAATAAAGCTTAAGATTCTGTACTTATTCTGTGTAGCAAAATTGAAGGGGTACCATGAGCCGGATGGATTCCTCAGATCCTGCTGCTGAGGAGCCAGTTCCTCAAGAAGAAGCTGGTCTGAGGGACCAGGCTGAGAAGGAAGCTGGGGAAGAATCTGCTTCGCGTCACTGATCTTGCCAGCGTGGTTATGATCTGCTGCCGTGGGGTGCTGCAGAATGCTCCTCTGTGTGGCACCCCGAGAGCTGAAGTTGCAGAACCTCAGGGTACCAGGTATTGCATGTCAGCCATGGTCTGTGCACCCAGCACTACTCCAGGGTCTGTGGTACTCCTCACTGCGCTCACTGGGATGCTTAGTGACCTCTCTTAGCCTTGTCACTCAGGCTGCACTTTCTTGTCTCATGCAGGGCGCTGAGGCAGACGGAACAGGGCCTTTGCCATCAGGTAACTTACATTCACCTTGCTGGCCCAGCTGCTCCCTGTGATTACCAGTCAGGTCTGCTTAAGATGACCAGTTGAAGATACGAATTGGCTCAGGGCTCTGCTGTGCTCTCCTACTCACCCCAAAGACAGTGGAAATCTTTCCCCTTTCCATCTTGACTGTAAGGACATAGGTGGGCTGCGGCAGCGGGGATGCCTCGTCCTACCCCTGTGGGATAACAGGGTGTGTGGGGGTGCTACGTGCTGGTGTGTGCTGAGTATTTGCTCTACGTGCTGTGGAGTAGCTTGTAGCCACCTTGCATCACAGACATGTCAAAAAGACGGAGCAGATGGGTGCCCTTTTTTATTACCCTTTGGGATTTAAGGTTGAAAATGACACAAGTTTCAAATACGCCTATATCCAGCCAGATGGAAACGCCTGCCTGCAGCTAATGGGCATGGCCGCACGGTGGCTCTCGGGGCTCGGCACAATGCGCCGGCGGTTCAGCTCCTGCAATTCAAGTGAGTCTAATTCAAGCTGCTTGGCTCTGTGGGGAGCAGGGCCATGGTGTCACCAAGCCCCAGGGAAGCACAGTACAGGTCATGCTGCTGTTCCCTCGCCTGGAAGGGAAGGTCGCTCCTTCCAGCCCTGGCAACGTGCTTGATTTTCATGCTGCGGCAAGGCACTGGTCGTACAAGACTGAGGCTGAGGGCTTGACCTGGCCTGCACTCAGCTCAGAGCAGGGACTTCTGCTAAAAAAAGCCACAAATGTGTTGGCATATGGCGAGGAGACAGACCTGGGGGGCTCAGTAGTGGCAAGATGAGCCAGCACCACTGCTATGGTACTGCTGTGGGGAAGGCAGATGCACTCCTGAGATGCATCGGATAAGACAGGGATGTGGTCATGTCTGTTTATGAGACCTTGTCCCAAGACCTGCGTGCAGCTCTGGCCACCGGTTTTCAGGAGAGGTGAGTTGAAGGTGGAGCACAGATGAAGAAGGGAGGGCTCGTCCCGGAGGGCTGTTCACCGAGGTGGGGCTGGAGGAGCGGGGCAGGCAGGGCTCCTGCCTGCACGCTTGCAGTGGGGCCACAGAAGGTGGCATGGATGGCTCTGTGCTAACAGCATGTCCCAAACAGCCACCAGGCCACCTTGGCTGTTCTGCCATGGTAGAAAGAGAAATGCCCACAACTCCACTCCTCATGCCTCATCCTGTTCCCCTCTGTCACTAGGGGTGCAGTGTGGTTCCCATCACCCTTTCTCATCCCCAAAGGGAAATTAGCCCCCCTTCTGCAAGACCATCATGGGGTGGCATCTGTGAAGTCTGTAGCACAGTGTCTTTCGGCATGAAGCAATTGCATAAAAGCAATTTCTCTTCTGGTTTGAATTGACTTCTGCAGTGTCTGTGATCAGGGTGCAATTACCATCTTACAGCATCGCCATGGGATCCCCCCCTGCAGCCTCAGGTCTCTGGGTACTGCCGCCTGTCTTGAGGCGAGAGTGTGGATTTCTGCCCCTCCGGACCTGGAGATTTGGGCTGTGGTAATTGCCTGTTGCAGTAATTAGTTCAGCTGGTGGTCTGCTCTCTTGGGGTGCCTGGGTGGTCAGTACAATTTGCTCAGGAATAAAAGAGAAAAGAGATGGAGCAGTAAATAGTTTCTGCAAGGGTCCGGCTTCGGGGCAGTCACCCTGTTCCTGCAGTTTCAAACAAGACACAAGTATTTCATGCTCCCCTGCAGGGCTGCTTCTAACCTGAAACCAGTTCACAAACATGTCCTTTCTGCTCCTGCCGTTTAATTGGGAGGAATTTTCCCCCCAGGGAGGCCCTGGTGCCCCTTTCTTTTGCCATTTATAAAGCCTCCCTTCGGTGGTGGTTGTGATGTCCTTGTTTTCCTGCTGTGCTGGGGCTGAGCAGGGCTGTGGCGGTGGAAAGACAAGGAGCAGGCAGAGAAACTCTCCTTCCTGGCAAGATACGACAAATACACCCTGCTTGGGAAATGGCAAAGGGGAATGCCCTCTCCTGCCTTGAAACCTCCCCACATTTCCATGTGTATGCGTACGCATGTGCATGCACCCCTGGGAGAAGGTGCTGGGTGCTCTGTGCTGCTCCTTGTTGCACAGCACCGAGCAGCGACCGGGGATGCCTCAAGCAGCACGGTTGCTGAATTGGGGCACAGGTGTGCGTGAGCAGAGACCGACAGCTTCTCCTGGTGTGGCTGGTTTTGCTGCGGGGGTCCTGGGCTGGCTCCCGCGCTATTAAAAAGCAGCTCTTCGGGCTGCTGGCCACGCTGGGCCGTGTCTCCCCGGCGAGCCGCTTCTGCAGGAGGAGCGCGTCTGTCTGCCGCTTCTCTGCGCCAAAGTCTGGTCGGGAGGAGAGGTGGCGGTGGCGCTGATGGCACCGCCCGGCTGGCCAGGGAGGCGACGGGGAGCAGGTTCGTGTGGTGCCTTCAGAAATGACAAATTCCCTGCGGGGAGGGGGCATGATGCTCTCAAATGAGCTATAATCACATGAACAGCAGGGATGCTGGTGCCCACCGGATTCATTCACTGACTCATTCCAGCACAGCAGATCATCAGGCACACTGGGGTTTTGAAGTCTGCTTACTCCCTGCGAAGGAGACTGCTCCTCCCGCTTTCTTGGCTGCCTGCATTAGCAGAAAGGATGCTGCATGCGCTGAGGCCATCAGGATCAGCAGCTTTCTCTCTTCTGATAACTGCTCCTGCCTGCAGAAAAGGAGTTGCTGAGCATCAGGCATTTCCAGGCTTCATTTTTTGAGTAGCAAACTGTCTTGCTGACAAGGAAAGAGCAGTTTCTGCCTACACAGAGTATAGAGAGAACCCAGTGCCCCAGCAGGGCCTGATCCTGCCAACAGCTGCTGTGTCCCTGCACTGGGGCAGCAAACCCCAGCCCTCCCCCCTTGCAGTCCCGGAGGCAGCGTCGATGGCTGCCGCGTATCTCTCCGGCAGCTATCGGGGGAGCGTGAGGGTCACGCTGAGCCCCTCGCACCCCTCTGTGGTTACAGGCCAACCCAAACCAGCCATTGACCCTGGGGTGCAGGGCGTGGGGAGCAACGCATCACAACTTTAACCATATGTGTGTGTACATATAGCTATGTATCTCCTCCTGCCATGCTGGAGGATTTCCACTGCCTGCAGGAAACTTTTACAGGTGAGGTTTATATTTCTTATTTTGCTCAGAAATGCTGGAACCCCTTTGCCCCAGAAACCTGCCACCATAGAAATGTGCTCTGTCCTTCCAGAGCCATGGTCCCCCTCTCCCTTCCCAGGGGAGGGCCGTCCTCTCCCCTGGTGGGTCAGCCAGCAGCCAGGGATGCTCCCTACCTGCCAGCAGTCACAGCCTCAGCCTGCCCTCTTCTCAAGGGCTCCCCAGCCCCAGATTAGCAAGGGACCAAGGCAAATTGTACCACACAGCAAACGGCTTTCTCGTTAACGTAGCGGTACCTCGTTAACATTCAGCTTCATGTCTCCTGCCTGCCACTGGCTGTAAATAGTCACCTGCCTAACAGCACCTCGCTGATGGCAGGAGGCAGGCGCCTGCATCAGTGCACAGCCATCGTCCGCGGGGGAATGCAGGGCAGTACCAAAAAGCTTAAGCCCCTTGCTTTGTTTTACAGGAGGAACTGAGGCGAGTGGTTCACCTACGCTCATACGGCAAGTACATGATGGAGGGGGACCACGGCGTGGGGGTGTCTGGGCAGAGAGCTGCCTGCGCCGCTCAGTAGCACGCTGTACTCATAGCACGTATTTTAAGTATTGACAAAGCCTCCTCTTTCCTGGGAGAGCTGCCTGTTTAATGGCCTTTTAACCCTCCCAAGCAGTCTTTACTGAGTAGTTGATTTCCCAGGTTGTTTTACATGCTTTGATTTCTTGCTGCCCATTCTGGGATGCTGCAGTAAGCAATGATGGCCTGAGATGTGAGGCACCAGGCTCAGGTTTTGGGATTGGGGCTTCAGCCGCTTTCTCCACTCCCGGAGGATGTCAGCTCAGTTCCCCCTGGACCAAAATAACAACTAATGTCACTACAGAATGACATCTGAAGGCACGGCCCTCCACGCTCAGCTCTTACAGCTCCTCTCTTGTATGTTATTCCTCTGTTATATGCTGAACATTGTCAGGTACCATTTTGTATTTATCTAAATTAAATCTTGTCCCATTTAAACGTGCCTGACTCTCTAAGGTATCCCAGGCTAATTCACATTTTGTCCTTCCTTGCATTTTCTATCCCTCCTTCTCCATCGATCCACAAACGTGATCAATGTTATAATTTATTTCCTTTTCCTCCTTTCTCCCTCTCCCACCGCTCTCTTCCAGAACTTTCATTAAAGTTTTTAACAGCAGTCAGTTGAAGGCTGACCTGCTCTTTCTTTTGCTGAATACCTCATGCTCCACAGATGGGCTCATGAATGATTCAGTTGTTTGGGCTCTAGCTGGCAGCTGTGGCTGAATTACTCAAAAGAAACATTTCTGAGGTTTGTGCGCACTTCCAAGTTGGACAATCATGAACTCAGAGCCGGGAGTGGAGCCCTAAATCATAGGACAGCAAAGAGGGCTGCATATGTATTAAATATGTTTTTCAACCAAAAAAAAAAACCAAACCCCAAATGTTATTCAAACGTATTTTACAGTTCACTTACCATAGTTAATGGCACTGGATGGGATCATAGTCCCAACAAATGTGGGCTCTTGGTGCCCTTTTCACCAAAAAAGCAATGCTACCTTCTGGAGGTGAACTGAATTTAAATGAATGTGGGCAAGAATAAGCAGCGTTTCACGAGCAGAGTGGTGGGTCACCGGGGTTGCTGACTGGGAATACAGGAGCTTGGTGTTGCATCCCCAGTTTGCCTGGAGGTTTGCGGACACCTCTTGCATCGGGGTTTTTGGCAGAGCTCAATGACCCCTTTAGCAAAGTGACCAGATATTCAGATGTTATCGGTGCTGGTGCTGGATGGGAGCGGACGGGCACGCAGCACCGCAGGGGAAGTCCATCCTTGCACCTGCCTGAGTGAGAGCTGAGCTCCTCCGCACCTGCGAGCCCACTGCCAGAGGCTACTAAGCACGGTGGACAAATTAATTCCTATCAGTGTTTCTTTTTCCCCCTCTAATCATATTTCCTTTTCCTTGTCCCCTTAGGTTGAAAACTTCCTTTTAGTGTCTGTACAAGCTGTGCCAAGCTCCGCGCAGCCCTGGTTGCAGCTGCACTACTCGAGTTCTGCCTGTAATCTAAGTAACAATAAAAATATTGCTCCAAAGGAGTTACGACCCTACTAAACTGCTGAACTCTGGTGGCACTCCTCTTCTGAAACCAACAATGGGAAACGCAAATCGGTGCCAAACTGCAGCCTCTGGTTTAGCATCAGCAATTTTTTCTAGTTTTGCATAGCCTGGAGCTTCAAGTAAACTCAGTTCTGCTCTTGCAGGCAGAGGTTTCTGGAATGTGAATATAAATAACTTCTGCTCTCCATGTATGGCTGGAGAGACGCTCTTGTTTCACTGCTTTAGGACTCAGAGTCCTTCCTGGAGACAGGGTCCAAGAATGCTTGTCGTCTCCCATGTGCTGCCAGCCTGTGGGTTAACTAGAAGCAGGAGCAAGGCTAGAGCAGAGAGGGGGTTTGGGGAGAGGGAGGCAGTACCCACTTCACCTGCTTAGAGCCAGCTCAGGGGAACAGGTTCACTTTTCTGGCCCAGTTTTTAATGCACCTTTTCCCCAGGAAGGGGTTCCTGGAGGGAGGAGGCAGCGAGCCACAGCCCCCTAAGGTGCTTCCACCTGCAACCCTGCTGACACCACCTCCTGGGCATGGGTCAGAAACAACGGGCTATAATTAAAGCAATTATGCCTTTAATTAGGCATAATTGAGCTAATGGCTTTTTTTCCAGTCTACATCCTCTCTCCTGCATAACCTATGAGCCAAGCTCTGAGCTCCCTTTTAGGGCTTGTAGGAGACAAATTTTCATCCCTTGTTTCCTCCAGCTAATTAATCCTGTCCCCAGTCCCGCTAGAGGTGGCAGGAGATGCCCCCAGTTGCTCTTAATGAAGCCAGTTGGTGCATAAGGGTTATTTGAAGGCCTGAAGGGGTTCTCAGGTGGCTCTTTGCAGGGCTGGGTCCTCCCCTCTGCCCCTCTAGTTCACAAGAGGGGCTCTGGTGCCAGCCAAAACAGACGCGTTTGGGCCGAGCCCTTGGCACGGTGACTGAGCTGCAGGTGGAGGAGATGTGCTTTGACCCAAGAGCGGTCCAGACTGAGGGCCAGGCCCAGGGCTGTGTGCTGAAGGAAAGGCTGCAGAATGGGAGAAATGAAGATGCGTGTGGTTTTTTTGTAGCCCATCCCACACTGCAGAAGCGCCAGCAGAAAGCCAGCGACGTGTCCCTGATGTGCCACCACCATCAGCCAGCTCACAGGGCCAAGGACAGGAGCAGCCTCCTCCCCGGTGCCCTGCCCTGGTGAGATGCGTGTCTAGCCCTGCCTGGCACATCCCAGCCATCACAGCATCCTTGTCCCTGCCCACTGGGAAAGCAGCAGCTGCCACAGCCCCTTTTGGGGGGGATTTAGGTTTTGGGGGCTGCAACACTGCAAGTGGCCCAAGCTCTTACCCTCTGCAATGCAGAGGGTAAGGAGCAGCAGTGGGATGGCTGCACCACTGGCTTTAGCTCTAGCAGCTCTGCAACAAGCCCTTTCCTACAGAGGAGCTGCGGGATGAGCCAGGGATGGGGGATGCATCCTGTGTGCTGGGAGCAAGGGTTAAATAAACCCTGCAGTGAACAAAACAAATGTCACATCCTCTCAGCTGTGGCTTGCTCCAGTTTTTATTTCCAAGAGCAAACCCAGCCCCGCTGTTACGCAGGTAAGTGCTAATTTGGATGTCTCTGACACCAGAGTGAAGGGAGCAAGAGATGGTCCCAGGGCCAGAGTAAACATCGCTCCTGCTGGGTAAGTGATACAGAAATGAAGGGGGAGAAAATACAGAGATGCTTTTTCCTTCAGCCATTTCACAGAGCTGTGCCTGTCTCTGTGATGACTTTTTGCAGCTGGCCTCTTATGCAGCTAGGCTGAAATGTCCACTTGAACTTGCTGTTGAGCATTTGCCTGCTTACAAGAATCATTCTCCCACTGCACTCGATGAAGAGAAAATCTCTGATGTCTCCTGGAGAGAGGAGACCTTGTCTCGATCTGTCCTGACAGAGTGAGGGATGCTGCCTCAAATAGGTCTGGGGAAAGTGGATTGGAAAAGGGCAGATGGAAAAAGTGGGTTGCAAAGGGGTGGCTATGCTGAAGCAAGAGTGGGGTCTCCTCCCTGAAAGGGAGCAGTGCTGCCCCCCCCTGTGTTTCCCTCCTGTCATTGCTGGGATACCTTGGGGCCACTTGCTCTGCATCCTGGGCTGCAGCAGCCTAAAATTATGGGCAGGAATAGAGCCAGCAGAAGTAGGTGGTAGCCAGGTAGCAGGAGTGTGAGCAAGGCTTAAGGTGCAAATGGGTCCTGGTAGTGCCCTTCGGTAGAGTTGGGTAGGAAGCTGGGTGGCATGCTCCATATCTCTGGCCTCTTCTAAGCCAAAAGACCTCCTCAAGGCCAGGTGTGTAGTTAGGTGTAGACAGACATCTCTGCGTTTTGGGCCAAGCCCCCTGAGATCATCCACCCCTTGCTTTGGAGAGGTCACCCGACCTCCTGAAGCTGGGAAGATGCCTTCTTCCTCACCACAGGTGTTGGTGTGTTGATTTTATACAAGCATACACCCCATAACTCACACCCACTGCCAACTGCACATCTCAACACCAGGTTGTACATCAGCCATTGCTCCCTGCTGCCTCAGCATGTAGTGGGAGATGGGCAACCACCGTCCTCCCTAGCCGCTGGGATTCTACCAGTTGGGCCAGCCTGCAGGCTGAGGTCCATGCTGATAGAGGCCGGCGAGCCCGGTTGGCAGGCTTAATTTGGGGCTGCTATTTGCTGCACTGACCAAGCTAAGGCTGAGGAATCACCTGCAAGTGAGGTCAACCTTAGATCTGGTGCTCCCAACTCTGAGCTCTTCACGGTGGCCCTGAGTTTGGTGGGGATGCTGGCTTCTTCCCACTGGTAAGGCAGCGGTGGCTGCCCTCTCTTGCAAGCCCACTTGCATCAGTTGCAGTGGCAGCTCGCTGGTGGCCCTCTGGGAAGCTCCTGCCCGAGGTTGGGGGGTGAGCGGCAGAGCCAGGATCAGGCACGTGGCATCTGGTCCAGCACCCAGTTCAGGTGCTGTCCCTGTTTGTTGCTGAGGAGCACCATGGCCGCACTCTCCTGCCCTTGTGGGCGGCTCTCAAAAGCATTTCGGCGCTTTCTAGGCATCTGGCCCCAGTCATCTGGTGGGATTAAATCCAGCCTGTATCACATCTGCCTAAAAGTTTCCTGGGGACCTGGGGCTCAGCTACTCCCTGGAGTAGCATGTCACATTGCCTCTGTAACTCAGGCGCCAACATGACTTTAATACAACTTTTTAAAGTATGCATTTGTATCTAGTAAGCCCTTGAGTACAGCAGAGTCCCTTTTATATTGAAATTCAGGCTCCTCAATAACATTTTATTATGAGGCTTGCTATTTTTGGAACTGCTGTTACTCTGTTATGAGCAAGGCACCTAACATCCTTCGATATGAAATCATTAAGGCCACAGCAGAGTTCATTACAGGGGCATTTCTGTGGATTAAGAACAAATCAATACCACATACTAATATCACAGCCTGGTACCTGGCTTCGGTTGCAAATAGCACATCCAGAGGCAGATACTCTTCTTTTGGCCTCTTGTGCTCTTCTTCCAATATCTTATTTACTGTTTTCCCCCAAGCTGTTGTGATGGATTTATGAGCAGACAAAATCCAAAGGTTGTTTTTCCTTGAGCTACCTGAATATTGTAGCTTCTTTTAAAATAAAGAAGAAAGAAATAACCAGCTTAAGTTTGTGATATTGTACTAACCTCACATGCAATATGACTTCCCCGCTTCTGCTGGCAGAGCCCCCTGGAAGCAGATGTGCAGAAGGGAGCAAAGGCCTGAAGCTCTCTCTGGTTACATTTAGCTGATCACATTCAGAGTTTAGAATAAGTTTCAGATGTTTTGAGTTGGGAACACGCCTCGGGGAGGTGAGTTGGGAGGCAAAAAGGATGAGGATAATTTATAAGAAGCCTCCAATAGAAGGAAGAGCTCTGCTGACCAAGTATCCCCTGGAGGAGTCACCTTCTTTTGTGAAAATCTGCCCTGGGTTGAGATGGGGAAGCAGTTGGAGTTTGTTGGTCTCCTGGGCGTGCTGCACTGGCAGGGAGTGAGGCTAAACACCGCTGTCTTGGTGGGTCTGGGGCAGTATGGCCACAGCCTCCATAAAGGACCTTCCCTCAGGCAGTGCATCGCAGGTGGAGGCTCCAGCTTTGCTCCGGACAACGCACATCTATGTCCCGGACCTGGCCCAAAGCAGGTTTGCTCCTCTGTGGTTTGAGACAAGGGCAGGGTAAAAGGGGTTTAACTGTGCTCAGCACGGGGCTACGGGATGGGCGGGGGACGCCAGGCTGTCAAGAACCGCCAGCTGCTCCAGTTGTTGCTCAGCCAGCAAGAGCCGTGTCTCAAGATGTCTCCCGCTGTAGCTGAAACAGGAGTTTCTCCATGCTGCTGCTCCCAGCTACTGCAGCACACAATGTTCATTTGGTTCGGTAGCTGACATGAAAGCTGCTGAAGCCAATGGCATTTGTTTCTCTTTATTTATTAGAGGTAATTATTCATCAGTGGAATTTAATTATTACTTTTTTTGCCTTTTAAAAATGTTGCTTAATGGAGGAAAGCAGCCATTTGTCTAGGCTGCATTTAATGCTGAGTGGATTCAAAGGGGGGTTTCTTCAAGCTGTTTTGAAATAATAATAAAAAAAAACCCAACAAGTTGGTGAAGTGTGGAGCTGTAGGCCGTCTCTGTAATGATCTGAACCACTCAAGCCCTTATTAACTTAATGCTTTCATTTACTAGCTTGTTCCTGGAGGAAGACCTCCTAGTCAAACTGCTATTGCTCCTTTAAAAAATGAAAGTTAGTAATTGCTTCAGCTGCACATCTCATTACAAGGAAAGGCCTACAGCTGAGAGCAGCACTCATCTTCTTGTTTTTGTTTTTAAATTTTCCAGGGGCAATTTCAGCAAAATCTCTTGTTATACCTCCAGCCCAAGTGTTAGCTATTCCATTGCTGTGTATAAATTTATAAACTCAATTATAAAAGTTCTGCATTTCCACTTTCTTTGGAAATGGGAGGCTTGAGGGCTTGGCTGTATTGCAAAGCGTTACTGTTATCGATGAAGCGCTGGGCAGAGCCTGTCAGCTGGTGGGTAGTGGCTGATCAATGTTGGTAGGAGCACATCCTATTTCATCAGTGGAGCCTTTAACCATGAGTAGTGGACAGTGCCCTGATTACCATTTACCCTGTTGTTCCATTAAGTGGACGTTTTCTCCCTTCCCTCTCCTAGCACTGTCTGGGAAGGAGCACACTTTCACACAGGCTGCAAGAAGGAAGACTTAGTTAAAAAGAAAAAAAAAAAAAAGGTGGGGGGGAGCACTTTAAGGTAGCTTTGAGTAAATAGCTGGAGATAATTGGGCTTTACTTGTGTTCTTGTACCTTCTGGATTGCTATGACAGTGATGCTGCTGATCTCTGAATTACTGCACAAGCTCAGGGCAGCAGCTTTCCATTAGCAGTTCCTGCACTGGGCTCTGCTCACAGTCAAAAAGCACTTTTTGAATCTGTTTAAAGATATCCCATTAGGATTTGAGGGCAGTATATGATAGGGGTCCTTGATAAGAGGGAGGCAAGAAGACACCAGGGGTTGGGTGAGATTAGGCTTCTCCTTGTTGCCCATCTCTGATGGTTTCCGAAGAGTGGGATGAGTGCCATCTCAGAGGTACAGGCAGGGAAACTGAGGCACCTCACCGGTGGCTTGCCCAAGGCTTGCGTAATGAGCCTATTTGTTCTTGTCAAGGTCTGTCCCTAAACATACACATTAAGATGATGCATTTTTCTGTCTTTGAAGGACACGAGCAATGACGTTACATGCAGATGGGCAAAGGGAGTCTCCGTTGCTGATGTGATCAGCCCGGAGAAAGCAAAGAGAGGGTGGAATGGGATAGACCCAAAGTACACCAGCGTTGGAGGAAAGATTCCCATTGAGCTTCATGCACTTGGATCGGGTCTCTGGAGAGATGTTCGTAAGGACAGTGTCATTCATGTTACTCTCAAGTAATTCAAAGCTTGTGGATACCACTGTGGTGAACCACTAGAAAATGTGGAAAGCAGCAGCTCAAGAAAGGTCAGCACCAAAAGGCGGGTGCTGAGCACAGCTGTCCTACTGCTGGCACTGATTTATTTATTTCCTATATTTTTTTAAAAGCAGTTCATTTCTTGGAATCCTCCAAGTAGACCTGCTTTTAAAAGAAGGAGGTCTAATTCCCAAAGGGCAGGTATTCAGTATTCATTTTTCCTAGCTCCAAATCCAGCCCGTGGGGTGGGGTGCAGGTTAATTCAAAATCGTCAATGCCTACAGAAAGTCTTGACCACAGCCTTTGCTGCTTGCTTTGAAGTTTGCTGTTAACTGCCAGTTTCTTGCCCTCCCCAAAGTATACGGGCTTTTAGCTTTTTGTCTGCTCTTCCCTGCCTTTCTTTGATCACTATTTGTTCAGCTCCTGAAAGCAGGAAATAACGAACCCGTTTTATTAAAAGACTTGCTTTGTATTTGGGAGGCATAAATGCAGGGAGGGATAAATGCATGCACTTGCCTGCATGGATTTTCTAGCTTGTCTTGCACAAGACACAATGTTCAATACGGGAGCAGATGCATCAGGAAGGAAATTGTGGGGAAACTCATGTGGTCCTTGGGAGCTCCATGTCTTCACCCCAGCTACGTGTGACCTATAAGCACAAGACAAGGTGTAGGTCACCAAAATGGGTGACTGACAAAGTCTGGAAGATGTGCATTTGTGGAGAAGGAGAAATAAGATTGGAGTGCGAAACCTAATGCTCTCTGCATGTCTTGGCTCTACATCCCCTATGTATTTCTGTAAGGTAGTGTCAAGGAGAAAGAGATGAGGGTTTAAATGAGACCTACTCCCATGTAAATATTGTGCTGTTTCCAAGCACTAGCCCAAAGCGAAGCCAGTTGCCTTGCAGCTCCCCCCAGGTGGCTGGAGTCGCTGAAGCCAAAGATAACTTCTTACCTTTTTTTTTTTTTTATGGCCTTATGTGCTGGAGGTGCACACAGCTGAGGTCTGCAGCAAGATCTGAAAGCTCTTTGAGTATCTAAGGCTTGGGCACCTCAAACAGCTTTTCTTAGCAGAACTTAACAAAACGAATTAATCCTGTACACTCGTGTGGTGTAAGGCACCGCACGCTACCAGGCCATTTTAAGTCACATTGAAGTTAATGAAAAGACTCCCACAGACTTCAGTGGGCAGCACATCAAACTGCAGCATGGCAAAGCCAAAGTCTCAGCCACGTGCCTCCTGTCCCTGGGTTTCAAACACCGCTAGTGTGCTGTCCCTATTGAACAAATAAAAATGCTTTCTCACTGGCTGGAGGAACTGGATCAAATGCTCCTGAAAACAAAGCCACAACGTAAATCATGGTGCAAACATGCTGAAGGGGAAATTAAAGCTGCTTTCATCATCTGGGCAGTCAGAGCCAGGTGGAAACAACATTATTTTGGAGATGTCTCAACCGCGAAGTTCCAGGAGTAAGGAAATCTCGCTGGCTAATTAAGCTCAAATGGATGTACATGGGTCTGCTCAGAGAACGGACTAAGCAGAAGTGCTATTTTCTTACTAGGATCAGTACTGAAGTTAGAAACTATTTGGAATGAAACTGCTTTTAGAGGCAAATAGGCTATTTGGTTTTGGAGGTGGGTTTTTTTTTGGCAGGGGGAGAAAAATTGTTTTTTCCTGTAGAGCTATTTGCTATTTGCAGGGAAAGAGGTAGCTTGTGTTCTGGATCCTTATAGTTTATTACCAATGAAATGTAGATTTGTAGCCACAGGATAGTTAGACATCTCTATGGAAATGTACAGTCACGGGATTTGTGCCCTGGTTGTAATCAGGGTTTTCAGAGTTTTCATTTTTCTTCGTATAGACAAGAGCATCTACAGGAAGCCAGACCTTAGTATCCCATTCCAGGCTGCGTTTGGGGAAGGGTCATGGGAAGAACAAAAAGCCAGCACTCTCCTCTCAGTAAATCACCCTGGGGCAAGACCCTCAAAAGAAGTTGTTTTTCAGAGCAAAACTCCTTTTGAAACATAAGGTTTGAGGCTCGTTAGGGATAGGCATGAAAGCACTTCACTTCCTTCCTGCAGATGGGCTCAGAATCATGATTAAGAGGGTTTGTTGTTGTTGTTGTTTAAAACTGTCCTTTCAAGAAACGTAAAGCTTCCCAAGCACACACATACCTTGATGCTGATGCTGCAGGTAGGAGCAGGACATTGGACTCCACAAGCAGATTCCTCTGTACTTTCATGACCTCAACTCCCACCATGTGCTTCTCTGGCACTGCTTCATTATTTTTATATGATAGCGATGTGTGAAAGTCCTGCCTGAGGCCACCCTGGCCCCAGGGAGGCTGCAGCCTGGGGGATGGGGGTTCTTCTGGTATACTTCTGATGATTGTGCTTGCTTGCTTTTCCAACACCAGGTTAGCGGTGCAACAGTCCCTGCAACAGTCTTTCAAAACAGACTTGAAAAATTTCCAAAATGCTTTATATATAAAGTGAATAAACGACTGTAGAGGGGTGGTGGGATTTTTTGGTTTTTTTGGGCAATCTTCCAATTGGCAGATTTCTGCATGTAATTAAGGACCGCATATTCAGTAAAATGTCTCTTTTTTTGCCACTTCTGCCTCTCTGTTGATTCTGCTAAGGGCTCCCTTTTATTAAGATTCAGGGAAAACCGAGGCTTGCTTTTTTTTTCCTGTGTATATGCATGTGTCTCTTACATTGGCTTTAAAAAGTACGGTTGTTGTGGGCATATTGAATGGCTCTTCTCAAAGAGATCTGGCAGGTTAGAAAGCAGATCCAATACGCTTATGTTATTAACAGCTGCAGAAGCAAGCACAGGAGAAATGACAGCGAAAAGGGAATTACTTTCCTAGCTACCAAAGAGCAGCGGTGAAAGTTGGGATTTATAGAAATCCATTGAAAAATCTACTGACTCTTTATGGAACAGGATTTAAGCTCTGCTAACCTAACCCTCCCAAGGACAAAACTGTTGAGACAACCTTTCGTATGAACACAATAAACTCTTTGCTTCGTCGTATTACAGAAATGGCTTTTTTGGTCAATGCTGCGTTTGCAAACTCCCAAGGAAAAGCTGCGACGCAGCCAGGTTGTCATGTGCTGCATGAGCTAATATTAATGCCTGCTGTGACTTAGTCTTGCTACTCGGGTATTTTGCTGCTCCTTGTGTAACATCTGTCTGACGGAGCGATATCAGACTGTCATCGGCCTCCACTGCACCCTGTTATCTGTTTGAGAAACAGTAATGAGAGCAACCAAGGTGGTTTTTCTTTTTCCTTTGAATTTTTGAATGAGGCCTGCTGTGTTTTTGCAAATTGCATCTTCATCATAAGTATTTAAGAGCCATAGCTTTTCATATCAGACAACTTGGCATCAGCTTTGAAAAGAAACATGTTATTCTAAAGCAGAAAACTAGATTAGAAAATTGCTTTTGCAGATCGAAACAAAGTCCTGTCGGCTGGTCTAATCCAGTTCTTTGGCACTGATGCAGGACAGCTTTCTGCACGGCATAATGCACGGCTGCCTCTGCCAGACGTACCAGCCTGGGCTGCTGCGCTTTCTCAGTACAGCTCACACAGCGAGCGCTTTGATCTTTCTGTGAACGAGCTGGCACGTATCTCCATGTAACGCTCCGCTGTAACATGGAAAAGTGTCCTACAAGAGTTCAGTTTGGAAAGGTCATCCTATATTTCATAGCGTCCTGTTTAAAAAATAGCCTGAAAGAGAAGTGAACGTGTGTTTTTTTTTAAAAAGTGCATCTAGCTAGCTAATACAGCAGGCATGCAGAACATAAGCTATCCAACCAACTATGAAACAAATGCTAGAATTAATTGCTTAATTCTCTTTGCATTAGCATAAAGCATACTGTTTTAAAATGTCTTCAGTGAAGAACTGCTGAATATGGGAAACATCTACTATTGCCTTGTACCAAATTGAAAAGCGAGTTCAAGTGTAAAGATTGGTGGGGTGATAGCCAAAGGCAAGCTGTCCTGCAACTTATTTTGTGAGACAATCTAGTTTTAAGGTTTGTGCGTACAAGTTTGACCTAGTAAGCACATTAAATAATTGCCATCTCTGGAAACCCAGATTTTGTTCAAACCAACTTCTTTGTAGTTCTTAAACTACGGAAAAGAATCCACAGAGATACTTCTTATCCAGCAGCCGACATGCAAGTGCTGAAAGCTTAGCCGTACCGAGGAATAACAGCCTGCAAGCTAAGGGATTATCACCTGTTCCAGCCTGTTTTCTACAAGGCTGCTGTAACAAGGATTTGTCCTACGTTTGCATACGGGCTAACGCTGCATGTGAACAGAATCCCGAGCATGCACAGACGTAGGCATTGGCCTCCTTCGTTTTCAGGTAAGGTGGGCGTGTCTGCCTGTGCACACGCCACCCGGAACGATGTATTTTCTGGATGTCAGAGAACAGCGTGAAACGTGGCCCAGCTTTGAAGCCAATAGTGCAATAGGAAGGCGAGACCTTTTGGCAGGGTCAGTGCCTGTCTCTCAGCGCTGGAGCTAGCAGAGTGCGCTTTCCACCGCAGTTAAAGTCAACTTGCGGTCTCTGCTCCAGTTCTTACAAAACACTGGGGCTGCTGTGTTATAAAAAACAGTGATTCAGATGGTGCAGTGCCCTTCATTTAGGTAAAACATGTACGAGTGTTCCCACGGAAAGCATCGGATGTGAGAATTTACGCATGCTAGTGTGAAGAGGATCGAAGTCTTGATCTTGCCAAGCACCTGCACCGCTCTGTAGCTGGTACACATGCAAGCTTTCCACTTGTTAGTCATTTCATTGGCTTCACGTTGTGCTGTGCGTGTGGTGTGGCAGTGCCTGGCCAAACGGAGAGCGCTCTGTGCTCTCCTGCCGGAACAAAACACTGAGGTGCAAGGCTTGTGAAGGTTACCTCAAAGTAACCAGCACAAGCAAATGGCAAGAGGCAAGCATACACTTAACTCTATCCAGAAACTGTAGGAAGGCTACAAGGAAATACCTCCTTTATTTCAACATTTTTATGAAATATAATATTTTTTTCTACATGAACAAACATTTATTTTTGCTAGCAGAAGCATCTAAAAGTTCACAAAACAACTGCAAACACAGATTTAAAAAGAAGCATCCAAACTTTTAATTTAATCTCCAAATCTTGATTAAGTGGACTTCATCTTTACTTCATTTCCTTGAAAGAGGTTAGTGGCTCGGGGCAGTATTTTCTCCAGAAAGTAAAAATCTCTCAATGGTTGCACTACAGGTGGCTTTCATCCTTTACTGCCTGAAGTCCAGTTTCAAGTTTAGAAGCAGAGATACGTTCCGCATGGCTTGCAGCATGGTACTTTTTTCATCTCATTTCTCCAGGGGTGCATAATTCAGAAGCTTCTCAATCAGATCCACATGGGCTAGGAGCATTCTGCGGCAGCAGTATCTCTTCAAACCAAGGGCATCCAGGGCATCTCTATTAATGAACAAGAACAACAATAAAAAAAAAAAAAAAAAAAAAAGGATGAAATGAGTCAGAACCACTTCTAAGTGTTCCTAAGCAACATACTGATTACTTTGAGCTTAGTCATAGAGGAGAACTTGTTTGCAGTTCAAACTAAGAAATAGAAATTTAGCATGTGCTGTTAATGTTCTTTTCCATTTACTGCTGTTGACAGGGTGTTTGCTTCTTCTCTGGCCTGCAAGACCACATGATCTTCTGTTGAAGATGGTGTCTAGCTGACACAACTACCGAACTTTCAGAGGCAAGTCTGCCAAACTCCCATAGGAACAGAACTGTAACAGACTAACTCTTACAAATTTCCTCTTCTGAACCACCGCACTCTTGAGGGCATATTTGGTCATGAAACAGCAAGGTTAAGCGAGATGCAAGTATTTTGGTTCTGGAAATAAAATTTTAGTCTTTGCAGCTGGAAAGAGACTCGAAATATGGTAGATTTCTAACCTCAATTATTTAGTTACAGTAACTCGGTCTTCCTTTTACAAACACCAGTCTGTAGAAAAGAGAGGACCTGATCTGGTTAAAAATCCGATCAATCAAGAGGTGTGAATGTGGTAACAGGAACATAGTTTTGAAACGTGGGAAGTAATTTCCACTCCTCTTAAAATCCTGGAGAGTCCGTAGTTACCTGTGCTGGCTACAGCTCCTGCTAGTTGTATGGTAGAAGGCAGCACGAAGGCACTGGACAGTCTCCTGACACAGGAATAAGGAATAGCATCTCTAAGCATTGCTATCCATGCTATTGTTAGCATCTCTAAGCACCATTACAACACAACATTTCTGTAAACTGAGGATGATACTTGCCTACTTCACAAGATAAATTTGTGATCTAAGCCATGTTAGAAGTGTGAGAGATATATAGAAACTAAAATAACTCAAAATGCAAGCTACCTCACATATGGATGGGATGCTAATTCTGAGGAAGGCTAAAATCCTTTCCAGTTCCCATATAAGAAGGCATTCAGTTATACAACCTGTTTTCCACAAATATACAAATAAGGATGTACAGACTGCTCAACAAGAAATTTGTGTTTTACAGTCTTAATTCCTTCTGATTGACTGCTCGGGATTCTTACAGTTGGGTAGAGAATGTATGAGTCATCCTAGCTTAAACCACTGCATGTGTTTTCAATGCTTATGGCTATCAGACGTCTCAAAGATAAGTGATACTATCCAAGCTCTTTAGCACCAACCTGTTAACCACAAAGCCAGTCTGATACTCCTTTCAGAATTTGACATCCATGAAATACGACTGATCTTGGGTCTTTAGATCTATATGATGCAGTGCAACAATCCAGCGTTTGCTTAAAACAAATATCATTTCCTGAAACCTGTAATTCTCCTGTAGGAAGAAGCTGATAGATACTTTTCTGAAGCACAAACGACTGAAAGGAAGCCTCTGCGTAAGCTGGACCATGGTAAAAGGTTGTTTGGCTTCAAGCAGTACAGTCTAACTGCATGGAGTCAAACTCCAGCAGCTTCTCTGATGACATCAATTAGTCCTTGTACCTATCAACAGTTCTCCTAAGAACTGTTCTTCTTCTAAGAACCTCTAAGAACTGTTCTTCTAAGGGCTTAAATAGCAGGGCTATTCGTTTTAGGACTATCACCTGCAAAAGTTATTTAAGAGAAGTATGTGAACAGTGTATTTTTTAAAAAAGAATGTTTATAAATAATATCACATGATATCTAAACTTTCTAAAACACTTGAGAACAAAAGCATCTGAAGTCTGTTGATATGTAAGTTTTAAGAGCTATCTGAAAAGTTCTGAACTGAATGCAGTTATCAGAGATGCAAAATACTAGCATTAATCACAACTTTAGAAGTCATACCATACATTTCAGCTAAAACAACTTCAGTTGTATTTCCCTTTTCCTTTAGCTTCAAAGAACTTGTGGAAAAAGAGCAATTTTAAGGGACAAACAGAAAGGTGTGGGTCTTTTTTAACCACAAATTGTTTAGACAAGTTTATTTCTTCCATTTTGTCCATCCATTTCTTAAGTCACTATGAACAGTGATTCTGACACTGCACTGTAAGATTTTCACTGTTCGATATCTGTAAACTCTGCTTCTGATCTTACAATACCATAACTGCATCAGTTTGAACAGGCATCCCAGAACCACACCAGTGACCACAGCAGTCGTCTTCCGGTGAGCATTTATCAATAACAACGTACATCTTCCTGTCCCATACAAAAGCAGAGGAATAATGGAGACAGGAAAAATATTAAAATGTAATACTTGGAAAATAAGTCAGAAGTGCTACCAGAATAGCTCTGGTAAATTGCAGTATTAGTGAGAAACGATTAGCAACCCGTACTATTTTAATGCTTTTAACTCCATAAATGAAAGGAAAAAAATATTTTTTTGTAGGAACTTTCCAAATACCTTTAGTTTAGCAGCTGCAATATTCTACTCTGCTACGTTTTACAGGTTCTGGGATGTAAATGCACTCTAAAAAGGCCACTCACAGACCTAATGAGATTTAGGAAAAGTATTGAATGATTTTCACTGGACAGTTTTTAATGAAACTGATAAATGGTGGGGGGACAGGACATCTTTCCCCTGCAAACTCCACATCAAGCAGTGAGAAGCACAGAGAATAATCACAACTTCCTACAAGTTTAGATGAGGCTTAAAAAACAAAGGTTTCCTTCCCTGTTTGTTCTGTGCTCCACTGTTTAACATTTGACAAAATAGTATCCTAAACCATACCAATGTTTTCAGATTTACTTTAGAGAAAAGGCAGTGAAATCTGTGTTGTTAATATACAAAGTCCATTTAAAAACCTATTAGTAACCCTAGTCATCTGAACGCAGAGCAAATACTCTTTTCTTTCTACAAGTCTCTCAAAATCCTAATTTTTTTTTTCACTCCTTTGAATTGCAAACATCCATGGGTTTTTTTTCTTCATACTTAAACTTGGTAACAATGTAAATACTTCTCCTGAGTTACCTTCTCAAACCCTTCTGAAGTAGTCCTACCACAGCTAGACCCTCCTTGAACTATTAAAAGACCATTATGGCTATGCAAAGCACGCACAGACTTCTTAAAATAGAGTTGTTAGGACTATCAGTCAGGTATCTAGAACAGTTAAACCTCCCCTTCCCCCCAGCAAACCAGTGCTTTCAAACAAGTTTAGCAATTCTGGGTAGGGAATGTGAAATGTTTTTAAGAAAAGCTAAAAGGGTTTCTTGTTAACAATGTTAGTTGCTTCTTACACTTGTAACTACTTGTTTCTCTCCCCTTTAAAAAAAACACATGGGTGTTAAAGTTGCCTGTACTACTTATGCCTTTCCTTCCTGTTCCACACAGAGTTAAACATTTGAGACTGTTTTGGGTATACAGGTTATGACTTGGCAACTTCCACATTCCTACCCAGAAAGATTCAGCAGGGAAATGAGCGCTTTCTTACCTATTGCAATTTCTAACCTCTGGTTAAACAGCGTCCAAATGTATCTGTGGTTTTTAGCCTCTTCACAGCTACTTCGTAACGCCACGATCCTGCACTTATGTGTATCATCTTACGCATTGTGCAATCTCATCTAAAATCTGAGTCAAAGAACATACAGAAATAATACCCACCCTTCTGTATATTCTGCTTGCAGAAGGCCAAGATAGGCTTCCCACTTGTTTCCAACTATTTTGCCGCATGTGAAACATCTGACTGGGATGATCATCTTTGCACTGTGGCTGTAACATTAAAAAACACAGTATCACACCTCTGCAAAATGACTAAATACCATATTCAAATATCAGAAGGGACATTGAGAACTTGCACGAGTGCCAGACGGCAGCTCGGCAGACTACGTGACGGTAAGCAAGGCAGGAGGCCGCGTTACGGCGGTGCCGATTCCAGCGGCGCGGCGCGGCTCGGGTCGCGCTCCACCACCGACGGCGGGGCCGCACGACTCCCGCGCCAGGCCGCTCCGAGCGCGGCGGCGGGCAGCGGCGCTCTGCCGGCAGCTGGAGCCCCAGCAGCCTCTGGCTGGTAAAACCGGCCAGCGTCCGAGCCCGGCAGCGGGCTACCCCTGCCCCGCGGCCGGCAGAAACAGGCCTGGAGCTGGCCTAAGAGGCGGCTATAGGGCCGCGGCAGCCGCAGCCTGAGGCTGAGGCCTCGCCCGCCGGGCCGGGCCTCCCCGGGAGTTCGCCCGCGATCCCGCCCTACGGCGGCGAGGCGGCTCCCAGCCCGGCCGCGGCACGGAGGGGACCCAGCCCCGAGCGGCGACTCCTACCGCGGCGGCTCCTCCGCGCTCCCGTCACGGCTGCGGGCGCTACCAGTGCGGCGAGGCGGGGGAAGGCGCCCCGTCGCCCCGCGGGCCGGCACGGCGGGCGGGCGGGAGGCGATCCGGCGCACCCCTGTTTCTGCGCGGGGCGGCGGGATGGTAGCGGCCGAGCGTACGGCGTCCCGGGCGGCTCAAACGAGTGCGGCCGCGGGGCGGGCTTGCTTTCGCGTTTCGCGTGTGGCGCGCTGAGTGGCAGCTGGGGCGCCGGGAGCGCAGCGCGGCGGCACCGGCGGCGCGACCGACCGCGCGCGGCGCCCGCCCCTGCTCCTCCCCGCTCCCAGGTGGGTGGGCACTTGTTGCATTGCGAGAGGGCTTTTGCAGCGACGAGACTCCTCATCCTATCCTGGCTGAGGTACCGGAGCCGTCCGGGGCGGGAAGCGCAACTGGTGGCTGCAGCCCGGCACCCGCCAGCCCTGTCCGGCGCGGGGGGGGGGGGGCGGCGGCGGCGGCGGGCGTGATGGGGACCCCGGCGGGCAGGGCTGCGGGACGGAGCCGGGGTACCCCGCGGCAGCCCGCCCGCCGGTCCGCTCCCTCACGGGCGGGGGCGCCGGTGCGGTGGTGCCCGCCGCGGCTGCAGAGCCCGTCACCGCCGCCGTGGCTGAGGAGCGGCCGGCCGGGGAGGGCGTGAGGGGCTCCGGGGGGGGCGGCGGCCGGGACCCCCCAGCGCTCGGCCCGCGGCGCCGCCGTGTCGCGCCCCTGGCGCCGCGGCCGTTTTTCGGCTTCTTCCGCGCTCCCTCAGGCGGGGGAGGCAGGAGCGGCTGCCGCCCGCCCCGCCGCCGGCCCAGGGGCGCTTGGTTTTCTTTCGTTGTTCCGCGCAGCCCGGGCAGTGTTCATTTCTTGGAAGGCAGACCCGCCCCCGAGTCCCAGTCAAGTTGCGGGCGCTGTCGTGGCCGCAGATTTGCCGAGAGTTTTTAAACTCGGGGGTCAGACTGGACTTGACGCTGTCCCGTTTAACTTTTAACGTTGCTGCGTCTTGCTGCGAGCGGTGCACGGCGAAAGCGAGGACGAAGCGGCTGGGCAGAGGCGCACGCTGCCCTCGGGGCGCTGCCGGCCCCTCGGGGCAGCGCCCTCGGCGTTTCCCCCGCTGCCCGGGGGCCGAGGGAGGCGGTGGCCGCTCGCAGGCAAAGCGGCCGGTGCTGTTGCGTACCCTAAGCCGGGGAGGTTTGGTAGCAGAGGGTAATGCATCTTGAAACTGTTGACTTGTGTTTCATTAATCCAAGGCTTGGGGAAGCATTAGGCACGGACTACGTGTGCTTAGCCAGGGGAAGCACGCTGTGGTGGCTGCAAACTTTAGGGACAGACGCTGCTGTTGTGGAGACTCTGGGATGAAGCATTAGTCTGAACGCTGTCAGTCCTTATTGTTCTCTTGTCACAGCGTTAGCGTTATGCTAATTGTCCTTGAGCAGAGTAGAAATTCTCCAAAAGTGTTTTATTTCCCTGCTAAAGTATCTGTGAGTTGATACAGTGCACAGCGCAGAGCCATTACTGTCAGGCATATAAATAATTGTGTCTTAATGCACAGCTTATGTTAATACGTCTTTCGTGACTATTTTTTGAACGACTGGATTATTGACCCTCTGCACAGAAATGCCAGACCTAACTTGAACCGTAAAAGAGCAAATAACAAATAAGTGTTTGAGGTTGTTTGAAATCATTTTTATAATTCTGATTGCTAGTGAAAAGACAGTAATTTTTGCAGTCCCAGGAACAATTATACGCAGTTGTGAATGGAGCAAATTGACTTGGCATGGAGGGTAGATGAACCTCCTGTGATCTCTAGATTATTGTCATTATTGTTACTGTAGGCCAGCAGGAGCCAAACTGTGTCTTTTCTCTTTTTTGGGGAGGGGGTTGAGAATTTGGAGATTGTGCTTTGATGCATTTTCAGCACCAGGGCTCCAAAGTAATTTTCTTACTGAACTGTGTAGTGAAAGACATTTATATTTGGAGATGGAAATTTGCAATTGGGAGTGAGAGAGAGGGGCTGTCACAGGGGCTTCATGGCAGAGCCACATCATTAGACATAGGCTAGCATCTTATAGCTGCCTTGTAGAAATGTGCTTACTTATTTCTTAAAAACAAAACTGAATTTTAACTTTCAGACCTAGTTCTTATATCTGACTTTGCTTAGCATCTTTTTTCAAACAAAAATTTACTCGGCTTGTTCTCATAGTATTACTTTAACTTTGTTATGCCTTTTCTGGATAACCTGCTTTGGCTGGTTGATGGGCATAAGGGTTTTTATGATCTACGACATGGAGAGACTGCTACACACTGAGAACATTCTCAACTCAACTTCACGTATCCTCTGCTTAATCTGACTGTTTGCCAAACCACAGAAGTCTGTTTAAAAGAGTTGGGGGGGGGGGGATGTGCACACATGTGACTATTAGGAATCAGTCAGTGTTTTATGGGCTGTAGCTCGTGCTGATTAGGGTGACTCTGCAGAGTGAGCCATTTGTGGCATGCCACCTCTCAACTCCCCTTTTTCAGGTGAGCTGGGTACTGCCAACACTCAGCTGTTGCAGTTTAGTATTTAGTCAAATTTGGTCTCTTCAACCATCCTTCTGAAGAGGACTGGAAGAATTGGAGAATTAGGTCTCTCTAAGCATCTTTGAAGAAGAATTGTAAGAATTTGAGTCCTGTCTCCTAGAACTAATCCTAGAACTGCATGGGTCTTTCTCACAGTAAGTTCTCGTCTCATTTCTGGTCTCTTGCCACCTTCAACAAGCAGCAGTCCCCAAAGGCTTTCAGACAGCCTGGTGGTCAGGAAACCCATTGGAGTGCTCCTCAGCATTCAGCAGAAGAGAATTTCCTACAACTAATCGAGCTGAAGTAAGTTTGAGAACTGTGGACTGCTTTTCTGATGCGCTTCTGGAGCAGCTTCTGTTATGTGAAGCTGTGTTGTGGAGCATTGCAGATAATATATCTCACTTCTTGGTTGATGCAGTATAGGACTTCTTCCAGTGATCTTGAACAACTTCTGAAAGCTGACAGTGTTCTGTCCCACCATCACTGTTGGGTTGAGGCTTGTTCTTGGCATTTTTTTGTGGATTTAGACCTACAAAATGCAGCTAGGCATGACTGCTCCATGGCATTGTTAGTGATGGGTACTGAAATCCTAGACTGGTGACTAAGGAGTAGATCCTGCTTCCTATTTTCCCATCTACAAACTGTAAGAGAAAATATTGCTGCTTGTTTAAAAAACAAACCCCAAAAAAGTCGGTTAAGTGACCTGACTGACTGAACTACTCTTAAAATACTTTTATAGCTTGAGTGGCCATATGACCTCCTGCAGCTCATGTTGGCAGATTGTGTCTTTTGTGACCTTGTCTCTGTAATTAGGGCTGTAGGAAGGAGTCGTGGGATCTCTGCACTTGCACTGGTAGCGTGAGAAACCAGTGGCTGAGAATTTTTTTTTTTTTTTTTTCCACTTTGTGGGTTGCAGTAGGTCAAGTTTGGGTGTGCACCCTCACGAGTCTGGGGACTTTTCACCTTTCACTGCTTTTCATCTTCTGTGGTTGTTCCCCTTCTTCTGACTTTGCTTGTTTCTGCATAGAGGTAGATAATCACCAGAACTGAAGACTTGAGTCTTTTAAGGTCTGATTTGCCAGTTAGGTAGCAGTTGTGTTCCAGGGTAGTGAATTGTTATTTAAATTCAGGGCTTTTTAGAAGAACTTTTCAGTGAAGGATTGTTTTGGTACTACTGATCATGACTCGCAACCTTCTGTAGACCTGTGGATAGCCCTGTTGCCTCTGTTTGGAGTGAAAAGCTCTGGTTCCTGTTGCTTCCTGTGGCCATTTAGAGAAAGAATGTTATCAGTTTTCACTCCATCTCTGACTAATACCTCAGAATCTTGTACATGATTGCAAAAGTTCATGGTACCATATTCAGTGTTGTAGTCCTTAGATCTCAACAAAGCCAGAGAGAGAAGAACTCCCTGAGAAGACTTGCATGAATCTTGAAATGGGTGATTAAATAGGACATTAGTCAGGAACTGAAATGTGACATGGAAAACTTAATGAATAAATATGTAGCAGTAGCGAGCCAGAGCAAGAGGGGAAGATAAGAAAACACAAACAAAAAAAACCCCAAACATGCAAGACAAAGCTTGGCTGCTGTCTTCTCAGGCACATTCTCCACTCCAAGTCTATTAAAACCTGCAGATTTGCTGTTGGGCTTTCTCTAGTCCTGGTTAACTACTCAGAAGTGTGTCATTCATCCCGTTCCACAAAAGGGAAAGAAAAGTGGCTCCCTCTGGAGCTAGCTAGTGTGACTTTGGAAGGACTTCCTCCTTTCCCTCTAAAACTTGCAGGCTCAAGGAGCAAAGACTAAGCTGGAATCTTGATTTGCTTTCCCCTTGATTTTTTGAGTGGGTGGCTTTCTGCCCCATTATGTGTCCGCTCCCCCCCGCAATTGGTTATAGCTTTATATGTGATGGTAGGGAGGTGGAGAAAGCAAAGAAGGAGAGGTAGGGATGATGGAAGGAGGAAAGACTTGTCTACTCTGTAGAGCTTTGCATTGTTTAGTTGCCCTGCATGCTGTTTAATAGCTGCTCAGGCCCCTGGATTTAGTGAAACAAATACAGAAGCTGCTAAGTAAGTAGAAATGAAGAGAAACCTCTCTAAGCTGGGGATGTGACTGCAGCTTCACTGTAATACCAGACAAGCCTGATGCTGCTGATTTCATTAAAAGCAACATTTGGGGCCTCAAAGCAGGGTTTAATACTTGCTATATATTTTTTTTTAAATATGCTGACCTTATCTGGTAAGCCTGTAATATTTGTTGCAATGAAGAGCAGCTGCTGCATAAATACATATATAATATCAGTTGCCAAGTCTGAAAGCTGTGCTGAGACTGTGACATGTTTGAAGTGAGGTTGCTATTAAAAGGCAGGTGGCAGGATGTTTATTTTACACCTTGTTAATTGCTTGTTTTTCCTGCTGTAATTGGCTTCCTAATGGGGGCAGAATGCACTTGGTTTTGCACACAAAGCTTCATTAGTGGCAACCGATGGAAAAGATTCAGAAGGTGGGATTTATATGAAATATATATATATTGAGTAACAGATGTCTCTGCTAAATAGAGTGTATGAGGAAGTCCCATAGATGTGTCCAAAAATGCAAATGTTTTTCCATAAAACGATTTCAGGTGTCCTTGTGTTAGATGTAAAGATGTAAGCCTGTTACTTGAGAACGGGGCAGAGACTTTATCTTGCTATTTTTGTGGGGCAGAGACTTTGTTCTGCTTCACTGGACAGGAGTTAAGATGCTGGGATGGTGCTTTGTACCTGGGACTCTGACAGTGTCCA
The DNA here is from genome assembly GCF_965183815.1 of Platalea leucorodia. NCBI lineage: Eukaryota > Metazoa > Chordata > Aves > Pelecaniformes > Threskiornithidae > Platalea > Platalea leucorodia. Next base: position 53,486,026 of record NC_138829.1, read on the forward strand.
TGTATTTGTAAAGATATCTTTAATGATCTCTGTGGCATATCTAGTGATCGCTCCTGCTAATGAACTGGGAGGAGGTGGCGAGCAGTCGTGGTGTTTAGTAGCTTTCTAAGATTTGTGGATCCTTCCCTGCTGCTTGTGTATGTTAGTGCCATTTCGGGTGTCCTCCCATTCGCACTGGGCCCTTGGAGGCAGGGCATTGCTATGGAGAAGCATAGCTCGACCATCTGTATTTTCAGGGTGATCCTGGTTGTGCTTAGGAGAGATGAGGTGTTCTTCTGGCTAGGGATGGGTGCTCCACAAAGGCAGTTCTTGTTTTAATAATGACTTTTTTTAATGTGGTGTAAGGTTCCTTAGTGTAAGAGACTGGTCTAAGAATTGTCTGTTGATGGTCATCAGACACCATTGTGTCTGATGCCACCAAACAGCGCAAAATTCCGTTCGTGTGATATGCTATTGTACCTGTAGAGGTTGCTGTAGTGACAGGTGAGCGTAGTTTTTTGTGTGTCTGTATATGTATATACATGCGTATGTGTATATATGTACATGTATATGAAATGAATAATCAAAAGGTAAGATAGCCCTTCATGGAAATGGCTTATCATCCTTAACCCCCCCTTGCCCTCCTCCCCACTTTTTTTTCTTTTTTTAAAGCACTGAAATGGGACTGGAAAAAACACCCGTCTACTCCCTCACTTCTCTGCTTCCTCAGATGTCAGTATTTAACTAGTTTAGGACTGGTTGTATCTGTCATGTTTGTTCTCAGTAAGGTCACTTCAAGGCAAAACTATAATGTTTGCCAGTCTTGGATTGACATATTTTATAAGAAAAAGCCTTTATTACATGAATATATCACAGCTTAATTGACTGTTTCATGTTGGTGGGGAGAGAGTAATATCCTGAGGCAGCATTTTAATCAGAAAGATCACAGGAGCTGCCCATCAGCTCTGCTTTTCCATGCAAGTGTCCTCAGATGACAAAATAATCCCCTTTCTTGGGATAATGCTTTTCATTTCTGTAGAATCTTTCCTTCCAGAGTAAAGGATGGACAGTGAAGCTGAGGTGAGGCCAGGACTTGTCAATTGTTAATGCTTGAAGGGGGGAGCCCCAAGGTGGTGTTCTTCCATGATGAAAGCAATATGTGCATTCCCATTGAGCTCATGGATGCCTTTTGTCTCTGATGTACTTCCTCTCTTTGGCTGGGAACTTTTTTCTCCGTATGTATAAGCAGGTCCTCTCCCATCAAGAGTTATCTCTATTTAAAGAGACTGCAGCAAGCAAGTCCTCTTGTAATAGTTTGCCTTGGCATCTAGGAGTCTCTGAATGCCAATGAAAAGGAATGGGGGATTTTCGAACTTATTTTTGAGTTCTTATCTCTGAGGGTCTCATAAGTGATGATGGATGTATTTAGAACAAAGAATTAAAGAGCAGGCTCTCCTTTGGGCCTTTTGGGGATGCTTATGTCTGTATTTAAACTTGATGCTTGGGCTTTTCCTTCCATCTGTCTTCTGGCCGGTCTTGTATCCTTCAAGCCCTCATGGGACTGGGAATAAAAGATGGTTGTTGCAAGCAGGAGCAAAGATCCATCTTGCTGAGTACCTTGTCTCTGACAGTGGCCAGTAGTGGCTATTTAATGAAGAAGGTAAGCTTAAAGCAAGTGTGCAGCAGTAATACAGTGGAATGCTTGCATTTTGTGTTTCATGAAAGTCTGTAACTGTAGTCTTCTTCCAGAACTGACCAGGTAGGGAAGAAAACACAGTTTTTCTGATTAAAACCACTTACTCAGCTTGGGCATGTCTACCTGTTGTGTCCAGATTAAGGTGCTGTATAGAAGCTGGATGTCCTAAACTAGCTCCAAAGCTGCCCCTGCTATGTCTGGCATCCTGGTGAAAGACAGCTATTTCTGGAAAAGTCCCAGTTAGTGTGCAGAGCCTGAGACCTCCCGCTGCATGGGACTTCCAGTGTGGACGTGGGGAGGAGGACAGAGTTGATGCATAAGGTATCATGTTATCACTCAGATGAGTGGGCTGCTATGCACCTATCGTTGTGCCATCCACAGGGAACGTTCCATTGCTTTGTTTATTGAGCTGCTGTTTTTAAAATTAAGAACAGCCAAACGTTTCATAAAATATTAAGAGGCACTGCTTTAGCGTCTCTCATCAGATTAAGTATGTCACTTTGTGTGTCCTCAGGGTGATGAAGCCAATCAGCTTGGCTGTTCTCTCACCTTAAGGATGCATTAAGGTGACATGCTTCATCTCACAAGGGATGCTGAAGCTATCACACTGCAGAACTGGTAACCGTAGGGGTCCTGCACTTCCACTGTGGATTCTCAAATGAATTTTGCAGAAGCAATACAGTTTTCTTTGTACGAGTGAATTCCTTTTTGTTAGAGAAGTGCTTCTTGAAAAAAATATTGAGGTAATACAGTGGTAGACACATGCACAGTGACTGCTCTGCAGGAAGGAAAGAAATTATGGCATGTTTTGTATGAAAGACCAAGAACTGTTATGTTTCAGTGGGTAAAGGGGGAGAAGCCTCTACATTCCTCAAGCACTCTTTATGAATATGGATTTTGCAGCTGTTCTGCTTGCAGGTGAATTTCATTCAAGAGCCAATTCCAGCATTTTAATCACAACACAGTGGCACTGGAGTAGCAGAGGGTTGGGAAACTGTGGGGTGTAGTAGCCCCAGGACTAGGAAGCTGAGGGAGGGTCTCCAGCTTGCTGCAGAGAAGCCCCGAGGCCTGCGCACTGGTGAAACACAGTATGTTGGAGCTGGGACTGAGCTGTGGAGAGCTAGCTTTCACTGAGTTTTCCATCATCTCTTGCCTCTACCCAGCAGTTCTAGCACTCTTCAGCATGTGTGTTGTACTTGGGAATGCTGCAACACACTGGGTTAAATAGTCATGAAGTTTTAATAAACTCAAGATACAAGACCAACTTGACTTCTGAATGTCCTGGTTGTTTTTGGTTGTGTTGCCTCTTTAAACTCAGTAAGTAATGGCACACGTGGCATGTTACTCTTGCATTCCCGCTGCGCACAGCTAAATCACACACACGTGCACATCAGGGAGCAGTTATTCAGGAGTCTGTTCTGAAGGGCAGCAGTTCCTTTGTCTAATCTGATACGCTGCTGCTGTTTTGCTTGGTGGTCGTGTGAGGGAATAATAAAGTAAAGCCTTCAATCATATGACCTGATCAGAGAGAGTTGTCTGTAGTGATTGATAAGTCCTTTCGGAACAATAGGCTGCTTGAGCTGTGCCCAGGGACTGATGGGTTTGGTTGGGGTTTTGCATTCATTTTTGGCCTAAGGAAAAAGAACGGTGAGATCAAGGTTGCAGTTTTGTTCGCAGCTTGCCTTCAAATCCCTGCCGGATCTAAAATGGTACTTAACTGTATATACCTCTGCTTTCCCCAAAGCTATCTGGAGAGCACTTTTCCCATCTCCTTTAGGATATGCTGAGTATTTTGAGGACCCCCAAATTATTTTAATTCCTTAAATTGGCTCTCTCCCAAGTAGGCATAAAACAAAGACATCTTTCCACCTTTCACCCTTGCACCCCTCTGGCCGGATGAGTGGCATGCTGAGCGAATGGCCATGGGTTCTCTTCCCTGGGACGTCCCCCCCAGCCAGGGCTTTTTCCCACAGGCTTCTTGTATGACCTTGTCAAGCTGCTTCACTTTTCTTGATTTATGACATTTGCCAGTCTCACTAGAGAAGCTAAAAAGCTTAGTATTAAGAAAGTGTTTGTATTCTGTGAAAGATAGCTTTTTCTCTTTGTATTGAGAAACCTCCGAAGATGAATGTCTGTGTGCGGATTCTGCTTAGCTCTGTAATTACGGTTAAAACAACACACAATTCAGTTATGTGGGTGAATGTTAGCTATGCACAGTGTTACTCAAAGGATGCCACCTGTCCGCATCTGGGCCAGAGGTGTATTTGGATGTATTTGCATTCCTGCAAAGGAGATATATTTTTCTGCTTCTCTGTTGAGCCACATCCCCAGTGTGTGGGGTCAGTTTAAAGCAGAGATGCTCTATCTTAAAATGCATGCTGAACAAATACACTTTCCCTTCTATCCTGCAGAACAAAATGGTATGTGGGTGAAAGAATGGCTTTGCCCCCAGCACATGTGCAGCCACTTTATGGATCGAGGAAGGGTTTGTGGAGCACAGAAGAGCTATTGCTGCTGTAGAGAAGTGCCAGTTCGATGCCCTCTTTGAAGCACTCCTAGCTTCAGCCACAGTGGTAGTGGGCTAGGGCTGTGCTGCAGTGGCTCTGCTGCCTGTACTGCTACTTAGGCATTCTGCCTTTGTCAGAGTGAATCAGGACATCTGGAGGAAAGGGACTGTGGGATGACTAGGACTTTTCTGTCACACACACAAGAAAATTTCTTCCTTGGAGAATGGATAATAGAGTGCCTTTATACCAGAAAGCAAGAACTGCCCAGAAGATCCTGCTTCCTTGCTAGAGGTGCAGACACAGAGAGCTACACTCGGAAGTAGAAGAGGAGATTTCTTCATCTAGATGCAGTGGTAGGCTTGAGAAGCATTTGTTTTCTGACAGTTGTCTGTGATCTCTTACTGTTCTGTTGGGGTTTTATGTTTCTTTGCGCTCTCTGTCAGTAAATGACCATTTCATTTTGCAGTGCCCTACTATTTATGGTTAGGGTCAGTTTATTGTGGACCTGTTTAGCATCAGTTTTATTGCTTGCATGCATTCTTGCTCTGCTGCGGGATTGTCATTGCAGTGTCTTTTGGGTATACTCTTTGCTGTCAACTGGCCCGACTCCTGGGGCTTGAAAAGCTGTTTGGGGATTCCTCTGGGAGCCTAAGGGAGTTATTGGAAAGAAGTCAAATTCTCCTAGGTTCCTCAGAAAGCTGTCATAAGCCTTGTGGCTTCTGGGTTATTGCCAAGTCCTTTATTCATGGGACCCATGATGAGCCATTGCTAGACAATAATGGTTTCAGGTTCCTTTGTGTACTGTATTATGAAATGAGAACCAGTTCTGGGCCATTGCTTTGGCCAATGTAAGAACACAGAAGATTCTCTGTATCAAAGCATTTACAGTTTAATAAGCCTTGTTTTCTGGCTTTTTTTTTTTTTTTCCCCCCCCCTAGGGTTCTTTCTCCATCCACCCAATTTACCTGTGGCAGGTTCAGTCCTAGCAATGATTCATCCAAAGTCAGACTGCTTTTGCACCCTGTGGCTTTTGGCAGCTGGAAGCCCCATTTACCATGTGTAGAACTGATTCTGATGGCAAGTGCTGCTGTGGACAAGCCAACTGTTCTTTACTGCTGCCCAAGTTATTTGTTACCGTGAGGAAAATGGTTTTGATGACCTCTCCTCATGGTATTTCCTTAGTGTATGTATAACTATATACGTGCATACATACACACAGAGTGTATGTATTAACCCTGCCTTTGCCTGTTGCTGACTAGTTCTGCTGGGCAGGCTTTTGTGTAAGTTGAAGAGTTGGCTCTGAACCTGCATGTTTGCCTCAGATCCTCAAGGTATTTGGCAGTTTGTTGTCCCCTTATCTGCCACTGCAGTGAAAGGGGTGAAAGTAAGAACTAGCTTATTTGCCTCATGGAGTTTCCTTTTTTTTCGCTGCTGGCTCATGGCTTTGTCCTGCTTCATGGTGGACAGTGTTCATACAACCAAATTTTGAATAGCTGGTGATGAAGTTTTCATTTCTCTTGGGAAGGTGGTACTCCACCCGAACAGCTTTTATTTTGTGAATGTCTGTCTTGGTGCGATCTTCTTCTGTTTTTAGTTTAGTCTAATTGCCCTACACTCTAACCACTTAGTAAAAAATGGGTGGATTAAAAAGTTATCCAGAGTAGTATTGAAATGTCGAGAATGTGCATTCAAAGTCATTTCAAATTTAAAATGAAATGTGTTGGTGCATTGAAATTGTTTGATACATCTCTCTGTTGGGGACTGAGCTGGGATGGAATCCAAACCAAACCATGCGAGATCCCTGGAGGGAAGAGTGCAATGCAAATTGGAGGTAGAAAAGTCAGTCTGAGCTCTGGTTTGGCTTTCTTTGGCAGTCTCTGAATGCGTGCCAGCTATGGATGAACAGCAGTAGGACAAATATTTAGGTGCTGCTGTACAGCCTATGGAAGCTTTTATTCAGTGGCATGCATTACAGATTTCATACCAGATCTGAAAAATTTTGTTTCCGTCAGAACCCACACCACTTAATTTCAGCACAATGTTCTGCCAGCCCTGAAACGTGTCTGCATTTGCTCGCCGAGAGCTTGCTCGGATGCAGGGCTTGGTTCCATCTATTTCTCCCTCTTCTTGGCTTGCCTTCTGCAGATATAATAATAGTAGTAATAAAAAGCCCCCCAAAATCCTCTCCAAAATGTTGCTATTGCAGCTGATATATTGATGATTTTTAGCAGTCATTTAAGTTGTTTGTGTTTGGTGTTTTTTGTTCTTGTTTGTTTGTTTGTTTTAATTTGGAACTTGATTTGAAGTAATTGAAGATTTACATATGATAGCACTACAGTAGAGCTAAGCATTTGGTCAGCTGCATGGATATCGGCAAACAAGTCAGGAGATGTGTTCCTGAGCCACAGTTTGGAAGAGCTGGGGTGCAAGGGACTGACTGAAAGCTGGAAGTATTGGGGAGAAAGAAGTTTTTCTGAAATCTGATCTGCCAAGCTGCCTCAGTGTTTATTAAGTCTGAAGGGTCAGAGTGGACACAACAAATGTGAGGGACTGGGGAGGGAAGAAGTCAGAGGATGCAGAAAGGCAGGCTGATATTTAGCACCTGTGAGTGTAAGTGCATGTGTGTGTGCAGATGATGAGAGCAGAGTGCGACAGTAGTTTCTAGGTTTACTGTAGAACAGTTTGCATCACCACAGATGCACAGAAAGTTGTTGCTCACTAGGCTGGCTTTGACTTGTAATAGCTGCCCATGAGCCTTAATGTCAGCAAGGATGACTGGAGTGCGATGGATCTGGTACTGTTTACCCAGCACTCAGCCTGCAGCTCGTGCTGAGTGGCATGGACTGGACTGGGTGTAACAAGGAGGAGATGATGTCAACAGGGTGGGAAAATCCTCTTGTGACTTTATAGGGCAGACTGCTGTGGAAATACGAGGAAATGGAGAGTTGAAAGTCATGAAGGAAGTCAAAACAGGGTTTTGCTTTGATGTAGAAGCACACAGAGGATGATGGGGATTGAAGGTTGAAGATTCTGACTGTAGATGCTTCAGTTTATCTTCAGAAGTCAAAGGTCTCTCTTCGAAGGTTTCCTTCTAAGACAGGGTGTGCGTAATGTGCATCCTGTGTTATGACTCTATGATGTACACACGTAAAATTGCCTTTCACAGTGTCCTGCTGCTGCAGAGTGGATCAGACGGACTCTCCTTCTCTGCTTATGCCAATGAAAATAAATTGCCCCATCATAACTTGTGAGGAAAGCAGCCTTCTGTAATCCTGTGTATAAGGCCACCGGCCAACAGTGTCGAAAACAACGCCAGCCCTTCCTGTGGTGTTGGATGCTGCTTCTGGGCAGGGAGGCAGTGAAGCTGTCACTTCTGCAACTTTCTTACTCATGGCAGCTGAAAGGGGCTCTTCTCTGAACTGTGGACAATATGTGTTTTTTTTTCTTGCCCCTTTCTTCTCCCCTCATCCCCCAATTACTTAAGACAGCCCTGTTGCTTCTGTCAGGGAAGGTGCTGTTTTCTTTTGCAGCTCACAGAACAGGAGAAGAGGCATTGCACATATGGTATTTTGTTCCAGACACTTTTTACACCCCTCCCATTTCATTTCAGATCTGTTTTCTCTTTTTAAAAGCTTCGCAGAGCAAAAGATGAGGCTCTAATTATGCAGGAGGAGGGACGGAGAAGGAACCATTCCTCTTAATTTTTTGCTGCTTATATGTATCACTGACGAAGGAGAACACGGTGTGAGTGTCAGTGTCTCTGTATGCACAGTGGTGCAGAGCAAGTGCCACAAATTTGAGTCATATGGGGGACAGCTGAAAGCGATTGCATGGGCAGGGCTGAATGAGAGAGGCAAGTACTGGAAGCTGGAGCTCTGAGCAGCTGAGAGAAGGGGGCTGCAGCTGACGTACCTCTGTCCCCTACCTGTTTCTTCTTTTCTTATTTTATTTTTTTGCCAATTGTGATAGCAGAGCCCAAGAGCAGATATAGTGTGATTTAAGGGGTCTAGCAGGATCCTGAATGCTGCCCTCTGCTTGCGAGAAGACCTCAAGCCTTCCAAGCTTGTTCGTGCTCTCATTTCACCCTAGTCATGTGCTGTTCTCGGTGATCAACCTTGCCTGCTCTGTTTTCTCAGGTTTATTCGCTCTGTCTGTGAGTTTTCCTGCAATACTTGGGATGTTTCCCTTGCTTCCTCTCTGCGTTGAGTATGTGTATTAGGGTTGGGGGTGTTGGAACATGAAACGGCCTCGTACTGTTTTCTTTGTCATCAGTATGCCATGATCAGCTTGTGTTCTGAGAACACCTACTGCTTATCTGTAATGTTCAACTGTAGGTCAAACCTTTGCTAAAAGAGGACTTATTTTATGGGATGTGAGAAGTGAGGCAGAAAGTGAGGTGTCCAGCAAGTCAGTGAAAAGAGCTACGGCTTGAGTCCAGGTTGTGCTGCCATATTGCATCTACTTGGCTAGCCTGTGGCCTGTTGAATGCCTTCGTTGTTTCCCCTGAGCATCTGAGTTGATACTTGGTTGAACACAAGTGAGTCACTGTAGTGTTTCTGGGTTACTGGTGCTGCTGCATGTCTGAGCTTTCTGTCAGGGAATGAAGCTATTCTTAAGTCTCTTATGGTAGAATGATCACAGTAAGGTCACCCATTCATGACCTTGACCTATTACTTTTCCATGATGTTTGTCCCTTGCTACAATATAGTTGCTATTTCCAAAAAAGCACTGTTTCCTTAGGAAAATGATAGTTCAATTCTAGAAAAAACAGTGTTGTCTTTGCTGGAACTTGGCTGAAGGTTGCATTTGTCTTTGTGCATGTGGTATGGGTTGTAAACAAAGTTTGCTGTGCTGTTTTCCAGAAGGAGCCACAAAGAAGCTTAAAATACGCACTTCTGTGTCTCTGGAGATTACCGTACTTTCACCATTTACTTTCATCTGAATTGCTACTCAGATTTAACAATAGTGCAGGCCAAGTAAGGGAGCATAATATTAATCCTGTTTAGCTGGCCCTGTGTAATCCAGCTGTTCCTAATATACTTTGGCTTGGATTCATGCCACTTAATTGACGCATCTAAAATAAGAGGTGGGGAGATGCTTGTGTCTCGATGATGACTTCCATCTTAGTGGGAAGAGGTGTCCATCTGTCTCCATTGACCTTAGAGAAGGCTGACTGTGATGATCTGCCTAACTTGGGTATTTCATGAGTGCCTAAAGCTGGGTTGGATGGAGTTAAGCCTAGTGTTGGAGAGCCCATGCAATGCATGGGAGACCCATTGTGCGTGCCACCTTTTGCAGCTTTGCTGCTACTTGGGTTAAAGGAAACTCTGCTTATACTTTTGTAGAGCTGCTAAAAGCTTGCTTCAAGTTGGATCTATTTTCCTTCTCTCTTTTTCTAGTATAGAGTCGATGTCCTATGCTTCTAGTAATGTGAAGGGTGATGCCTTACTTCTGCTTTGCATGTGTATCTTGACTGGTTGTTGTGGGTCATTAAGTCTCCTTTAAGCCAGGAAGCGTAGCTGCTGCTGGCAATGGTAGCAGCTCAACAAGGAGCATTTAGCTGCCGTTTGACCTTCAGTGTGCCATAGCACTTGCCCCTATCTCAGACTGCAGGTAATGGTTACCCACACTCAGCCAGAGTCCTCAAATAAGGCAGAACCTTGCCTGCAGGGACTTCCTCAGGAATGGCAGAGCACAGGAAGGGCCAGAGGATGTCGGTAACATCTACTTCGTGTGAAACCTTGCAGATTCCTCCTTTCTCTGAACTTTCTTGCTTTTTGTCACTCATTCAGAATCAGGTCTCTCTCCTAGACCTCCCTAACCATTCCTACCCCCAGTCTGAGAGCTGGAGGTGAGCAGAGAAGCATCATGTCAATCTGAGATTGTACTAAATAAATGAACTGGACGGATGCTCTCCCTAACCTTCCCATGGATTATACATGCTTGTGATGTACGATTCAACCACTGGGTGTCTCTGGGCTATGCAGAGCTCCAGGCAACATCCAGTCCCTAGAAAGCCAGCACTCTGGTTATGCTTGTTTTAGGCTGCAGCTTTGTTCTTGTTTTGAAGGGCATTGTGTTCCCTTCTAGGTTGGCCACTCAGAATGTGTCTTCCCCACTCTTGAAAATGGAGTGGGGTGGCCCTGTGTGGTAAGGCGGCACTGTGGGTTGCAAGTAGTACCTGTCTTGTCCCGTTCAAAGGGCAGCAAATTCCCCAGCCTGATTTTGCTTTATTGCTGTTTTCTGAACACCATACCCCTCTCATTGCACTGAGCTGTGCAGAAGGTCTAAGGGAGGAGAATGTTAGCACAGCAGCTTTGCTACCTTCCCTAACTGATTGGCTTTTTTCTTTTTCCCTTAGCTGTGACAAGCTTACTCTTGCATGCACACTCAAGTAGATAATTAATCTGTGTCTCAACAGGGCTCTGCTAGCCACAGTATTTTCTTCAATTCCATGGAGAGAGTTACTTTTTCATTATGATGCTGGAAGGGTAAAAGGCAGCCTATTCTGTACTTTAAAAATGCCGTGATAGAAGGTAACGCTTTCATTAAACATGCCTGGCTGAATTTATACACTTAAGTATCTGAACTGTGGCTAATATCTTTTGAAAGAGAAGGAAAGAATGCAGCTGTAATAGCCAGCATTTTGTGTTTGGATGGTTAATCAGTAGTATTTTCAGTAGTTTATCAGTAGTATAGAAAAATAACTTAATTAATTCTTCATAGATTTAGGCCAGAAAAAAAACAAAATATGAATGTCTATTGCTGTAGTGTAGTTCTCCTCCCCTTCTTTCCATCTTACAGCCATTTAGGAGTTGTTGACATCTCAGTGGTTCGCAGGTGATGGTATCCATGTTGCAACTTTCTTTGCTGTTATTAACTTACCTGATGGAAGATTTGCAGTGTAATAGCTGGTGAAAGAGCTAACTCATACCAGGAGCTCTTTCCTGTTGACTTGGCTTTGAGTGGGTACCTGGTTACGCTGAATGGTGTTTGGTCATTAAATAGGTAAACTTGCCAGCAGCTGGGCACATTGTTTGGTCCCATCACTTGCTTGTGTGCTATTTGTCACAGACTTCAGTGTACCTTTATGGTGCCTAAATGGTGAGATAGGATTTTTTGCTGGATTCAGGCTGGGATTTGAGCCTACCTGAGGTGGTATTGGTAAGTTTTGGGGGTGGTCAGAATATTACTCACTCAGTGCTTTGCTGAGGGATGTCTGGTGGAACAAGCCCCAGACCTGGGATTAACTGATTTTATATTGGTCTGATGGCAGCACTCAACTACTGCAATGGATAGAAAAAAACCACACTGCAAATCAGCTGCTGGGTAATAACTTGCTATACTGTGCAGAGCAGCATGCTTTACAATTGTATGCGAGCTGAAAGTTTCCTCACTGTACAGATACAAAATAATTCTGGTCAGCTGCTTGGTGGGTTGTGTACAGGACTTAGGCTTGCAGAAACATAAACTGGAGCTCTGTTCATAAATTAAGCACTTAGCTGTGATGTGTGGACAAGTGTCATGTTCATAGCTGGCCCTGCCGAAGATTCATTACAAACTCGGTTACGAGTTGGTATGCAGAGACAGCCATAGTGTGTGGCTTGGATAAATACCCCAGTTCTGGATACGTGGGAGGGGTGGTTCTGCGCTTGGCCAGACCATTTGGATGTACGGTAGAGGTTCACAGCCTGTGGCAGAAGACCAGGAGCTGGGAATCGTGACAATACTGTCATTTCCATACTATAGAGTCAGAAGAGGATATCTGACCAAATAAGACGGGGAACCCAGGACTTTTGGAACAGTTAGGGTTGAAAACCATGAATCTGGCAATTGCATTGCAGTTTCAAAAAGATGTTTTTAAATCTGCCCGTTGTTTTGCCTTGGAAACTTTCAACACTAAACCACATGCAGGCACTAATATGAGTTACAAGACCTGATGTTGGTTTCTGTTTATTCCTCCTCCATTTTCAGTCTGTAGAGGTTATTTCACTTCCATGGAGGCAGAAGCTTACATTTTACTGGCACCAACCCATGTGGCTGTCTGCAGCTGTAATTGGGAAGGAAGGGTTATGCTGCTGAATTTTCTTGTCACCACCGTGTCTCAAATAAAGGACTGATTTAGCTGTTGGAAGGTGCAATATAAACTTCTTTGTTTAGGTAGTTGAAAATATCACATCCTGATAAAGAATGTTTATCACAACAACAAAACATTCCTTGTATCACCTGCCAAGCCCACGGTAACAGAGTAGGAGCTGAACTAAACAGGTCTGCATAGATGTAACGTGGATAAATAGCCACTGCTGAGGGGGTGAAAGAAAGGGGAACTGGGAAGGAATTTTCAAGGTACAGAAAATAAAGATCCCGTATCATTTATTCTGCTGTCATCTGGGTCCCTATTCAGCAAAGTACTGACAAATCCCTATTCAGCTAAGTATTCAGAGGTGCATTTCCAAAGGGTTTCAAGTCTATGAAGGCACAGAGAGCAGCACTTCAAAGGGCTTTCAAAATGTGTTACAGATGCCCTGGACGTCCAGAGTCCATGGCGAATTTCCTCCTAGGTCTTTGGCTAGTCTCTTTCCTTGAACACTTTGGCTCTGAGACCTGTCTTGCATCGGTCTGGCTTAGCCAAGACAGAGCAGCACACGTCAAAGCTTTTCTCTGAACTGAGGCCTTCATGATGTAACAGGTCAAAAAAGAATGATGGGAAACGGTGACCAGAACAGGGTTGTTAGTAGGCCCAAATGACTGTGTAAATACGCAGATAAATGAGGATGCCCACTGTTCCAGCAGCCCAAGCCCACTGTTGACTGGTGGCAAGACCGCCCATGGGTTTCAGCAGCTCAGGAGTTTGCACCAGGCTGGCGGAGGCAGACCCATGAGCCTGCTTTACTTTGTGCAGACGTTCTGCGTGAGAAACACTGTAGAGATTTGAAGGTGTTACAGCGATTAGCTAAATGGGAACTTGAATGACAAAATGATCCTGTTACGTTGGTTCGACTTGGCAGAAGGAGAGGTGTTGGGGTGCTGCTGCAGTGCGTTTCAGAGCTGTGGGAGTTTGTGACAGCAGAGCAGGTGTGAACACTCCAGATCATGACTAAGTGATGTCTCGGCTGATGAAGAGTGCTGTTTTATTCCTTTCCCTTCAATGTTTTCTTCCAAATCTAATTTTCCTCAATTATGTATTTTTCTCTCTTATTTACAGTTACTGATGGTTTGCAGTTTTGTGTCAGCCTGTTCCTGTTGCAGGCATGAAGAGGAGAAAATTAGTCTTTTCTCTGCTGGTTATTGGAGACCCTGTTGCGTTAAGGCACTGCGCAAGGAAAGAGAGCTCCTGTCCTTGGGAACAGGTCCTCTGAATGGAGGAAGATGAGCAGGGAGTGTCTCTAGCATACCTGGAGCTGGGAATGGAGCCCGGGTCTCCTGAGCACTTAGTCCAGCCTCCCAGCTACTGATGGGTACACAGGCTTGTGTGGCACTCTTTGCTAGCCTGCTGATTTTGGATCTTTGGTGTGTTATATATTTTAGCTGCTGCTCTCTGGAAATAGCTGTTCTGTTGTGGCCATTCAGCTGGAGAACTTTTGAACTTGGGTGTGCAAATAAGGGGAATGAAAATAAGTAAGACCCCAGGTTCCTAGTAGAAGCTGGGATTCTCTTCCTGATGCTTGTGGGTGTCTGTGAATTGACACGAAATCTGGAGGAGGAACGTTTATGAATGTCTTGCTTAGGTTTCCAAAATTGCCCCAGGCTGCAGATTTGACTGTTTTTAAAATATGTATTTCGGTATTGAATTCCCATACAGAGGGGCCATTGATGCAGCTGACATCTATTTTCCTTACGCCATTTAATAGTTAGGGAAAACGAGAAGAGTAGGGTGAGGAGAACTTCATAAAGGATTTTTCTTGCCTGTTTGGCTTACAACCACTTCTTTTGAAAAGTACCAACAACTCATTTCTTAATCTATGTAGGTTAATCTATGTAGGTTTACTGACCACTTCTCAAGGCATTTGAAACAGCTAGCCTGAGTCATTAAGAATAGATGCTCCTTCGTTACGCTTGCAATTGGGATTTCCCACTGCCTCTCAAAGGTATGTGTGTATCCATAGACAGGAGATAAGCTTGACTTCTGGATGAACAGAACTATACTTACTAGATGAGGCTTTTCAGTCATTCTTATTTTCCTCATCTAAAAATACATATGTAAAACCAACCACTTGCTTTTTTGAGACATTTAGATTTTCAAAGATGGATGTTCTTATTCAAATGTGTAACTTAAGAAGCACTCCGTGGATCTAGCTGTTGTACAAAGTCTGTCCAGTAGACATGAGGACTCTTGAAGGCCTGACCTTTGAGCATGGAAATAGGTACCTGATTTTCACTTAATTGTATAACATCCAATGCTATACTTGTGAGCACAAATGCTGTCCCCCATTTGTATATAGAAAAATATTTTTTCCAACTAACCTTAAGCTTTGGATAGTTAGGAAAGTGTATGTTAATGTTAATTTTTTTTTTTTTTGTCTAGTCAGAATACACACAGAAAACGCTAGCATTTGCCTTAAAGCCCTTTTTGGCAGAATTTCTTGTAAAGAACCCAAGCAATATGTCTGGTTGGAGGACAGGGCATTGTATATTAGCATATACATCTTCATGCTTGCCAAAGTGTTGCCTAATGCTGCAAGTAAAGGCCAAAGACTTATCTTCATTCAGCCTGACTTCCACTTAATGCGCCTGCTTGTTTCTAACCTGATTGTGTCCCTTTAATGTGTTTCAAAAACAAGTACTTATGTGTCTTAACAATGAAAATAATTCAGATGCCACTGAGGTAGAACAATTGAGATATACTACTTGGTATTTCTTTCAGTCACTTTTAAACAAGCATTTCGGAAGAGATACCAAGCCTTTGGTGTTTTGGGGGTTTTGAATAGATACCTAACTTCTGGAAATTAGAACAAGATTTCCTTGGGGCCAGATTGGCCCACATTGCTTTCTGCAGAGCACCTTGCATCTTCCAAGTGTGTAGTACTGGCCCTTTGCAACAAATGCAGCGTGAATTAGACCACAGGCTTCTGTGTGTGCACTGATGTTGGACAGTTAATTTGCATTAGGAGTGCATTTTTTGAAGCTTATTCTCCCGATTGTCCCACCTTACTGCACTTAAATTTGAATAATGGAGTAGCTTCATAATGTGTATTTGATTCCTTTTTGGACAAAACTAAACTGGAAGTTGTGTTCCAGGAGCACATATGATGCTCATAGTCTAGTCCAAAGTACCCTATCCGAAAATGCTAATGATGTGGGTGATGGGGGCCCTTGGGAACAGCTTATTTGCTTTGCAGGTTTGTTCCTGTTGAGCTGCATTTAGGCAGCTTGCATCTACTTCTGGTTGATGGGAATAAGTTGGGTAAGGCTAGTGGTGCTCATCTGTGCCCTGCGTGTGAGGGGCTAGGCAAGGGGAAAGGAAGTGCTGTGAAAAAGCAGTGTGCAGAGCAAAAGTGGAAGACGTTCTGCTTGCATACATACTTAAAAACAGGGAAGGCTGGGGATATTAAGGCTGGGTACAGCCTTGGCTGCAGTGACCATGAGATGGAGCTCAGGATCCTGAGTGGAGGAAACAAGACAAAAAGCAAGGTTGCAATCCTGGACTTGAAATGAAGTGTCAGTAAACCTTCCTGGAGCTAAGCAGGGATTTGGTTATATATATTGAGCACCTAGAGAACATTAGACTAAAAACTAAGTTGGGAAAACCTTTAATCTGCTGGAATATATTCCTCCTTTCTAATATGTTCGTATTTGCGTGTAGTTCATAATTTTCTTGGGAACGCTGTTCTTTTACTACTTTCTGCCAGAAAAACCTGTTAGGGTCTGGGACAAAAGATGTGCTTTATTGGGGTCAGATGCATGTGAAAGAGGGTACAGACTCTGGCTGTTGCTAGGTTACACTTGTGTGCTCACACAGAAAAAAACCCTTACATGTTGGGAGTGTCATATGATAGGTCAAAATATTTCTCTTGCTGCATGATGTCAGTCACTGCTATTGTGTAATGAGTAGATCCTGTGGTTGATTTTTCATGTGATTGGCATTAGTTGAACTTACCTCTGAGTCAGTCTAATATATGCAAATCTTTCTTGATTCACACACTGGAAGTGAATAATGCATTTTTCTTCTGGGAATTTGCATTTCTTACGAACTACAATAGGAATAGCTGCAATTCTGAATAAAGCAGATCTATTTTTATTAAAAGAAATGTAAATTGGATGCCTTGTTCAAAACTTCTGAAATGTAGTGCATAGAACGCGTCATTCTCTGTCCTAGCTTCCATATGAATTAGCATAGGAATCCTGTTTTTAAGCATATGCCTATATTACTGCTATTTGTGTGTCTGTTCAGGAATTCAGACTAAGGCAAGGGCTAGCTTGCATCCTTTACGCCTGATGAGAAGATGCAACAGTGCACAGAAGACAAAAAGTCTTACGTGGTCTTGTCTCTGAATATTCTTTCATCACATGCTATTGTCCTTGAAAGTCTGTTCTGTGGAATCGCTGGAAGACTTGCTAGAGGTTGATCTTTAACCTTCAGGATGTTGAGGAGTAACTGAGTAGTCGTGTTCCCACAATTGAAATGAGCTGCTGTTCTCTCATCTGAGTGGGATAACTCAAATGTCTTCCAAACATAACTCTTCATTGTCCATGTGTCTGTTCTGGGAGAAGCCTGTGATTTCTCTGTGCAGTCTTGTAGCTTTTTAATTTTTGGTGTCAGCCCTGCAATGATGGTATTGTGCCAGTTACTGCATGTTTAAGCTAAAAGCTGCATTAGGAAATACCTATAGGTTTTGCCACTGATAAAACAGTAGGTTTTACCTCCTCTGAGACTTCTGGGCTTCTGTTCTGTTTATGGGCTTGATGTCTGTCTGGAATCACTTGTGGTGCTGAGAGCGCAGTAATGCAGCAGGCACAAAACCATTAAGTAACATGGTTTTGTCCTACAAGGGGGTGTTTTAACTGTACCATAGGCTGCACATCTTTTACTTTCCTGCCTCTTCTAAATCGGGGGGTGTTTTCTTTCTCTTAGTAATATCGTTTGGCTTTGAAATTCACCTGCTGCAAGGCTGAAGCTCTAAGTGAATGTCTTCGGAAACTGTCATGCCTCATTCTTGCTTAATGCATCTAGTAAAATAGGAAATAAAACCCTGTCTAGGGAGCTGTGTATGCTGGGGCTCTTGAGCATCAAACTTCTGCTTTTGCTTGTTGGACTCAGCTGAGCCTTGAGGTGACATCTAAAAGATACTTCTTAAAGCCTTTCAGCTGAGAAATACAGTACTGCTGTGTTTGCCAATGAAGGCTCTTAGGGAGGTAATGAAGGACTGTTACATGCCTTAAGTGCTCTGTGACAAAATAGCAAAGCCTCACCTGCTTGAAGAACAGGTAACCTAAAATTCCAGTCATTTCTCAATCTCTTTTAAGGGTGATTGTTTCGAGTTTTTGCTTTTAAAAAGCTAGCAAGAACACTTAAAGGACATGTACTCTAAACTATAGATATTTTCTTGGTGAGTAAGAATTTTAATCTTTAAGTCAGTTTTCTCTAATTGCCTCCTTTTGGTATGGATAGAGGGAGAGTAAACTGACAGCTGTAGGAACTTGGATAGAACTGACATTTCAAGTAAATTTTGCCTATGAGGATGGCTAACAGCTTTATCCTCATGCATTGCTTGAGAGATAATGGGACTGTCACAATGTTAATATCTACTGCCGTTTGTTTTCATTGTTTAATGTGCATGGTCACTGGAGCTCATAATTAGAAAATAAGTTCCTTTTAGGAATATGCCTTATAAAGCAGAACTCAAAATTAGTATTCATTATGAATGCCACTGTGTATATGACTCAAACAAATATGAGCACCTAGCCATTGTTTGCTTTTTTCCTTTGCAATCATTGTAGTATTCCCCTTGTGGCCCTTAAATGTTGGCCTGATTTTGACTTCTGTAGATAATTGTCTAATACAATTCTTTGGGAAGAGAAGCTAACCACCAAGTTAATTTTGCTCTCTGAAGTGTTCAGCTTCTTCGGCAGATCTATCTTTAAAGGCTTCGGTTCTCGCTGTAATGACTAAACCATTGGGAAATACTGCGCACACAGAAGTGAAAACATTCACTCCCTTACTCATTCTGATTAACCTCCTGGGTAAAGACGGATTGCAGAATGCAGCTTTTTGGTGGCTTTCGTTCATCCACTTTTGTTTCGCATGTTACGGTACTGATCTGTGCTCTGGTAACGTTTGTGTAGGCTAGACCACTTGGTAGTCTGATCTGTGTGGTATGTCTGTATGTCAGCTCACTGGTTTTGCATGTGTGGATTTTGACTGCTGGAAATTCTCTTGGCACATGCATTCAAATCTACTGTCTTTCTTGCAATTATGATGTTGGCTCTTTTGATGAGAACCAAAGGTGTCCCGTGGGAAAAGTGTTGGCAGAGGAGGACTTTGGACGCCTGCAGCAGAGCTGTTTGTAGCCTGATTCCCCTCATTTCCATTTGATGGCACAGTACCAGGCTTATTCTAAGACTTTACTGGTCAATTAATTTGTTCTTTTCTGTTCTTGAATTGGAAACTAATTGAGTACTTGTGAAGGGTGCCAGATTAAACTCTGTTTTTGCTTGGAGTGCCAGTGAAATGCCTTTCCCTCCCATGTTTCCTTTGGAAACTACACTTGAAAAAATCAGCTTACATGATCATGCTATGCGTGATGTTGTCAGGCACATGCAGACGATCACTCTATGCTGATAATGTTTGACTCTGTCAGCCAATTTTAATCAAATTTGTCAGAAGGTGGAGGTCCCACCTTCCCACCCAAGTACCCTTCTTGTGTCCTTCAACTTTGTGAAAGAGCTGACTTTAGCGCACTGGTGCTAGCATAGGAAACCTAATAGGTGTGAGTGTCCCTGTCTGTTTTGGACAGGAGAGACTCAGAGTTTGGCTTCTCCTTCAGACAGATCAGAGTCATGTTCTGTGAATGTGTGGTGTAACTTTTTTGCCCTCCTCTTCTTCTCCTTTTCAAAATACAGTAAGGAAGAGGTCTGAGGCTGCAGTTACTTGAAACTCTCAAGCAACATTTTTGTCAGCACTTTAACTTGGTTTTCTTTCTGCTGTGGTAAAGATGAGTAATTTTAGACTGTGGTCTGGCATAAAAGGAAGGAAAACATTTTCTTATTCAAAACTCACACCAGGATCAGACTGTGTGCCTTAATCGATGAAGTTTGTAAGCTATTCTGGTGTGTAACAATGACTCTTGTGCACTGCCTTGAATAAAGTTCTCCCTCTTTCCTTGAGATAAAGAATGTTCTCTGATTTTCATGGATGTCAACCACCACTTTCCTTTCTTCCAGACTACTGGCTGGTATGGCCATGGAACAACAGAAAACATGTGTAGTCCAACATTGAGGCTGGATCAGTGAGGCCAATCAAACAGTTCAGGAATTGCAGGATCTGCGTGTTTCCTAATGTAGACAGGTCTGCTCCCTTGCAAGCTTCATGGGATACACAGGAGTACAGACTCTGAGATGGGACTCTGTTATTCTTTGCTTTGGCAAAGTGTGGGATTTTGGTTTGGTTTTGGTGTTTTGGGGTGAGAAGAGCCTAATAAACTGCGGGGCATGTTATTGTAAAGTTGGGATACAGTCCCCCTGGCAGGGCAGTGGGGTGTTGTAGTGTGCCCCCCCCTTGCAGCAGAGAGGGTAATGGTTAGGAAGGGAGGGAAGGAAGATGATGAGGCTTTCAGAATCTGATGGGTTTCCAAATAAAAATCTTGTACTCCATTAAATATGCAGTAGTTTTTCTTCTTTGCAGTATGTGACATCCCATTTCCTGCCCTCCTCCCACCCCCTCACTTGCATACTTTTTGCTAGGAAGTGGAGGCTGGTTATTTTTTTGTTTGTTCCCCCCCTTCCCCTCCCCCTCATTTAATGTAAAACAGCTTCCTTACCTAGATATTTTATTGCTATTACTTTATGAAATGCTTGAAAAATGTCTAAAGTTCCTGTTTGTCTAGGATTAAATGAACAAGCTGGAATAAAGAGGGGTAAGTGCTGTCTTTCTGCTTTCTGAAGAGCACTGATATATTTTGGTACCTTGTCACTCTATCACTATAGATGAATTCTGCATCAGTTGTCCAAAGAAACCTATTGAAATGTTTTTGCTCTAATATGTTCCTTCAATTTCTGGGCTCTTCTTCCTTTCCCTTGTAAGAAAACAAGATCCTTTGTACAATTTTGTAACAGGGGAATCTGAGAACTATGAGAAGAGGCAGATGGGAGGCTTTGGGGATGTCTGTGTGTTGCTGCTGACTTGTGGACTTGCAGTTTGGCCTTAGGAGATTTTCCAAGGGGGAGATGTATCCCTCCCTGCCGGTCAGGTTGTCCCATGCTAATGGCTGACTATTTCTTTACCAAGGCCCCTTTTTGTGGAGTTTTCTTCTGGGGAAGATGCTAATTTTAACAAACCATGAACACACAAACAGCCATGCGAGGGAGTGGTTCTGGGAGGCCGAGTGAGGTGCAGTAAAGAAGGGTCTCTGCTTTGGATAGCAGTGCTGGCTTGCATTGGTACCTGGAACCTGCCACATCCATGTCTGAGTGGGTTGTGTCTCTCACGAGGAGCTGGTAAAAGGGATCTAGACTCCAGTAGTAATAGCAGCTGTCTAGTGCTAGCTATGGGCCCTTTCCTATAGGATTCACTACAGGGAGCTCCAAGTGAGAGTGCATCTTGCTTCTCTTGAGCTTTGAGATTGTTTATTTCCTTGACACCAGCAGGCAAAGGTAATGCTTGCTTTTTTTATTTTTAAAGAAGGAGAGCAAGAAGCAGAAGCTACTGTGGAGGTATCGCAATATGACTTTGAGAAAGAAGGTGCCAGGGGAGTATGTAGTATCTCCCCCCTGCCCCCTTTCTCTCTTCTCTGTTTCAGAGGTGATGTTTTCTGGCCTGTCTGCTGGGTAACTGGTATGGGATGGAGCAAGAGTGGAATAGAGCAGGTTCTGTGGAAGTACTGACAGCTGGTGCCAAATACAGCAAGCAAACAGTGATGCAGGAACAACCTTTCTGTCTTATCACGCATTTCTTTTGAATTCTTGACTATTGCAATGCTAATGCCATTTGTTCCTAATTCACGTGATCTTCTGTCAGGCAATACAAGACATGACAAATGAAGCGGTTGGAATTTCCTTGAGCAGTGTTTATTTTAGTGACTAACATGCCCTTACAAACTCATTAACTTGCTTGCAGATCTTGCTCTGTAACTGCATTAGGTAAGTCTGTGGTCGTACAAAGTTGCGTGTTATTCTGACTTAAATGAGCAAATCCCAGTGAAGTGAGCAGGACTGCCACGGTGTAACGGAGGAGAGCCTGGTCCTGTCTTATCTGATGGTGGGTCTGCTTTGGGCAATCATGACCGTACGGAGGGCAGAGAGCAGCAGCAGACTGGCTGTTCGTACACAAGTGTTGTGCTGCTAGTTTTCTGGTTATTCCCCGAGGCAGGCAGGATGTTGCATGTGCACTCTGACCGCTTGCTCTTCAGAGGCAACTGGCCCCGTGTCAGCTGTTAATAGCTGTGCTAAAAGTTTAGAGGAAGAAGAATCTGATAGTTGATGTACGAAAAGTTGCCCCTAGGAAGGTAGAACTGAACTCCCAAGTTGAACGTACATGCTCTATGCCTGACTTATCACTAATACCACAGGCATAATAATGAAACTGTAAGGGTATTTCAGTGGAATAGTTAGGATATGAAGCAGGAGCTGATGAACTCTAATAAATAAAGCATTTTGATCCATTAGAGCCTTTGCCTTCACTGGAAATATTCATATTCTCAAGTTCTTTGTTGGATTAGGGTAAAACCCTCTAAATAACCTGGCTGATAGAAAAAAGGAAGGGAACTTTAGGAAAGTGTAAGCAATCAGCAGAAATCTGATTTTTTTTTTTTTTTTTTTTTTCCCCCCCAATTTGCTTCTGAGGTTAAAGTAGCAGGAACCAGATGTAAAATAGCAGATACGTTCAGGACTTGAATTCACTTTGTGAATTACTGTGTCATGGCTCAGAGAGGGAGGCAGAAAGAGCCCTGTGCTCTGCTTAATGGGCAGGAATTTTAAATTCTCTTCTGTTTCTCACTTCTGAGAAATTGAATCAAAAATACCCATTGCTTGCATAAGTATCTCTGGCTCATCTTCTTGGAGATACTTTCCCAAAGGAAGGGTAGTGTTCATAGTAATCTTCATTAGATAGTGTGCATTGTTTTTATCTACAAGTAATTGAAGTTATATAAATGTTAAGCAGAACAACTTTAGAAAATAATAGACAAAACCCCCTTATTTTTAATAGAGGCCTTAAGCTGTATAAACTTCTAAGCTACTATTGTTTTAATGATACTATAATTAATTTGCTATTTCCTGCCTCTTTACTAGATGTTGGAAGCTCAGCCAAAATATGTTTGGGAGATGAACAAAAGGGTTTGATTTTCTGAGAGACATAACCTCGTTCGGGGCAAAGAGTGAACCATCACTTTCTGGTCTTTCTCCTGAAAAACACTTCCTTCTCATTGCTCTAGGTCTCGCTCAAACTGCTTTTCTGCCTCTTTCTGTCTTGCTAGAGTCTGAGCTTGCAAATTATGACACTAATAAATTACAGTGGGCTGCAAAGGAGGGACAGTAATGGAGTTGTGTCTGTCAGTGGGATATTGTTGAAAGTGCCTCTTCTAGGGCTCTTTATCTGAATTTTTAAGGGGTATTCCATGAAAAGGATTGATAAATATTCCTTATGCAAAGAGATCTTTTTGCATTAAAAATCTGTGATGCCTGTCATAGTGTGTACCCCACAGTAAGCTAGAGGTCAGAAAGGTACTGATAATGTAATTATGGTGTTTTGTTTTGTTTTTTAAATCAACTCCCTTTCTTGAGGGTCTCTGAGTTCTGATTAGACCAAGTCCTGCATGAAATGCAGTTGCTAGCAGGTGGAAATGAGAAAGACACAGACTTTTTTGTGTGTGTGGCAGTGAACAGCACAGTGATGTGGTGGAACAGTAAGTGCTGCCTCATTGCTTGCAGTCTAGTCATTACTACTCCATCTTCATGAGCTGACAAAGTAGGAGAGATGTATTTCATTCCCTTGCTCCTGAATCAGTGCGCTGTTGGAGCATGATGTTGTGTCATCCTGCAGCAGCTCAGACTGGCCAATTAAAAAAAATCATTAGTGAGGGAGCTGAAACTGTGAGATGAGGCATGCCCTTGGAAAGGGGAATTTGATGAAATATGAGTGAGCAAAGGATGTCTTTGCTTTCAGGAGTGTTGGAGTCATCTGTATGGCAAAGAAGGGAGGGGAGGGGACTTCCCCTGGGCTGCATCTCTGGGCTGACTACACCGCAATGTTTCTCTAGAGCAGCTAGCTCTCCATTTGACTGAAAAATATGCAGAGCTTTGTTTCTTGGCTTCTTTGGGCTTCCACCAACCCAACTAGAAAAATTACAAAGCAGGGTCTTGCTGAGGAAGAAAAAGCTCCTAGTGAAATGATGTAAGTACATGTGTTACAGTTAGGCTGCATTGGGGTGTGAGGGAAGAGGGTAGCAAGGGTCAGTTCCTAAAGAGAAGTGCGTGCTCTAGTCTTGGAGGTGACATGAGAGCTGAATCCCCTTCCTAAGGGAAAGAAATGGTATCTTTCTGAATCCTGTTAGCTGAAAGGAGGGTACTGTTGTGGAGAGATTCCCTGCATTGAATCAAGTTTGTGTTCTGTCTCTTCAACTGCAAAGCTACAGACACATCCCTTCCAATCTTGTGTGTGTGCGAGATGGTTCTCTGGGGACCTTAATGTTGTGGTTACCATGGGAGCTGATTCAAAGTGGATTGTCATGCCATCAGCACTAGAAGATATGTGCAAATTCTGTTGTAGCATTTTGCAGAGGTTTGGGATTTTGAATGTTTCTTGTAAGAGAAGTATTTCTATTATTTACATGGGGATATAACTGTTTTGTGTGTTAAGCATTTCTGAAATCAAACTGGCTCTGTGATAAAGAGGACAGCATGGCAAAACAAGTCAGCCTGAAGCAGGTACAGGTAGAAAAATTTTAACTTGGGATACAAGTTTCCCTTGGGCACTGTTGTTCTGTTTGGTTGTAGTGTTTTTGAGTTACCTTGATCCCATTTCATATGGTGCACTCATCAAAATTCAAGAAGAATCTTTTTTCTTTACATATTTATATCTCCATCCTTTCCATTGCCCTGCTTGTGTTGGCTGACACTTTCACCTGCTACAATACTTGAGAAAAGTCCTCAGCTGAGACTTGGAGGTGCTCGTTCTAGAGAAGACCACTGTGATAAGAGCAATGTGTTGTGTACCTCGGACTTGTTTTTTCATCCATGAAAATCGGATGGTTATTCATGCTAGACCCCTACAGTTTAAAACATCTGCTTGTCACCAGAACTTGTTCAGTGACTTTGGACTTAACAGCTTGGGGGCTGAGCTCTAGACCTCCAGGATCTCGAGGTTCCTGTGCTGACAGTGCTTCTAGCACTCACAGCATCTCAGTCCACCAGCACAGCGGTGATGGCAGATGTGCTTCTTTGGAAACTTTTTTGTGTGAAGTTAAATCAAATCTCTAAATTTTAATTGCTAATTTCTTTTAGAAAGAACAGTTTGTCTCTGACCTACATATGGGACTTGAATGTGACTTTCTGGCTCTTAGAAGACTTTTTATTGTTGAAAATCTGAAATAGTGTTAAGACTACAGGGATGCTGTTGTCTCTTTTCTTGTAACTTCTCTTTTTTTTTGTTTTTTGTTTTCTGCTGGTAATGTGGACTCATTCTTCGTGGAAAAGAAAGCTACATCAACAGGTGGAGAGTTAGGAACTGTTATATTGGTTGCTGTTTGTAGGTCCATTGGGGAATTATAGGAAAGCTCTTTTTGAGCAGAACTGATTAGGTTTTTTTCTTATGTCCTCTTGGCAGGAATCTTTTTTTAATTGTTCTTGTTTTTTTTGTCTTTTTCTGAATACAGGAAAAATTCTGGTCTGTGAACAAGAATCGTTAGTATTAAGGCCTGTAGATTTTGATGACTTGTCAAAAAAACCAATAACAAAACCCTCAAACACCTCTGGAAACCATTCTTGTCCTATGAGAAAGTTCTGCATTGAAAAATCTAATTCTTTGTTCCAGTGTTATTGGAATTGTTTAATCCATTCTGCTCATTTCTAAGGAGGAGGTGTTTTCTGTCCATCAAGTGCACAAGCTGTTAAGAAAACTTTTAACTGTATCATTCCCTAGAGATATGGCATTTTCATAACAACGTTACTATTCAGGCGATTTCATTCAGATTTTATCAAATATTCTAGGCAGGCCTGTTTCAGGAACTGCATGCAAGGCTAAAGATGTGCATAGCTGAGGAAGCCAAATTAGAGTGAGGAGTATTGCCAAGCACCTGGAAAAGAGTTGTTGTAGTTCAAGCAGAGTATAAGCATTTGGTGCAGGTGAGATGAAAATGAGAGAGTCTGCAAAACAGAGAGGAAAGAAAGGCTGGTATCTTATATCAGATGATAAACTGATAGTTCCTCTTATTCAAGGATTCCAAAATACTTCAGAAGCATCAGTGAGTGATTTGGTTGTACAGTCACGGTGTACTTCAGCACTAGTATGTGTCATAAAAAATTCCATGGATGTTTATGGTAGGACAGTGGTTGAGGATTTGGCATTTGGTTCAGTAGAACATTGTTCCAAAAGGATAAAGCCATTATTTGCAGAAGAGACTGTTTTAATGGAATGAAGAGGGAATATTTGCCCTAGTCTGTGAAATGAACTTTTATTGTGCGTGATGTGCCTAAGCGCCTTTCATTCAGGGCACGTGCCTTCAGCTTCAAAAAGAAGCTATTTGTACCTGTTTAAAACCTATACTCTCTCAAAACAATTCAGACGGTGGTGCATATGGTTCTCCCTCAGGGAAGAGAGAGAATAAACTGAACATCAGATATTAGCTGCAGCACTTAGTGCACTGCTGGGAGGCACTTGGATATGACAGTGATATAGGCAGCGTCAGAAGTGATGCAGCACAGAAGAGAATGTGTCTGTGCCAGTGGATTATGTGTTTGATGTTCACTACAGTATTTCTCTAGAGCACAGCTATGTTTAAGCACCTAAGCCAAAAGCATTTTTCCTCCACAGCCCCTAACTACTCTGTAAATACAGCTAGAGCACCTTGTGGCTCCAGCAAATGCAAGAAAGTAGGGAGGCAGCTCTTGTTAAGGTTGAGGCAAGCCATATCTGCCAGGAAAACTCACCTCGGCATAGCTGGCAAGCTCCTGTCATCCCCATGGTGTTTGCTGATCAAAGAAAGCATGAATCCATGAACTAATACAATATAATTTCTTGAATGATTTTTATGGACAGGATTTTTCCAAAACTTCCTTTAGGATTTAGGAACCTACTTGTCACTGACTTTCCTTGGGGTATGAACATTGATTCTCTGAAGCTATCTGGAGAGCATCTGGATGCTGTTTACAGCATCCTTCTGAAGATGCTGGCAATGCTGTATAAGCAATTCATGAGGCCTTACAGGCAAGGGAGAGAAATGGTTTGCTTATGTATCAACTGTGTATCTGTGGGGGGAAAAGAGGCTGTCTCCACAATACCTACAGAGTAGACTGTATCAAGGCTTTGGGACTTGCAGTGAAAGTGCTGCCAACTGAAGAAAGTATGTTGATATTGCAAGGGGTGCTGGTGTCGGAGAGTACATGCCTTACATACCAAGTTCTTGATCACTATTTTTATGTAAAATTCACGTGCTTACTCTGAAATCAACTGTAGTTATCTAGTTTTTTGGACAGCAGGAAAGACATTAAAAGACTGTGGCTTTTCCATCTCTCTTTTTTGCCACAGCAAAGCTACTCTGTTCAATCTAGGCTTCTGAATTTTGAATTCATTTCTGAAAGGGTTTCCTGATAGAGAACTTTATATTCCTAGCCATGAAAGACTGATCTTCAGAAGCACTGTTTTAATTTAAGAAACTTGATCTTTAAAAATGCTATGTCTGCATGGGCACTGTATGTTGGCACTTTGGGCACGTTCCTGTGCTGATTTCTTGTCAGATAGGCTTCTCCCTATATGTTGTTCAAAGAGACTTTTACTTCTTTCTGAGGCCTGAAGCCAGTAGTGTCATAAAAGATGATAATGTCTTCAAACTGACAATTACGTGGAGATATTTTTTCTTGGATAAATTCTTCTGCCTTTGTTTTCCTGTTCTGTGTGCAGAAATTCTTACCTGCTTTCTGTTTTGTTTGACCCTGTTTTATGGAAACCCTTCTTCAAGGGTCACAGTCATGCATTTGAATTGGGATGCTGTATGATCTTCTCGGCTGTGCTGGAAGGGCAACATAAAAATGACAGAAGCAACGAGACAAAGTGCACTGTGAACAAGCTCCAGTAGCTTCGTTTTGAAAAGCTTTGTTCAAGGCATCACATAGATATGACAGAAGATAGTTTTATGGTTTAAAAAATGAAGAGAGAATTATGTAGGTAATCTTTGCAACCTAGTAAAAATATCATAGTACACAGAAATTGAAGTGTTACAGCTTCCTGTGATCTAAATTGGCATCTAATCTTAGTCAGTAGGTGAAACAACACTTGAGGATGTTGTTTATAGTGATTGCTTTTTTTATCACTTAAGAACAAAGTGGTGTTTTGAAAACCTTCATCATGTGAATCAGGCAAATAAGGCAATTCAGGTAATAAGTAAAATCTCTGATGATCAAGGAAACTCTATGCTTTATATCATATTTATAATTGGTCCAGACCTTTGTTTTAATATTCTGAATCTATGTCTGAAAACTGCACTGGGGGGAGAAGGGGAGTAGTCTGGTTATTAAGAGCAAAATCTCTTTCTGTTTAGAGCCTAAAACTGTATTTTTGCCCATTATCAATTCCCCCCCCCCCCCCCCCCCCCCCCAACCAACAAGTTGCTTTTCCTGCAAAGGAGATGCTTGGCTGCTACAGGGACTGCTCCAGCTGTGGAGCAATTTTTTTATGGTCAAGAGTAAAACCTTCAACTTGTGTTAATTCTGTGTAACTAAAGCTGTCTAAGAATTAAACATCTAACCAATCATTTAGGGCTTCTTTCTGCAGATAGTGGGGGAAAAGAAAGAGAAAGGGAACTCGGAGAAGGAGATTCATCCCACCTCAAATAGGGCTTTCCTCAAGATGGGCTATACTGGAGTTGCTGTTTCTTTCCTTTGGCTGTACAGGGAGCTAAGATGTCCCTCTGAGACTGCATCTGGCAGTTAAACAGCTCAGGTTGTATACAGGTGTTTGTGTGTGTGTGGCTTGAATCCCAAGCATAGTCCTTAGAGCAACAACTGACTTCATTATGAAGGGTGTACCTTGAGAACACGCAGTGTTTGCAATCAGAGACATTTGACTTTGGAGGCTGATGTTCGGCTTGTGGGGTTCTCATGCTGGTAGCTTACATGTATTTAGTTGAGTGTGATGGTAACTGTGTGAAGGAGACCCAGCTTCAGAACCTCTTCTCCTGTTGAATAGACAGAGTCTATTTGCAAAGACTTCACAACATGCTTAGAAGAAGCTCAGTCTGTTTGCTTGGACAGTTAACTGCTTACTGTAGTAATGATGAAGAAGGGTGGATTTTGTCAGCATGGTACAACAAATCATAAAGAACAGAGGGAACATATCTTCAATGAAAAAAGGGCTTTTTGAAATAGGAGCTTGTGTTATGTAAAATCAAAAGTTTTGGAGCTGGGAGTCAACTCTTTTTGGGTTTTGGAGTCTGTTTTCCTCCCCTGAATTCACTCAGTAATCCTACTGTTGTCCAAGTTCTACAGACCTTTCAGGGTCCAGCTGGCATTCCTCCTGGTAGCTTGTCATTCATTTGGAAGATGAGCTATGGCAGTAAGTGGTTATCTAGCCGTTCTAGTATTTTTTGTCAAGGGAGGGGGGAGGTAATATTCTCACTTCAAGTCTTATGTCCTGGAGCTGGTTAAAGAGTACGTTGGGGCCCTGCTGTAAAGACTCCAGCAAGTTCAGAAGGGTTTTTTTAGCCTCTCATGTGTGGGCTTTTTCTTCTTCCATAATGGTGTGGTTTTCCTTTCTACTCATCCAACTTTTTCTTTTTCCCTCAAATGAATTTAAAAATGCTAAAACTGGTAGATAAATAAAAACAAAACTCAATCTCATGCAGTTCAGTGCTGAGCTGCAGACTCGCTATTTGACTTTGATTAAGCCAGCTTGTCTCTCAAACCACTTACCTGTCTGTGAAATGAAGATAGCTATCTCCAAGGGGCTTCTGAAGGTAAGTACAGTCAGGATTTTGAGTTCATATATTGAGTGCCCATAGGAGGATGGAGAACAGGAAGGTATTGCATGTTCCTGTTGTGCTGGTTTTGGCTGGGATAGAGGTAATTTTTCTCCATACGAGCTAGTATGGGGCTGTGTTTTGGATTTGTGCTGAAAACAATGTTGATAACACAGGGATGTTTTCATTATTGCTGAGCAGCGCTTACACAGAGTCAAGCCCTTTTCTGCTTCTCACCCCACCCCACCAACAAGTAGGCTGGGGGTGCACAAGAAGTTGGGAGGGGACACAGCTGGGACAGCTGACCCCAACTGACCAAAGGGATATTCCACACCATATGATGTCATGCTCAGCATGTAAAGCTGGGGGAAGAAGAATGAAGGGGGGGACATTTGGAGTGTCTTCTCAAGTGACCGTTACACGTGATGGAGCTCTGCTTTCCTGGAGAAGTCTGAACACCTGCCTGCCAATGGGAAGTAGTGAATGAATTCCTTGTTTTGCTTTGCTTGTGTGCACAGCTTTTGCTTTACCTATTAAACTGCCTTTATCTCAACCCATGAGTTTTCTCATTTTTACTCTTCCAATTCTCTCCCCCATCCCACCGTCGGGGCGTGAGCGAGTGGCTGTGTGGTGCTTAGTTGCTGGCTGGGGTTAACCAGAATGTCTAGTGAAAAGTCGCATACAGCCAGTTTTGCTTTCTTTTCTCCTCTCCCATTTCAGTGTTTTAGCTTGAAAGTTCTGAAAACATTTCACTGACAAAATATAACTTTGAATAGAGATGAGACTCCATTTGTTTTGCTTTTTCTGTTAAATTTCAAAGAGCATCAGAGCATCGTAGACTGCTAAGCTGACAAAAGAAAGATCAGTGGGAGAGCGAGTTTCTCCAGGCAAATTTCCTGACCCAAGACAAAGGCAGCAAAGAACTGTCAGGATACATTTTTGTCACAGATACAGAAGAAGAAAACTGGACACCTATCAGTTGGTCTTCATAAATGAATTGTGCTGAAGAAGCATGGCTCATTCCAGCTGGAGCCTGGGGTCCTGTGCTAGCCCTGGAGTAACAGTGGAGAAGGATTGCTTTCAGGGACTGTCATATCATCCTTGCCGTGCTAGGTGCTGGCAGTGCAAAATGTCCTGATGGTGGACAGAGAAGCCTGAGCTTTGCACTGAAATGACCAACAGACGTGATCTCTTTTCTAAGAGAAGAGTGTCTTTTTCTTCTCCTGGGTTTTTGATGGATGAATTGAATTTCTTCAGAGCCTTTCCACCCTGGCCTGTGTCTGTGCAGGGCAATCACTTGTTCGTTCATGTTGCTACAGAGCTAATTCTGTTTCAGCGATGGATAAGAAGTTCTGCTGAACCTGTGCTTGATTACCAGCTCTGTTTACCACAAGGGAGCAGTTATTAATGTGCTCTCATTTTTAAGCCTTTAACAACTTCTTCACTTTGATTAATCTCATTGTGGAGCTCTTTACTCTTTTAGCCTGCATAAGATGTAAGTCTGATTGTAGAAGTGCTTCTGTTGTTTCCCTCCCAGCTGAGGGAGGCAGCAAAAGGGCTATTGATTTTTATATAAAAATGAGTTTAATGAGCACTTGGAGGTTGGGCTTGATCAAAGGCTTACTGGAGTTGGTGGTGATCAGTCATTAGATTTCAGTGGATTTCAGGCTCTGGTATCTGACTTACTGCCATGGTGTTCAGCTGTCTGTGTAGCAGGGGTTTTGCAGGTCTTCATCAATTGTTCAAAAGCAGCAAACTATCATGGTGAGGGAGGACAAGGGGAAGCATGCTGACCAGCTATTTAATAGCTGCTTCTTTTATTCTTGTGATCCTGTTGTCTCATCTTTCTGCACATTTCAGCCTTGAATGTGTGGTCATGGCGCATGTGATAACAGTTCATAACAAAGCACACGATTCCAGGTAATACAGCAGAGCTTTAGCAACAACCTTTCAGGGAGAAAATATCTTTAATGCTAGATGAGTGGTAATTTGGTAGGTGTTAATACATCAATTTTTAAAAATATATATTGTAATGTGAAGACCAGGGAATCAGATAGAGATGGGAAGGGTGTAACAACCATAGGCATGAACTAGTGATGTAATTCAGAGGTTCCACTGTGTCAGCAATTGGGCCAGATCTGGTCTGCGGGCCAGTCCTGTTCTGTTTTTCTTGCACACACGTGTACGTGTTGATGCTTTACCTATGAGCTGCTGCATTTCCTTTAAGAAGGAAAGATTTCTGTGACGTGGAAGAGAGGATGGCCCACAGCACTGCCCCAAGCCAGCTTGTGGCAGGCATCCCCAAAAGATCAGACCATCTTCTCAGCCATAATTCTCTCTGCAAATGACTGCTGCAGCTCAAACTTCATTTCTCCCCCTCTCCCTCTGCTTTTTCTCTACTGACTTTTGATTGACTGGTACTCTAGGTCAAGCAAATGCCATCAATTTCCCCTGATAGAAAACTGTGTGAACAGTGCATCGCTCTTACCTCTTCAACCCACAGGAGCTTGTTCTGAACAGAAGCAGGCTTTTTCTACACCTTGTTCCTGCAGATGTGATTTTTCAGGCTTCTTCACTATACAATGTTAGGTAATGTATTTTCAACTGGAACAGGTTGGTGTGGCTGTCCATTAAAGTTAAGAATAAGTGTATTATATCACCACAAGATGCCATTCATAGAAATGGGGAGAGGAGAAAGTTATCCGTGCATCTGCCTTTGAAGGAGTGCAGCTATTTCTAAGGCGTTTGTAAAGACTGATTTAATCTGTACATCTAAAATGTAGTATACCTAAAGGAAACAGCAAAATGGAGTATCTCTTCTTGGAGCTTACTCTTTTCTGTCAAGCACATAGAAGGCAGACTTTTTTTGTGTGAGAGAAGGATCATGAAGTATTGTTTATCTGCTGTGTTTACTGTTAGCAATGGAACTGTACAAATGAAAGGAACAGAGTTCATGCACCCCATGAATGCTAAATGGGAGGAGGATCTATATAATAGCTATTGTAAAATTCATCTGTTACCTTTGCTTAAAAAGCTGCTGGTCGCCCTCTCAGATACATCTTTCAGTTTGGTGATAATGACCATGTATTTAAACGAATAGCTTTAAAAGTCAGGACTTTGTCCTTGACTCTGTCTTATCTGTTGCTGTAACACCCAGTAAGTCCCCCTGGGCTTTTCTCCCTGTTGTCATCAGGTGGCACGTGCAGTGCCATCAATGGACAGTGCAGCCGGCAGGTTTCTCTGAGACTATCTGCCTTTCTGAAGAGGCTGTCCTTACTCTGTACCTCAGTTTGGTTAGCCTGAAGTGTTACGTAGCTGCCCAGGAATGTACTGGCTGTTGTGCTCATTACGGACCTGCTGAATCTGTTCAGGCAGTTTGATGGCTTGTACACACAGACGTGTGTTTGGATGAAACAACAATGTGAAGGGAGCTTCTTTTCTGTTGAGAGTAAACTTACTGAGGTGGGAATTTCAAAACCTGACACCTGAGCTTTTCAGTTTTGTCATGCGGGATTTCAACGGGGTGCTATGTGCCTGATAACTTTGTCTTACTATTTGTTGTTCTCGGTTTACAGATGCAGTAACTCAGACTAGAGGCCAGTCTGGAGGAGTGGAGTGAGGCAGTGGTCTACCAAGGCCTGCTTGTGAAATAAACTTCACACACAACTTGTGAAAGTGAGATGAATAAGGTAGCTCTGAACTTTTTGCACACTCCAGAGGGTGCAGGAGGCTTGCTTTAGAGTCATTCATTTTTGTGTAGAGACGGCATGTACCCTACCTCCTCCCCTCCAAAGGAAAAAAAGGTAAAAAGATTGTAGAATTGAAGGACAGAGAAAGGGGAGAGGGAGAATGCCGGCTTCACATTTTTTTCCTTTGAGTAGAAGACCATGACTAGGAGAAGTAGAGGGCACCTGTGGGCCTCCACTTTTTGTACACACAAAGGTTTTGTGTGCATGCTTGGGGATGTGTGCAATGGGTTAACGTGCTAAAGGCCAACACCAGGCGTATGTAGAAATAGTTGTGTGCTGGTCATTTATATGAGGGATGACTCTCCACAGAACTGTATGAGTGCTGTCGTCAAGACTCTATATTTTCCTGTGAGCGTAAAGGGCAGCAAACCTGGACATGCACTTGATTTGCTCTGGCTGCTGAGCCTTCATTGAGAACTCAAGCTGCAATTTTTCTGTGAGTGAGAGGGGAGGAGGCTATAAATGCAGTTGCGGTGTTGAACTGGGGAGGGGAGGACAGAGAGGAGGTCTGGGTGATTCCCAGTCTGCTCATAGGTTCTACGTTCTCTGAAGATGACCAGCTGCATGTGACCTGCAGAAAGACATGCTTTTCCATGCCACTGCTGCTGCTGTGCAGTGCTGAAAGCCTTCAAAGAGAGGGGCCTGTGGCTGCTCCTTCTGCCTGAGCTGCCCAGACTTGCAGAAAGTTGTTATAAGTAACTCGCTGCTTGGTGAGTGCTGCTGAAGATCACTTCACTTCCAGCCTTGTTTGACTTTTTACGGGGAAGGTATCGGAGAGTAGGTTCATCTCACTTGTGGGATTTCCCTGCTTCCCTCCTGCGTGACTCCTGCTGACTTTTGCTCCCCTCCAACCCCAATACAAAAACAGTGGCAGAGGTCCTTTCGTAGTGCTCAGTTCCGTTTGTGTACAGTGATGCTCTTTGTCCTGTGGTGGCCTTGAATTGCCGTGACTATGGAAAGTAGGAGGTGCTGTCAGAGCAAAATAACTTGCTGCCTGTTCGGCCTGTAGGAAGGAGGGCAGATGGGGTTTGTCAACCAGCCACTGCATGACCGAGTTCCTGCTAGCTTTCTGCAGGGAGAGGGGTTACAGCACAGATCCGAGGGGCACCCCGTCACTTGCATAGGGTGTCTTCTGCCCTCTTGAATGAGAGATTAAGCTCAGCTGCCTATACCCACCTCTGTCGTGTTCTAGAAGTGCTTTCTTCTGAAGGTGGTGAGGCTTCTCTGTGCCGGTTCCCAATAGTGTGGCCCACCGAGCAGTGCCTGTGAACTTGGGTCTGGAAGTGCAAAGTATTATGTTCAAGAGGTTCTCCACTGTATAAAGTAAACTTAAGTTTATGCTTGTTCTTTCTTGGAAGGAGAAGAGTGTTGTAGGGAGAGGACACAAGGACAAAGTGTATACTAAAGGCGTGAGTTAATTTGTATCTTGATCCAGGTGAGTGCTGGTAGGGTTGCAAGGTATTTACAGTGCCAGTGACCTGATCTGGTTGCAGAAGCACCATGCTGTCTAGTAGTGAGTCTTTCTTCAGGGTATGTTCCAGGTCTCTGATTGAGAGAGTCCATCCATGCCACCCCCCCCGCCACTGTAAAGCTCTTACAGTGCCTGCTGCAAGCATGCACAACTGTGTATGCTTTACTGTGTATTGGGTCCAGAAGTGCTGTGTGGGCGGTGGAAAAATGTTGTGAGGAGAGGCTTTTTGAAATGGCAGTGATGCATCTGTGCTTTCCTAGGACATGTGCTTTTAGTAACTGTGTAATTAATACTGACCTCCCAATTTTTATCTCTTTATGGATTTATTTATTAAATCTATTTGTGCTTAGGTGGCAAGATGCCTCTGACCACTCATGCTTTTGATATCTTTTTACCTAGTCAATAGAAGTAGAGATAAACTGACGTCTGGAGACATGGGAGGTGACAGCATAGAAGAGCCAAAACCCTTTCTAATGGATTTGTGCTCTTTCTGCAGTCAGAATTGATGCACATGACAGTGCTGCTGCTGTGCTTTCTTTTGGCCTAGTTTTCTAAGTGTCTTTGCCCATACAAATTTCTGAAAACTGGTTCTTCCTGGGCCTCCACAAGCTGTGCTGCGAGCTGTCGCAGAGTGTTTTGCTCATTTGTTCCAGGTGACTTTCCCAGGGTCAAGGTGAGTCGATGGCTGAGCTACAAGTAGAACTGAG
Source organism: Platalea leucorodia (assembly GCF_965183815.1). Classification (NCBI taxonomy): domain Eukaryota; kingdom Metazoa; phylum Chordata; class Aves; order Pelecaniformes; family Threskiornithidae; genus Platalea; species Platalea leucorodia. Next base: position 53,521,457 of record NC_138829.1, read on the forward strand.
AATATCAGACTCCTGCTTGTTTGACTACAGACATGTGGAAGCTGCTTTGACAGATCGTTTCTTCAGGTAGTGGATCATTGGTATTTTGGATACACTGAGAAAACTTCCACCTGTAGCTTACGGTACTAGCAAGTGGATTTTTTTTTTTCTTTAGTATGAGAAAGATAGGTGGGAGGAGTACATATGATTGCACGGGGTGAGATTTTTTGGAGGGTTATTTTCCTCCCCTCCCCCCAAGTATTATTCACCATATGAATAGCCCTTCTTTTTAAGAACAATATTATGCTTTCAAAGACTTATAGTCTAGACATAAATTAAACTATACAATGCTAGAAAATTTCCTTCCTTCCTCTCCAACCATTCACCACATACATCTGTTTCCTTGCCAGTGAAGCCTCAGCATTGAACACTGTGGTGTGTATCAAGGCTATTATTATAATCTGCTATTTGAAATGAATGGAATTGAGAAGATGAACTACATAACTGTGTAGTGTATTTTCTAGATTATCCTTAATTTGAGAACAAGATGCATGCTTTGTTAGTTTTCTCTCATTCTGTGCTCTGATATTAACCAGATGAGAATATTAATGAAACTACACTAAAGCTGTTGTAGTTAGATTTTTAAAAAAATAATTTCATAAGTAACATTGCTAAATATCAGATGTGGTTTCATACTAAAGTTTGCTGTGGAAATTAAAAGCTTGGAAACAATACTGTAGCAGGCACGATGTCAGGCTATGAGCTTAATAAGATACTGTCAAAATTAAAAGTGGTGTATTGAGAGTCTGTCCCCAATGACTCATCTTTTGAAGTGTTTGAACTCATTAGTGGTTAAAGGCTATCTTTCTGTTATTTGAAAAGCTTTTTAGACCTATTCTGTTGTTTATTTCTATATTTTCATCTCTTCAGACAATTAAACCATGTTTGGCCGCATAACATCCTCCGTGCTCCCTCCATCCCCTGTGTGTCCCCCTCTGCTCACCGCGTTGTTACTTCATAGCTTTTCTGCACTTCACAAAGATATTTGCTTAGTGATGGTGTAACTCTTATAACTGCATTAAAAAAAAAAAAAATCCCACTCAAAAAAACCCCTCTATAAAATGCCACAAGAATTGATTTCATTTGTGTATAGAAAGAAGAGTTATTAAATGTGTGTGTTTTTAAAGGGAGAACTAAATATCTTTTACTGATTCGGAGTTTAAGTGGAGTACTGTGCTAGCTATTGAATTTTACTGATGTCTTCAGTATGTGATAAAGGAGAAAAGGTTGCTTTTTATATTAATTTTATATTAATATATGTATTTGAATACATATGTATTTGAATATTAATATATGTATTTGAAGAAAATGAAGATGCTGGATGAAGTGATAGCTCTGCTGAAGTTCATGTTTCTGGAATTTCCCCTATAATTGTACATTTAAAGTAACTGCATTATTGTTTGGTGTTTCTTCCTTGTCAGTATAGTAACTGAGCACCCACTAGCATGTTAAGTGACATGATTTAACATGCAGCTTGGTGCAGTTTGTTCCCTTTTTCCTCTGTGTGTGTTTTAGTTAACAATAAATAAGCAAATTGATCTTATGCCAAATGCCGGTGGTTGGCAATCCCTCTAAAATCAAATTGTCATTTCGCAACTTATTGGGAAGCGTTTGCTACTAGTGAAGTAGGGCTCTCAGAGGAGTAATATTAGGATTCCTAATAAGGAGCAGAAATATGGGAGTGTGTCTTACAAATATCTTGGGTCATGTAGATAAATAGTAAACATCAGAGATTATATTGTTTTCTGTGTCTAATGTGGCTTTATTCCAGCTGACATATTTAAGGTATTTTTTTTAACCCAAGAAGAAAATGAGGGGGTCAGCTGCTTAAGTGGTATAAACACCCAGAGCTCCAGAGAAGACAGAGGCACTCTTGGTTTAGCCAAGCAGATAACTACAGATTTTGTGTTAAGTGTTTATATTGCCCTATTGGCTCAAATGAGTGTTCTTCAATTTTTTTTTTTTTTTTTTTTTTTTGTATGTGAGGATCTGGCACTGCAAATTCAATTTAAATTCTAATGGGAGCATGACTAGAGCTACATAAATGACATCTGCCTCCACATTAGAATGGTCATCTATGGCAAAGATTGCAATGTGGATTCTTACCTTGCAAATGAACATCCCGATGGCTGGCCATGCGCTCATGTTCTTCTTTCTCTCCTGTTTCCTCTGGCCACCAAGTATAGAGTTGTTTATGCCAAATAGCACAGTTTCTTTGGGAGCAATTGAGGCTTGCTCCAAACTGCCCAGTTGTTAATGTATTCTCCTAAATTGTGGGAGACTCTGGCTCAAATCCCTGCTCTGTGTTGAAATGGGAAGGATTTGACCTAGATGTTACAACCGTCCTGGCTGTGGGAAAAGCATCAGCTTGAGCTCAGTCTTTGAGATGCTTGAGAATCGAACTATGAGGCACAAGAAGGGCAGAGAGGGAGGCTCTGTTGCCCAGGGCTCTTTTTTTCTAAGCCAACAAAGCCTGGCAAATTTTAACCTAAATGCATCAATACTTTTGGATTAGGCAGGTGTTTCTTCACCTTATTTTAGTGGAAACATTGTTTGCCTAAAACTTGAGGCATTATGCTGTCTCTGTACTTCTCTGGTGGGAGCTTCCAAGAAGACAAGCACAAGGGGAATTAGTAGGAATAACAAGGGTTCTCATCCTTAACTTTTGACAAGGATCCTCCAAGATAGCTTCAGACTTTTCTCTCCTGAAGAAGGAAAATTAACTTTTCCAGGCAACTAAAGAGACTGACAAATGTGCACGGGGATGTGAAAGGTAATACAAATGTAAACTTATGAATGTATGTATTGTATTTTACTACTGATATGTACATACTAGAAAATATAGGGGAGGATTTCTGTTTCTTCACAAATACCCTTGTTGTTTATGATATAAAAATAAACCTTTAAAAATTTACATGAAATGCAGCACTGTCTAATGAACTAATTCAGCCTCTAGTCAAAGGAGACTATATTTTCACCTTTCATAAACTGTGGGAAATACTTATAATTTCAGCAGTCACACCTGATAATGAAGTTACGTAGTTTGATCAGCCATACTGACCCATAGCTGAAGACTTTGAGCTGAGCAGAGCACAGAGACTGCCTCTCTGTGTCCTGTTCTTCTCTACGCAATCTGACCAACTAGCATGATGAATCATCTTCCACTCCCTGCAAATCACAAGGCATTCGTGAAGATTTATGTGGGAGATATGCAGATTATTTTTTATGCCCCCTCCCTTCATTTGCAAGGAATCTGTCGTACGCTAAAAAACTCTCTTCACAGACCACGCCAGATTGAAAAGGGCAGGTCCTAGCGAACAAATTTTGGAAGTGACTGTTGTCTCCTGTTGAGAACAGGAGCAGATGTTGGTGTCTTGGCTACATGTAGTTCAATGAATTGCAGTGAATTCCTTCACCATGCTGAGGGATCTAATTAAATGCATAGAGCTAGTGGGAGGACGGAAGTGTTTGCAGCAACATGGGAAATGAAAGACTTCCCCTGCTGTCATTTTGGTGTAAATTGGCAGATTCCCAATGAAATCAGTAACCCGCCAATAATTCACATCATAGGATCTGGCCTACACTGGATCTATGCACGAAGGGTGGTATGACTCCTAGGGATTATGTAGTTTGTCTTTGCAGAAACAGAGTTTTTAATTGCTTTGATTGGTCCGGACAGTAGATATCTGATTCTAGTAGTATGTCTGCTGCTAATGAAATCTGTGGTAGGGAATTGTTATTTATAAGTAGTCTGTTTTTAACAGTGCTGCTGTAACAGTAATTTAAATGCTCTGAGACCTATGTACAGAGCATAGACCCTGATGGGCTTCTTGTGTGTGTTTATTAGATGGGAACAGCTGGATATCTGAGAACACAGTTTGTTACCAGGGTTTCTCTAGGTGGTAAAAGGCTGTGGCTGTTCCCACTGACTCCTCTGAAGTTTGTTATGAAACCAGACCCTGTTGTATGCTATTCATAAGAAAATCTGAAGAGGGGAATGTTGTTCTGGCTCACTAGCCATCTCGGCTATTGCTTCTCTACAGGTTGACCCAGCATTGTGGGTTGGAGAGGATACGCTGAAGCAGGTGGCTGCTTATTGCTCACTCTTCTATTTGTAGGTTATCTGTCAGGTTTGTCCAGAGCAAGGAACTTTAAAACGTTATTTCCTGAAGAATGATGAGTTCTCTGCTGTGCTAGTTGTCCTTTGCACAGGGCTGTTACCTTCCTTTCATTCTGTTTCTGTGAACAACATGTTTAAATTGCAAGGTTGAAAAGCCACATTTGTAGATTCTCTTCTTGTCCTGATGTCAGTGCAGGGCACTGTCTCCTTGTGTCATTTTTCAGATGTGGTGATAGCAAGTGCCTCAGCATTAGTGCTGTGTAACAAAGCTTGACTAAAAATTATAGCTGTCTAGTGTTAACTTGTAGCACGTGATTTATAGGACATGGGGGAAGCAGCAAGATCTTCTAACCTTTTCCGTTGGGAACCGTGTAACCATGAGAGCTGATCCTCCTGCTCCGCCTGCCTGGTGGAAGCGGATGCCACCGCAGGGCTGCTTTCCCAACCGTTCATTCTTCTCTTCATGTGAGTTCACAGGAATAAGAGCACCCGGTCCAGAGTGCGTGACAACTCTGGGGCCTAGATAGGCGTGCACAGGATAGAGTATCCTAATGCAGCTGGGATACATGTGTTATGCATTGCCTTGAATTCAAGAGAGCGATAAGCTCTCACATGCTTCACCCTGTTTGTGTTTTGTGGCGTGCTTGCAGCAAGCACCCAGAAGTGTAATGGTTGAAATTACTTTGGCCTTTGACAGGATTTTCGCTGTTTTATTACTACAGGATTTCTTCTGCTGGGTTTTGTGCCAACACACATCAGCACAAAGGTCTTGACTGAAAGGCTGTCATTGCCATCTGAAGGCCTGTATAGGCTAAATTGTGAAAGGTTATTGTTACACACAAGTTTTGGAATGGTAACAGCAGAAGTTCAGAAGCAGTAAACTACTTCCAATGTGTGGTGTTTTTTTTTATATTTATATTAAAAAAAAAAAAAAACCACTAAAGCACACAACAGATTTCTCTAAGAGAATTGAGAAATAAAACGTGTACGATGCAGTTGATTTTCTTCGTCTTGCTCCAAGACTTATCTGATCATTACGTCTTCAAAATTCTTTTAAAAATGCTAGTTGTTATTTAAGGATATTATTAAAGTCCTTGCTTTGGAGAGTTTGGATAAATGTAGAATTTAATTTAATTAACCTTCAGCAGTCTTTCTTTCTGCATGGAAAGGTGACCTTTATAAAATGCCAATTACATACCCAAGAGCCTGCTGTTTGCATTCTTCTGTGTTATATATTAAAAAAAAAAAAAAAGTGTATATATGTGTATAAAGAATGGCACACTAAAACATGTTTAAACATGTTTTAAGTATTTAAGGACCCTTTAATTTGAACAGTGGTGTTGGATACAGACATACATGGAAAAACTGCAGCCAGTAGTAGGCTCAGGTGATTCTAAATGTTATATGGTTAACCAGATTCCCATCAGAAAATGGGTCTAGAGCTGGGGAGGTTTGCTTAGAGGCATTGATGGAGGTCACGGTGGCTATGGACTACCCCCCTGTACAGGTATATAGTAAGAGAGATTCGCTGACCCAAAAAGCCTGCAAACTCACAAGGCTGAAAAATGTTGGAAGACTGCGGCTCAGAGTGGGAAAATGACTGTCCAGGTCATGTTGTATGACTGCATTTCTTCTGAACGCCTGCTAAGCATGCTGTCCCCTAGACCGACCTGTCTTTTCTTGTTCTTAGATTCATTGTTCATTCACATGCACAATTTTTCCTGTTTTCTCATGCCAAGCAGTCTAGAAGAGAGACATCTAAAAAGCTCTCCTCAATTAAGACAAGTGCGAATAAACACAATTTTTGGAGAATATGAGGTCTAGTATGCTTTTTAAGTTCCCCAGATTGAATTTGCCTTTAATATGCTCTTGGGGATGGATTTCAAATGTATTTAAGTTTCTAAAGATGTGAACAGATGCTTAGTAAAATTTTCAAAGGCTTTTAACTTGCTTAGGTGCTTTTGAAAACCCCTTTAGGTGTCTGCGTGCCTTTAATCTCCTCAATAAATTTGCAAATCCTTAGAGCCTGTTATTCAGCATTCAGGACTTGAACGAGGTCTGGACTCTCCGCCTTCTGTCCATATTTCTGTAGGTATATTTATTGCAGCTGGGAGACTTGCATGCTGACTGTAACTGTGTAAATGCAAATGGGTCCCAGTTTTAAATCTGACCATCAATAGGTCAGGTGTATGATGTTCTCAGAATATTTGTTTGATGTAGAGGGCTTGTGGATTTTGTTATCAGCATCTGTCCTGTTGCAAAGAGGGGTTTCTGCTCTCATTCTTTGAGAACATCCCTTCTTCAAATGAAGTTTGTCTAAAAGAGATGTTACTTGAATGTTGAAATATACTTACACTGATTTATAGCATCGTACAGCTTGCACACAATTACAACCTCACTTTCTCCTGCCAATGGAAACATGATTGTAAACAGATGTGTATTTTAGGGGGAGGGATTTACCTTAGTGTTTGTATCTCTCTGTTTCTTGCCTGCTAACTGAATAACTTACAGTGGAGATGGATGGCAGAGCTCGTGCACAAAAAGTGCACTAATTTGTCCTTGCAATCCAGGATGCACACTGAGATTACTCAGAAATGTTCCTCCGTGGTTCAGAGCTGAAATCAGTCCTGTTGTGATGATAGCTCAGCGGTAGAGGGAAAGAGCTCTTAAGTTTCAGGCAGAATAAAAAGTTGATGGATTTCTTTCCCACAATGTATTTGGTTTGAATAACTTGCATTTGGGCTGCTCATTTTAGAATCTGACTCCATTTTAGAACTTGATTTTGAAGCCCATTAGCTCCAGTAAGCTTTGGAAGAGATTGCCAGAATAAATATGCAAGAAATAGTGCATGCCAAGCAGTGAGTGTAATGAGGTTTGTGTGATAGCTGGAAACAGTTCCGTTGCTTTAAGGAAGCTGCGTCTCATGTTAGAAGCTGTCTCTGGTGTTTGTTATTGCCAAATTATTTTTTTTTTGTCTTTTAGTAAATGAGTATGAGGATGATGTTACTTAGGATCATGGAGGAAATTTTAGCAAACTTACTAATTTAGTAAGTAAGGTAAATAGGATCTCCACTTGTCGTCTGCAGTGTGAATTTTTATTTTTAAGTGGAAATGCTAAGGACTTCAGTGTCAAATGGAAGCAGTGTGTGGATAAATTTCCTTGAGAAAGCTAATCTGCCAATTAAGTTTTGTTTTGAGAACCATTTAGGTTGTTACTTTCTCCCAGTGATTATTTTTTCTTTTTACATTTTGCAGGGCTCTGTTTATGTAATAAAAAAAAATGACTATTAACCCAATGCAATAAAACCTTGCAAATGATCAAATGATTGCTGGGAAATAATTGTCTCTGAAAGTTGTACCATACACTACTTATTTTGTTCCTGACATTTGCTCCATCATGTCTTATGGGTGCTCCTTATAGAAAATGAAATTACCCTCAGCCAGCTAGCAGTAAAAAGTAATGCATTCCTTGTCTAGAGTATGCACTAGATGATTAAAGGAGGGACCTTTGAAGGCTGAATTTAGTGATGCTGTAGCCTATTTCACTTCTGAAGTTCTCAGCCTCTCTCTTTCTCTGAGATAATTCAGTGTTATTAATTTCTCCACTTCCATTATTGCATAACGGTTCTTATCTCTAGTATCCAACACTGGGACTCTTTGACAGTCGGTGTCAGTTTATTTTGACAACTTTGGGAAAAAAAAAAAAAAAAAAAAAAGATGAAAGTGCCTGAACCAACTGGAACTTTCCATTGACCCCTGCTTCTGCTGAGCTTTGCATTAGGCCCTGGAAGGAGCCTGTGGTGGGACCACTGCGCTTGTTCCTAAATTGTTGTGCAAGGTGGGACTAAATCCCGGCACTGAAAGGACTCTGTGCCACTTAGACTTGTGCTGTCTCAGCTAGGTCTTGGGAGCTGTGTTACACTTAACTGCGAAGGCAAGCGACTGTTCTACAGTATGGTGAGGATTCAGGCTGGAAAAATGTCTGTCTGATTGCAAGGGGCAGTAAATGTAGGTCAGTGGAGGGAGGGATAGAGGCTATGGGAGTGTTGAGCCAGCTTAGTCAGATCTATGGATTTTGAGTGGATATTGGTATCTTAAGGGTGACGTGGTATTTCAATAAAGTCTCAGCTGATCTCTGCATAATGTCAGGTTGCTTGTAGCTATTGCTGTCCCTGAGGCATAGATAAGCAGGTTGCTGTGCTGCGTGTGCAAAGGTATTGCTTTCTCTGGGAGCTCGCTCTTGCATAGAGGGGAGCTGTTCAGATCCTGCTGCCCAATGGTTCCCATGTTTCCTGCAGCCTTTCTGGTGAAAAAGGGTGAATTCCTGGTACCAGGAGTACAACTCTGGGATACTGCAGGCCGTCTCTCGTACTTCATCTCCAGTACATCAGCGCCTTGCTGAAGAGGCTGGTCTTGCTGATTGAGAGCTGCTATTCTAGTTCATCTGCCTGCCAGTGCAGCATCCCTCCATCCAGGGTCTCTTTCTTGGCTGCCTGCAGCAATAACTTGAAGATCTGCCCGCCATCTGGATGACACTTCCCACAATATAACCTAGCATTGATTTTTATGTTGGTTTATTGTGTAATGCTGTAAATACATATGGCTGTGTGTATCTTTAGCATAACTGCAGCTGTAGCAGTGAGAATGGTGGTTTATGGGGCCGAGCAGACTTGGAGCTCTGCTGCTAACTTGCTCTGTGAACTAAAGTGTAGGATGCTTGCTCTCTCTGAATGTAAAAAAAAATTTTTTTTTAAGGCCTGATTTGAAAACTCTTAAATCAGTGTTGTAGGTTTTTTTTTTTGAAGTCTCTAAATACGTTTTGCAAATGGCGCCCTCTGATAGCGTTCCTCTTATGCTTCCTATCTTCACGTTGATGATAAGTCTTTAGATGTGGCTGTGTGATATGTTCATATTATGCTCAGAAATTCTGCATGTGGCCTGCAACACTAGAGGGAGATTTGTGTATCTTAATCCAGCTGCAGATCAGGGCTCCAGCTGTAAAGATAGGAGTGTTTCATCCCAGCTGGGGTGGTAGATTTACTGTTGGCAATACTATCAGTCGCATTCATGGCAGAGGCTCTCTAAAGCTGGCAGAGAGCATGGACCACTGCATGTTTTGCTGCAAGACACCCATAGAAACCAAAATGCTTGTATGGGCATTTATTAAGCTGTCTCCGTGGCTGTGTTTTTCTGTTGTGCTAGGTTACATCCCAGAACACTGGGGGAACATGTGGTGCTCATTAAGTATTTCTCAACAGGTCAACAACAATCCCGAACAGGTGGAGCTCTGTGGTAACAAACAGAGGTTGCCAAATCACTAATGTCTGACGAAGCCAAGCTGCTTGCAGGGTGGAGCCAGTTCACCTATGGTAGTCCTCTGTATTGCCAGCCTTGGAGATGACACTTATTTTGACACATCCCCATTATTTTGAGAAGTTGCATTTGTTTCCTCGTCTCTTGGTGTCCAGCTTGGGAATGCTGTCAGATGTTAGCAGCAGCAGGGAAATCACGGGGAAGCAGAGGTCCATTTGTGCCTAGTTATGCAACCATGGGATGAGCGCGTGATTTTAAAAAGATAACTGTGTCTGATCTTTCAAGGACCCTTAGTTGTCCTTCGTTTTAATGTGAAACATATGGCTGTAGCTTGGAGCTGAGGATAACGATTCAAGCCAGAGACACATATCCCTGATGGTGACTGTGATCTGTGTTGGCAAATAGAAAACTTCAACAACCCCTTTTAAATCTTGTGTTGTATGCTTTTTTTCTGTTAGCTTTGCCATTGCTTGCTATAGCTGAATTGAGTACTGGTGATTTGAATACATTTTAATAGAGACTGAAATGACACCCATACAGTACTTTAATTTTAGTTTCACTTTAACTTGTTTTCCCTGCTCCCCCACCTTTCATATTTTGAATGCAGGTTAAGAAAAGAGATTGATTTATCATAATGTGACCTGCATATAACATTAATTAAATTTTTAAACAGAGCCATTACTAGGTGGTTGTTTCTGGTCACTGGGAGCTTGACTTACAAAAAATATTTTGACACTAAAAGATGCAGCTAGGCACTAATTTAAAGAAAAGACGGGTCCTATGACATTTAGGCTTCTAGAACAAGTAGACTTCTGACTCTTCCACCTTGTTTGTAGCTGTAGAGCAGGAAAGAGAAACAAACTGCCCTGATTTTTCAACTCTATTTTTCAAGTGAAGTATTGGCATGTGGGGAAAATGCAAATAGGAGCATTCACTCTTTGGTACTTACTGAAAGCAGTATTTGGCACTGCTATATTTATAAAGCTTGAGTTAACCTCAAAAGTGAAAGCTGTGTTATGTGTGCAACTTTAAAAAGAACCTTCTAACACTGAAATTTGGGGTGGGCATTGTTCTCTGGAATACTTGAAAGGTTATTTGTATGTCCTAAGTAGAATATGGAAGAATTAGGCTGTAACATAATTCCTTTTAAGAAATCCTCTTGGAAGGCAAACCTAGTTTTAAATTTAAAAATAAGAATTAAGATACTTTATGTTGCTTTAAGGAAACAAGCTAACTACTTTTTACTGGTCTTACAGTGAAGACCTTGTTTGTTTCTGTTTCGGTACAAGCTTGGAGGAGAAGGAATAACAAATGCCTCTGTCATGGCTTCACTCCAACAAGATATATGAAATCAACATTAAAAGGCAGTGTATCAGTGCCTGTCACTGGCACACTGTTCTGCTGTTGTACGGCCACGCGGGGAAGATGAATTAGCTGAGTGAGGAAACGGGTTTCTAGGATATTTTTCTGCAGTCAGCAAAGTTAAGTGAGATGGCAGCACTCAACTTGTTTTGCTATATTTAAAGTTTTGAGTTACCTAGAGCTTGAAATACTCAACACCCAAATGAGCTTGGGAGAAGCTGATTTGTATTTTTCAGACTCTATTAAGGTGTGTAGGGGAAAATCGAAGTCATACTGAGTAAAAAGTCCTCAGCAGGGACAAATATTTCTTTGTAATATACTTAGAGCACTTCACGCACAATGGCTGTAGCAGGATGTAATCTGTAAAAGTATCTGGTACTGCTCCAGTTCTGTAGGTCTCTTAAAAAATTGTTTGCTTGGATCACAAAATCTTGCCCTTAACGTGCCAGTGGTGTGGTTTCAGATTTTCTGTAATTCTGAGCTCTCTGAGATGTTGGACCTGGTTACAGAAAAATCTCTATCATCAGAAGGATCTCATTTGCTTCTTTGCGTAACTGATGTCTGCTTAGTAAAAATTATTTCTCCTTTTTTTCTGCATATGTTAACTGGAGATTCTGAACCTGCCTTTTGGCATTAGCAATGCAGAGCAATAAAAAGGAGGATTGAGAGAGGCTTTGGAAAAAGAACAGGCCCTTCCTCTTGTACCAGCACACAAAGCAGCAGAATTTATTTTTAAGACTTACTATCCAGATCGTGTTTGAAAGAAAACTTCATTTGCCAGCTGCATAAAATTGTACCAAATGAATTTAATTTGCTCCTTTCAATTATCAGAGTCTTTGATCCAGTGTGTTAAAATCTAACCTTTTCACCCCTCTTCTGAGAAATGTTCCTGTGTTATGGAAGTGGTGGTAGGCAGAGCTGCAGAAAGACCGGTCTGCCTCAGTCAGACACAGTAGCGCGGAGGGTGCAGCAATATCCAGATCTGCTTGCAAAGGTGCTGTGTGCCCTCAGTTGCTCTTGTAGGAAGCAGTTTCTCTTGGCATGGAATGGATTTGATATTTTAAGTTTAACAGTATGCCACCTTCCCTTAAGACTAAGTTACTTATCTTAGCTGGAGTAGCCAACCTGGAGGAGCGGGCTCCTGCCAGAAGGACTGTTTGGGCACTGCATAGGCCATGATTGTGCTGTGCTTGCTCTGGAGTTATTAATGTTTTGGATTTAGTTTATAAATTACCCCTTCTGGGAGCACTTGTGAGCCCCATCAACGTGCTTCATTAGCCATGTACAGCTCATAAACTGTGGGTTAGACTTGTCATTCATTCATTTTTCTAACAGCTTTTAAGTTCTTGTCATTTGAATTGCAAGACTGCTTAGAGGGTCTGAACTGCCACATGTAGAAGGGCCAGTCCCTTCCCCAAGACAATGTACAGTTTACGCAGAGAAAAGATGTGGAAAAGGAGGCATAACTTATCCAGAGTATATGGGTAAAATGTGAAGAAGGGAACTAAGGAATTAGCGGTGTGATTTGCAAAGGGGCTGGGTTGGTGGGGTACTTGGCTTTGCAGCACTGGAGGGAGCTAGAAGGCAAAGAGATCACAGAGTATAATTTCCATGTGTGGGTACAGATTTCAGTCTTCCTTCTGGCAGTTTATGTGTGGGAACCTGGAAGGCACACAGTGGTCTCTGTGTACCACATATGATAATTATATTATTAATGGAAGCGAAGACCACAAGAGTTGAACCCAGGTTGCGTATCTTATTCAGGGCCTTCTAAGGGCTTCCTCATTTTCTGGATTAATTGAAGACACACATTTTTCTCCCATTTCACTTCAGCTTTTTTTTTTTTTTTTGTCTTATTTTGCATGGTATTTTAAGGCTTAGGTGAAACAATATTTTCATGCTATTCCTTTTTTTACCTGCCAGAAAGTCCCATTTTCTTACAGTTCAATTGTAAGATTTAGTGTAGAAGAAGTCAGTAATATTTCAAGATTATAATTATCAATTGTTATGTTTAATATTGAGTTGCAAAGGGAAATTTTTTAGCTGAATTAATGACCAATGGCACTATTAATGCTAAATGAGTCCATCTAGATCATGTTATTGTCACAAATGTCAGGAATTAAACATGAGTAGGCCATTAATTTACAGTTGCTACTGTGTCTACTAGTTATTGACATTGATTAAAAGGGATGCTGGTAAGGCTGGCAGGTGAAAAGCTTGACCCACTTCTCAAATCTTTGTTAATCTGTTCAAAAATGTTTGAATTCTGAAGACAAAGTTTGAGTGCACCTGTGAATTTTTTTTGAAATCTCAAGTAGTGGCAATGACAAAAACAAAACATGGTCTAGCACCAATTTTGAATCTAAAGTAATGCTTTGTCTTATAGTTCAGATAGTAAGTTTGTTGTCTTCAGTGAATACTTGTATAACCTTATGTTTGCATGCTTGGATTGTAACCTTTTTATTAGGGATTGTGACTATTTTTCTTTATTATATAAGGTGTAGGTGTGTTAACCCAGGCATAAGATCCTTATTTGAAGTTTCATATATGCTCTGTCTAGGACTCATTGTGTGACACTGGAAAATGTGATTGGATTGTAGCTCCAGGGATTGCTTTTTTGTAATGAACTTAAAATGCATTTGCAGTGTACATCTAGAGTACTGCAGCAAGGGATGATCCTGACTTCCTCTTGCTTATGGCTGCATTTTTCTCACTGTTTTCCTTATGCCAGTTTTTTTTTTTTCAGAGTTACCAACTTCACAGCTGATTTTGAATGCTAGCGTCAGCATGAGAGAGGAGACAGGTAAAGAGTGGGTAGGCAGAGGGGAGTGTGAGCCAGATTGCCTTTCAGCAGCATCCTACACATTGATGAAAGTGACCATGGAACTGCCTCCGACCCAGGAGCTCCTGGCTGTGTCTGTGTGCTCTTAGCTGTACCCAAGAACAACTGAGCTTGTTGGAGTATGTGGTTCAGACTGGTTGTTTTGATGATTGAGTTTGTACCAGCAAACTAGTGTTGCAAACAAGCATCGGAGGCAGTGTAAGTTACCAGCATGGGTGGTCTACTCTTAGGCTGAACCTTGATCCAATGTGAATATATCTGTATTTTCTGGTCTTCATAATGATGAGAACCCATGTGTCACAGGTGACAAAATGTGCAGTAAAGACTAAGATGTACAAAAATCATAGCTTGTGGCTGAGCCATGTATAAACTAACCCATGCATGTTAAAGGTGGACAAGTATGGTGCCTTGTGTGAAGGAGTCATGTTCTTTCTTGATACTGATCTTCTATGTAGTACCTGTAATAAAGAGGAGATTATAATAATGTGTGTGTACAAGTACACACATGAACATGCACACTATCAGTTCACATTTCCACACTGTTATGCCTGCTTTCTTCACTGCTATATGAAATAGCTGAAGTATTTCAGACTGAGGACTGGTCTGTGTTAGAAGCTGGTCTCACTGGAGCATGTTGTACCCACATACAGAACAGAGATGTCCTGCTGTCCAGCGAATGTCTTTAATTCTGGACTTCCAGAACTTTGCTTCTTCTGAGGTGAAAGTTTTGTTCAGTCAAGAACCTCTCTGGTACTCCTAAGCAGGGCTAGCTCTGCTTGGAAGAAGGCGCTAATGACTAGCGTAACAGGCTTAGAAAATGTGCTATGATGCATGTAAAGGGGGAGCAAAGCTGAAGGTGCAAGGATATTGTCACAGAATCGGCCTGGCTGCCTTGTGAGCTGGTTTGAAGTCTCCTTAGCTTTGATAGGCATTAGAGGATAGATGTTATCCTTGGCATGTGCTCCTGTAATCTATGTGTATTCAAGAGAAAAATGTCACTTGGTGACTATACTGTATAATGTGTGCCTGATGCTGTCTGCAGGGCTTGCAGATATATTTATAATGCAAGGGGAATCAGAGGAGCCACCCACACAACTGAAATGTTTTCAGAAGATAAAGGCTATTAAACTGCTTGAAAAGACCAGTTGGGTCTCTAGAGGGTGAAAAGCCAATTTTGACCTTATGGAAACTTTACTTGCTGATCTTAGAAAGAAAGTGTTAGCAGAAGAGAGAGATAAATCTATAATGGAATTACTTTCTGCCTTACAAAATGTGCCCAGTAGCAAGATCCACAAAAGTTACGTGCTCCTTAAAGAAAACGGGAACCAGAGGTTAAAGCATGCTTTCTTCTCTTCCCTCTTTACTTCCTCAATGGCTACTCCTTTTGTGGAATCCAGCTCTTCACATCCGCATGGTTTAGCATTCCCTGGCCTGGCAATGGGACTATCCCACAATATGTAATGGTGATTGCATCTGTGATTGAGAGGAAGGGCGAATACTTTACTGAATAGATTATAACACTCACTATCCCTGTTAGAGTACTATAAATGTACTACTATAACTTTCTCTTGTAGGAGTACAAACTACGCCAGTATCAGGCATTCTTATTCTGGGATAATAACTCTGGTGGCTGTGAACTGGAAAGCTTTTTCCGTAAAATGTTATTTTTCAGTAGCTGGACTGG
This sequence comes from Platalea leucorodia, assembly GCF_965183815.1. Lineage (NCBI taxonomy): Eukaryota > Metazoa > Chordata > Aves > Pelecaniformes > Threskiornithidae > Platalea > Platalea leucorodia. The sequence continues at coordinate 53,536,817 of NC_138829.1, forward strand.
TTCCATCAGTGCAAAATGACTACCTTGATTAAACACTGCTTATTCCTTATCTGAAGGGAAGTACTGCAGTTTATTTGCTCTTGTTAAGTTAGTGTCTTTATCTAAACATATTGATGTTTTTCTGAAAGGGCTATTTCTCACACCCATTGCAACTCTTTTGTTTCGTTCTGTGACTCTCCTTATTGAAGAGAAGAGACTCTTGTGTGCGCCTTTGCTGGCACAGTGGTTAGATGGGCGCAACTAATAGGGCGAGGGAAGTGTTAGTTCAGAAAATATCCTTGTTACTCAATCAATTGGCCAAAACAATGCTTGCTTTTGTATTAATTCCCTGACAGATGCTGCTGACCAATGTAAATATAGTTCCATTTAGCAAATGAGAGATGAGAGGAACTTGATGAATTTGTTTTTAATGTCCCCTCTCTGTCTCTGCTCTGGCTTTTAGACTGTAGTAGTTGACATGAGGCATATGAAGTGTCTCCAGTTGGGGACTCAGGGTGTGTGTGGACTGTTACTCTGACAAAGCCTCTAGAAAAGGGAAAGACTCTGAAGAAGCACATTATGTCTCTTGCATCGTGCAGTAGATGCTAACTGGGAGGTTATGGAAGTTGTCTTCAAGTTTGATAATTTAACTTCATTCCCATTTCAAAAGTGCCTATCATGTTCTCTGCAGAAGTTTATATGTAGTCATGGTCAGCTAGAGTTGCTGAGAGGCTCCTGGGTACAGAGATGTAGAATGCACTACAGTGCCTGGCTAGTTCAGAATACAAAGTGGGGTGGCTTTTGCATACTGTGGCAAAGGCATGACCGGTAAAGCAGATTCCTTAAACTTGACTTTCCTGCAAGTGCAGGAGTGAAGGATCGGAGCTGTAATTAAATCCCTTCCTCGTAGCATGCTGCCTTGCAAACGTAGCTTTATAGCATGGCATTTATGCCTTTAGACTATCTGTTGCTGCCACAGTGGGGATTAGGATGCGGAGGCATGAACCATTGCACTAGTCTCATGAAACTGTTTCTGTGCTATGAGAGCACAGGATGGGAAGAGCTGTCCTGAGCTGGTGACACCAGCCTCCTGCTGTGTTCCATCAGCATTATAACAAACCGGCAGTGGCCTTCGGTCTCCTGTTCTTTTCTTGCTTGCTTGGTACTTCTACTCAAAAAGGTATCAGCCCTGGGCTCCCTTCAGGTAGCTTCCACGAGGGGATAAATGCAGGGCTGATAAGCTTGTTTTGCTGTGTTCTTTTCCCACCTGCCCATCCTCCTGCCCCAGTTGGTTGGTTTTTTTTCTCCCCAGGACCTGTAGACTGTTGGTTTATTTTGTCTTGCAGAGACAACTGAAGGAGTTTCCAAGAGGAATGGCTCTGCAGGAATTATTTTTGCTAGTCTTCTTTCTTATATGAGCCTAAGGTTCCATGTATTGATATACATTCAAATCCATTAATTCACAAGGCAAAGAGTTGGGTGAATTCATCTGGGACTCCACTGGGGTGTTTTTGTAAGGGAATCTCTTACAGTACTCCAGAGAACTGTTACCATCAGTATGAACAAGACATACGTCATTTATTGCAGATAGAGCTGTAACTGTTTATGTGGGTGACTTACCTGTGCATTCAAGTCATGAAGTCCAGGAAAAAAATAATCATTTCTCCTCAGGTGGGGGAGAATGAGAGAAAAATGTCTGTCTGCAGCCAAAATCCTTCCTGATCTTTCATCGTAAGAAATGACTGGACACAGTGCTCTTGAAAGGAAAGATGTTATTGGAGTCATACTAATGAATGGAGATATACATGTTTAGTTCTTACTTCTGCCATAAACTTGTGTGATCATGAGCAAGATCCGTAGTCTCCTGAAAACCTATAAATGAGGTAATTTTTTTTTTTTTTTTTTTTTTCTTCCTCCCAGCCTCATTTGTTTAAATTGCGATGTCTGTGAGGCAGGGACAGTACATGTTGCGCAAATGTGCAGGAGGTGAAAGGGCCCAAGCTGTCCTGTCCTGTCTGCTCCCTTGTGCCAACTGTTGTGTGGTAAGTACAGCAGCAAGGGCGTGGGAGAGACTGGGAGATGTGGAGAGGTGGAGTGACACTTCGAGGACCGTAAAGAGGTATTAGTGTAGAGGAGCATAAGAGAATATCTTTAAATATGTAGAATTGGAGGCATTTCAGAAGGTGTAGGAAAACTTTTTTTTGTTTCCTCATGAATTCAGGCTATGCCTTTATTCATGTGTACTTTAAAATTGAGAGAAATGCAACATTATAAAGGCAGAAAGGAGAACCGGCTGGCTCATAGAGGGAGGGAGGATGTCAGGCTTTACTTTGGGGATGATGAGAGGAGAGTGTTTTTTGAGTTCGCTTTTACTGAAAGCAGTACATGTGAATTGGTGTTAGCAAAACCTTTACACTATGTGCGTTGCTGCTTTGTAAATGCTGGCAAGTAAGATTGTTACAGACTGCTGGACTCCATACAGGGCGCTGATCTGTAGATATTTTTTTCCCGGTAAAGGACATCTCCAATGCTAGCTGTATTTAAAGGCGTAGAGAAGAGTTTTGAAAAGCTACATGCAGCAGCTGTCGTAACCTACTGTAATATCCTGCTATTTAGGATAACTAATGAGTGTGTCAGTTCCTTGGATATGTTTAGCCACATCATTAGTCAGCATAAACTGGCCTTGTTTCATGGACCTGGGGGGAGTTTCATGCATTTCACCCCACCTGAGAATCTGTGTCCTAGTGAGCATGGCAGGGCTGTGAAGGTCTGAGGGGAAGCCTGAGGTCCCTGGTAGTTTTGTTAATATGCTGGATTTTCACAGATGAATCTCCAGGGTAATCTGTGCTTTCTTTGCTGGGAAGGAGGATGGCTTCGAAGCTGTTTGAATCTTATCCTTCTCTTTTTCCCATATTCTTCCTCCTCACCTCCCCCAGTCGTTGGATTTCCTTCCAGGTGGAGGGGTGCAGGGAGGACGCAGCCATGTGTATGTTTGTGTGGTGAAGAAATATCACCAGTTCCTTGTATCAGGAACTGTCATGTAATCGTAGGTGTCTTAGGCATATTTGCAGGGAAGTGGAAGTAAGCGGAAACAGGTAATAGTTGATACGAGTCATCTACATTGAGAGATTAAGGTATAAAAAGGAGATAGTGTGGAACTGCTGGCTGGATTTGCCTTGACTGGAGATGAAGTTGCGTACCTGGCTTAGTGTGGGGAATATTATGGCGTTGGCATATCATGGAAAGCATGGGCCAGGTACAAGAAACCACTTGTATTTCTAAGTTTGGGTGTTGTTTCTTAAGCCTCTCTCCTGCTCAGTAGAACATGAGTAACTTTTATCATCTTATACTTCACAGCCTGCCCATAATGAGGAATTATTTTCTTCCAGCCAGTTCCAAACTTTGCTTGACTTCCTGTGGCTGACTTTCAGCTCTTGTTCCCATCCAGCTGCGAGGTATCATCCCTCTGCCTTATCTCCCATGGACTGCCTAATGTTAAAGCAGACTAGAAGTGAGAGGATGTTATCTTCATAGCAGGAGTTTACTTATGTCTTAAGTGATCCAAAGTTTTGATACAGCCGCAGCATATTTCTTAAGTATAGTCTCACTGTAGGTAGCAACAGCAGCATTTCTCATAGTTGAAAATTAAATATGTGCTTTGGTTGGCCATCTGCTCAGGGCAGGGACCAGCTAACTCACAGGCTTCAGACAACCCCAGTGCATCAGTGATGCTTACAGTGCTGTGTGAGCAGGCATTTCCCTAAGGGGTCTGCTTGCTTGGTTTCTGTGTTGAGAGGCATTTTGTCTTCATTAGAGTAGTGCATGATAGCTGTAATGGATAGGCATCAGCCAAGCATTGTGTTTGGAAGAGGGTATGGTACTAGCTGTACAAAGTTAATAACAACATGCATATGAGTATAACCTAGAGAGTGGTTTTAGACTGTGCCAGGCTGAAGATGAGACAGAAGAGCAAAGGCAGGTGGCAGAAACTGCTGGGGAGAGGTAAAGAAGGATATTATTACAGTTGTTATTCACTTGTGGGCCTGGTGTGGTTCTAACAAGAAATACGCTGGTTAGCCATAATGCTGTTACACTACCAGTGGCCAGTGAACAGCTGTTATCCCTGTAAGTTTAATCTCCACCTGTAGCATTTAATCTATTGGACCAACTCTTGTGTGGTTGTAGCAAACCGCACGACAGAAGGACAATCAAAGTGAAATGCTTTAAATTTGGATTTTCCTGTGGATGGATACTTGGTCTTCTATAAATTTCTGAAGCTCCAAGATGGACTCCCTATCTTGTCATAGACTTATATGGAGCTTTGCATTTATTTTTTTCATATTTTTATTTATATATATATATTGTATATAATGTATGTATCTTTTCCCATGTCCCCCCATTTTTGTTAAGCATATGCAGGTAATTATTTGTATGCTGTACTTCCCAGTCTGCCCTAAACAAAAAGAGAAATTTCCTGAGCTAGACATAGTAAGCAAGTATTGTGAGAGATTGATTTCTGCTGTCAAAGGGCAGATTTTGGTCTCAAGATGGACTCCAATTAGTTGGAGTGTTCTCTCTATTGTGTGTGAGAATTGAGGGGCAGAGAAGTGATAACTGCTTTGCCTGTATCACAGGGATCTGGAGAGGAGGTAAAGAACTGCATCTGCTGTCAAGTTGCTTTAATTAATATGGTGTGGTGTGGCATTACTGTAACTGACTTGGCACAAAATTTTTAAAGACCTAAATAATGTAAAGATGTTGATTCCAAAGCCATTTAGGGACACTTGACTGAGTGTAAAATATTCCAAAATATTTGCAGTGATTTAAGCCAACCTTCATTTCTACAGTGGGACCTAAAGCAAGTACAGAAAGCAATGTTGATTCTTCATGAGATGCATTTGGTTTTCCCAATGGTGCTAACCATCCCATTAGAGGAGTTTCTTAAATCCTTCTCCAGAGAGAAGGTGTTTGAGGTACTAGCAATGCATATAGTTGTTTAGTATCTTTGATGTAGATGCTTAGTGTCTAGGTACTGATTTAGATGCTTTCTAAACTTTGCAAATAAGTATGGATTGGAAACTGTTACTGATCCTGCCTGAAAGGTGATAATTTGACTCCTGTATAGACCACAAATAAATTTTCAATGTATTCTGTGTGGTTACCCCATAATGAGCCTCTCATCTTGTCACTGGGACTATGTTCTTGGGAGCGTTACCCAAGGCATCCAAATTTTTGCAGGACTTGAGAAGGGTAGGGCAGCAGGTTGTGAAGTCCTGGGGATGCTCCATGACAAGAGGGGCTAAGTGTGTCTAAAGGGGTTTGGCTGGAAGCAAACTGAATGTGGGTGCTCACCCCAGACAGATGGGGACATGGGCCTATGAATCTGTGGGGAAATCCAGTGGTTAAAACTGTCAGAAAGCTGCTTAGAGCAACACTTGTCAAAGCGAAGAACTCTTTGGACAATGTGAATGCTGCTGTCCTGGCCGAGGTAGATGTGAGTTGTACTTAACTTCACCCACTGAGTAGGTCACATGCAGTGCTCACACTGTTGCCAAACACCAGTGCTCTTAAATTACTGCACAGCAGCTCTTCATTTACCACAAAGTGCCTGCCTTAGCTGCAGTGATTCTGGCCGAGCAAAAGAGCGTGTTATTTTGTAATAGTTGGCTGATGTGCTCACAGCCGATGCTACGTTGCTCCGCCAGCACAGGGGCCTGTGGCCAGATCCAGTTACTCTGGCCAGATGGAGGAGCAGAGCAGAGGGAATTGCTACAACCCGAGATGGAAAACTTATTTGGTTTGTGTGTTTTGGATGGTGGGTTTAGGAGAGTGAAAGATCTAGGCTTGCCTCAAAATTTGGGAATGTGTTGTTTTAACTCTGTGATGTTACCACAAAGGGCAAAGATAGGATAGGTGTGTCTTCTCCCTGGAAATACCGTGGTAAAAATTGTATGATGTGGTTTACTGCCTTGGAGATTTTCTGGGAGCAAAACATGTGTCTTGGTGTATCCACAGCAACAAAACTAAGATAACAGTCATTTTAAGTCACTAGCTTAAAAGGAGAAGCTGAAAAGCTTTAAAAGGGGGGGGGGGGGGGGGGAGGGGGGAAGAAGAGTGAGTACTTTGCAGAAATTACAGCGCTAGAAAACTTAGAGCTGTGTCTTTAAGTGCTTCACTTGATTGATTGGGGTAGAAAATTAAATGACATATAAACTGTTGTTGTTACTACCAAAATTTCCTTTGCCTACACTGGCTGATTTTCCTGTCTGCCTCGCTCTCCACAGGTACTTCTGAGTGTTTGCTCAGGGCAGGCTTGTGGGATGGCGTTTACGTGACTGTTGCTCCCCGTGGAGCTGGGTGCTCACTGGGAGTGTGGGGGTACTCGATTCATCTCCCAGCTCTGCAGCAGACTCCTTGAGAAGGTCACTTCTGTATTCCTGCATGATGTCAAGTGTTGTGGATGATCTCAGGGCAGCTCGAAGTGTTGCTGTGACTCAATGTCATACCACAATATTAGGTGGGCCTCTGAAAGAGTGTGGTGTGACCCTGGACCTAGCTAGCAAACCATCAGTTAGCTTGGGCAGTGCTGCATTACCCTTGCTCAGAGAGAACTTGGAGAGTGGGGAGGATCCTGCTGTTGCTGGTTTGTCCTTCCTCATAGTGTGAGTGTGTCCTTCCTCATCGCAGCATGGGAAGGATGGTCCTTCTTGTGCTTATAAGGATGACAGAGGGACAAATGTGTGCAATACTGTCATACTATAAGAGATGTATCAGCTCTCTGGGAATTGGCGTAACTCCTTTAGAAAATGCCTATGATGTCTACTTAAAGGCTTACAGTGAGAGATAGTTGGCTATGTCCACTGAGAATATATTTCAGGAGCTAAGTACCTGTCATATTTTAAAAACACCATATGTTTCCCAAAGCCCTGGAACAGTTTTAAGAATCATTGGGCGAGTATTGGAATCAATGCATTTAAACAGTCCTATGTTTGTGTTTGTGTGTCTGTATAATTGTATATATGGAATTAAATGTATTCCCTGAAAAGAAACCTCTTCAATGGTGAATTTGAAATAATGACAAATCAGGTTAAGATTTAAACTTTCCCTAACCATTTAATAGCACTTAAATTAAAAAGTATTTACCAGTGCAGGTTTGGCTAGGGCTTTAAAGGAAAATGAAAGTGCTTGAACCACAGGAAATCAATGGCTTAATTGTCTGGAAAAGGAGTTCACTGCAGTGCCAGGATAACCTGTGAGAGCAATAGCCTATTCTGCAGGTGTAGGGAGAATATTTGTCATTTAAGTTTTTCAGCAATATCAGTTCCACAACGGGTTATTTGTGAAGTTGTGAGACTGATTGGGAGTTGAAAATGCTATTATAGCTTGTGCCAGGAAGGGATTGAAGAAAGACTAAATGAAGGATGGTGAAATATTCTTTTTATTCTGGTAGAACCAGTCACATTTCCTTACTTTCACTGTAGACAATGCTATTTTAAAAACAATTTTAAATATAAAGTTTGTTTTGATAAACCTACTTCTCTTGGTGAGCCATGAAGTTTGGGGCAGTTTAGGTAGTAAATAAATGCTGTTTCTGAAGATTTTAATTGGGTTTCAGTTTTCCTCCAAGGACAGCTTGACATAAAGTAAAAGTTACACAAACAAACAAAAAACCCCAACAAAACAAAAGAAGAAACAAGCAAATGAACAAAAAAACCTCACCCCAACTTTAGTAAAAAGGAAATCCATCATTCATTCATCTAAAAATGGCAAAAATCAAAACTTGAATAAATCTGTCATTTATTGCATAACTGCTTAGTTAAATGAATGGTGATGTATCTTCCTTAACAAATTTGCATGCTGAACTTTAGTGTATGAGGTATTTTAATCTAAATGGCTATATGTTTTCATAGTTACTAAGCAGGGAGAATCAGCCCTGTTTCAGGCATAACAGCTAAAAATAGAAAGTTTAAAGCTGCTGACCTTAATCAAGGTTTCATGTTTTGGACTTTTAATCACTTTGATTTAATTACTAATATTGAAACTATTAAATTATTAGTGCACATCATGACAGTGTTTGAATTATGAATGAACGGTCAGCATCAGGCAGCCTCTCCCTTCTGGCAGGTACAGAAGGGTGTTGTGGGAGCTGCTCCTGTGCCCTCCGGTGAGATGTAGCATGTCCCACAAAGAACCTCTGCTTGTTTCCCTGGCGGTTGAGGTTGGGTGGCTCTGTGTCACAAGCGACTGTTTGAGTTGGTGCTGTTATCTCGGGTTGTATGTCCAGTGCTGGGTGTTTGCAGAGCTCCTTAGCCCTGCTTATGGAAGCCTAGGGAAGAGTGATGATGTCTGGAAACCTAAATAAATTGTCTAGGACAACACTCTGGATTTCACATGATTATTAAAACTCCTCAACAATTTCTGGTCTCAAAGTAACCTATTTTATTTAACAATACAGCACACATCTCCTTGAGATCTAGTTACACTAGATACAAAGGCAGACATTGAGAGTTAGATGACAATGATGGAAAGCAATGGCTGATGCAGAGAGGCTTTCAGGAGTCTGCTGATTTCCGCCTCCCATGTAGGTTTACCTGCTCTGAGGAGTAACTGCCTTCTCAGGCTGCACTGGGACAGTCTCATCCTACCCAAAGGATGGGTTGTTGGTGTTGCCGATTCCATCTGGAGTGCCCAGGGTACATAAGAACTTCAAAGCACCATCTTTCTGCTCTGTATTTGGGAATAAAAGTGATAAAACTGAAAGCTCCTCTGCAGGAGAAGAGGGAGCTTTCTCACGGGTCAGCCTGAGACCTGGGAACAGCCAAAGGAGGATCACAGATCTTGCAGCTTTCAGTGCGAAGTGCTGAGCACAGATGCCTTTGCAAGCAGAAACACAGGATGCAAATATTTAACAAAACCTTGTCAAGTGAATACTCCAGGCCATGTAATTCTTTCTGCTAAAAGATTAAACAACATGTGACAGATGGTTATGTTGCTTAATACAGTACTGGAAAGTGTCTAGTATTACAGTAACCCATATGATAGATATCTGACCTCTTTCTACTCTTAGTCTGCCAGCCATGTAGCTGCACTCAGGGTCAGTTAATTCTGAATAAACAGGAACACTTGTCTAGTTACTTGTTTTTGTAACCATAGTTTGGTAAAGCAAAGGTGAAAGAATATTTCTTGGAGCCTTAATCTTGGACAGAGGAGACGCTTCTTTAGTTGTAAGTTGTACATGGGTCTCAAGCACACGAGATCACAGTTCATTGGTAACGTTTGCAGCTCCTTACTGTTTCTTGGTATAGGGGATGTAGCTATAACCCAGGGCTTTATTGGATTTAGTGTTTACTCAAGAGCTTTTCATGGTGTTGGACAAAGTTGATAGAAGGTGGTCCTCTTCAAAAGATAATAGGTTTGCAGGAGAGCTCACACGAGGGATGCAGAGTGCAAGTGGGTGTTTAGGGCAGAGCGCTTGAGTGGTGGTCTGCTGTTCGCACTAACTCTAATGGAAGTTACATGTGCTCATCAGTTTAAGAGCTGATATGCAAGTCTGCTACAGTCCCATATTCTGGACTTTGTAAACAATAACTCCAAAGAATAAAATCAATCCAGTGGTTTTCAGAGACAAGAGTGAAGCATGTGTCGTCAGGGTTAATGCTGATGTAAGGAGAATAAGAGTAGTGTAGAGTTCAGGAAATCCTAAAATAGCAGTGGGAAGAGAGTATCTATTTATATATTCCCCTATGTTTTTTATATATATATAGAGAGAGAGGAACATAGAGGAATCCAAGAGGGTAATTCAAGTATTGAAGCTTGCACAGATATCAGCTGGAGATAGCTTATCTGGTGGATTTGCTGGCTTTTGAGTACATGGTGATGGGTATGGGCATGGCAGGAGAGTTGTAGTCTTTTCTGAGGGCGAGGAGACATCTTGCATCAAGCAATAGGAATTGAAGGAATTGTTTCAAACAAACAGAATGATTCCAAGTTGTCAAGTGGAGTTTTGATTGAGGGGAGAACATGTGGGCAAGAAATACAATGTTACCTTAATTTAAATAAAATATAATAAAAAAGCAGGGGTGGGTGGGAGACTGGTGGGTGGTGGTGCAGAGATGAAACTTACTGACATTTCTTTTTGGTATTTTTCTTTTAAAAACAAGACTAAGCGGTGTTCATATCTGCTTTAAAATAAAATTTCCACAGCCTCTTGTGTTTAGTAGGACTTCACAGAATAGCTTATTTTTTGTTACAGGTACTGTCTGCTAATGCAAGAGTACAGGCAATCAGTAAATTTTCTGATACAGATGCAGTAGCTAAAAGCAGAGCAGAGACTGAAAAACACCCCTTGCCACTGGTGGAGGTGGCCATGCCTAATTTGTGTGGCACAAGGAATTTCTGTGTGTTCTCTTCAAGACAAGGAAGATGAGTAGTTCTATACACATATGTCCTATATGCTGTTGTGACAGAAATCGGGGCAATTTCCTGCTACCTGCTGTGCCTGGTAATATCTAGTCCTGGGTATCTACGTGAGCACTGGCAAAAAGAGATCACTTTGTAATGCCCTATGGGAAGACCCACGCAGCAAAGCCTTTCTTCCTTTTTAGGTTCATCGTTGAATGTCATTGACGAGGTCTCTGTTGATAATGGTTCTGTTTCTTGGGATTGCTGCCCAAATGGGTACAGCCTGGTGTTTATCACATTATGGGTCTTGCCTCAAAATAGAGAGGGTGAAGCTATTTTCTGTTTTAAGGGGAAAGGAAAAAAAAAATTGTCGACTAGGCTCAGAAAAATGAAAACTCAGGCAATATTAGCACATCATGGTACTAAGTGTCTCCTAACTGCCAAGTTCACTCCTTTGCCTTTTAAACAGTCCAATAAGTCTCACCTCTGTGCCCAGCAAGATCATGGAGCAGATCCTCCTGGAAACTATGCTAAGGCACATGGAAAAGAGAGGTGACTGGTGACAGCCAACATGGCTTCACAAAGGGCAAATCGTGCCTGACAAATCTGATGGCTTTCTATGATGGGGTTACAGCATTGGTGGATAAGGGAAAAAGAAACTGATGTCATCTACCAGGACTTGTGTAAAGCATTTGACACTGTCCTGCACAACATTCTTGTCTCTAAAATGGAGAGATGTGGATCTGACCAGTGGACCATTCGGTGGATAAGGAATTGGCTGGATGGTCACATCCAGACAGTAGTGGTCAACGGCTCAATATCTGTATGGAGATCAGTGACAAGTGGTGCCCTCAGGGGTCCTTATTGGGTCCAGTATTATTTAACATCTTTGTCGGGGACATGGACAGTGGGATCGAGTGCAACCTCATCAAGTTTGCAGAGGACACCAAGCTGAGTGGTGTGGTTGATACTCTAGAGGGAAGGGATGCTATCCAGAGGGACCTTGACAGGCTAGAAAGGTGGGCCCATGTGAACCTCATGAAGTTCAACAAGGTCAAGTGCAAGGTCCTGCACCTGGGTTGGGGCAATCCCAGACATAGCTACAGGTTAGGTGATGAGTGGTACTTCAGGGTATTGGTGACTGAAAAACTGAATATGAGCCAGCAATGTGCACTCGCAGCCCAGAAAGCCAACCATATCCTGGGCTGCATCAAAAGAAGTGTGGGCCAGCAGGTTGAGGGAGGTGATTCTCCCCCTCTGCTCTCGTGAGACCCCACCTGGAGTACTGAGTTCAGCTCTGGGGCCCCCAGCATAAGAAAGATGTGGACCTGTTGGAGCGGGTCCAGAGGAGGGCCATGAAGATGATCAAGGGTCTGGAACACCTCCCCTGTGAGGACAAGCTGAGAGAGCTGGGGTAGTTTAGCCTAGAGAAGAGAAGGCTCCAGGGAGACCTTATTGTGGCCTTCCAGTACTTAAAGGGGGCCTACAAGAAAGATGGGGAGGGACTCTTTATCAGGGATTGTAGTGATAGGACAAGGGGTAACAATTTTAAACTGAAAGAGGGTAGATTTAGATTAGGTATTAGGAAGAAATTCTTCATGGTGAAGCTGGTGAGGCACTGGAACAGGCTGCCCAGAGAAGTTGTGGATGCCCCATCCCTGCAAGTGTTTAAGGCCAGGTTGGATGGGGCTTTGAGCAACCTAGTCTAGGGAAGGTGTCCCTGCCTATGGCAGGGGGTTGGAACTACATGATCTTTAGTGTTCCTTCCAACCCAAACCACTCTATGATTCTATGAAGTAGCAGCAAGCTCTGGACAGTACTAGGGTACTGAGAGATGTCCTGCATCTAGAAACCAGGTTCCTTGACCAATGTGCAGAGAAATATAAGCCCAAAGGAACAGTTGTCCTGGGTCATAGCAGAAAGTTGTCTTGATCTCTGACAGCAATGTCCGGGGAAGAATGCAAGAGTGGGGAGAGCAAGTACTGGTGTTTCAAAGCAAGAAAATCAGAGAGCAAGACCCTTGTCTAGCTCAGGGTGTCCAAGTTCCTGGAAAGCTGAGGTGTCTGTGACAAGTCTTTAATCAGACAGTTTGAATTTAGGCATTAGGACTCAATCCACCCTCTCTTGCTAAGCTGTAGTTTCCTCCCTTAAGAACCTGTGAAGTTAGCCTGAAAAAAAAAAAAAAAAAATCTCCTAAACGGTTGGGAGTTGTCAGAAACTTCTCTTCAGGTGGACTTCAGGTTGTGTGGTGCGTGCCACAGAGCCAGGAAGAGTTTGACACAAGCCAGGACAGAAAGATTAAACATGAGCCTCTGGTCTCTGGAGCAGGATGCCTGGTGTAGCTGGGTTTGAGGGGAGCCTTGTAGCACTAACTGGAGTTACATTGCAGCTGACATTCCTGTTGTTTTTAAAGTTAATGCTTAGAGGCCCCATTGTGCTCAGCAATGTGTGATAAATAGGCATAAACATCTTGTAAAAGGTGGTCCCTTGTCAAAAGAGGAGACCAAAAAAAAAACCAAACAACCAACCTGAGAATGAAAGTGGGACACAAGCAGACAAAATGTTTTGCCTGAGGTTCTGCAGCAGGTCGTTTCTGGAGAGGGAAGTGGAGCCCTGGTCTCTCAGCTGGTGGTGCTAGCACCTTATTTGCTGAAACTGTAGTTGCCTGTGCTCATGTGTTGGACAGGTCAAAGGAAGTCTGTGTAATGACTGTGATACTCAGAGGAGGATTTTGGATGTCTTCTAGACTTGAAGAGTAGATTTAGGTGCAGCCTACTGAGATCACATCCTGTCATTAGTGTAATGCTGCCACTTCTGATGGCAGCGACAGCCTCTGTTTCAGGAGGCCGGATTGCAGCCTGAATAGCCGTATGTGACCTCGCTTTCGTTAACACTGTTTAACAGGCATGATGAAGATATGGTGGTACTGCGTTGTAGATGACTATGCAGGCTCACTGGAGGTAGTCTTGTGTGCATGCTTCTGCATCTTCTCTGCCTTATCTCTTGAGCTGGTTGTTGACTGTGTTGAAGGCATGTGTGACTGCAGTGTAGATACAGCCTCAGATACATGCTTCCTCCTGCATTCCTATAAAAAAGATAAGGCACGAAATGTGTTCCCTTGCATCTGTGCTTGTGTTTACTGCACTGTACTCTCTAGGGATGCAAATGAATGGTAAGACTGGGTCAAGCCAGTAGGCTGTCTAGCTTGTTTTCTTTTTCACAGTAGCCAAGAGCACCTGCAGAACCAGCCAACACCAGTCCACAAAAGTCATGGGGAAAGAAGGATTTGTTTGCATTGTTATTACTAAGGCTTCTAGCTTGTTCTTGCTTCATGATTGAATTTGTTTTTCTAGGAAGAATCTTTGCTGTTATGAGTCACTCTGGCTTAAAAGAAGGATTTTGCTTTCAGCTGCCTTTTGCCTTAAAAGGTGATGTTGCTTCTGGTATTTGTCAAGTTTAGGAAAAAAAAACCCACAAAACAACCAACTAAAAATCATCAGGCAGCTCTCTCTTCTCAAGCAACACTTGATATCTACTTCCTTAGTTATTTGTTTTAGAAAAACCAAAATAAAGCAATGTTTAGGGAATGCATTGCTGATTCTCCTTTGGGCCCTACTTGATTTATGTGGCAGTGAAGTGTCAGACAGTAACACTCCTGCACGTAACAGGGATGTAGCCTGCTTTCTGTTGTGCTCGATTTCTAGACCATCTGGAAATTAGTGGCATTAAGCATGTGAAATAGCAAGATAAACAAACAAACAAACAAAAAACAAACAAACAAACAAACAAACCCAGAACCCAGAAAACCAACAAAAAAACCCCCCACCAAACAACAAAAATTAGGAGTTACACTATGGCAAACCAGGCACAGTTGGTCTGCAGACCAAACGTCTTTCAAGTGTGTAGATAAACTGCAGTCTTGTTTGTCTGTGATCAGTAAGGATGTCACAGTTCTTTTGTAGGGGCTGACTTTTTAACCCTAAGTAATTTACAGTGGGGCTCATTGTATTGTGCTTAACTAAAATCTATCTGCAGTTCCAAACGTAAAGCTAAGGAGATTTATACACTAGCAAAAATCTTGTGGCACAAAACAGTGGTGTAATTCATTATCCACTAGAATGATAAAGCTGCAATGGAAAAGGAAGATACTGTTTTTGAAAAGGTTTGTCTACAGTACAGACCTTACTGCTGCTTCTGTATATGTACAATGGAACCGTTGGTTGATTTACACATTTGAATGTTGCTATGCATTTGAGTATAGCTACAACCTTACTTTTTCCCTGTGCAGCATCGTTTTGTGCAATTCTACCGCTCCCAGCAGAAGGTGCTTTTCATTTTTGGGTATTTGTTGCATAAACTGCTCCCACCAGCTGAGCTTACTTCATTGCATTTGTCAGTCTCAGAAGCTCGAATGATTAGAAATAGTTATCAGTTTTACTCTTCCTTGCCATGACCTTCTCCCTGCATAGGAAACATAATCTTATGCTCTCTTCTGAATGCTTTCTGTGCATTGTTCCCTGGGAGCAACAGCGCTTGTTTCTTGGGGTGCTCGTGGGCCATAAATTACAGGGTACTGTTCTGTAGGCACTCTTTACCTGGACTTTCCTCTGCATGCCCAGCATGCTGTATGTCTCTTGCCATTGCATGTTCACTCTCACTTCATTAGTTTGTGTGTGGATTCAATGAGAAAAAGTCACTTCTTTTAAATATTTTTTTTTTAATTCTGTATTGGAAATATGCAAGAAGAGATCTTCTCCAATAAGTCAATCTTTATTTGGTGACCTGAGTTTCATTTTAGTAACAAACTTCATTGAGGTTGAAGAGTGTACAGAGGGGAGGGGAAGGGGATTGTGAAGCAGGGAGCTGTAATCCTGGATTGAAAAGTCTGTCCCTAAAGTGACTCCTGATCACCACCTGCTTGTTTTACTCATGAATCTGTTCGTTTGTGTCTTGCAGTGGCATCGCTGAAGGGCTGGCTGTTATTGCTGTGGGAGATCAAAAGCTACTTCCAACTGCATCTTGTGTGTCATCTGCAAAACCACCAGTCACAGTGAGTTTCTCCTACACACAGTTTTCTCCAGTGAGAATTTGTTAGCTGTAATCTGTGATAATAATCTTTTTCTCTATTTATACTTTGTCAGTTCACTTACTACTGCAAAAAGATTTGATTTACCAATCCCAAGCCAAATGGATACATACCTTCCTCCCTGCCCCCAAAAGCTCATACTGGAAGCTCAGCATTGCAAACTCTTCTTTTCTGGCTGCCTGCACACCTTGTGTTGGGGGGATGATGGAAGCCTATGCGATTTGAGTGTGTGTTCTGGTTATTCATCCAATGGCCAAGATGAGAATTGGACAAAATATTTTTTTCCTGAGAACAGCTTCAGAAAGAAAAATCTATTTAAATAAAAAGAGGAGAGAAAATTATTGCTTGGGCAAAGAAGATTAAACTTCCCTACTTCTTCAGAGTGCCAGAAGCAAACGCATCGTACATGTGTGGCACCTAGTCATAGGCAGTGGCAAGTGAAAGGAGAGGCTGTCTCAGTGCTGACATATTCCTGAGTCTGTTCCTAGGTAAACTCTTAAAATGAGAGGCTGGAATTTTCCCAGCAGTGTAAGGGAGCTAATTCAGTGCTATTTGGATACCAAATGAAAATCCTCGTTCCCTCAAACTCTTTTAATTTCTATCTAAAAGAAATACAGTGAAGAAAATGCTTCCTTACTCCTACCAGCTGTGAATGTCCATGTAACTTGCCTGTGATTCTTTTGTCAATAATTCTCTTCTGCCAATAACTCAGTAAAACATACTTGGGTGATTTTGATATTTCGCACCCTTTAAAACGATGGCATAACAATTGCTTGCAAAGCCATCTCTGGTTTTCAGACAATTATTTACGTGTCTTGTGCTGGTTGGGAGAGCTGAATATGTCAGTTGTGTATCTCCTGTGTGGAATCCATCTGCAGGACTAGAAGGGCAGGAGCAAATCTATGCATATGCAAGTGTTTGCTTTGAGAAAAACTTGAGGATTCAATGAACAAAAAAAAATAGTAAGCACTTAAAGGAGCGTAGGACACTTGTACAATTAAATGGCATTGAATGTTGACATGGTGTAGATTTTGGATTATGGGGTTGGGCATGAGGGAAGTAATTGTGCTCAGGTAACTGATTCTTCTAGGAACTAATGGCAATAACAGGAGGAAGCAATGCTTTAAAAGGAAAGGGCCCCAAAATCTCTGCTGCAAGGTTATAGGAAAGAGAATTGGACACAATGTCTATTTCTAGCCTTTGTCGATATTGCGGATGCATAAATTATATATGACTTGTAAAATAAGAAAGGTTGCTTCTAGTGAGCTGTTGTGTTTTGCCTGGAAGCATAAAGCCAGCTTGCAGCATATGTAGAGAATAATACCTGTCAGAAATTGAATATTGAGTGAAAATAATCATTTTAATCAAAAGTAGTTAAAAGTGAGGCTGAGCCGAAGGAAAAAACAACTGCTCAGCTGGAAGACTGCTTCCAGTGCTGTAGACATGCCCTGAGATGCATATTTTATGTATTGGGAATATTGATCAAGGCCATGGTTGTACCTTGCATTACCACTGTTCTTCCTGATCATTGTGATCAAGATTTCTTAACTCCTTTGAATTCCACTCCTTTCTCTGTGACCAAATACAAAGCACTTGGTGCTGGTGTGATGGGGAACTCAGCATTGTACGAGGTGGTTAGCTTGGCCCTTCTTTCCTTCTGATTTAGTATTGTGCAGAAGCAGCTGTTTTAATCACAAAAAAGCTAAAAAGCCGTGGTGAGCTCGGTCTCTGTACTCTCCTCTGAGGTCCTCTAGTAAACGTGCAAGCGAGCTTTACCTCTGCTGAAGGTAGCATGATCTTGCCACAGAGGTTGCCTGTGATTTCTCCCCATGCACCCTCTTCCCCTGTTAATGGGGGGATCCTTAATTCTGCCTGCAGACATTTTCGCTGATGGATGGATCTTAACTGTGGACCATGAATTTTGGCTGGGTAAAATGCAGGCAGGAGAAAGGGTTTGAGATGTGTCCTGTGTCAGCTGACAGAGAACACTGCTCAAAGCAGCAGCTTCTGGGTGCATGGACAGATATTTGGCTGACTCTACTGGCTGTGGCAAAGACATGCCAGTTTATATCAATTAGCATTCCTGACAAATCATCTGTAGTGATTGTGGGTGTTTTCTTAGGAGAGTCATTGTAAAAGGGTGTCACTGGGAACAGTGACTGTACGTACAATCTGAGATACATGGAGCTGAGTGCTGTAAAGGAGCCCTAGACTTTGCGTTTCTGCAAAGAAACAGCCTAGGCTGCTTTTTGAAGTTTTTGGCTTTCAGATCAAAAGCAGGATTGCTTCCACACACTTAAGTCTGCTTTCTATTTCCCGTCTGATTCTTTACAGTGCTCTGAGAAAGTTGAATCCCTGTTGAACCCACGGAAGCCACCTCCACTTACATCTGTTAAAACTAGCTGGCAGCAAAGGTTGCAGATGAGTGATGTCAAAGGCCTTTTCTGTGTTATAGCATCTGGCTACTGCACCCTTGAGAAGGCAGGAGTCTGTAGCTGTACCTCCTTGAGCAAGGCTCTCTGGGGAGCAGGTCAGCCCTGGCGTGATGCTGGGTGCCTAGTAGATGCTGCACTGGCAGCCCTGCTGATTCAGTTGCTTCTAACCTTGACCCACACCACCCTTGATTTTCTGCTCTGACTTGCTTGTTCTTTTGTTTAGTCACCAGACTTTCCAAGTAAGCTGCACAAGTGCATGCTGGCTGGTATGCCTGTTGAAAGGAGAATGATCTGGTAGCTAATTTGGAGCTCTGCAAGTCCAATTTCAGCTCCCTGGTCTGCTTGCAGATTCCCTCTGAGAATTCAGTAGCATGACTTAGTCTCTGTGCCAGTCTCCTTTCTGTTAAAGGACACTTCCCACCTTGGATGGGAACTAAGGATAAATATAGAGCCAGCTGAATGCTCCAGTATAGTGGTTGAAGAAGTAACATAAGTATTAGCCAGGATGTCTTTCTGTAATATTTCTGCACAGCCCAAATAGTATCCCTAAAATCTTTTTTAGCAGTCAAAATGAGATGATGGATGGGAAACTGTGTATGGATGGGAAATGCAGGGGGAAGGTTGTGTACCATCCTAGTGAAACTGAGGTGTGAACATGAGATCTCAGCATCCACTGTCCCAGTCTGATCACTGAGTGTGTCTCACCTCTCTGAGTGAAAGTGCTTGATTGGACCTGGGACACCAAAGGTTGCAAACAGCTTGGGTTCACGTTCCTCACCTGGGGTTCCAGTAGCAGGTGCTGCTTTGTTCCTCATGTGGCTTTCCCTTATGTAGTCACATCTGCTTAACTCAGCGGGCCTGCCTGTTGTGTGTTGGCTTTCAGCATTTACTTTAGGGTTGCAGGAAAGACTTTTACCTTGCTTTCCAAATGTCACCGGGCGAAGTTCTTTTCAGAGCCTGGCTACTTCATGGCTGCACAGCCTACCTCAAAATAGTTGCTGTCCCTGGTGTGTCAATGAATAGGATCTTGATAGGATTGACAGCTATAAAACATTCCCTCTGAACTCTGAGATGAAAGTGAGGCATTTCCTTTCTCCTTCCAGAGGGTTCATCTGCTGTAAGAGGAGGGAGTTGGTTTTCTTTTTTAAAATGTAACTCATATCAGGTATCATAGCAGTGTGTATAGCACTCCATGGCAGCATGCTGTGATGCATCGTGCTATGGGAAACTGGGAATATGGGCATGAAAGGTAACTCTGCCAAGAGGCTTCTGCATTGATACGATAGTACACATGACTCCTACGGCGTTAACTGAATCTCACTAGTGATATAGTGGAAAAGAAGGAATAGGGTAAAATCAAGTTAGGGTTCAAATATTCAGATTGCAAGGATACTTCCTAGGGTTTGATCTGCTTGCTTGCTAATGGCATAGCATAGGGAACCGAATAGATTAAAGAAGTTTGTTTGGCTCTGCACTGCAAATATATAAGCCAACCTTGCTTTGGCTCCCAGCCCAGGGTGAAAAGGATGGCTGATCACCCTGCTTTTCCGGTGTTGACAGCTATTGCTGTCAAGGACAGATGTGACTTGGTTCTAAGATAGGGATAACAGTGTGAGTGCTTTTTAGTGGGAAGGTAGATTTTAGGAGATAATGCAATTTGTCTCTTCCACAGTAAAGGGAAACAACAGAAATGTTTTTGTGTTCTCTTGGTGCATTTTTCTTAATTTTTTCCATATTCATTCCTAGGATGCAAGAATATTGCTCAAATATTCTAGTACTTAACAATCTTGGATTATATCTTTGGTTCATCCAGCCTCATAACCTGTTCTTCCTCGTGCCAAAGACAGTTACCTTACCTGCGAGGAAGCAGGCAGTTCTGGGATGCCACTGGCTCTGCAGAAATAAGTCTGTGTATTTGATCCTTATGGAAATGTTTTGAAGAACTGAACAAGAAAGCAGTGTAGGAATTTGGTGGGCAGATTAATTGCATTCCTGTTTCAGGCTGTTTATTCATAGCTTTAATTTTTTTAAGGCAAAAAGGAGGCTATTTTTAGCTTGCTTTTTTTTTCCCCTCTCTATTAACCCAAACAAATTTCCCTCTCGGAGGAGAGGGTGGAGTTGGGAGGAAGGAAGGGTGGAACTGAAACTGCTTCATTAAATCAGTTTCAATATCATCACACACAATTTTGTTTTCACATTACAGTTCTGAGCACACAAGGGTCTCTTTACCCTTTCCAAAGAGGGGAAGCTTTGCGTACGGAGGGGGAGAGTGAGGGCCTCTGAGACAATTAAGTGGTTATGGAAAGCTTATGACTTTTGCTTCCTGAATATTTTTTTTCTGGTTACTTCTATCAGGATTAGTCTGTTATTTCCAAGGAATGGTGCAGCTTGGTGATGGTTTGCTCTCGCAAATGCCTCGTATTGTAAGACAAAGGGAAGGATTCTGGTATAAGCAGGAAGGTCATTTAGATGTTGCTAAGCCACCAACGATAGATGTTGTCCCTGAGATACCTGTGTATACTGGTAAGAGATGGAACCTGACCTAAAGAGTTGAGACTAAGGGTAGGAGGTAAACTGTCAGAAGGGTAACCAAGCTCTCCTGAGTCCTAGTATACATGTTTTGATGGTTTTATGGTAAGCTGCTTCTGAAATAGAGCAAGAGTAACTCCAACAGCTTCCGTTCTAGGTTGATGTGACTTTGGCTTTAACTTTCATATGATTACTGACTTCAGTGTGCTGCAGAAAGGGTTGCTGAATCCAGGGCCTGTGGATCTAGTCTGCAGAAAGAAGGATACATAGTTTGTGACTGATTGGCAACCCAGCAGCTGGTGTTGCCTGGCCATTGCAGAGCACTGCTGCTTTTTTTTGTTTCTCTGAATCTCTTGGGCTTTAATGTTGGTTCTTCAGTACCTGTTAGTTTCACCTCCCTCTGTTGATAAGAGCTGAAGGATCTTTTCAATAGAACACGTGTGAAGTCCACCTCTGGTGAAGGAGTGGAGAGCTACTCGTGCTGTCCTGTCTGACTGCACAGGCTACTCAAGGTTGGATCCTAAATTATCTCTTCTTGCCATGTGTTGCTTCTGCTGTGTGTTCTCCTGAGCTGTTGGACAACTGATGAAAAACAGAGGTTACGTTTGTGTCTAAAGAAAATAACTTTTCTGTTTTAGAAATAAACAGCAAAAAACTCCCAAGTAAATTGTTTTCTTCCAGTAATAACTGGTTGCCAAGTTATTGAACTCTGTGAGCTCAGAGCTGGAAAGGACAACCTGAATTCCCAAGCCTCAGTCCCAGGGAAGACTCCCTGCTGCTGAGGGATCAAAATGGGGCAGGAGCCCTTTCTGTGGACTCCCAGGTTCTCTCTTTATCTGCTTTCTTCTCCTCTTGCACTTCTCCCACTGGAAGGCTGCTCCAGATCACAACTGCTCCATACTCAGATTTTTCTGACCTCCAGCCTAGAAGCATTCGTGGTTGGTTTATCTCATTTCTGCACCAAGATAATCCTATGGTTTAAATGGCTCTTCTCATTTCTTGCTGTTCCCCTCCTCAAGTGTATTTGAGTGTATTTAACTGGGGTTGTTTAGCCTGGAGAAAAGGAGGCTGAGGGGAGACCTTATCGCTCTCTACAACGACCTGAAAGGAGGTTGTAGTGACGTGGGCATCAGTCTCTTCTCCCAAGTAACAAGCGATAGGATGAGAGGACATGGCCTCAAGTTGCGCCAGGGCAGGTTTAGGTTGGATATTAAGAAAAACTTCTTCACTGAAAGGGTTATCAAGCACTGGAACAGGCTGCCCAGGGAAGTGGTTGAGTCCCCATCCCTGGAGGTATTTAAAGGACGTGTAGATGTGGTGCTTAGGGACATGGTTTAGAGGTGGACTTCGCAGTGCTAGGTTAACAGTTGGACTTGATGCTCTTAAAGGTCTTTTCCAACCTAAATGATTCTATGATTCTATTTGCAAGCAGTGATCCTGTCCCTTACCAGGCTGTGTTTTGCTGGCTTAAACAAGCCAAGTTTTCCTGAGATAGGCCTCTTATTCTTACCAGCACTTCCATGTACCTGTTCTCGATTCAGTTAATCATCTTTGAATTTTGGTGTGACTAGAACTGCTCACAATAAGAGTGTCTGGGAAAGGGCTGCTTTCATTAATGCTAATTTTGGCATCTGACCATTAATCGTGGCTTAAGCTAGATCATATATTTGAGAAGGATCCTCTGGTCTTGCTTTGAAGACGTCAAGTAATGGTGACTCTTTCTGCTCTAGGGGAGTTCTGTCAATGGTTGGTTACTTTGATGTTTAAATAGAAAACCTTAATCATACCTTAATTTGATTAGGCTACCTTTAGCCTCTGCATCTTGAAATGCCTTTCTTTGTTAATTTACAGAGGCTTTTATTATCAGAAATCTGATTTTTCTTAGAAGTGCTCTTACACTTGTAGACTATGTAAAGCAATTAGTAAATTACAAGGGTTTGAATTTCAGAAACTGATTACTCCTGTTCCAAGAAAAGGTCCCTTTTAAGGTATCCTAGAGTATCCAAAAATGGCTCACTATCAACTTCCATCTCCAGATGACACTAGGCACTGCACCAGCAAGAGTATATGCAAAGAATGAAAATAAAGTCCATTATTTATGACCCTCTCTCTGTGCTTCCCTGGCTTGTACGAGGAAAGTGGAACTACTTGGAAATACTTTGCCTCCCCCTGGATTTCTGGCTTCTTTGAAGGTTGTCTTGATCTTTGTGAATAATCTTTGGCTTACACGTTTGATTTCATGCCAGCAAACTAAATCTTTCTATAATGCGCATTCCTTCAGGCTTTGTATATCATGAAGATTTGAGGGATTTCTCCCACTGCTTGGTGTAGTGCCGTTTTCCTTCTACTGGCACTGAAGAATAGTGGGATGTGATTGTGAGCAAGGCACAGCCTGCCGTGCACAAAGTCAGGGTTTGTTACCTGGCTGTGCTGCAGGCACTCTGCCTGTCCCTGAGTGAACTGCATAATTGCTCCCTGTATCTGCCTTTAAACTGGGCGGCAATGACACTCTGCCTGGCCCAGCTGAGCTCTTGTGCTTTCCTAAACCCTTCTGATGACACACTCTCTCTGACTGCTTAGCCAGTGGGCTTACAGTGATGGTAGTAAAAGGCTGCTAGTGAAGATCAGCTTGTGGTCCCCAAAACCCACTTGAAATGATAATCTAGCTGAGCTTAACATTCACTGTTGGGAGTGCTCACGTTAGGATGCTGGTCAGGCTGGCTGTGGTTCTTTTTCATTCCTTGTGCTCTCCTAGTCTCTGTTTTTTGTTCCACACTGCCTCTTGTAATATACTCTAATTCAGTGGTTTCTAACCTTTTTGGAACAATGGACTGTTTCGAAACACAAAGTTTCTGGCAGACTGAGCTCCTCATTTATCATAGGTCACTGTTCTCGCGTTCAGGATGCACTTAATTTTGCGTATTGGAGAGGCTACAAACATTTGTCGTGGCCCTGTGAGCTGCTGCTGGGGAACCATTGTGTTACATAAGGACTGTTTTTCTTCTGCTTCACAGTGCCTTACACTGAAGTCTTGATTAAAGGTGTAGTGATACTAATACATTTGTCCTAAAATCGATTGAGTAAATGCCCCATACCTCTTTAAAAGAAACAAACAAAACAAAACAAAACCCAAATACCAATGGATATAAGCTGCCTTCTGGAATATGAGCTGCCTTCTGGATTTTAACTGAAATCCTACCATGAGAAAATTAATTGCTCTTTCCTTCCTCTCCTCTTTGAGTTTCAGTCCAAAGCTAAATGATTTTGGCAAAATACTTTCAGGCATTTAACTTCCATGATCATAATTTTATTTATAATTAATAAATCCTTTCACAATGACAAGCTTTTGCCTTTAGAAAATGCCTGTCAGCCCCTCCTGCTAGATTGCACTGCCAGGATACATACGTAATTTATCAGATATATATGTTAAGAAAGCACATATCTTTAAGCACATTCGTCTTCTCTAAGATAGCAGCCATCCTTGTGCTCTCGGCATCCTTTACATCCTTTAAAGTATATCATAAACTCAGCAATTAAAATAACTTGCCATACATCCCATTGTCCTTGAATACTTTTTCACATGTACAATTATAGCACCTTCTACCTTCTCTTTTCAAGTTCTTGGGGGGAGGAAGTGCTCTTCTGCTTTTAAAAGTATTCTTTCCTGCTCTGTCACATGTAGTTAGTTCATTGTGCAGTTCTCTTCTAGTCACTTGCTATAGTCCTTTAAAAGTGCAATTACATAATTTATATAAATTTAGAAAGGGAAAGATGAAGATCTCTGAAGCAGTCTATTTTTTTTATCCTCTCTGGAAGCTAGGAAAAATTCAGGTGAGTATTCTGGAAAGCAATTAGCATTGGAAATGGAGGTTAAGATTGGACAGTTTCTCATGTGTGCTGCAGGAGATGTTTCTGAAGTCCCCTTGCCTTTCATTAGTAGGAGTGATCTCTCCATTTTAATACATGACTGCTGCTGAGTCATGAAGCAGCTTCCCCATAGCTATTTGTCCTTGCCAAAGGAGAAGGTCAGTGTCTGGTTTACTTTGAATTGAGAGGTTAGCCCAACCCTCTGCATTTTTAATGTTGAATGTGGGCAAGCAAATAGCCTCTGCTTTGGAATTTGTTCTGAATAAGGCTGATTTTATTTGTTTGTACCACAGCAGTGTTCACAAGCCCCAACTGGCATCTCATGCTATGTAAGCACTGTACAACTATGGGACAAGAAAATGGTCCCTAATCAGAGAGGTTTCAGCCCATGTGGAATAAATGACCGCTGCATTAGTAAATGCTCCTGCCCAAATAGAGACTTCATCCTAGCTGTGCCTTGGCCCTTCCAGATGGAGGGAACACACAGTTTGTACTGCAGTCTGGGGAGAGCTGTACTTCTTGCATACACGGTGCAGTTGGTCTATCTACAGTAGCTGCCTAATGTTTCCCAGATGTGAACAGGGACACAGGATGCTTACCATCCTGAGTAGCACATGGAAAAAAGACGGCAACCAGCAGTGGGCTGCTGGCATCCTGGTGAAGGTGACCCAGTCCTGCCTGTGCTTTTTGCAGAGAACCCCCTTGCCAATGAACAGGGAGAGGAGCTGTGGGCTATGTGGATTGCTCTTGCAGCCTGCTCCCAGCCACCTGTGTCATGGGACAAAACAGCACCTGGCAGGAGAGGGATAAGGGAACAGCTTAGGGTTTCCCTTCAGTCAGGGACTGGTCAGTTAGGGCTATATGAGCTCTTCTGCCAGGCTATGGATTTGGACACTTGCAGTCTGCATCGTTACGTTCTATTTTAGGACTCATTTGCCTTGTTCACCAATAAAAAACCTGTTGTTTTAACAGAAATCTGGGGCTTATCATTTCCCCCTCTGCTCCTGGAAGCTGCATGTAAACCCTGGATTAGGAGCTGAGGTCACCATGAATCTAAGTGAGAATTATTTTGTAAAAGAAAAACTGTCAGTCTTATGTATTTTCCTCTGATGGCTCTTTTCATGCTCTTGAGCATCGCTGAAGTCCTGTTTGTATCAATCTGCAGGTTCAGGAATGCAGTGTTGCTCCCACTTGCATTTTGCTTGCATTTAAAAGGCTGTCTCTGTAACTATAAGTGCTGCATCTTGATTCATTTTAATTGGTAACATAGATTGTATGAAGCTTGGGACCTGTATTTGCATTCTCCAGAGTAAGATTTCCAGTCGTCATAAGGAGAAGAAAGCAGATTCGTTTTTGCAAATCCTGTGTCTGTACTTGAGTCTCAAGTGAGGTGCTGCAATCATTTTGATGTTTGGTGAAATGAGTCCACCATTAGCTTCAGATGCCTACAACCTAGCTGTCTGCATCTGACTGTGTTATATGGACTCTCCTTCCAGTCAGTAAAGAGAAACAGATATCTTAGGACACAGTTCATCTGACCCTCTTTTAGTCAACTGCTTTAGAAACAGACGAATCCTGCCCTGCAGGTACCTATTTCTCTCCATCGACTATAGCAGCAGTCCGGGTAACTAGCGCAGATGGTGATGTCAACATTTGCTCAAATGAATCCCACATGAAATATTTCCAGTTTTAAATTTAACTGATTAGGCATTTTCAGTAAAGTGTAGTCCCCAGCCAGCAAACATGTCCTGGTACCCAGGGAGCGGGTTGTGTGCTGTAACTTTTTCTATTTCTATTTTCCAGCTCTTTATCTAGAGAATGAAAATTATTCCATCATGACAGGAACACTGGCCTTCAGAAAGCTCCTTTTATCTACGCAAATACTTTCTGCAGTATTTTTCCACTCGTGTTGGCCTTTTGCTTATCCATCTTAGAGCTGGATTAACTTCAGAAAGGCAGAAGTGCCTTGTATGGAACTCTGAGGCACGTTTATTTCTTTGACCAGTAAATCAGTATTATAGTTTCCTGGGGGCTGGAAAAGAGGGTATTATTATGGAGTTATACTTCTAAGTCCACTATCCTGAATGCTGAATTTCTAAGGAAAAGATATAAATCCTTTGTGAAGGAGAAGAAGCCATATGAAACAGACTTCAGGGGCCTTACTCTCTTTGTGTTTATGCTTGCTTGCCTCTCTTTTCTACCTTCCTCCCTTTCCTCAGGTGCTACGGTGTATTACTTGATCTCTTTTGAGGTAAGTATAGCTTCTTTGTCACTGTATGGAACACATTGGTATTCAGAAGAGCTTTTTCCTGTGTCAGAGCCAATATTTTGTTTCTTTGTAACACTAACCTTCTTGGAACTCTCCAGCTAATATTTTTCTTTTCTTCTGTCTTTTATTGACTGTGGTACGTTGAGTATGGCTTCCCTCCCCAGTAATTTTTTGATTTTTATTCATGACCAATACATCCATTCTATGAAGCAATAAAACCTATTTACAAAGGAAAGCGAAGCTGGTTGCAGGGGCTTGACGGAAGTGACAATAGGAAGCACACGCTCTCAAGTCATGTTTGTTTTATAGATGAGGTCTAGCATGCAGCAGAGAGGCACAAATTCTGTGGCTCTCCAGGATCCTTCTGGCAGCGTTCAGATGTTCTCTCCTACAGACGGTCTGGGAAGGGGTGTGCTGAGGCTAGCTGGAAGGGGTTTAGTTGAGCAGAGAGGGCCATGAACTGTGGTCCTGTTCTCCCCCCTGGTGCTAGAGGAGTGGAAATCCCAGCCGCTCTGTCACATCTGTGTCTCGTTTTCCCCACCATTCTTTGTCTGCTTGCACTGCAAACTATTTCAAGAAGAAACTTTATTCCTGCAGTGCCAGTACAGAAGATAGTGCATGGACTTACATCCCGATTCTGCCCCCCTTGCCTTTTTTTCTTCCCTTCTGTGTTCTACAGGTTCTACTGTTGCAGTTCCAGTAACTGAATCTAGTTTTTGTGTTACTTTTCTCCCCTTCCCTCCCCTCATCACCTTAGTCATACAGTCTTGACACAATCTTATCGTATATGTGTTTTAGAAGCCTAGAAATTCACCTGGCGTGCAAGGGAGGAAGGACCACTTAGCTGCATTGCAAGTGTTTATCAGTGTGTTCAACTGTGGAAGCTCTTGTTTCCTTTCTGCCAGGATCTTCTCATCCACAACAGATTTTTGACCACAGAACTGACATTTATGGGATGTAATAGGCTGTGTAGGAGCACCTGAGTGGTTCGCTGGGTGGAAAAGGGATCTTACCTGCTGCTTTGGTTCTGGTCTGCACCCCTGAAGTTCTAGGCAGATAATATGCTGAGTTGCTTGGGTATTATGGTAGTGAGGGATTAAGAGAAGTGGACAGCTGATTGTGGCTGTCAGAAGAAACATTCATTTTTGTTTGTCTGTGAATATTATTTCAGACCCCCCTTGCTTTTGTTACAGATTAAATGTGATTGTAGCTTCTCTGGGTTTCATCTCATGTGGATGAAATGTTGACCTATGATTCAGGGTTGAAGGTCTAGTGTTGTAAGTGTCTGTTTTGGCATCTCCTTAGCAGAGTCGTCTTGTTCATAGCTGGTCCCTTAAAGGATACATCTAACTTGTCACATCCAGGCCAGTGAGTCACTGGTTCAAGAACTTCACTCAGTGCTGTTAGTTATTTGCAGTGAAGTACAAAACACGCCTTCAAATAACATTTATTTTTCAGCAGTCCACATTTTGATAACTCTCAGCCTTCTCTTTATAGATAATCCGGTCTCAGTTTTGTACTTCCCTGTTGGTGCTCTCCCAGCCTTACACAAATGCTGTCCAACCAAAACTGGAAACAGCCACTCTTCGTCACCAGTGAGCTGTTCAGAAAGTTTTGATTCTCTGCTTTGAAAGTCCTGGAAATCTAGTACATAGATGGCAAATCCAGCCACCTGAGCAAACAAACAGAAACACTCAACACACCAGAATTTTTCAAGATTAAGTAAAGCTCTGATGGGAAGAGAGCAGTAGGGAAGAGTTGGTGGTGGGGAAATCTGACAAGTTAATTTATTTTTGATGTTTTAATTGGATAGGTTGGGAGACAAGGAAAGAAAAGATGGTGCTGGAGACAAGAGTCATGGTGTCCTGGGAAAGGGGGAGGGAAAGTAATTGTAAACATGACTAGCAAAATAATCTACTTCATGTGCAAAGTCCATTTAAATGTAAATTACCCAAAGTGATTTTTTTTTTAAGTGGAATTTTTAGCAGCACGGTGTAGAAAGGCAGAAGTATTTTTCTTCTTGTTTAAATATGTGATGCAGACAGCTGTAGAGAGCTATAAACATCCCCCATCTCTCTACCTCCTCACACCTACTTCTTTCCTTTAGGCTCCTTGGAGCTGTTCCCTGCAGCAATGCTTCCAGGTAGTGACAGTTAGGATGTTCACTTCAGTCACCAGAGCCCTGTCAGGGCCAATTAGCATCCTAATGACTGGCATGTACCATCTTGATAACATTCAGTCTGTGCTTTGTACCAGGGGACTTAGCCTCTTAAAGAACCCATCTTGTCTCATCTGGCCCATACCAGGCGTATAAACCTGGTTTAAAAAAAAAAAAGAAGAAAATTTCCATTTCATCTTGTCTTCTGAGTCCCAGGGGCTTCAGCACAGAACAAATATACTGTCCTTCCCTTTAGCTGGAAATGATGAATCTTGGCTTGGGGGAGGGGACTTAAATCAAACTGCTGCTCTTACAGGTACTGAGGACTTTGGGGCAAATCTTCAACTCTGGTTAAGCAATGCAGTACTTGTTATTCAGAGCTGTGTTGAATAAGAGCAATCAAAGACCCAGCCACATAGTCTTTAAATATTCAGTACCTGGCCAGTATGAGGACTTTTCTGAAATTACTACTACCTGTTGTTGTTTGGCTGTCTGCTGCAAAATCCATTTCATAATAGACTAGCATCTACAGTCAAAACTGCTTTTGTCATTCAATCAAGCCAGGGCAGAATGCTGTGCAAAGACCTTTCCTGTAACACAGACCAGGACATGCAGGTGAGGATACTTAGGGGAGGTTTCACAGCTGGTCAGCAAGGTCGGAGTGTGGTTGAGTGTCCAGGGTGTAAACCTGCCACTTGGATGCCCTTGTATCAGTGTGGAGATTCTCAAGGCTTGGTACTATGCTGTGCCAGGCTGGAGGGGGCACAGATCCCCTGGTAGTGGCGCAGTTAAATGCTGCAGTATGAAATCACTCCGTTTCTGTGCCATGTTTTATTGTTTAGTGACAACATACTTTCCAGAGAAACTCATGCATCTGCCCTGATTTCCAGTCCTAAAAGTCAGTGTTCCTTCTTGCTAACATGGCATTGCTGTCTAATCCTGCCATGTCCTAGCTCTTCAGTGGCTTTAATGAAGTGCTGTGATGCCAGGGCCAGCTGGTTGGCACACTGTGTTACAGCTGGCACAGCCACACTGGATCTGAAGTTTAATGGGTCAACAGTTTAATGGTCCTTAGGAGGAGCCAAATCACCTGCGATGCTAAATCAGGCCAAAGAGTGGCTGAAGGGCAGTGTATTATGGTAGTTAGAATGAAGCTACAGTAGGGAGGATTTCAGTTCATAGGGCTGTGGAGATGGCACCTTCCACTGGTAACATAACAACCTTAACATTGTATTATTTGAAATAGCATTGCTAAGATTCTGAGGACAAAAAAAAGTTGTGGCTTTTTTTTTCCTCCATTGGAGACAGCAAATTCCAAGTGTGAACTCTGGAGAGCAAGTGAGCAAGAATTATTATCATTTTTAAGGTCATAACTATTCTTGAAACACACACAAAAAAATAGCCCTGCCAGCCCCCAGCCCAGCCTGTGAGGCTGAAAGACAGCACATTAACATGGCCACATGGTGCATATGTTATTTTTAATGTTGCCATGAGAATTTTGTCTTTTCCTGAATTTTTTTAATGGTGTTTGCATTTGCTATCAGAATATTGCCATATTGCTATCATGACTATTGAAATTCTAATCTTAATGTTTTGATGTGATCTTCTGCGATGTCACAAGAACTTGATGGCTAAGAAGGCTGCAGGTACACAGACAGGAGCACTGACTTTTGTTCAAGTATTTGCATGTACCTCTTGTCTCTTCTGGATGTGTCACAAGAAGACCTAAGCCTGTGTCCTGGAGCCCCTTTTCAGAACGGCCACTTTGAATGTCATGGTATCTGTTGCAGTCTGGTTTGTATGCACTGAGCCTGCTCTCATAGTGCACGAGGTGTAGTAAACCAGCAAGGGTGACTTACTGCTTACACACACAGTGCCCAAGACTAGAAGCCCTCCAAAGATGGCCCAATGATTTGAACTCTGCCTCTTGTGTTCTATTACGTGCATGACTATGTAGATACTTCCGAGGCTGAAGCCCTCTGTCCCACTATTGTGGGGCATCCCCAAATCTGATGTTATAGGCCTCACAAGATCACAGTTTGCTGCTTTCTCCAGGTCCTCATGCATTAAAACCTACTCAAGGTAACACTTAGTTTTTCTTCACAAACATGAAGGCCAAAAACTTGATCTAAAACATAACCTTCAATAAAAGAGTGATATTGTATAATGATCTGTCTTGAAAAGCTTAGGTGCTTAGTCAAGTGTCAAGTATAGATAAAATGGAGAGAGTTGACACAGCTGATGTAACAGATGATAACAGGGCACTTCCCCGCCCGCATTTGTCTGCCTATATGCCTAATTCTGACCTAGAACTATTCTACCTCCCCCTTCAGAGTAAGGAAGGTAGCTACGTTTCTGTGGCCTCTTTAACAAGTGGATAGTGCCCTGCAGCTTTCCAAAATGTGTATGAGAAAAGAGCTTGTAAGCTCCCAGGCGAGGGTTTGTGGGCTCTGATACAGATTTTTGGCAACTATGCACATATATTACCTGAAAGCCAGGGACTAGTTAGTTGTCCGTGCTGCAGAGAGGGGCAGAACCATAGCACGAGCCAGTCCTTCTGGACTGGTGGAGCTTCCCAGCCTTCAGAGCCATCTGGTTTCCTAACATTGAAGCCAGAGGGGTTCAGAGCTGAGGCTCAAGGGTGATCCCCAACTGCCCAGGAAAACATAAACCTCGTTGGTGTGACTGTGGACATATCTATTGTGGCCAAATCTGCAAAAATCGTTTAGATCTCTAACTTCCACTGATCTCAAGAGGATTAGGTGTCTACATGGCTTTGTATATCAAAACTCTACCTGCTTCGGTTCTCCTTTTGCAAAATCAGTAAAATACTACCTTCTCTTTTCATCTCCCAGCCTGGCTGTGTAAAGATGCCAGGGATTTATCCTGAGGATTTGTTTTTAGAACAGTGGGAACATGCTCTCAGTTGGGGCTCTCATCATAGTGTCATTATTGCCTTATGTCGGAATACAGAGCTGTCACTCAAAGGTTTCTGCTCAAGCACATAGTCAAAAGTCAGAGTCTGCAGCTCAAAGTGATGTGTGGTGAAATCAATAATCTGAACACTTTGTGTTCTGTAGTGTAGGACAATTCCCAGAGATTATTGTAAATGCAAAAGCCTTTCTAGTGGAAGCAAACCACAGGACTGCATTATTGTATTAGACATTTCAAATGGCTGTGTAAAGACTTGCAACTACATATTTTTGAAATGCATTTATTCTTGGTGCAGCTCAAATCCTAGCTCAGTGATGAATTACTTTAAACTCAAAAATGAACTCCTTGTCCTGGTGTCAGGATGGATTATAATCTTAAAGGTGACATGTAGAAGAAAACAAATATTTGGCTTGTGACTTTTTTCATCATTTAGTGGGTAAAGAGAACACAAAGAGCAGATACTTCTTTGAAAGAGTCAATGGAGGCTAAAAGACTACTAAAATAACAACTCTTCCCCAGCATTTCCAAGTATCAGATCCATGCAGTTTTTTGAGACTTGTAAAATTTCCTTCTGAGTGAAGTTCCTTTTCTTTCATGTTCACTTCAATTAAACGTTCTGGAAAAAAAAAAACTTCATTTGTTTCAGAGTTTCAGTGTCCTGTCCAGGTAAGGTGTAGGAGCTTGCGATGTCTATTCCCGGGACACCCTGTGGAGGAGACTTGGAGTTGGCTTGCTGGCTGCTAAAGAGGTAGAAAACGGAGAGCTTAAGGATAAACTTAAATTTCTCCAAATACTTGGAAGGAAGAAAGCTGCCATCACCTCGCTGCTCAGAAAACTCATCTTTTTCAATTGCTGAGACTGATTTTAATCCCAGTCATGGTCCATATTCTTTGTTCTGTACAACTTGTTTTTTTACCCAGTGACTGATAAAGTCTTGTCCCAGTGTCGTTACTGTAAATTAAACTTAGAAACCACACAATCTGGTATGATGCCCGATTTTTGTCCTGAAGCAAAATATCCACCCTAGCATTTACACTTTCTGAGGTAGAGTAGGATGTTTTGCCTATCTCCCCCTCCACCCCCATGCTTATTGCTCTTTTCACTCAGTCTACATGTGTTTAAAATATTTGAGGGGTTTTCATGAATCTGTGTGGAGTTAACTTGTGTACCTTATGCTTATTAGGGTAAATGTTTTGTCCTCAATAATCTTGAATATCAATAGTGAATTAATAACTTATGCTCATGTCTTTTATTGAATTTGTGGTCCGCATCATTCCTGGTGTGGCATCATTGCATGTTATTTAGACAAAGTGTTTTGAGGAGTGAAATGCAGTTTCTGTCTGACTTTGACCTTGGGCATGTTGTGGGCAGAGCTGTGGTAACAAATTTTCTTGGCCTGCCCAACTGTGAGAGTCTATAGCTATATAGCTTCAATCTCCTGTGGTTGCAGCAGGTTTAGAGGACACATATGGAAAAGCTACTGTCAGGTACTCAGCTAGCACACTGTAACCTGCTTGATTTACTGTAATTTGCTGATGGATCTGACACCCTGACATATATCCCTTGGCCAGTCACATCTGTGTTGTGTTGCAAGCTCTGGGACTACTGTAGAAACTAGCAGTTCTGCAGTGTTTTTGCATGAAATATGAGGTATGGAGTAATCAACAAGTTCCAGTGGGTAGAATTGCTTTTCTATTAAAATATATTCACGCTCTGTTTTGAGTATTTTCAATTGGCTGCAGATTTGTTGTGAAACAGTATGATGTACTTGTGGCCAACAAGGAGAGGACTTCTGAGCTTGGTGTTGGGATCAGGGTATAAGCTGGAGGTCTCTGTGCCAGGGTTCTGGAATAGGATTGGTAGCAGGACTGCCATGCAGCATGTGGTCTGCTGATCTCCAGATGAAGAGCTGCCAAGATACGGTAGTCATGTCGCTAATGAACAGCAGGAAAGACTGTACTTTTCTTCTGCTGTTCTTATGCTTCTTGAGCTGTATCTCATCCTGACCAAGGACTCTTGAGTTGAGAGTCAGATGGAGTAGTTTGTAAGCCTCGCTCTGCAGCCGTAGGTGGCTTGGGAAATGAATGGGGAGCATGAGGCCCAGAATATGTGTCCAGAATATGAGCTTTGAGGACCATACTCTATTGTTGCAAATTAGATGAAAGTAGGTTGGTTTCTTTTCTGTGTCTGGGAGGGACAACAAAGAACTTAAATGCTGTCACTGGCTGCCTGAAAAGCAGCTGTGCCCTTCTGGTCCATTGTGGGTGGCTGGCTGGAAGCTCAGCCATAACTTAAAATGCAATCCTCCTAGGTTTTTCTAAAGTTAAGGCTCCAGGGCACAGTTCTACAACAGTGATCTGCAAAATTTCTAGCTGTGCAGGTCATTCTAGTCTGTGTGGCTCCTGAGACAGTACATTGTCTGTCAGAGCTGCATGTTTCTTCCCTGTTCCAAGAATGTGGTTACAAGTGCTGTAGTTCTGGCTTATTGCTTTGAACATCTTTTCTGCCACCTCACAGGCCTTCCTTTTCCACCACCCAAGTGCAAAGCACTCGTCTTCATTGTCAGCTCTTCATATCCTACCCCTGCTCTGCATATCTTGTCCAGTGCAGCACTGAGACATCACCCCTCACCTGCTCTGTCAGTCTTGAGTGCTCATTTGTCATGCGTTTCCGCAAAGCCTCCTTCATGTTTTCTTCTATGTCACATCTAGCATCCAGGAGGAGTCCTGATTCAGGGTCAACAAAGCTGACAACTTTTCTCATTCTCAGTCTTTCCTTAGCTCTCTCCTCTGCCAGCAACAAGCTAGGAGATGATGAGACAGCTGTTGCACGATGAATACCTGCAGAGCCAGCTCCAGGCATGTCCCTGGAAGTAGCTGCTCAATGGAGAAGCTGCTGAGGGGGACAGAGTAGCCGTCCATGTTCCCCTTTCTTTACCCTGTTGCTGTTGAGGGAGGAGAGGGTGTGGAGGGTGGGAGAGCACTGCCTGCCGGGGCTGGCATGGTCCCTGCTGAGCCACTTGGCTCCTGTTCCTCCTGCAGCAGCAAGGCTGCCTCTGCTCAGCTCTCCTCAGTGTTCAGTAAGGGCTGCCCTGCTAAGAAGCTGTGAGCTGGCGAGTGATGCCATCATAAGTCTTCTTTCATTCTCCTCCCTCACAGCTGTCTGAATCTGTTCCTCTCCTGGGGACTTAGATGACAAGCCCTTTGGAGCAGGGACAATGTCCCCATAACTGTGTGCCCGCTGTGTTTGGTAAGGGGCTTAGCAAAATATGTGGGAACTCTGAGGTGCTGCTGTGGTTTAAATGCTCAACAGTTCCTTCAGTACTTCCACTGCTGGTCACTATATGCTTGATTCAGTTCTGTCCTCCTCTCTTGCCTCCAAAAAGCACAGTGAAATTTAAATTTTGCATAAGAGGGAGTGCATGTTTCCTCATCAATGAGAGAAATAGTGCCAGCTGTGGTTTCAGTACTAATAGCAACCAAAGCCTCCCTAAAAGAGAATTTTTCTCCCTTCCTCTCCCTTGGCAGACAATTTTATGGACTTATTTTTATCTCGTTATGTTTTATATGCCTCAGTTGTTTGTATACTTTCTAAAGCCTCTAAAGTAGAATTATTGAATAAACACCCTAATGTTGGACCCATGTGTTTCTCATGGCTGGCTTCACAGGGATTTTTTTTTTTTTTTTAATCTTTGTTTACAGGATGCAGTGTATTACACCCCCTCCCAACGCTTGCACTCCCCTAGAAGAGCCAGAATCTGCTTCTAATGCTTTTTGTTTAGCTGACTGTAGTTCTGTTCTAACCTGGGAATTACGTCGTTTTAGCGTAGCAAAATGATATATACAGCTCTGTTATTGATATGTGCATGACAACTAAGGGTCTGATTGAGAATCTGCATGGGACTGTGAATCTTTCCATTGATTTTCTATAGGTTTTGACTGTACCTCTAATTGCCTATCATTCTCAGTGACTCTGTGCTGCTCTGTTTACTTTGCTTGATGAGATAAGGATCGTTCTGTTCCTTGGTGAGATGTCATGGTTTAACCCCAGCCAGCAGCTAAGCACCACACAGCCACTCGCCTCCCCCCCCCCCCCCCCCCCCCCCCGGGATGGGGGAGAGAATTGGAAGAGTAAAAATGAGAAAACTCATGGGTTGAGATAAAGGCAGTTTAATAGGCAAAGCAAAAGCCGTGCATGCAAGCAAAGGCAAACAAGGAATTCATTCACTACTTCCCGTTGGCAGGCAGGTGTTCAGACTTCTCCAAGAAAGCAGGGCTCCATCACGTGTAACGGTCACTTGAGAAGACACTCCAAATGTCCCCCCCCTTCATTCTTCTTCCCCCAGCTTTATATGCTGAGCATGACGTCATATGGTGTGGAATATCCCTTTGGTCAGTTGGGGTCAGCTGTCCCAGCTGTGTCCCCTCCCAACTTCTTGTGCACCCCCAGCCTACTTGTTGGTGGGGTGGGGTGAGAAGCAGAAAAGGGCTTGACTCTGTGTAAGCGCTGCTCAGCAATAATGAAAACATCCCTGTGTTATCAACATTGTTTTCAGCACAAATCCAAAACACAGCCCCATACTAGCTCGTATGGAGAAAATTACCTCTATGCCAGCCAAAACCAGCACAGACGTATTCCCAGGAGTCTTCCTTTTTTTAACCTGTACAATGATCACTTTTGTATTTTAGTGACCTGGTGCTAATAAGTGCTGCAGCATTAGCTGTGCCTTGGAGAGGAAGCTGCTGTAGTGCAGAACCTTTGTGCCCATGGGGCTTGCATGTTCCTCTTGGCCACGGTATAAGTGGGTGACTGTGGCTGCCCTCAATCTACATCAAAACTCCCACAATATTGCTTTTGTGAAGGGCTGACATGTCACTCTGTCCTTTGCTTATCTTGTGCATCTTTTATGGTCTGTCCTTGTGAATTCCTCGTTACTATTATGGTTTTTCTGTGTGCTCCTCTTTACCTTATGTCATATTGATATTTTTGCAACTTCTTTTTGTGTGTGTTTGGCCTTTCTGTCCCCAATTTTTTTCCAGTGGTTTCCACTCCCAACTATGTGAATGTCACTTTCTATATTGCTTCTTGGTGTTTCATGGCTTGTTTTTATCTCCTGTAGCACTGGACAGACAGCTGGCCCTCCTCTATGGAGCTGAGTGGGTGCTTTGGGTGTCCATCCAGCTAGACAAAGATCATTAGCTCAGTCTTCCCTGACAGCCAGGAGGAAGACTACAGGAGCAGTATTTGTATTAGGGTGGTTCACTGATGTAGTCACAATTCAGGCACTTGTTTAGGTGAGTGTTCACGGGAACAGATTACAGCCTAGTGAGCCTGAGGAACCAAGCAGCTAGACTAAAAGCAGTGATGCAGAACCAAGATCCAGTGACATGTGCTTTGTGGCCTTGTTGCAAGGTCTTTGCTCCTCTTTTGCACACCAGGCACTCACTCACATAACCCTCTACTTACAGTTAACACTTGAGGTTGCAAAATTTAAGTCTTGAAAGCAACTAGCTACGTGCTGACCTGGGCTGCGTGACTGCTGGCTGGAGCTCTGCAAATTTTCTGTCCTGATCCCTGAACAAATGCCTCTACCTGAACAAGCAAACTATCTTCAGATACCCTAGTGTGCTGCTCACGGTGGAAGGGTGGTGGCTGTGGTCATTATATCTTCCAGATCTGCCTTTGTGATTCCCCTGTGCTGGCAAATCTGCCCATCAGTGTCTGAGTGACTGCCCCACATCACAAACCTAGCCTTAGTGATACCTGATGCTTGCTATCTCCACTGAGACTTCGTAGCGACATCATTTCCTTCTGGAAGGGCTGAAGACGTGCCCGCGTGCCCCTTTTCTGTGGTTTTGTCTAGGGGAGCAACGCCGCATTGTTTGCTGCTTCGAGTCATGTCTGGAAAATATTTCTGGTCATCTCAGGGAGCAGCTAGGAAGTCTTTATTATTTCTTGAGAAATTTGAGCTTCTGTAGAATCTGAATCTTATCTGTAGCCCACATTAATTTATTGCATTTATGTATTGAGCAGGCTGCATTCAGTATGTCGATTGAATGGAGACATGATTTAAAAACATGAAGTGTTCTGGAGAGAGATTAAACTGTTTTCTTGTTCATATTTCCTATCTCTCTGCCTGCCATGAAAATTGAAATGGCAAATATTAATTGACACATTTGCTGGTCTCATTGTGATGATACAGCCAATCCACAGACAGTCAAATGATGAGTCATATCTTCAAAAGCAGGATGTATTTTTTTAAATCATGAGGTTATTTCACAGTGTTGGGTTTTGTTTTTAATTTGTCTTCTGCTTTATGAACATCTAAGGTTAGTATTGCCAGACTTCTGCAGTCAGGAGGAGCAGAAACTTAGCTTTGTGCTTTTTTTTTTTTAAAGACAGGGCACTTACGCTCAGGAGGAGACTTATAATAATAGTAAAAGTTGACAGATCTACAACTTTCTCTGTATCCTTTCAGATGTGATTTAAAACACCTTAAAGAAACAGCTCCCTATGACAAGCAATGAATAATGTTAATTGAGGATTCTTGAAACAGATGTATAGTCGGCAGTTTTTCTCCTATATTTCACTTTTTTTTCCTTTTACCAAATTCAAAAGTTGTTATAATAACATCAGCCACCGCTTTCTCAGTGTCCGTGCACCAGGACCACAGCACTTTGGACAGGAAACCTGAGCAGGGTAAATTCCAAAAACCTCCTCAAAGGCCCTGTTGCAATTTCTTGTCCTTGTTTAATTCTAGCCATTTGTGTGAGAGAATTATTTTCCTAATATTTTGATGGCTATGTTAGAGCTGTAGTACTGTACTAGGGCCTGATACTAATAAAATATGATGGTGTTATAATCAGGGTAGCCAGATTTAAAAGCAGTTTGAAGTGTTGCAGAGGTTCTCTCAGTACTGAGTGACCAGGTGATAAAATGACAGTTAAAATGCATCATCAGTGAACACAAAGTATTGCATGCAAAAAGAAAATAACCTTCTTCCCTTCTCTGCCAAAAACCCCATGAAGTACTTGAGGGTAGTGATGATGCCCCTCATACCTCAACTAATGCTGTTTTGGGAAAGTTGCTCCTAATAAGTTTTTGGAAGCATTAGCTCTGTGTTCAGCAAATATTAAAGAGGCAAATAAAATGAAATTTTTTTTTTTTTTTTTTTTTACTGTGCATGAATTCATCAATTTTTAGACTTGTCAGCCTGGAAAAGAGGTAAATGAGAGGTCATGGGAGAAGGCTAATGAAATCATGAAGAAGGGAGAGAAAATAAATTAGGGAATGATTGTTCAGCTTCTCATAAATCAGGCATTAGAAACTATCCAATGAAATAAGTAGTAGTTTTCAAGTAAATGAAAATACATTTTCCTGCAACACAGAATGGAGCTGTGGAACTCATTGCTACATGATGTTGTTGAGGCTAAAAGCATACACAGGCTAGAGAAATTCATGGAGGAGAGATTCATGGGCTATTAAATAGAATAGTTGAATCCCAGCCTCAAGTGGAGGAGCCATAAG
The DNA here is from genome assembly GCF_965183815.1 of Platalea leucorodia. Lineage (NCBI taxonomy): Eukaryota > Metazoa > Chordata > Aves > Pelecaniformes > Threskiornithidae > Platalea > Platalea leucorodia. Next base: position 53,576,002 of record NC_138829.1, read on the forward strand.
CTTCTAATGGTCAGCTGGACCACTTTAAGGAAAGGGATGCACCAGAAGGACGGTCATGCTACCTTCTCCTAACTTCTGACTCCTTCAATCTTCACTCCCGCCTATTCATTATTTGGGAGCAGATGGCGGGCTGGTTACACTTTTGTATTCCTGAGGGGCTGGCTTCTTCAGTTTCTAGTTAACTTGGTTTGTGTAAGTCCATATATATGAGCAGCTTTACCAGGTTGGTAAGAAACAGCTTAGAGTCATGTGAGCACATTCACATTTCCCATGTCTTCACATATTCATACACATTTTTTCTGGAAAGCTTTTCTACATAATTTAATTGTATCAGTTTTATTTCAATGAAATAGGATCTTGATGCAGATTACATCGTGCGGAGAAATCCATGGAGATGCACTTATAAAAATCTCCACTAGTTGTCACTCGATCCCTATTTTAAAGCTGGCTTCAAGACCAATTCAAGCTCTTCTTAGCTTCTGTAAAAATGATGTCCTGGGCCCCAAATAACAAGTATCTGTAACAAATTTTGCCACGGAGTCTTTCTGAAACATGGTGATAGGAATCAGTTTAAATCCAAGAGATGGCAGCCTCTGCAAGTGTTGTTCTGTGGGTTTTGGCTTTCTGAATAATTTTTCTTAACAGCATGTTTTCCAAGGTCTGAATTAGTCTGGGGCCTGGTATGTCAGCTACTGTATGCATACTGCTTGATAACTCCTCTCTCTGGAGAGAGGTGATGGTCTCAATGGACACGTTGCCTCCAAGAGGAGGAGGAGGAGAAGTTACAGCAAAATGAAAAGGCTATGGCAGCGCCTCAGTCAGCTTGGGTTTAGTTTTTGATCAATGTTTTCTTGGGTGGAAGTTAGCAGGACTGAAAAGGAGTGTGGCAAAAGGGTGCCAGCAATGATGAGGAGGAAGGGGCTATGTAGAGGTGTTTTGCAGCTTATTCCCAGGGTGGTTTCCTTTCTCTGGTTTCTTTCAGTTAAAAATCCAGGTGCTCATTCACTGTGAATGTAAACTGTTTTACAGGTGCATGTTTTGCCTGCTTTTATTTCTTTGGTACTTGTATTTAAAGCCAGTATGAGTTTGAGAAAAATAATAAATTTCATAAACTTGTTAAGTATGTTGGTACTTTTTCCATCTTTAGCTCTGCCTGTCACAGGTTAATATTCGGAGCATGTGTGTTTTATTGTTTGTGTTAGAGGTAGTGTTGTGTCGAACAAATCATGTTTTGTACCAGTTCGTGCCTGATGCTGTGAAGTTAGGAAGGGAGAGATGCTGATTGTCTTGAAGAGTTTGCAGTCCGAGTAAATCACAGGAAAATGCAAACATGCTACAATGCAGGCTTTTAATTTCTCATTATTTTAGCAAAATTATGTTGTTGTTCTTTGTTTTGATGGTTGGCAAGTCTGTCTTGCGATTTTTCTCTTCTACCAGACTTGTGTTTGGCCTTCCCCACTCCACAAAGAGGTGCAGGCATAAACCTCAGTAATAATACCTGGGGATGATGCAGATCATCACTGTCAGGAGAGCTGTATCATCAGTGCAGGCGGTGCTCCCTTTGCTCTATGGAAGGAGAAGGTGGACAAGGAGTTGCCTGCTTGGCAGGCTCATAAGGAAAAAGCATTCCTGTCTCTGCATGCTTTGGCTTCAGTGAACATACATTATTTGTGGTAGTAGTCAATGATGGAGTCAGTGAGCAAGAGCAATTAGGATGTCCTCTACCCTCTTCTCGCATGCTCACTTTGTCTGTGAGTACTGTTATGTGCTTTACCCCATGCACTCCAGGAGCAAGGACAGAATAGAGAGCAAAGCAGCCTGCACTGCGTGGCTGGAAAGGTCTGGCATACACTTGTTCCTACAAATCAATTGCTGTTTCCAGTCTCTCAGTGCTTAAGTAGTAGGTGAAGCTGTGTTTAAAAGAAAAAAAACCAAACAAACAAACAATACAAAACCAAAAAAACAAAGCCCAAACAAACAAAAAACCACAAAAAACCCAAAACAAAACTAAAAAAACACAACCAAACCAACCAAAAAAACCCCAAAACCCACCCACAAAACCAAACCAAACCCCTCCCGTTTTTCAGGATTTAAAGAAAAGGATTTTATTTTCATCAAAATTCCCTTTTTAATGTAGTGAAACTTAAATGATTTGTTTTTCAATGATGTGTTCATTGTAACAGTGAAAGTGCTGTGCTGAGTTATTGCTATAAAATTTAATAGAAAGTATTGTTCAATCCCTTCTCTCTTCTCCTGAAAAGAAGGAAAGAAAATCAGCTCAAACTGAATTGCTTTCAAGGTGTTTCTTCAAGGTTAGAGAATGCTTCCTGCTCCAGCTACCCATTTCCTTTGAAATAATTATGTTTTGGAAATGCCATAAGCCCAGGCCATCAAAACGAGTGTCAAGGGAACAAGGGATTGTTTGAAACCAATGGGCAGGGTGTTTATGCGTTTGTATCCCAGAACTTACTATGTTTCATTTATATACTGAGATAAGTGAGGTGGGGATTTTTATTTGCCTGAGAAACTTGTGCCTTTTAATCTCTATTATATCAGTCCATAATTTGAATGCTTTGTTGAAACCTTTATTACACATCTTTGTCTAATATTTTCTTCATTCTTTCATTTTCTAAAAGCCATTTGAAAACCATGGAGATTGGGCAATCCCGTCCCCCGTATCTTTATTTTAAATGTAGGGGAAAATGATTGGAAACTTCTTATTGCTCTTAATTGCCTTTTAATTATTTTATGCTTTAATTAAGTCTCACCATTGCTCATTAAGGGTATTGTTCAGGAATTGTTCTAGTAATCCCGCATGAGCAGCATCTGTGAAAGCTTTTGGTAGCTGTTGCCTTGACAAGGAAGATTTTCACTAATGTAAGCAAATAGCACATGATGAGGTTTGCTGCTCCACTGTCACCTGGGCCAGCTTCAGGGAAGCTGTGGGGCAAAAGATAGAAACTCAAATTTATACAACGCCTAGGAAACAAGTTCCTGAGGATGGAGCAGCCTAGCGTGGAGATAATCATTGCACTCATGAAGTGACCATTTTCATGGTTTATGCTGCACCGCTCAGAATCTTTATTAGCCAATGTGACGGCTTCCTTGATCCAAGACATTTTGTAATAAAATCAGAGGTGCTAGACAGTGACTTCCTATGTGCTTACATCATGTCTCCTGCGGCGGCAGAAAGTCTGAGGCAGGGATCAATGCATTATAACGCATGAGAGAATTTACACCAGCCTGCCTGCATGCATATGAGAGGAGGGTGCTGCTGCCAAGACCAGAACTTCAGGACCTGAGTTAGTACTCTGTGTGACACAGGTGTAATTTGACCTGGAGGAGGTCCTTCAGCTCAGTCGCTGATTTTAACAGTTGCGCAAAATTCGATTCTACCACAAACAGACCTTGAGCTCAAGTGAAAAATTCCCGTGTCACTGTAACATGAAGAATAAAGCACATGCTAAACTAAACAACTTCAGCTGAGAGTAAGTCTGAAGTGAAGCTGCTTAACTAAATTTAAAGCTTGATGATCACTTTGAAGAGAAGTTTGAGGAGCAGTTAAGTTTTCTAGACAAGGTCCATGCAGAGACAGCATCTAGATAACTTGGTAGCAAGGTGAGAGAAGCTGGGGAAGTTGCAGTAGCATTGAGGGATGTTTTACCAGCTTGTCCAGTACAATGGATGTTTGTTTAGTTTGATAGGGCACCGCTGCAGGATTAGTCAAATGAAAGTGCATTTTCATATACTGTAGTTAAACCCTCAGTAGAATGAGCCTGTATCTCCTTGATTGACGCACCTAAAGCATTCTGCTTTTGCAAAGGTTAGCGTTAGCCGTAAGACCCATGTAAGTAGCTTAGCTCAAGGCATTGCTATGAGCATGATATAATTTTGTTGAGTACCTCATGGTGATCAGTCTCATATGGGTGTCGCTCTCCTCTCTCTTGCACAGAGAAGTAGAGATGATCTGTTGTCTTTGTATGTGTGTCTGCAAAAAAACAAGTAGTGTAGCATACTTCAGGGTTGAAGTTGTGTACAACACTGTCTCAACCCTAGTTGACATTTTGGGTATTCAGTTGTGAATAAATGAGAGTCTGAGAGTTCAACAGGGAATCTAGCAAATGAGGAACTGCAGTAATTAAAATCTTGCTGGTGTGAAATCCTACTGAAAATACTTAGCATCTGCCATCCAGCAATTTTTAAATACTTAACAAGCTTTTGACTTTTCTTATGAGGAGGGCTCCTGGTTTTGGCTCATCAATATCTCCTGTTTTACGGAGACCGGTATACAGAAGAGTCAAATGACTTTCCTTAGTCCTATGCAATGAACCAAAGCAGAGTTCTTTGATCAGGATTTTAACATTAATGTTGGATGTCTATCCATACGTGCAGTTACAGTTATTACAACTGGTAGAGCAAAGTCTTGCCTGCTGTAGGTGGAATATGAGTTTTAGCAGCTTCTCAATCAAGGAGAGATCAAGTGGCTTTCTCCGGAAGAACTGAAGAGTCTTATGCTGTTGTGAAGGAGAAGGAGCTGTGGCTGTAAATTCACTTCTTTCTCGCACAGATTTTTTTCGTCAGTAAAAGAGCAGAACTGACTGTTGATTCTTAAGGAAAGAAATTTTTCCTCAATGAAGATTATAAGGGCCCTTTTGAAATACAGGTTAGAGTCTTACTTAGCATGTAAACCATATCAATGTGCTGTATGAAATGGCTTATTGCAGAAGCAGGATACTTGAAAGCAGTCAGATCAGTAATAAAGTGTAGCTTGACCAAGATCTGGTTGAAAAGAATTGAATAATTGCTGCACATTGCAAAGTATTTCAAGTGGAACATAGAAGACTCCTTCACCTTCATGGAAATGTAATTGCATTTCAAATAAACCCCTGGAAACTTGTAGCCAGAACCTGCCTTTAAGCTTAGGTGGGATGCCAGGGGGAGACATTAGAAAAGGATTTGAGGGTTGCTTAGCCCAGGTCTACATATTGATATAGACTCTGAAAGACTATAGGCAAACCTTGATGAGATTGAAGAGAGAAGGAAAAATGATGAAAGAACTGAAAGAAATTAAATTTAATCTTAACAGAAGTCCCTGCTACGTCAGTGTATTCTGGTATGCTTTTTTGTGACATCCTGCTTACAAAGCTGTACCTGGAAAACCAAATCATGCTTAGAGAAGTAATCTGGAGTTCTGCTGTGATGAGTTCTGAATTACAAGATGCATAAATTGCCGTATTTTAAACAGTAAGTTGGCTTTTTTCACAAGAAAGTTTGTCATGAAGTCACTGAAATGTAGTTTATTTCTAAGATGGTATATTGTATGTTCCTAATCCTGCAGATGAAATCACCAATCACATACTGCAAGTATTAACTAAACCTGAAACAAAATAAATATAAGCCAATAAAATTTGCTTATCTTCCAGCTGAAATGTAGTTGGGGAGGGGGGCTGTGATAACCATTTTGGATGATACAATACAAGTTTGAAGGGTGGGAGGAGGAAGTGATAAGAGCCTTCTGTGAAACTTCAGGAAGACTGTAAGCACAATGGTTTTAGTGCCATGACAAGGAATTTGTCCAAGATACCTGCATGAAGACCCATATAATACATTTGATATTATTCATAGAATTTTATGTAAAGATTTCTAAGTGGCTGAGTTCCAAGACTTCTGTTGTCCTTAAAGAGTTCAGTCTGACAGTCAGAAAGGGTGCGGTGATGATTCATCAGGTGTAGTGAGCACGAATACATTTTTGACAGATGCAATTAAGCTGTGTGTCTTAGCAACATTTTTCTTAGCCACAGGTCAATGTACTCTCCATTTATTCAGGGCTTTCTCTTAAGTGACAAATGGTGCAAGACAGCTGTTTTAGAAATAGTACTCATTTCAGTGTCAGAGGTGAGAAAACACTTTTTGTTGTGTGTAATGGAAAGGCCAAGGCCAGGGTCCCCACAGAAGGAGCTTTAGAAAGCACTGCAGCCTTATGCTATGTGGGGGAACTTTTTGTCCCTCCTACAAATGCAGGAGCCTGACTGTTCCACAGCGCCAATGTCATATAGCTCCTAACCTCTCTGCTCTGGGAGAGTATATACATTTTATTCTAGCATGTAGCCTGCTTTTACACCTGGCAGCTCCCAGCCCTGCCTTCTGTTGTCCTCCTGTTGCCATACCTGCTTTCTGGTTGTTTGGTGAAGCCACTACTCTTACGCCAGTGTATCTGGGGGTTGAAGTGCCCCGTATAGCCCTGAAAGCCCCAGTCCAGTTTGAAATGTGGAGCTCTTTTTTTATAGTCCTTTGGATACCAGACTGTTCCTCAGCATTTCTCAAGTCTGGTTGCCTTTCTTGCTTTGCACCTTGAACTGGAAAAAATGGTGGATTAGCCCAATCCAGGGGCTGAGGTCTGCTTGAAACACTGGACTGGAAATGTATACAAAGATATACACTAGATTCTCTTGTGAACCATGGTAGCGTTTCCCAGACCTACAGGGAACCTTTTCTTGTGGGGGAAAAAAAGTTCATCCTTCTTCCCTTAGTCCTTGATCTCTGGTAATAGAGAATAAAAAAAACCCAGACGTTTTTATAGTATGTGATCCCTTTATCAGGAGTTTATTTCATCACAAGGAATAGGAAGGAGAAGACTCTTCTCGCTTAGTCAGTGTGCATGCTGCCCACTGAGAGTTGTATAAAGCAAATGACTTCATATCTCATGGTGTCTTTCAAGCAGTCTTCTGTGGTCTTTTCTAACAGTCCTGCAGACCAGTATAAGTATGCAGAAGATGGCAAGGAACAGAGGAATGCGTGTCCTCTCTGAGCCTCTGTGTCTCAATAGACGTGTTCAGGGGTGAGCAATTGATGGATTGTCTCTGGTAATTATATTTGCAGCCATCTAAAGGCACAAAACATGGTTTGGTATTGACAATTGGAGTTATTTAAAATAACTGTTTAAAACACCAAGCCTGTGGGAACTGTGTTGATTAAGAGAGAAAAATGCCAGATGTTTCAGGTACAGTAGATGTCGAGAAGGGATTAATTAATAATTGTAGAAATATGTATTTTCTATGACTAAAGCTCATATACTGAGAAAAAGTTTAGTTCTGTATACTAAAGGTTAGTGAGGAAAAGTTGAAAAAGTAATTAATGAGTTTTCACCGCACTGTTTATGAATCACATAAACACAGCAATAAGCACAGTGAATTCCAGCTTTCAAAGTCTCATGTTAGATGATTCCCACAATGCCTTTCCTGTACTCTTTAGGTATTTATCTAAGAATATATATGTATTTATGTATGTATATATAAAAAATAAAATAGAGCAGCTTCATAGATGTGGATTTGTAGAACAAAGCAGTGCTAAAGGACTCAACACCCATGTTTGTATATGTTTCAGGGATGTTTACTTTGGACTGGTTCTCGCTGTAGCTCTGCTGACTGCCAACACAGTGTGCTATCTTGCACTGTCTACTGAGATTACTTGTCAATCTGTGTGGCTATAATCCATGTCTGAATGGGAGCAGTGACTGCGTAGGTGTGGTGTTTTCAGACAGGCAGCTTGTGATAACACTGTCGTGTTTCTCTATGGACATGTATACAATGTGTATCTGGACAAAGCGGCAGCTGCTGAGATGCTCGTTACTAGCTGCAGTCCTAATTACTCAACAGCTGATGCAAAGTCATCTCTGAGACAGACCAATTGCAATGTAACACAAAACTTTAAATTTAGTTGATTAACTTTACTGGTTGTTTTTTTTTTTTTTTAATTTAAATTTTTCTTCTTGAATGTGAAGCATTTTCATTTCACAGTTGCCAGCTCAGTTTATTTTGTTAAATGTGGCATTTCCCCTTGGAGCTTTGTCGGGCTGCTCAACTCAAGGAAACTGCACACTCTGTCTTCTGAGCCTTGTCTGCTACTCTTCAGTATGAAGTGTCTTTGTAGTGTTGTCTGTGTAAGTTCAGTTATACCATTATTTAAAAAAAAAAAAAAATCACCTTTAAATTTTGGATTTCTGGAATTTTTCCTTAATTACCTTTAGAAACTGGTCCACCTTTTTTCTTTTGATCCTCATGTAAAATCAGTTGATGCAAAGGGATGTTGGAAATAGCCATGTGGAGGGTGGAAGGTCAGTTTCCCCTGGCATTTGGAAATTTGTTAAGGATTCTGCTTTCTATTGACTTGGAGCAAAACATAAAAATGTTGAAAGACTCCATGAAGGAAAACTCCGTAGCCTCACATGTGTGTGTAGGGAGATATTTGACATACAGTCTGTATTTTTTTGTTTCAGATTTCAAAACTGAAATATTTCATTTAGATTCTGACATATGAAATGTAAATGTAGTATGCAGAAAAAAACCCTATAGAATTTAAAATAAGGGAAAGTAATTTAAAAATGAAAAGTTAGCAAAAACCTGTTTCTTCGGGAAACGTTGTGGGGTGGAACGACTTGTATACTGTATTCTTATATTTTTAATATTGTCAACATTGTTCTGATTTTATTGAACACTAAGATTTCAACAGAAATGCTTGTTCTGATGAGTTGTGGACTTTTTGAAATGCTGTGTTTTTCCGTTGTTGCTGTTGTCACCACTGCATTATTGTGATGCACAGAGGCAGAATTTAGATTAGATTTTCACAGTGCTAACTGGAATTCGTACAATGAAGAGCATTTCAATAAGGTTAGTGTATTTCCACACATAGAGAAGCTAATCCTGACCCTGTTGATGTCATTGACAAAACCACAGGGAGGTTTACTCAGATGAGGATTTCATTTGAATGATTCAAGGCTTTGCTTTCTCTGCTAAGCTGAAGCCCTTTGTTTTTGAGGAACTTGATGAAGTGTTTTTATCTGGGTTTGTTTAGGCTTTGCTTTAAATGACAGTTTCTCACTTCTGTTACATTTTTTTTTTTTTTTTCTCTTTCCCATTCTCTTGGGCTTTGTTGCTTCACTATGGAGTCCAAATACAATGTGTATAAGTCAGGAGGAGGCAGGAATGATATCTGTTTTAGAAATAAATGAAAATGAACCCCCCACTCAAGTCCACCAATTTGACTCCCTTCTTCAGCATCATGGCAGAGTTAAGAGTCTGAAGACTCTTCAAAGAGGCTCTCCTCTACAATGGCAGTTTTCAGCCCCACTAGAGTATACTTAAAAAAAACCCAAACAAACAAGAACACCCCCCTCCCCCCCCCCAAAAAACCCAAACCAACAACAACAAAAAAAAACCCCAAAACAATCTGAGTATTATTTCTATATAGTCAAACACTCTGGAGCTTTCCAAGAGGAGTCCCTTTCACACAACGTTAACCATTTGAATGCCTTTAGTGCCTAAATGCTTAAAAAAAAAAGCTTCATGTTGTTTCTGGACTTAAGTCATTTTAGCCTTGTGGTACCAGCTGAAGCTCTCTGGAAGAGAGGAGGCTCTCTTCTCTCCCAGAGTTCATTTTCCATATGGATTTTGCCAGTAAGGGGGAGCTCTGTTTTATGTTTTGAGTTTTTTTTCCAAGGGTGTTCATTGTGTTCAAGCAAAGGACAGAATTAACGTGCAATTTCATCAAGGCCAAACCTGCATCCAAAACCATGGCACAAAACTGAGGTGGTGCTGGCTGAAGGTAGTGCAGGATTTGGAGGTCACATCACGGCATCGGTGTGGCCGTGTTTTTACTGACGTGGCTTAATGTGCCCCATAAAAAGGTGGCGGTTTCCTAAGACTGTCTAGCTGTGTACATCACAGGTCTGTGGACATGGGTCTGCTAGGTGAGCATGCCTGCACCCCTCTCCTGCATGGCACAGATGTCTCTTGGGTAACCTGTGGAAATTTCTCTGGCTAGTCTCATACTGGGGAGGATTCATGACCCTTGTAATTTTTTGCAGCTGTTTCTCTTGTAATTGTATGAATTCTGCGCTGGCAACAGTGTTACACTGTATCATATATACATATACCAGGCAGTTGTTGCCCGTTATACAATCATGTAGGATTATAAATTTTTGAGTAAATACTCATGATTCCTAATTTCTAACTCTGCTCTGTGAAGAGTCTGCTTATAGTAAATGACTTCATTGTGTTTCTTGAGACTTATTTAGAAAACTTCTGTTAGAAGTATATTGCTAAATAGCATTCAGCAAGTTAAATGCAGTTGCTGGCTCTTATTATTAGAGGCATAGATATCTAGGAACAGTTACAAGATGCCTGATTATAACAACATCTTGCATATTATCCATGCTTGCTCTCTGCAAATGCCAGTTTCTTCTTGAAAAGTGCCATAGCATTTTATAGCACTCACACATGGTCTTAATGGGAGTGCAGGTGAGGCTGTCTTAATGCAGTGTTAAATAATTAACCCTAAGGTGTTTGGGCAAACACCTGGACTGTAGAAATACACTGTAAACTGTAATTATGCACCTAGATAGTTGTGAGAACTGGGTGATTCTACTGTCATTTTGACTTGAAGGTCTTATCAGGCTTGCCATTACAGAGCTTGGTGGCCTCATCCCTGGTCAGGATCTCATTGCGCCGTGCTCCCTACGAACACACTGGAAATGATGTTGAAGAATTTAAATTCTAGATGGGCAAGACAGAAAGGAAATATCATTATACTCCTTTCAGAAATAGGACTCAAAATGGTAGGCTTGGGTCAGGTCTATGAGAAAGTGGCAACTGGACCCAGCTCTAAGACTTAGGCAAAGGGCTGAGGGTCAAGGCTGCCCATCCTTTGCACAGAACTCCTGGCTGTTCTGTGATAGGCATTTCACCGCTGTGTTCTTTCAGTGGTTATTTGCTTTTTCATCCTGTAACATAGCTTCAAAAAGTGCTCAGCCAGATGGGCTGTTTGATTTGCTGGATGCTTCACTCTTTTATGTTTAGTTAAGTCAATATATGTCAATTTTTCAACTGTAAAGCAGAGCTAAGACTTTCCTATTTAATACTGTGCTGTGAGGATAAATTAAGAGGTTCATTTCTTTTTTGCTGTGTCAGGAAGAGAGTTAAAATGGCTTAAAGATGAAAATAAATATTTCAGATCTGATCTTTCCTTCCTCCGTCTCTCCCAATATTACATGTATACTTTGTATCTGAAGGTTTTGCTCACACCTACCCATTTATGATTTAAGTAACACACATTTTAAATGCATTATCCCTTTTGGATTGCACAGGGTACCACCTGCTTATTCCAACTTTCTTTGACCTTGTTTCATAAGTGTAAGAACGGATGCTGCTCTTTGGAGGCAGCTCCTTCACGCTACTTCTTAATTATCAGGAGAGTGTGTTAAGCATGATGCTGGGTGACTTGAGGTCAGGAGTTAGGCTGTAGTTCCCAAAGGGAGAAAATATAATCTTGTGGTTAAGAACAAAGGCTGCAGATCTTGCATTCAGTCCCTTTCTTTGCACATCCTTCAGTATCCCAAAGTCATTAAGTGAGGGAGCTTAAATTTCCCTGTCTACCCTAGGTGTTGTAAGAATAAATTAACTGGTGTAGATGAGTCACTCATGCTCTGGGACTCTGGGTTATTTAAAAACCTAAATTTATCACTGAGGCCAGACTTTTCTAAAGGGCTCAGCTTGGCTTTTAAGCTCATGCCAGTAGTTGTCTTACCAGTGTCATTTCGGATTTGTATCACAGTTATGCCTAGAAGCCCACATGGACATCAATAATGTATTTCTCAAAGGCTTATTATCCAGGACTGCTTGCCCTAGAGAACTTGCAGTCAAGTCGGAGGCAATGAATGGATATGAAGAACACGAGAGAATGGGGAGAACGTGGCAATGGAGTACACTGTATGTATATATACATATTGCTGCCCAACCACTCACAGGTTGCTGTTTGTGGTTACTTTTTGGCCTTTCTACCCGATGAGATCTCTGATGCCAGGAGTTAGGCCATGAGGATTTTTAACAGGTATTCATATGTACAGGCACTGCCAGGGGAGAGGAGAGGACAAAATTGCTTCCTGAAAAGCTTTACAGATGAATGACACAGATTGATTTTGGTGTAGTGGAGCTGGGAGGTCAGTGTGTGATAGCGGTGAGTGTGGTGAGAAGCCAGGAAGGACCCTCAGCACTAAAACAAGTAACTGAGAGCAGGTGGAGAGAATCATAGGAGTTATTGTGATTGTAGCTTTAAGTTGGGGAGGAATCTCTACAGCAGCATTTTAAACAAATGTAAGTAGCACAAGATTGCATTTATCAAGAGAGGAGAGGAAGAGGCTTCAGTAGCAAATTTCCTAGCAAGATCGTTGCCAGATTAGTGTGCAGAGACCAGTCTGTCTGTGTACTGCAAGGTGTATTTCCACCCTAAATTGAATTGTTTTAGTTGTCAGCAAATGCTTGATAATATAGTGATCTGTGCTTGGGAGATTTGCTCTTTATTTCAGTGTTGTGTTGCATTCAGTGTTGAGGCTAGACAGAGCCACTCATCTTTAGCTCATGGTCCCACGTGGACTCACTTAACTTAGTCATGAGTGGGCAATTAAATAAGAAAAGAGATCTTGTCAGCTCCAGGCATTAATATAAATCTTGGTGCTTGTAATACATTTACATGGCTCCCCCAGGTCTACCTGGACTTATAATCATCTCTCTCATTCACAGATCTTCTGGGATATTGACTACTCACTTACGCTTTGTAGTTCTCTGAATCAGAATTTGGCCCAGGAGATCACCATCAGTAAGTTTTTCTGACAGGCACTCCGTAAGCGTAGACATTTGCCCACCTTGGTGTGCATAGGCATTGCCTCAAGTAACACTAAACACTCTGGTGGGGAAACAGGGGCTTGTGTTTAGCAGGCAGCAGATTTTACTCTCAAATTTCTCTTGTTCAGATGCATTTTACCTTTAAATGGCTTAGAGTTACCAGTTTCCAACAGCTGATACAAGGCCTTCATGAACAGATTCAGAAAGAGCATGTGTCTGCATCATAGGGCCCTGAATGAATGAATGAGTGGGCAGTATGTTTGTTTCTCACAGGGATTTCAGTAAGAGGCTCTTCCTAATTTCTTTACCTTAATCACCTGGAGATGTGTTAAGGATATAAGTAGTAGTATCGTGGTCCTAAAGCAGGCATGATCCACTAGTTAAGATGGCTCATGTTATGCATAAGCCTTTGCTGATGTTCTTGTGGGAGGTCCATGAGCTGAATGGAGCTTGGAGTTTGTTTTACCCTGGAGAAACATCTTACAGAAGGAAAGACAAGATGCAGAACATGCTGGAACAGAATAGCAAAGAGATGCTGTTTGTGCTCTGTTTTTTTGGACAACCAGCAGTTTTCTGTATTCAAGTTCGTGAGCTACTGCCTCTAAACACCACTGAATTGTTTACACAAAACCACAGAAGCAGGGAAGGGTGGATGGCTGGAGTCTGGTATGCGGTGTTTTGTTTGTTTGGGTTTGTTTGGTGGTTTTTTTTTGTTTGGGTTTGTTTGGTGGTTTGTTGGTTTTTTTTTTTTTTTTTTTTTTTCCTCTTCCCGTCCTCTCCTTGGACCTTGGTAATTGCTCTTTTGTTCTCAAAGTTAGGCAGAACTCTTCCATTCATTTCTGTTTCAGCACTCTCAGATTACCACAAATAAATAAATAAATGCCAGGGCATAATTTTGTAAGTAGTCTGCACTAGAAGGTGGGGACTTGAGCCTTCATTCTTCCAAGTAAATGCACATTTTACTGGCTTTTATCAAGAAGATTGCCCAACTGCTGCAGAGCCTTAAAGCAAATGCTGTGTCTGGGACTTCTTCCTCCCTTCCCTCCATAGAAAACATCAAGGCAGTGTCCACCAAAACAGCTGATAATGTTGCTAGGTACTTGCATTTTAGTGTAGATATGTTGCGAAATCCAAAATAAGCTTAAGAGCTAATGTTAGCAGAATCAAATATTGTCAGAGGCTGATGTCTCTGTAGGGCATAAATAAATAAATAAAGGGCATTCAGGCTGTCAGTGTTTATTTTGACAGCAAGAGACACGGATGCTGTGACAAAGCTTTATTAAGGTGACTCTTTCTATTATACAAAATGATTGGCGTGCGTTTCCTCGCTTCAGCTGATGAGTGTTGGTGCAGAGGCAGAAGCTGCCCACTCTGTATCTTCATTGATCTTCTGTTTTCAGATGTATTTTGAGAACCAACTCATGGCAGGCTGCAGCCAGTTACAGACCAGCTGATCATGACAGTAGGGGACTGGATGGATGACGGCAGCTAGGTCTGGGCGGCCGATGTGTTTTTCAAATGTAGCTTTCAGCATTATGTGGCAGGGCAGTTTCTTCGAGTGGCTGGCACAGCCGTTCTGTATCACTTTGGGCTCAATTTTGTCCTCATGCGCATGTGAACCTTTCACAGTGAAGATGATGAGTTGTGTATGTATGACTGTGAAGGCAGAATTTACTTCAGTCTTGTGCTAAAGCTGAGTGGCAGCAGTTTGTGAGAGAGTCAAACGGTCTCAGTTGCTTTCTATTTTATTACCTAAACCACTGTGAGCTTGCTATGCTCCTTGCTGTCTTTCCCTCACCACCTTCCCCTTCTGTTCATTCCAGGTGGGTGCTAATACAAGTGCTGCACAATCTGTTAGAGCTTTGGGGTAACTCAGAGAGAGAGAAACTGCAATGTTAATTCAAGACACAGCATCAAAAGCTGGAAACATTCCCAACTGATGAAAGATTTATGTGCGTGCATGTTTGTGTGTATGTGTATATAGCCTGACTGGTTGATATCTGTAATTTTTTTTTTTTTTTAAATTCAGTTTGGATGATGAACACAAAACATCTTCTGTTTCTGCTACTGCAGAGACAATATTTACAGCTGAAACTTTTATGGTGACAGTCCCTCAGTAGCATACGTTTCAGAGTATTGCTGTGCTGCTGACTACTACCTTTCAAGGCTTTGTGGTAACAACCACAGTAATATTTTCCCTTCCTTTACTTAGATCCATTGCACTTGAGGTCAGCTACAACCTTGTCATCAGGTCAGAAATACTCTGCCTTTCTTGTACTGTTAAATGGAAGGGTGGCTCCCGGCATGGTGCGAATAGTCTGCCATTAGTAAATGGATATAAATTAATTAAGCCTTTGCTCTTTTCTCACTCATGTTTTATTTTGCTGTTTCCTAAAGGAAGGTTTATTGTCTATATGATGAATTGTCAGGCTCAAAGCTCCTTTTCAAGCGCTGTTTTGTTACTGAGCAATTCTGAACCCCAGACAAGGAGTTTTGCAGGCGTGCATGCCATGCAGACCCGATGCCACCGCAGGAGTTCAGACGGAAGGCCTGCTGACCCCCAGCTCCTTGCTCCATTTCTGGACGTGAGGTTGTAGCCAGCTGTCTCTCTCTGGAGAGGGAAGTTTCAATACTCACATTGCAGGTGTGAGTCTGTATGAGACACTGATCTTCAAGACTATACTTCTGTATTTGTTCTGTCATGCAATTGCTTGGCCCCGGCTCCCCGACACTCATCCCATTTATCCTAGCTAGGCTTCAGTATGGTCCATACTCATGAGTCTGGTGTCCTCTCATGAGCAGCCCCATTAATGGCCATAGAAGGTCTTGGCATTAAGCAAGCACATAAAAGTGTGGAGGGCAGGGACTGGCTGTGTGCTGAAGCCCCAGTGTTAACGTGAGGGATGATCTTACATGAAGGTGCTATTATGCTGATGCTGGTTAAATGGGATTTGTGTGCCTGACCCATAAGTGAGTTGTCCCCTAATTCAACAGAGATGCAAATAAGTGGTGTAAATTATAGCTAAAATGTGCAGGGAATATTTAATGTAATTAATTAATGTGTAATGTAATTTGAAGAGTTAAAGATAGTTCGCTGCCTTCATATTCCTTCTGAGGATTTACAGCAAAGGAGGCTTGGTTACCTGCTGTCCTCTGAGTATTGGGCTTTGAATATTCATCCAGCCAGCCTTCCTGATTGACTGATGATCCCAGGTGGCTGCGTATGCACTAACACCAATTCCTGCAGCAGCTTTTCTAAAGGCTGATGCTGCCTGCCTTTATCTGCAGCTGAGTAGCCACTTGTCCTCTGGTGCAGATGGAGGCCTATATGAGTGGCTTCACATCGGCAAAAGTATAAGACACAAATTCTGTCATTTCTTCATCTTTATGTAACTGAATGCTCTTTTTGAGATGCTTTGCCAGCAGGTCGCACACGAGTTTGTTGACAGCAGAGAAGCAATAAGACTCAGGAAGCATTCACCCTGGTCGGGAGGTGGATATTCACTGGAGTGCAGTATTTATGTTTGTGCCTCGTTTTCTAGATTATTCTTGTTCCAAGCCTGTCTTTTCACAGTGTGGGCCTACAGCCAGTGTCAGGCCTCTTCCCTATAGCTCTGCTTCAGTCCCCGTGCCCTTGCTTGCTTAGCAACTTTTGTGTGCCTTCAACCTACAGTTTCCCTCCTGACCCTATACAGTATTTTCTTATCAGTTTCCTTGCCTTTGCCCAGCTAGTTGCAATTTCCTGCTCCCCGCTTTATTCTTAAATCTTAGTTTGCTTTTGCCCCAATCCTTGCTGCCCTGTACAAGCTTTTAAAAATGCTTGTGTTTTCATTCACCTGCCTATCTCTCTCCATGGCCGGTGCTTGACTCCTTTCCTTGGTTCATGTGCTGCTTCCTCTGCCTTAGTGACAGCAGGGAGAGCTCAGAGTACTCCCATATGCTTCTTTCACCTTTCCAGTGTTGAGACCCAGGTGTGGCTCAACCTGGAGCTGGTGTTGCAGAGCATCCTGCCCAGCCTGGTGTGAGCTCACTGCAGCTGGACTCTTCGTAGGTGTGAGATATCCTAAAGCCTAATGAATGTTTGCGGAGGCTGTGCAGACTGCAGCATGCAATTGCAGGTGCGAAGATGCAGTATAGCAGCTGGATTATTCCAGAATGTGTAAATAAGTCATATTTGGGTAGTTTCTGGCTGCACACTGTTCCTTTTTAAAAAGAAAAAAAAAGCTGAAGTGCTACATGTATGTAAGATGTGCTGCCGCCTTCTGAGGTTAATGCAGTACTCTGCTGTGTGCGTTAGCACATTGTCTCATTAACACTGAAGTTCTTTCTCTCCCCCTGCCATTTGAAGATAGAAGGCCTGAGATACAGTAAATTGGTGCCTAAAATAATCTTTTCCTCCTTTGTTAAATAAGATGATGACATGATAGCAATTCTTCGAACATGAAGGAAGATAATGTAAAGCTGAGCAGTGAAATCAGCTGGTATTAGCCCAGTGAACAGAGCTTTGAATACTATCCTAAAAGAAGGAAAAAAAAGTCAGAAACCAACAAGAAGGCTATTCCCAAGAAAAAAAAAAATAGAGAATTGTCCTTATCTGTGGCAACAGAGAGGAGGGTCCTGTGACCCCTTGTTAGCCTATGCAAAGAAAGATGAAAGTTTAAAGATTCCATGTTGAGATTTGCTAGTGGATAATATATGCCTTGGGGATGACAGGTCAGATATCCAAGTTGCTGTTGGTGTCCGTGGGCATGTATAAGTCAAGGATCTTGCTAGCACAGTTTGTTCTGGAGTGAGATGTAAATGGTTGAGGAGAAATTTCTAATTGAAGGGCAGCTGCAACCAACCTGCATCCTATCTTAGTGGCTGTGTGCTGCAGTCAGGAGTGCTATTGCTATGGGGAGCATCCTAGAAGAGCATCATCAAGCCTTGACAGGCATCTTAGGGATTAGAGGGCCTTCTCAGACAAAGTCAGTTTCATTGTCATTATAATCAAAAGTACTTTCCCCACTGTTTCCTCAGCTGAGTGAATCAACAGTGACCCTTGGTGGTTAGAAAGACTCAGTGCCTGCTGGTCTGTCATGCATAGCCTTCCCCTATTCAACCCAGACATCTGTCTCCTGAGATCCCAAATAATGTGGGCATTGGCTAAAGCATTGGACATCTTATTTCACAACTGATCAGACTGATGTTTTAAGACAAAAATCTCTTCTAGCCAGTCCAGTTTGCGTGGAGTCTTAGTTTTTAAATGGAGGATTTTGGCAAGACACTTGAATCTCACTCTTGGACTGTCGTGGTTTAGCCCCAGTCAGCCACCAAGCACCACACAGCCGCTTGCTCACCCTCCCCCCGGGTGGGATGGGGGAAAGAATGTGAAGAGCAGAAGTAAGAGAACTCATGGGTTGAGATAAGAACCATTTAATAATTGAAATATAATAATGATGATGATGATAATAATAATAATAATATTATAAAAAAATGTAATGAAAAGGAAAACAATGAGAGAGAAACAAAACCCAGGAAAAACAAGTGACGCAACCGCTCACCACCTGCTGACTGATGCCCACCCAGTTCCTGAGCAGTGATCACTGCCCCCTGGCCAACTCCCCCTAATTTATATACTGAGCATGACAACATATGGTATGGAATAGCCCTTTGGCCAGTTTGGATCAGCTGTTTTGGCTGTGCCCCTTCCCAGCTTCTTGTGCACCTGTCAGAGCACAGGAAGCTGAAAAAGCCCTTGACTGGTGTAAGCACTGCTTAGCAACAGCTAAAACATCAGTGTGTTATCAACATTATTCTCATAGTAAATCCAAAACACAGCACTATACCAGCTACTAGAAAGAAAATTAACTCTGTCCCGGCTGAAACCAGGACATGGACATTTGGGTCATCACTTTGACATATAAATTCCCCCACTGCTAATCTGACCATAGATCCATAGCGTTGTCCTGTTCGAAGAAAAGCACAGGCACTGATCCCCCATCCCTCACTCCATACAAAGAGTTTTGGAAAGAGATATTCTTTAAGGCCCATTTGAATTCATAGAGACCACTTCGGTGAAATTTAGCGTCAGGCCACAACCTGTGATTGTCTGTGATTTTTCTTTATAGACATCTGTCTGCTGCAGCAGACCTCCTCGCATCACCGTGTCTTGGTGTAAC
Source organism: Platalea leucorodia (assembly GCF_965183815.1). Lineage (NCBI taxonomy): Eukaryota > Metazoa > Chordata > Aves > Pelecaniformes > Threskiornithidae > Platalea > Platalea leucorodia. The sequence continues at coordinate 53,594,837 of NC_138829.1, forward strand.
TATAAGGCAAAGACTCACAGTGAGCTGTTATTCTGATGAGTGTAACTGATGATGATGCTATGTGTTTACAGTTCAGCAATCATTTCTATTCGTTCTCGAACCTGGGCTGTGCTTCAAAACAGAATTTAAGTAGAGTCACCACCTGTTCATTTTTCAGCCAGACAATCTGCTTTTTTAATCTTTTAATAAAAAAACCCCTCTTCAGCAGAAGTCAATTTGTTTCCCTGGCTGGCATCTGATTCCTGGCTCATTTTCTAGCCAAGTGGCATCTCCTCCTTCTCCTCCTCCTCCTCTTTACATCTTTGCTTCCGGCTGCTCAGTGTAACACTTAGCACATGATGTGGCATCACTGGAAGCTGTGTTTAAACTATTTGAATCCAACCGTAGTAGAGTGAGAGTGGAGATATGGACTCATGAGAAAATTGGATGCATAGGAAGAAGGCATTTCTGTGAAATTTTCAACTTGTTCCTGCTCTTCAAAAATAAGTTGTTGTTAATTATAGTTGTAGTGTATATAATAAATCTTATGTTGCTAGAGATTATACTAAATGTATACATAAAAGGCACAGACACAGTGAATGTGTATAATGGTGATTTCTGGGGCCACAATTTCTGATGCCCAATTTCAGAAACTTAAAAGGAGCTACAAAGGGGACTTGGAAGTTCCTTGACGGTGTTCCAGGAGAAGCATTTGCTGTTGCTGCTATTATTTGAGGATACAGTTTTTGTATACGCTCTCTCATGTGTACCTGTGTTTACATTGTCGGGGAACTGGACAGAAAAACTCTTGAGACCTTTTCAACTCTCACCTTCAGTAGTGCTTTGGATGTGCACGCACATACGTCAACTGTATATTGATACAAAAACTGTGGAGAGATTTGAATAAAAATCCATGTTTTCCTGACTTTCCTGAATGCTACTGCTAGCTGATTTTGGATGTAATACAACTTGGGCAATCATGGAGCTGGCCTGCATGTATCCGCTCTTACTAAACTGCATTTAGAGAGGGCTTTGAGGCAGGTGAATGGTTAAAAAAACCCTAAACCTGTCTTTCAGACTGGCAGCCATGTGAGTAATTTGGGAAAGCTCCCAAAGAGGCTTGAAGAACAGGACCTTATCATTTTATAATTTGGTGCTAGTTTTCATTATATCTTTTGCTACAGTTTTTTGCATTTCAATCTAAACTCTCTCTACTGGAGCTGGCTGCAGCAGTTGGATCATGGAAGAAAATTAGGAGTTTGGGGACTTTGCTGTCTGAGACTTGTGTTGCAAGCTGCTATTTGTGGTGTTCTGTAAAATACGTGCATATTTGCTGTGGCTCCAATGCAGGGGTCTACAGAGACCTGTGAGGGTGTTCTGTATTCTGTTTTGAACTGTGATTTCCAACTGGGTCATTTGGAATTTATAATTTTGTTGGGTTTATTTTTTACATGAATTATGCTGTTGTATGGTAGGGAGTCACTTAACTTTCAAATCTATTGCATCTTAGAAATAACACTTAGAACACAACTAAAATTAAATAGAGAATGGGTATGGGAGGAGTGCTTTCACTGGAAATTAAACAAGATAAAATTTTAAAACCCTACAGTGATGTAAAAATAATTGTCCAGGTGCACTCTTTAGGCTTTTAGTGGTGTGAAGTGCTTTTATAGGACAGTGCATATGTTAATTATAGAATGAATCCTTCATATTTATGTAATGCCTGTTGTCTAAGGCTGTAAAAGCACTTAACAAAAGGTGATCAAAACTTTTGCTCTAATTTTAGAGAGAGATGTCTTGCCCTAGATCACAGAGCATGTCAACCGGGGTGGCCCTTTCCTTGGGTCCATTCTCACCACAATTTATAACCCTAGGTAAAACCTCTCTCGGCCTTATCTCCCTGCTGTGCTAAGGACAGATGACACGTGCCAGCATTGCTCCTGGCACCCCATCGTGCTGGAACAGGAATCACACGCCGCACCTGTGCAGTAGCTCTCAGTGGCAATCCCTACCAGCTAAAAAGCATTAGAGCTCCCTAATCTCCAGCAGTACCCTGCACTGTGTGGACATTAGTGAAAAAGCTTAAATTTTTTTGGGTGGTGTAATATCAAGAATTTGTGAACCATAAACCTGGTCAGTTCGGGAGCTCAGGTCAAATGTGAGCTGGTGATGTGACATCTGTCAAATAGGATGTTTTCACTTTCAGCCATTAGTGCGCTTGAAATCACGCTGTGAACCTTAGCTTTCAAAGAAACAGGTAAATGATGAGACACACTGTCGCCTTGCAAGTCGTCTTACTGGGAGGAGAACTCATCATTTGGCCTCACATGGACAAATTGATATGTGGGCTTTCATAAAATTGATACGGTGCCCTTGTAAGCCTATTGTCCTTGAGGGAGTTCCTGCAGTTTCTCACCATCTTCAAGCAGAACGTGACTGGAAGAAATGTTGATTAAACTGAAGCACCTCCAGGGCAATGCTTTTGTTTATTACGAAGCACTGATGTATGAAATAACAGTGCTGTAATCATCTGTAAATGAACCACGAACTAGGAGAACATCCACGAGCATTTTATAATGAGATGTGTTCTCTAAAGTTGCAGTTGGCCGGAATAAATCAATAGCCCATGGAGTACACTTTTATTTTAGTCCTAAATGTGCAAAAGGCAGTTGTAAGTGGCTCTGCTTTTGAGAGCACAGACTTTAAAACTTCCTGACTCTAGCCATTTTCAATGCCTTAAGTTGTGCACTAAGTAAGTAGTAATAAATTTCCTGAAAATGTAGGAGGCCTTTCATCTTTATCTGCTGTGACTTATTCAAAGGAGGAAAATAATTACGGCTCCTTGTTTCAAGGAGCATTGTTCAGTGTACCGATGTTTAATGACTGACTCTTTGGTTAAATACCATTCCCAGCTCATCACTTTTGAGCCATTTGTTGTTTGTCCAAGGTGCTTAAGAAGGAAAAAAAGAGAAGAATGAGAGAAAGTAGAGGTAGGTCTAAAGTGTATGTTGATGTTTCAGCACAAAGATTGGACAGTGGAGGAATTACTAGTTTTGTTGCTTTAGACATCTGTAAAGGAGTTGTCATATCATCCTGACTACAGAAGCAAAGAATCTCCCAAACGCTCCTGTGGATAGTGTTCACTTACAAGTTTGCTGTCTCTGCAGGAGGAGTACCCTCTTGGAAGCCTTCATGCTTTTCTGCTTATTGTGGTCTTCAACTGCTCCTTTCCCCCATCCTGTTCCTTCACACCACAAATTGCTTTCCATAGCTGCCTTGATTCATCTGTCTTTCTCCATCTCACTTTAATACAGTCCTTTCATTTTGTGTCTCTTTATTGCAAGCCACCTTTGCCTAGGTCTAGTGAATCCTTTCCTTTTGATTGAAAGGGTATAATAGGCTCAGAATACCCCACCCCAAATTCATTCTTTCTTCCATGCCCCATGATTCCTTCTTGGGCCAGTAGCCCTGCCCACTGCTAGCACCTCTCTATTCACAGGGAAACTCTTTTCTCACAACCCTCTTTTCAGCAGAGACCTTCACCGTGGTCCCCTGAGAGTAGCAAAGGAAGAGAGGATGATGTATATAGCATATCTGCATGGTGCGTTCCTAGGACTAGTGTACTGTGGTCCTACATAAGCCTGCAAACCCTTGGTGGCCACAGCTGAATTCACTGCCTAAAGCTTTTCTACTACAGAATATCGAGAGGGTAGGCGAAATGCTCTATTTTGGATGTCCAGGATGTTCAGTAGTGTTGTATGCATTAGATTTCAATCGGTTAAGGGAGGCTGTTCCTCTTCATGTTATTTGAACCAGGTCAGATGGACTTGTCTGCATCCATGTTACATCCTGCCACGGTCTCTTTTTTTTGTGTCTTGCGAAGGAAGCTCCTGTTTTTCCTCAGAGCTGTGCCAAAGGCTGTCTCAACTTACCCCGTGCTGACACGGCACCTGGTGCGTGAAAGGCAGTCCTGGAGTGTTGTTGGGTAACTGCACTGGTCTAATGTCACCTAAGCTTGGAACAGGCTTTGTGCTGGACTGGCGCATGTGCTTAACACTGACAAGGGTGCAGAAGTGTACTTTGCCCTTAAGTGTAGAAAACCAAGAGGCTGTAGTAGGTTTTAGTTGTATCCCTGGTATTTCTGCATACCAGGATATTAAATGTTTTCAATTCTAATGAACACACTTTCATTAAAATATTGCTTTGCTGTTTTTAGTGAAACCGTAAGGAGCTCTTTTTATCTGCCTGCCTAGATCCTTGGTGGTTCTCCCTTGATTGCTAAGGTCTTCTAGTCCTTTTAAGTTTAAAGGTGCATGATGCTTATGGTAGAGGTGGTGGCAAGTTGCTTCTCATCTAAACAAGTGAATTCCCTGTATGGCACAGATTTGTTACTGCTGGATCCTCCCTGGGAGAATGTAAGTCAGAGCAAGGTTGCTGACGACAAATAAATCAATTAATGACAGAGGAATTTATGGTCTATCACAGAAAACAGAATGGGAGCTGTGATTTATATATTTATTTGCTTTAATAAATATGAAGAAATAAAGTGTGACATTATTCACAGGAGCCCTGGCGGTGAGTGATGATAGTGCAATCTGCCCAGTAGATGAATCTTTCCTGTGAAGAAACTTGTGGACAATGGGCAGCATTTTAAATATGCAGGTGGTTTTTAAAAGTGTGCGTGTATGTGAGGGATGGTGTTTGTATGACAATATACCTTGAAGATAAGTATAAGCACATATGAGTAGGAGACAGATTACCTGTTTCTCCCGCAGGTGTTTTAGGTAATCCTACTTTTTTTTTTGTTGCTTGGCTGTTGGTGTAAGCCAGTGTGGTGTTTCCAGTCCATCCTAGTTCTGTCATTCCTATGACACAGAATCTCATCACTGATACAGCATATCTGGACATTTAAACATTAATCAGAAAGCAGAGGAGGTGGAAAATTTTTTCCCAACTTACCATAAGAAAATTAAGTTGCTCTGATGTCTAGAACATCAGATGGGAAACATGCTATTTCATGGACACAGAGTACATCTGGACTGGAGGGACTTATTTGATAAAGCATTGTGGGAAGGCTGGCATGCGTTTGGGGATGGTGTGTGCACTCTGTGATGTGTTGTCATTGTGGAAGATTCTGGGCCAAAGCATTCTTCTTTGGGGAGAATGGCAGAATAACTTTCCATGTCCTTGGTTTCCGTTCTGGTACATGGGCAGCATACCTGACTGTTGCAGAGCAAGGGTTTTGGGGTAGGAAGGAGTAGGAAAGGGAGCTACCTTCTCCTAGAAGCCTGTCAACCCCAAACGTATAGTCTGCTGCCTAGCTTTGCGTTTTTGCACTGTTGCTGAATTACAAATGGAGAAATATCTGTGATATTGTACCATACCAAGAATGGAAGATATGAATTCACATCTCCAGCTGCATGCTATGCTTGATTTAAGTTCTCATACCCAGGTTTCTCGGTAACAATATATAGTATATTTAACCTGACTTTTCCTGAATCTGAGAGAATTTGGTATTTTTTGGCTCATCTATGTTTATGTCCACATAACCTGAGATGGAAGAGAAGGTTGGGAAAGTTGTAAGGTATGGAAAGCGGAGATCACAGAAAAATCATATGCTAGGAGTCACTCTACGTGTTGCGCAAAATCTGGGGCTTATTTCCTCTACGCTTAACTCGGATAAAGCAGTTTAGCTTCACTGATACCAGATGTAGTAGCAGTCAGTCTGCTGGTCTTTTATTTGGGAGAGGGGGAAGAGGAAATAGAACAACAACTCTCATAGAAAGGAAAAGGGGATGCTTTTGTTCAAAGGGAATGATCTCAAATGATAGGGAACATTTCAGTTGATGTCTTCACATGTTTTTGGGTTGCTTTCAATAGCTGTTTTCAGGTAAGGATCACAGCAAATTCCTTCTGAGCTGATTCTGCAGTTTCTTGAGAGCTGGCCATCACAGATGTTTCTTCTTGGAGTGTCTTTAGCAGAGACATTAAACAGGGTAACACGTGTTGAGACTTTGCAATCTTCCAGATGCTAATGCTCTGCTGGTGTGGTTCAGCAGCAGGACTGATGTGTTACCTCACCTTGTCTCTCACTTACAATGTATAACCACTGAAATGCCTTTATTAAATAGCAAACAAAAGGTGGGGACTAGTACTTGGAGAGCAGATCAGGCCATGGGACCAATACTTTTCAGTTGTGACAGGCTCTTAGCACTGTCTACTGCAGCAGGCAGAGCTTTATCACACATGTGAGACCAACACATCTGGACCCTCCCCATGCATTTTTCCTGTGATGCCTGCCTTCTGGTATTCTTTGTCTTTACACCCAGCACCATTTACTAGCCTGCTGTCTCCTGGGCTTAAAGAGAGAAAACGTGTGCTGCCCCTCTAGCATGAAATGGGACATTTAACAGGGATGGTTTCTAGTGCTGATGCATGGTTCTATCATCAGCAGTGCAACTGAAGTTAAGGAGAGGAAATGCTGGTTTTAATTCTTGATTTGCAACTGGTTTGAAGACTTAGGGCTTATATGACAGATTTTTAACATGTAGCTTTTTATAATAAAAATAGTGAGGACACATCCACCTGTTCCTTCTGTGTCCAGATTCGGGCTGACTATATATCGTCTTTCCTGGAGCACTTATTTCCTGGGGAATGATTTCTGTTATTGCCACTGTTAATAAATAAGATAACTGCTAATTAGGGATCAGTCCCGTCTCTTCCCAACAAGTGCCCTGTGTGTACTGCATGTGGAAAATATGGATGTGAGCTTGGAGTTTTGAAAGGCCAACTCTGAAGTGCCCAAGAAGAGCTGATAATCTCAGGTTTGGGGCACAGCAAATGGCTGAAATACCTACAAGGTCTCTTAGGCACTAAAAATCAACACAAATCTTCTTTATACGTTTTGTTTTGTGAAATCTAATCTTACACGCACTAGAGCACACATTACACTTGACTGGTTTGAGATATCCCTGGATAACTGCAGTAAGGACAGCAATGGGTGAACTTGTGGATAGGCAAGCTGGGGCTCATGTTTTACCTACTGTGCTTTATGGAGGGATGCTCCCCTGCTTGCTATATCAAAGCTTTAAAACAGTGGAGTGGACTCACCTGGCTTCTACCTTCTGTACTAATTGAAAAGAGGCAGCTTCTGAATTGCATTGCCTTTTGCAATAACGTTTGTAAAGTACTTAAATGACACATTTACAATCACTCTCTTCTTTAAATTTAAATCTTCCCCATTCAGATAGTCACAGTTCAGAAGTCCTGCTCAAGGCCTGCATGCCATAAAAACCTAATGCAAGATAGATGGGCCCTCCTGGCTGCTGAGCGATGAGGACTGGATCTATTTGAATAGTTCACAGAGACTGCATTTTTCATTGCCTTTAGGCGCCTCTTATAGATCTTTCTTTCTCTTTTTTTATGTTGTTCCTTCTCATGGTTATTGTAGTCCAAAAAAAGTTAACCAACACTTAGATATCTAAGGTGGAGAAACTACTGTAGATAAGAATTTGTTGAGTTTTCCTACTAGCTTTGACCAGGGTTATTGTACACCTATATACGTGGTTTAGTAGCTGGTTTTGCAGTTGACACCAGTTAGACTAACCTAGCTCCTCAGTGTAGGAGATACTAGCAATATAAAGATAGGTGTTGCAAGTGTACCTCTCTTTATAGTGAGAGTAATCTTGGAGATGATTAATGCCAGGAGGCTGACTGCCCAAGTTCATGTAGCTCCTCAGATCTGCTGGGATGGGAAGGTGAAGCAAGTTAGTGTTGGGAGGAACTAGCTAATCAGTGCTTTCCAAGTAGTGAAGAACTCTGCATACACTTAATCTCTTTCTCCCCTTTAAATCTCATTTCATGCCAATATTATGGGGGAAAGATTTTTGGAATTTAACATGAGTGGCTCCTTTACAGTTCTGTAAAAACTCTGACGTTTCTAATTGCTAATCACTAGTGAAAAACGTGACTAGTAATTTTAAATCTTAATAATCATGCTTTCCTCAGACTCCTGTGTTCACAAAATAATCTGTTACAAAAACTGATGTGGTACCCTTAACAGATATTTTTCATGCACTTTTGTTTTATATATATGTGGCCTTTCACACTCTCGGTGCACACGTGGGTGCTTTTGATGAAGCAGGCAGCTGTCTTTGAACTCTTTGAAATAACTGAACACATGCATGGCTCTGCCACACATCAGCTCAGTGCAAGGCATCCCTCCTGTGCAGCATAAATCAGGAGACTTCAGGAGCAAATATATAGTGCTAGACTTCTCATTTCCTCATTTATCTTTGCCACATTGTACCCCCCTGGGGGGGATAATATTTTGATGGGTGAATAAAGTACCATTAACTTTAACATTATCATCAATCATCATGACAAAGGAGGACAAGTAGTCTTTGTACCTGGTCTTGCCACTTGTTTAGTCATCAAACCCTTTGCAAAATGAGTGTAAAACACTACTTTATTAAGGCTGTGGTTCCGTAATATGGGTTTTTTGACAGCAATACCTGTTTTAGCTACTGCCCCTGCTACCTTGCATCCCTAAGGCATAGCAGCATCTCCATCCGTTGTTCTGTTCATCTGTTCTGCACATGCTGCCACATGGAACATTTATCAGCCGAGCTGTGTCAGACTTGCCATACTCTTACTTTCTTCACACTTTTTCTTTCTCTCTTCTTCCTTCTCTGTCCCTTCTAACCATGCTAATCAACTAAGTAAATATTAATTCTTCAATAGCAAGTGTTGAAATTTGTGGAATTGTCTTGTGCTGCTGTGCAGCGCTGTGCCTGGACAGTGCGTTATAACAGCTGACCAGGTTTTGAAATCTTGAGCACTGGGAGTTGAATAGAGCGACCTGGTTCAAGGGAGTGGCGTTAATCTGCTAAGGATGAACACAGATTGTAACCTGAAGAATTTGCCCTAAAGAGAGGAATGGATCCATGCCACTCCTTAACTCCTCCCCCTCACCCCCCCCCCCCACCCCCCCAAATCAAAGAGAGGGATTTGCATGCCCAAATGTGGATGTTTTAGGCACCTGAATTTCTACGTTGAACCTCATTGTTTCTGAATCAGCCTGCAGAGGACCCTATAGCCAGTTTCTATCTGGCCGTAAAATCCAGCCTTTGATGCAAATCATGCAGCACAAGATCCATCATGTGCTCTCAGCATATGGCACGACAGAGCATTTTGCTGTTGCAAATCAGTATAATCAACCCTGCAATACCCTGCCTCCTTCCTGTATAGTACAGTTTAATACGCAGCAGAGAGGCGTTAGCTTCTCAGTGAAGATTTGGAAGAAAAACATTGGCCTTGCTGGAGGTGCATGGGCAGCGATCACGAATGTGCCTGAGCCTGGATATTTCTCTAGGCCTTTCTGCATGTGCACCAGGGGAAAGCTTGGCAAGCGTTTGCCTGCATTGAGATTCTGAACCAGACTCACAGCCATTGCAAACGGATGATCCCAGGCTCTGGCTGAGCTGGCAATGATAAATTGAAGCCCTTGAGATACAAGACTGAGCAGATGCAAGTGACCTTAACTGACACAGAAATGAAGCCTTATCTGCATCAAAGAGGGGGTTCAGCTCATCATCGTCTGCTGTTACAAACAACAGAAAAGGAGGAAGGCACAGAAACTAGCCCAGGTAAAGTTTACCAAAAGAAGGCAGCTAGGAAGAAGCCTGGCCAATTTCCTTCTTTTTTTTTTTTTTTTTTTAATCCAACAACCAGAATGCTAACAAACATTTAAGATGTCATGACACAGGTTTTTTTTTTAGCTATTCTTCCTTCAAGTACTCTTTCCCAACGATAGTCTTTGCTCTGTGCCTGTTTGGGTTTTGTGCTTTTTCTGTTTTCTTACCATCCCCTTTCAGTGTTTCAGCTTCTGTTTACCTTTTCTCTGCCCTGATGTGTTTAGGGCCTGTTTCTGCATCCAGATGGAGCAGTGGGTCATTACCCAGGTTAGTGGGTTGGTCAGTCAGCACTAGGCGCTGCAGGCTATCCTTTATTCACAGGCAAGAAAAGAAAAACTTCCTTTTCCATCACCAGCATGCTGAGGCCTTACTTCACAGAAAATAGAGGGATCACAAGTTTCCAGGTACAGAAATTGTCTCTTACTGCATGTGCCTTTATTGTGCCTACCAGAGCAGGATGTTGTACTTGATTGGAGGTGCCGAGTGTAATCAAGGTAGAAAATACTAAGTGTCACTTTTCAGGCCACAAATATGTTTGGGACGTGTATGTGGACTTGTATGTATTGATGGAAGCTGTTTTTGAGTTTACAGAGGCAAGGTATGGAGACCAGCATGCAAGCCTGGTTTGTTTCTTGTTTTCTCTGCATGTATGTGAAAGAAGCAGCCTTGTAGGAATCACTGCAATACCAAAGCTGGAATGGAGGTAATTACACATGGTGGTAACTTTAAATTTCTGGTAGTCTTGTTGCCTTGCAGAATCTTCCCACAGGCATAAAATTCAGCTCAGACATAAGGATTTGCAGGAATGTTCTTCTATTCAATGTGCACAGTGGAAACTAGTTTAATTTGTTTGTGGGGCTATCCTCCCTGTGGCTGTTGGAGACTGGTGCTTATTTCCCTGGTAGCAGTGGCACAAGCAGTGCTTTCCTGTGTTTCCTTGGATGACTGGCTTGCTGGCAAAGGCTGTCTAGGAGAGTAGGTCACTGTGAAATGAGGACTCTTTCTATGCTCTCATCAGAAAAGGCTGTACCTAGATGCTTGCTTCCAACAAGAAGAGAGGGAAAGCAGAGTATAGAAATGAAATGTGAAGAAGACTGTGTTCGAAGTGGAAAATGTTAAAGGACAGGAGTGTCAGGAAAGCACCATTTGCCTTGATGATTGATTGCTCTTCAGCACGCGGTCATGCGAGAGCATGTCTCCTATAACTGTAGCACTGTGTGCTTTCCAACACCCTTGATCTGAAGAGCACTGTGAACTCAGATGAGATAAATCTGCAGCAATTCTGTGACAGAGATGCAATCACCTCTGCTCTACAGGCGAAACTGAGGAAGAAAAATTCAGGTGCTTACCCAGAATCAGTAAGTCATTGACAAACGTAGAAACTGAATGGGAGCTCTGACTCCCAGTCAAGTATGCAGACAGAAAGTAGCCACAATGAAGCTATTAAGCTGGGCTCCACCCTTGCTTATGTAGTTGAACAAATAAAACTGTTGTTTTTTTTCCTGAAGCATTGAACACCCACTAGCTCCCATGGAAACCTGCTGGAGTGCTGGTAGCTGTTCTGCAAATCAGACTGTTGAAAAGCAAGAGATGTGGTACAATTGGTTATGTTAGACCTATTGATCCTTCTTAAAAGAAATGTTGCATTATGCACGATATTATACAGAAGAAACAGCCTCACGGGGGTAGAGGATTGGCAAGCTTTCTGAGGCCCTTTGGAGTGTATAGAGCAGCATAGGATCAAAGTTGAGCAGAAGAGACAGGAGATAAGGAAATGACTTGGAAACGTTCAAGGCCAGGCTGGATGGGGCTCTGAGCAGCCTGGTCTAGTTGTAGTTGTCCCTGCCAATTGCAGGAGGGAGGGACTAGATGACCTTTAAAGGTCCCTTCCATCCCAAAGCATTCTATGATTCTAAGGTGAGAAAGGTGAATGAGAAATACTGGAGAATGGTGGCAGAAGAGGACAAGTTTGGTCTCAGTGCAGAAGATGGTGGGAAAGTGTGTGCATGATGGCCTGGAAAAGAACCGCAAACAACCCCTGCCTTTAAGGAAGTACATGAATTACGTAACAGAAGAAAGAAGAGTTTTGGTGAGGCAGCACAGCCCTCAGGATAGGAGGGCTACTCAGGAGCACAGGACCTTGTATTCTCTTGCCTCCTCTCTCAGCGATGTACCAACATTGTGCCCTGCCTGTACGCTGTGTGATGGTGCTGTGATCTTGGCTGAGTCCTCCAAGTACTGCTCTAATAAAGTAAAAACAGTAATTTCCCTAAATCTGCAATCAGTGGATGGAAAAAGGAGGGGAAAGAGTAAGAGGCGTATGAGAACTGTGTAGCTTTCGTAGCATTCTTTATTCTTATAACCAAAATTTTACTCTGAAAGTGTTCCAGAAATGAATTCTTGTCAACTGACATAAATCAAAAACATCTTGTTGCCCATTCTTTCCCTTTTCACCCTGCATCACTAATGTACAGCAGATGTAAAAAGAAGACAGAATTATAGTGTTTCATGTTATACAGGGGATATCAGGTATTAGCTGGTTTCAGACTGTGTTTTGCTATGACTTGGGAAGGGTTGCATAACTATGCTCTGTGAAGATTGTTGGAAAAGTCTGGCTGTTTGGTTTTTTGCATTTGTTGAAAGAAAAGTAAGTAAATGTGTGAGAGAGACTGGATGAGTGCATGTGTGGGGCAGAGGGGGAACTGAAACCTATGTTGTTTGTTCCTGCTGGTGTATCAGGGCTAGACTCCTGGGCTGTGATGGGAACTCTGAAGAAACCTCCTTTGAGGACTTTCTATTGGAGAACGCACAGCATCATCCTGCCATTGGAAATTTATCACTTGGATGGAAGTCCTGTGCTTCTGCTACATTTTAAGTAGATCCTCTTTCTTACTTACAGTAGAGCTTTACTACCAGGGAGTCCCTTTGTGGGAATTACTTAATAGAGAAAACAGCCTCAGGAGAACAGTTGCAGTGCTGGTCACGCAAGAACCCCAGTCTAACATTTTTACATTGTCTCGGGTTTTCCCATATGGCCTTGAATAAGCCAAATAGCCTCTCTATGCCTCAGGTTGCTGGGAATGAGATGAGGAAAGTGGTATTACTCGACTTGGTGGGCACAGGATGATAAAGGTATTGAAACTGGTGACGTATCCAAAGATAAAAGCTTTTGTCTGAGCCAGTAAGTATGTCTGCCCACTCACAAGATGATTATGTTGTATTCCTCATTTAAGTTAGGTATGGAGGCTTTTGTAAACCAGTCCCCTGCAACCTGTGGAAAACCCCAGCAAGGGAACAGAAAGCTCCTGAGTGGCTCCCCAGTGTTCAGTCCTAGTGTTGAAAAAAATCCAAGGGGAATTCCTGCGTCAGGATTTATTTTCTTGGCTCTTCACGTGTGGTGGACATGCAGTTTATTATTCTGGTTAGTCCTGTCTTTTTGGCTGCATCTCAGAAAAAAACTGCCAGCATCAGTGATGGCTTACAAGGGAGCAGGAGGGTCTACTGGTCATTGGGGTCAAGATCAGAGGCTTCAAATGGCAGTGCACAGATCCATGTTTATCTATGGATAAGAGCGAATCCCTGAGCATCCCCAAAATATGGGGATGTAATTGTAGGTGACTTTAGTAAAGTCCACAGTGAAATGCATGTGCAGCACCGCACAGGATAAGGGGAGCAGGCACCTCTGCAGATCAGGATTGTCTGATTTCATCAGTTTGTGCTGGGGCTACCCTAGCTCTTGCTTGCTTTAAGCCTAGGTCTGACAAGCACTGTCATCTACTCAGTTATTAGAGTGCCAACAAGAATTCCAGCCAATGGAGGAGTATAATGTTTGCTGAGTAAAAAACTGGCTGGATGGCTGGGCCCAAAGAGTTGTGGTGAATAGAGTTAAATCCAGTTGGCGGCCTGTCACAAGTGGTGTTCCCCAGGGCTCAGTATTGGGGCCAGTTCTGTTTTATATCTTTATCAACGATCTGGATGAGGGGAACAAGTGCCCCCTCAGTAAGTTTGCAGATGACACCAAGTTAGGTGGGAGTTGTTGATGTGCTGGAAGGTAAGAAGGCTCTACAGAGGGATCTGGACAGGCTGGGTTGATGGGCCAAGGCCAACTGTATGAGATTCAACAAGGCTAAGTGCCGGGTCCTGCACTTGGGTCACAACAACCCCATGCAATGCTACAGGCTTGGGGAGGAGTGGCTGGAAAGCTGCCTGACAGAAAAGGACCTGGGGGTGTTGGTTGACAGCTGCCTGAACGTGAGCCAGCATTGTGCCCAGGTGGCCAAGAAGGCCAATAGCATCTTGGCTTGTATCAGAAATAGTGTGGCTATCAGGACTAGGAGAGTGATCATCCCCTTGTACTTGGCACTGGCGCGGCCACACCTCGAATACTGCGTTCAGTTTTGGGCCCCTCACTACAAGAAGGACATCGAGGTGCTGGAGCGTGTCCAGAGAAGGGCAACGATGCTGGTGAAGGGTCCAAGTCCTGTGAGGAGCGGCTGAGGGAGCTGGGGTTGTTTAGTTCGGAGAAGAGGAGGCTGAGGAGAGACCTTATCGCTCTCTACAACTACCTGAAAGGGGGTTGTAGCAAGGTGGGGGTTGGGTCTCTTTTCCCAAGTAACAAGCAATAGGACAAGAGGAAATGGCCTCAAGCTGCGCCAGGGGAGGTTTCGGTTGGATGTTAGGAGAAACTTCTTTACTGAAAGGGTAGTCAGGCACTGGAACAGGCTGCCCAGGGAAGTGGTTGAGTTTCCATTCCTGGAGGTATTTAAAGGACGTGTAGACGTGGCACTTAGGGACATGGTTTAGTGGTGGACTTGACAGTGTTAGGTTAATGGTTGGACTCCATCTTAAGGGTCTTTTCTAACCTAAATGATTCTATGGAAGTATCTCCCCCTCAAAATGCTTGATGAACAGTGAGCACTGAGGAAGAGGGTGCATGGCTCTTGATAGTTGAGCCTGCCAAGTCATTTGGTTTTGCAGGTGAATTGGGGAACATATCTGGACCTCATAATGACATCAAGTGTATCCCTCTCCTTCACCATGGCTTGCGTGTTTGCCCTCTTAGCTTCTGCAGTGTTATCAGAAGCTTTGGCAGCCTTTGTGAGAAGGAGATCAGGCAGCTGATGGAGATACTGCAGGAAAGCAGAGTGTCTCACAGCTGCAACATCAAGGAATATATAGGAAATCTGGATTTCCTGTGGCTAGGATCTCTGGCTCTGCTGCAGATCTGTTGTGCCACCTCAGGCAGATCTCTTTATCCCCTTGGATGTTGTTTGTTCCTGTCTCACTGCCGGGAGGGGACTGCATCGTGCCCTCTGTTTGTACAGCACCAGGTTGTACGAGCATCTGGGGTCTCCCAGCACATCCATCACACTAATAACGATAGGAAGGAGGGCACCTGTCAGAAATTTCTCCTCACTTTTTAGTTATTAATACATTTTCCTTTCTTTCTGCCCCCCTCCCCGCTTCTTTCTTGCTTGAAGGGGAAAAATAAGTCAGCTATCTTTTATTCCTTCTAAAAGAAATGAGTCTTGACAGGTCTGGAAATGTGTTTCCTGCAGTTACTCCGTGCACAGAGGGGCCGTGCTGGCTCATTTATACACCCACATACCACAGCTCAGACATTTCATTAGCTTGGCATATATCTTTTGTTTGCAGTGATAGGCACATGAAAGTACAACAGGAACAGGGCTGAAGGAGAGAATTGGGGAGGGAATGGGACCCATTGCTGCCTGAAAATCGCTGTCTCAGTGTTTATTCTTTGTATATGCAGGACAATCTTCTTCTTTTTATTCTTCTTATTGTTTACTAGCAGTGCTTTCTGCGTACAAGAGCTGACATGGACTGAGATGAATGCACTGTGGCCTGGATGGCTGCTTGTGCCACTCAAAGTTGATTTGTGACCTTGGCTGGCAGAGGAAAGGAGGAGGGCGCGTAGGGGATTTTCCTATTGGTCAGGAATGAGAGTGTACCCTGGAGAAAGGAGCGTGAGACAAATACTTGGCCTGCCCTCTCCTCCTTCCCAGCCTCATCTCCAGTCACTCTTGCTTCTGGGTATCTCTTCCAGCAGGAGCTGATGTGTGTTGGGCCCTGCATGGGAACTGATCGCTGCAGGGTGACAGGCAGGAGAGGGTGGGGGCAGTGCTGCTGTCTGATTTACATGCCCACAGCAGGGGTTGTCCTTGGCCAAGCGCATCCAGGGTGTCTGTGTGAGAACTGAAATGCAGTCGAGGCTGGTTAGATCAGCATAAGGCTAATATTAAATCCTAGATACACTGCATAGCTGCATAGCTCCAGCCGTCCTGCTTCCTTTCATCTTGCCGCAGCTTCATCTTTCCCTTTCAGAATTGTCCCCCTATTGCTCAGTGCAATTCCTGGGCGACTGGTTTTTGTCCCTAAGCCCATTTGTGTGCTTGCAGCTAGTGTCCTGGAAATGTTTGCCCTTGTCAGATCTGTCCCTCTCATTCAGCCAAATACAGAGCCTGGCAGATCTAGGCCTGCTGCCAATGCTTTTGTGGTGCTGTGGTCTCTCAAGCAAAAAGCCACTCTTTTCTGTAGGTAGCACAGGCTGACAGATGTTTTGACTTCTGCTTTTGTCCCTGCCTGGCTCTTTTGGAGACAGAAGAGGCACACTGAATCCAGCGCAGATGGGAGAGGTGTCTGCTGGGATCTACCAAAGGTCACACAGACTGTGGCAGGAAGATATTAGTGCGATCTTTATTCCATCCCTACCTCCATCCCCAGCTTGAGATGCTACAGGGAGGAGCCACTCTTGGTATGCCAGATCTTCATAATATAATCTAGCTTTGTTCTGTCCTGGCTCTTCTTTCTCTTGAAGGCTGTGTCAGCATTCACGTTCTCCATGCCTACGTTTAAACAGAAATCTTTGAGTTTCAGGGTTAGCAAGCTGCTCTGAGAAGCTGTGACTCTTCATGCTTCTCATTGCTGGGGGAATGAGCGTCCACTCGGCTGATACCAGAGCTCGAACTCCAGTGCTTAGTGAGATCCTCTGGTTTGAGCTAAAAAGACTGTGTTTTGCAGATAATTTTTGCTGGGGGGAAAAAAACAAACCCCAAAGATCCACCAACTAAAAGAGCTGTAATGACCTTGTGTCTCCTGTGAATATGAAGGGACCTAGAACACACTCTAAAGAGCAGGGATTTGGTGTTACTCCAGAATCATTGCCACAGCTCATGCTGGTTAAACAATTTGAAGACAGTTTGCAACCCAATCCCTTTGGTTTGCTGAATACAGGTGAGATGTTGGGATTCTTTTCCTGGTGTCATGGATAGGATCTGCTGTGGAGAGCCACTTCTATGCTGTTGTCTTTGACCAAAAAATTACTGAATTACATAGAATCACAAATTACTGAATTACATAGAATCAGCTTTATGGTGGTGTGGTGTTTTTTTGTTGTTGTTGTTATTTGTTTTTTTGTTTTGTTTTGGTTTTTTTTTGGAAGCTTACACCATAGTAAGAAAATTAATAGGGGTGTTCTGTGTGCAATGCTATGGATTATTTAAGGTGCTAATGCCTACTCAAAGCTGTTGGTTAATTGAACATCACAGAGTTATAGGCCTGGTCTGCCAAATGGAAACAGGGTAATAGTTTTTATTTATTTTACAGGATTAAATTCTAATCTTTGGTCATGTTTATTGACTGAATATCTCGAGGCTCGCGGTTTTTAACATTTGGCAGTAAATTCTTGGCATTATGCTGAGAAAAAGAGGGATGGGTAGGATTCTTAAAATACTTCTCTGTTGCGTCCTCATCATCCTTCTGCACTGATGGCATTTGCTTGTTCACCAAATTGTTGTCATCCTTGCACCAAAAGTACGTTTTCAGCAGATGTCTAGGCAGTGCTAAATTGTAGCAGGTCCATTGCTCTTTCCTTCGGCTGGGGCTGCACGGCTAGAAGGCGCGTCCCCTGGGTGGTGGATAGGGGATCCCTCTCGGGAGGGTGCACCGGATAAAATTGAAGAAGGTGCCGCGAACCAACGCAGCCTAAGGGAAGGCCACCCTGACAGAAAAACCATTGGCCCTCCAAGTCATGGGGGTTGGGCAGGAGGCCAACTACCTCCTCCCGGAAAAAAAATAAAAAGTTGTAGAAATGACGAGCATCAGAAATGGCAGGGATGGAGAAAATCAGTAATAAAGTGAGGAGGAGGAGATGGAACTGGATCGGTCATGTCCTGAGGAAAAAAACAACAGAAGACTGTGCTGTGGCCTTTGGGTGGACTCAGAAGAAGAAAGCGGGGTCGTCCAAAAACGACCTGGCGTCGGATGGTGGAGGTTGAGAGCGGCACGGCACGCAGCCGAAGACCGATAGAAGTGGAAGAACGATGTTCACGCCTTGTGTGCCTCCTGGCACTGAGAGAATTCAGATCAGATCAGACCATTGCTCTTTGGTACTGTTTCTTCTTTAGAGTGGTAGACAAATGGTGCTTAAGCCTTTGAATCAAGGAATGGTTTTCAGAAGTGCTTAAATGATTTAAGAGTGCAGTTCTCTTTGGCTTCTAGTCAGACTTCGTGCTCTTTAATCTTTTTAGGTGCTTAAAAGACATACTTTCTTTCCCTCCCCCAAGGGTTTGTGGAATCTGTCTCTCCTAAGTACTAACATGGCCCCTTTAACTATAGCATCTAAGTACTGTCCGGCCTCCAATATGTTATCGCAACAGCCTAGTACAGGAGAAGAGATCAGTGTCTCCATCTTACAGATGGGGAGTTAAGACATGAGGGAGAGAGAGTGACTTGCCCCTAGCCAGACAGGGGTTTTTGAAGCGCAGATACCCAAGTCCTACACTAAATCCCTGAGCAGGAGATTGCTCGCCTTCTGTACAGGGAGGTGCTAAGCGTTCCCTGCCATGCTTTGCTGAGTTAGGGCCTTGGGCTCTTCCTGACATGGTCTATTTGTCCACACATACGAGTACTTGCCAAAACTGCTGAGGTTTTGCTATAACGAAAATGTTGGCATCAAAACCTCTCAGGATTGCACTCTGATGAATTATTCTGTGTGCTGAGAAAAGGAAGATAAGGAGCAGGCAGAGCAAAAGGCATTTAAATACAGTATTCTGCATATATCATTTGTTGTTTCATTCATGATGTCTGACAGTGGAAGAGCATACGAAGTACAAACTTGCTGGTGTTGGGCTCTTTCTCTAGATAGCCCTTCTATCAATGGTGGCTCTGTGTCCTGGTTTCAGCTGGGATAGAGTTAATTTTCGTCTTGGTAGCTGGTATGGGGCTGTGTTTTGGGTTTAGGATGAGAACAATGTCGATGATACACTGATGCTTTGGTTCTTGCTAAGTAGTGCTAAGCTGTCTCTGAATAGGTGCTAAGTGGCGCTCACACTGGTCAAGGACTTTTTCAGCTTCCCCTGCTCTGCCGGGTGCACAAGAAGCTGGGAGGGGGCACAGCCAGGGGGAGGGCTGGCCCAGACTGGCCCAAGGGCTATTCCATACCATATGACGTCATGCTCAGTATATATAAGCTGGGGGAAGAAGAAGGAAGGGGGGGACATTGGGCATGATGGCGTTTGTCTTCCCAAGTAACCATTACGCGTGATGGAGCCCTGCTTTCCTGGGGATGGCTGAACACCTGCCTGCCGATGGGAAGTAGTGAATGAATTCCTTGTTCTGTTTTGTTTGCGTGCACGGTTTTTGCTTTGCCTATTTAACTGTTCTAATTTATTTTACTTCAATTATTAAACTGTTCTTATCTCAACCCACGAGTTTCCTCCCTTTTACCCTTCTGATTCTCTCCCCCATCCCACTGGGGGGGAGTGAGCGAGCGGCTGCGTGGTGCTTAGTCGCTGGCTGGGGTTAAACCACGACACTCTGTCATAAGATCATGTTGGGTGAGCTTTGGACCACCTCTGCGGGGCTCACCTGTACAGCTCAGGACCTTTGAGCATGGATGGGGATTATAGGGAATTTAAGCAAGCAAAGATGGAGTGAGTTTGAAAAGATTCTTGCTTTGAATTTTCTTAAGATGCTTCTGCTTTGGGATGCAGTGATGGCTTGTAATTGTTTGGAACAGCTGTAGCCTTGCTGTTAGGATAGCAGTGGGGTTTCTGGGGAGAATGTCCCTTTTGGGGGTGGGGGTGGGGACAAGCCTCAGCTCTGGCCTAGGTTTTATGCCTGGTGTTTTCTTTCTATAGAGACTGCCTCTCTGCAGCTATTATAGCTTGTGCTGTGGACAGCCTTCCCATGGGGAGGAGGACTCGGTGGAGCATAGGAACATTTTTTCAAATGAGAACTTAATTAAAAATGTTTAGAAAAAATAATTCTGAGTGTTCATGATTTCTTGGCAGTTTTTAACAATGAATGGCAGTGTTCAGCATTTTGGCTTTTGTATGCTAAAAAGGTAAAAACTTTTTTTTAAGGTTTTGGTTGCTGCTGCTGCTGTTTCTTTCTCTTTGTGTTGATGTGTCCTTGGGGTTAGCCATGGTGTTTTGTGGCACACAGGCAGAGGAGGAGGGAAAAAGAGTGAGGAACAACAATGGGAGCACCAAAGTTAGGGAAGAAAGAGGAGGACAAGGGGGTGCTCCATGGTGCAGCAGGTATTACTTGCAGCCTGTGGAAGACCCACACAGGAGCAGATGGATATTCCCAAAGGAACTTATGGCTGTGGAGAGCCCACACTGGAGCAGAGGAAAGGTGTGAGAAGGAAGGAGCAGCAGAGAGGAACTGTTACATACTGACCGTATATCTTCATCAACAACATAGATAGTGGGATCAAGTGCACCCTCAGCAAGTTTGCAGATGACACCAAGCTGAGTGGTGCGGTTGACATGCCTGAGTGACGGGATGCCATTCAGAGGGACCTGGACAAACTCAAGAAGTGGGCCCATGTGAACCTCATGAGGTTCAATAAGGCCAAGTGCAGGGTCCTGCACCTGGGTTGGGGCAACCCCCAGTATCAATACAGGCTGGGGGATGAAGGGATTGAGAGCAGCCCTGTGGAGATGGACTTGGGGGTACTGGTGGATGAAGAGCTGGACATGAGCTAGCAATGTGCGCTTGCAGCCCAGGAAGCCAACTGTATCCTGGGCTGCATCAAAAGAAGCGTGGCCAGCAGGTCGAGGGAGGTGATTCTGCCCCTGTACTCCCCACTGGTGAGACTCCACTTGGAGTACTGCATTGTTGTGGTTTAACCCCAGCTGGCAAGGAGGCACCACACAGCCGATTGCTCACTCCTCTCCGGTGGGATGGAGCAGAGAATCGGAAGGGTAAAACCAAGAAAACTCATGGGTTGAGATAAAGACAGTTTAATAGGCAAAGCAAAAGCTGTGCATGCAAGAAAAGCAAAACATGGAATTCATTCACTACTTCCCATCAGGTGGCAGGTGTTCAGCCATCTCCAGCAAAGCAGGGTTCTATCATGCATAACGGTTACTTGGGAAGACAAACGCTGTAACTCTGAACGTCCCCCCCCTTTCATTCTTCTTCCCCCAGCTCTATATCTGAGCATGACATCATATGGTATGGAATAGCCCTTGGGTCAGTTGTGGTCCTCCTCCCTCTCAACTTTTTGTGCACCCCCAGCCTACACACTGGTGGGGTGGTGGGAGAAGCAGAAAAGGCCTTGACTCTGTGTAAGCACTGCTCAGCAATAATGAAAACATCCCTGTATTATCAACATTGTTTTCAGCACAAATCCAAAACACAGCCCCATACTAGCTGGTATGGAGAAAATTAACTCTATCCCAGCCAAAACCAGCACATGCATCCAGCTCTGGAGTCCTCTGTACAGGAAGGACCTGGACCTGTTGGAGCGGGTCCAGAGGGCCACAAAAATGATCAGAGAGATGGAACACCTCTCCTATGAGGACAGGCTGAGAGAGCTGGGGTTGTTTAGCCTACAGAAGGCTCTGGGGAGACCTTATTGCAGCCTTTCAGTACTTGAAAGGGGCTTATAAGAAAGATGGGGAGAGACTTTTTAGTAGGGCCTGTAGCAATAGGACGAGGGGTAATGGTTTTAAGGTAAAAGAGGGTAGATTCATACTAGATATAAGGAAGAAATTTTTTACAATGAGGGTGGTGAAACACTGGAAGAGGTTGCCCAGAGAGGTGGTAGATGCCCCATCCCTGGAAGCATTCAGCGTCAGGCTGGATGGGGCTCTGATCAGCCTGATCTAGTTGAAGAAGTCTCAGCTTATTTTAGGGGAGTTGGGCTAGGTGACCTTTAAAGGTCCCTTCCATCCCAAAGCGTTCTATGATTCTATGACCATTGCTCCCATCCCTACGTGATGCTTGGTGTGGGGGTTGGAGTCTGGAGAAAAGGAGTGAAGTTGAGCCTGGGAGAGGAAAGGTGGTGTCTTATTGGTTTTGTCTTTTTGTTTCTCACTACCTGAATCTATTTTATTTGGCAATGGGTAATTTTCTTCAAGTCACGTCTGTTTTGCCTACAATGGTATTTTGATAAGCAATCTCCCTATATTTATCTCAACCCACAAACTTTCTCGTTCCTATTCTTACTATTTTCTCCACATCCTGCTGAGAGGAGGGAGTGAGCGGGCACGTGGGTGGGTGTTTGGCTCTTAGCCAAGGATAATCCACCACAGCGGGCAAGGGGTTTAATATCACACTTGTACACTGTTCTGTACTGCAGCTGTAAGCCACAGCTGTAGCTATGCTGACTCATTTAAATGAGCAACTGCAGCAATGTGAGGCTCAGTGCTGGCTTCACGACTTCACCTGGTTGGTTGTCCAGCATCCTAAGAGGGTTTTTAATGAAAGCAGCCTGCCCCTTCACCCTTCCCTCTCTCCTCACATGTAACGCAAAATACTTCTGACAATGTCTGTACCTACTGAGGTTTCCTTATGGTATTCTACCATGTACATGCAAATGTATTTCTTGCAAAGGTCTTATGCTGGATGCAAATTGGAGACTTTTAGTCTTTTGCACTTGCAAACAGGAGAGAGGAGCTTGCTGGCTTAGTTGCAATCAGAAGGGATGCATCTATCAGACAGATGTTTTGATAAGATGCCCAGTTTGATAAGAAGGAGGGTAGAAGCTGTCCATGGCTACTCAGAGACTGGAGTTGGGCTCCATACAACATTGCTGATCTCAAGAGATTAAATCAAACTAAATCACGAGATTTAAAAAAAAAAAAAAAAAAAAAAAAATCTTAAAAGGCCAAGCAAATTTATCTTGAATTTAATTTCTCTTTGACTTTGATGCTGTGTTTGCAGGAGGGGAAGGTTGACAATGTGATTGCACATAAAAATGCATTCACCTTCATAGACTTCCCTGTGTGCTGAGACAGTGACTCCTCCATTATTCTTTCTTCACCGCTGAAGTAAGCGCCACCCACCTTCCTTATGATCTTGAGCTTTTCCTCTCCTGCCTTTGCGCTTTTTCTCCTGTATAGCCCTGTGGTATTGTGGAACAAAAAAATGATGCTGGAGAAAAACTGAGAACAGCACAGAAGTTGCAGAACAAGAAATGACAGAGCTTGAATGTGGTGGGCACAGGTTTGTCTTAAGATGGAGGAAAAGGTCTTTGTCAGTCCCTTGTGGAGAAAAAAAATCTCCAAATCAGATAATTGGGGAGTATTTTGCTTCAGGGTCCTACACAGAACTCTGCTTGAATTAGCAGGCATAAAAATAATAGAGCTGGAGGAGCTACTCACTTCACATCAAGGACTCTTGCAATGTCCTGCAAGTGCTAAATGCTGTGATCTATGATTTATTTGTGAGAGCTGGCAATGCTGTTACGTGGTTATATCAGTCATGGTCTCTGTACTTCCTACCACGCCTTCCAGGTGTGACCCTGCTGTCAGGAGAAAGAAACCATGTACATGATCCGCATCCAAATACAGCTGTGGGTTTTTATTTTTTTTTTCTGGTGAATTGTATTGATTTTGCAAATATGCACTCAATTAGCACAGTCTGCTAATTCTAAAAATATGTTTATTTGGCTGTGTCCTTGTTGCTAATGCATACAGTATGACATTGTGCTAGAAGTTGGGTGACCTTTGATTTTGTTTGTAGACTATAAATCAGGGCCATTGTAGGCTGGTTCCTTATTTTCTGTATGTTAAGACAGCTCTGTTGTCCTGATAATAACGTGTACTGATTTATTTGGCAGGATTTGCTTCTCTTAGTAGAATTAGACTACCTCTATCATCTAATAAATACAAGCAGGCTTACTTAACAGATTTCCAGGAGGAAGTGTTATGATCACCTAGGCTTCCTTAACTTGGGCTGAAGACCTTCATTCAGCAGTTCCTGTGTCTAGCCCTTAATTTTGGACTTCTGCTGGAGTGCGTTGTCAGAAACCATACGGCTTTCGTTGAGGATTTGAAGTGACAGACAGAGTACTGTGTGGTTTATTAATTTGTGGCAGTGGTTAATTACTCCTTGTAATAAATTATTCAGCTTTTCTTCAGTTTGCATTTTGCCCAGCTTTAGCTTAAATGGTTCTCAATGTGCCCTTTCTGCTATTTTAACAGTTCCTTTCCATTACTGGAAATCATACTTCTATATAGGTGATTATACCTGGTAAATTAGGCAGTTTGAAGTTTCCAGTATTAAGGTTCATATACAGGAGAACATGTTCCATAGGCTTCCAGTAGGACTAATGGTAATCAGATCTTTTTTTATTATGATTTTTTTAAAGATATTTTAAAATATATTTCACATCAGAGAACATGCCTTTTGAATTTCCTTCTAGCAGATTTCTATGCCACTCACCCTCTTGGGATGGCTGACGATGACTACGAGACCTAGAAAGACCTGAATGGCTTAAAACCTCCTTGGCAGCCAAACATTACAGATCTGCGGGTGGTGTGTGTTGGTGGTTTTCTTTTTTTTTGTTTGTTTGTTTGGTTTTTTTGTGTGTTTTTTTTTGTTTTTTTTTTTTGTTTTGTTTTGTTTTTTTGTTTTGTTTTTTGAGACAAAAATGAAAATGAAATGAAATTACATCTATGAAAGTAGATAGTTGGTATGAGAAGGGAAGAAAGTTAAATCTCTTTGGGCTCCACATCCTCATTTTCTATGCTGTAGCTACCTTTGTTCTTTAAGGACATAAAAGTCAGGCAGCTTGTTATATAATGTAGCCTTAACATATATATAGAAATAAAGTATTTTGCCTTTTAACACTTTATAAATACTGCCTTTCCTGTGAGATCAAGCAAATGATGTTAGTTTCCTTGATGTTCTCTGTTAGCGGCCAGTGCTGTGTGGTCTTATAGAGAGTTAATAGTCTGTTGCAGAAGGGAGTATTGAGGCCTTTTGGTTTAATACCTTTACTTTCCTTTTATAACAAAAAACAAGCAAGTGGAGATGTGTGTGTATTTTGTCAAACTACTCCAAAAGAGGCTGGTCAAGGATGTAGGTGGCCTTAACATTGTGTACCTGGGGAGCAGAAACCCCCGTGGTGAGACTGCTGGCAGTCAGCCACTCTGTGATGTGAAGTCAGTACCTTTGGAGGGGTAGAGAGGGTCCCTCCACACCATGCAGATGGACAAGGGAGCTTACAAGTGAGAAGACTTCGGATTAGACATTGAGTCTTGGCTAGCTCTGGTGTAAGGTGGAGCAACTATAGGGCAGCCAGGTGTCTGTGCTGCCATGGTCCTTACGCACTTGGCAGCACCATCTCTCATTCTTTAACAAGTCTCTCCTTGCAGGTAGGTGTCTGGTGCTGCAGGCAATGTTCCCTCATGCAAGGTGTCCAGCTCTTCCCAGGCCTGGTTGTTGTGACCCCCTGCCCTGCACTCGTTTACTGGGGTTAATTTTGCCTGTAGCCATGTTTGCCTATTGTGCTATTGGCAAAGTGACAGTCCTATCACAGGAAACAGTTTCTGCTGAATTCCCACCTGGGCGCGGGAGCCCAGAGTTACCAGCTGTATGACAGCACGAGGGGCCGGAGACAGTTTTCAAAAACAGCATTTACAATGGTTGGTTAGGCATTCCCGTACTCTTCTGGAGTGGCTGCTGTGCTTTGTAATGCTGCAGAAGTGGCACGTTATAAAGAACATTGTGGTCATTTGTGTGTTTGTGGTTCTTTATTTTGTTTGGAATTTTAAAATTCTTTAATACTTTCAAAATATAAACAGCTATGCAAGCTGTTGAGTTGCACTGAAATTGAATGTCTTAATATATTTTAAAACAGTTTTGGGAAGAAAACCTGAAGTCACTCAGTGGACGCAGATATTTTGCTGCAACCCTGAGCGCTGAATCCCATCATGATAGGGCTCAGTTCATCAAAGTAGAATTCATGTCATCTGTCTCTAGCTGTCTAAACTTAAAGCATCTAGGCCAGAAAGTGCTTCAGTCCAGCTATTTCGGGTGCTGAAAATATATTAGGATGGGTAAGTCATGCTCAGATGATGTCTGTCTCCATTGGCTGCAGGGTACATAGAGAACTAGTTTGGATGCTGTGCCTGAGTTCAGCCTGGGGGCAGCCCCACAGCCCGGGAGAGCTTGCAGACTCATGGTGTCATTTAAGACAGCATTTGTATGCTCTTGGTTGATACAATTTCTGCTCAGAACAGTACTTGGGCACCTCCTTCTCTTTGCCCCAAGCAGGCATCTTTTCCTGGAATGAGGCCTCCAGCTCTTACCAGATGTCCCCTTCTGGCTTCAGCTGTATCAGCTAGGATGTCACTACTCGTTGCTGCTGCTCAGGGCCGGTGATGATCCCACAGGGATCTGACAGCAGGGCAGTCTGCGGGAAGCTGAATCTGTTGGTTTATTGTAAACAATTTGCAGCTTTTGGTCTGATCTGTCCTGATAGATTTTACCCAAAGCGGACCCAGCGGCGCTTGCACGAATGCTTCCACCAGCAGACAGAATGCAGCAACCACTGAACGATAACTTCAGTAGCACTACAGCGTGTAAAGGGGGGAATGTCTTTCTGCAGTCTGAATGGAGGAGATGGGTAGTCTCAGCCTGGTTTCCATCCACTGGACTGTGCTGTTCTCTAGCTCATGTCTCATCTTAAGCCTCCAGTGATGTTAAAACCCTGTTGTCTCTCAGCTGTGGATGCATGATAGTGTTGACCCCTCTTGTTCTGCCAAGCTGAGTAAGATGAGCCGTCAGGCAACGTGGTGTGCTTTGGGGGCAGGTGTAATAGGTACCAAGGGGTACTTCAGACAGGATAGCACTGAGGAGGACTACCTCTCTCAGAGGTAGTGAGCACATATAGATAACAAAAGTTGGTTGTACCGGGGGGATTTGTGAGAGCAAACTACAAGTTTACTATGGATGTTAGCAGATGATTTCTCTGCTTGCACATATTCCTGCAGAGTCATTTTGTTTTCTCAGGCTTTACAGTCACAGATGTGGCAAGGCTATAAATGCACTAATCTCTCTCCTTCTTAATTCAGAATTTGGACTCTTCCCTGCTCCATTAAATCCCACATTTAACTTTATTTTGAAGAGTTTTAGTCATAGGAACAGTGTTGGGGACAGAAATGGTACATTTAGTTCTGCTGAATGGATACGGTATTAGATTGACAGTCCCTGTCAGTGTATAATTGCAGATTAATGGGATGTAGTATGTCATTATGGCAGCTGAATAGCACAAGTTTCGGAGCTGTGCCCAAGTCCAGGCTTTCATTTCTTGTTAGAGGGGACTACTCTGACCTGCCTTCCACAATTCTCTCCCTGATCTCTTGTGGCAGAGAATAAGAATGTTTACAGTTCAGGTACTTAATGACCTCAGGAACATGATGCAAGACCAACAGTGTAATTTAAAGGGTATGAGGAGATGGGGAAGAACTGATACAATATGGGAATGACAGAATCCAACAATATGCTATAAGGAATGAGGTATGTATGAAAAGCTTTCTGTTATGAAATAGCAGCCTTCTGCACAACATCCACCAGTGGATGTGAAAGTATTATTTGTGTCCAAAATGAATAGAGTTGCTGAGCTTTACTAACCAGACCATGAAGCCAAGGGAGGAACCATATTCATGGACTGGAAAATGAGGGCATTCCATGAATGGGTTATTGAAGTAACTTTCCCAGTTATTGCGGAGTTGAGCCTCTATCAGCCAGTACTTTAATACTTCATGTCTTGCAGCAGATGCCTTATGCTGAACTGGTTGATTTGAAGGTATTCTCACTGAGGACCACCTTGAGACATTTCCCTGCCTAAAAAGGACTTTACACGATGAGCAGCCCTCCTTATGTCTGCAGATGAAAATAATGCTGTTTGGGAGTTGAATAAATTGTAGTTTAGCCCTAGGGCAGGAGCTGAGTAAGGAATGAAACAGGTGTTAGAAAGGGCTTCATCACTTTAAGATGTAATAGATCTCCTTCAATTTGTCTTTCCTTGTAAGACAGCCTGCCAGTGTTGCTGTGCAGGTTCCAGGTACCTCCTCAAGAGCCACTTGTTCTTGGACTCCACAACTGATAGTCCTGCTTGTGCAGAGAGTGCAGTATGGACTGCCTTAAGGTAGAATGGATTTTTTTCTTTGATGGGGTAGGGAAAAGGTTCCTGTGTGGGAGTGGGCAGAGGAGGTATTTATCCCTCCCTGTCTGACTGGAGTGACATAGAGGAAATGCTAACCATCCCAGAATGAAAAAAATAGCTTGGAAACCGCTATGGCAAGCACAGAACTGCTTCCTCCTCGACAGATTTCAAGGCAGCAGTTGTAGTGCTGGTTAAAGGACACTGAGGAGAAGAGAGAGCCCACAGCTGGGGAGTTTTGGATGTACGTGACAGATCCTCTGGGAATTTTTCCTCATGCTATAAAAAGTACGGCTTCCACCACATTTGCTTGCGATGTACCATTTGTTTATGCTTCCAACACTAGTGTAAGCATTTCACATGTCCAGTTTGTTCTCTGCCATTGTAAAAGTGGAAACTGGCAGGGCTTAGCAAGTCTTTGCTCAGAGGATACCAAGTCTATTGTTGAAGCTGCTGACCCAGAGGGGCCAGGGATGCTTCTAGGCAGAAGCAGCATGTCTCTTAATAATCTGATGTAGTATGACCTTGATAGAGCTCCATTACTCCTCTGCAAAGAAAAATTATACTAGTACCATGCCCAAACCTCCATGTCAGAGTAGCAGCCCAGGAAGAGCATCATTGGAGCTGCTATTGCTTCCTATTCCCTACAAGTAGGGGAGGATGCAGCAGCAAGGTGTGGGGAGTGGGGTAACCAGGCTCTTCCTCATCTTCCTGTTGGCCTGCATGAGTCGCATCTGGGGAAAGGATTGTGAGCAATCCATCAGGGCTAAATGTCATGCCACCCATCTGGGAGCAGGGGTGTGGACTGCGGTTCCTCCAGGGCCCAGGTGTGTTCCTTTGGACAGAGCTGTGCCAGGAAGGAGGTGACTGTCCACAGCCACCTGCCAAAGGTTACTGCCTCCCTGGTCTGTGGACAGAGCAGTGTGTGTGAGTATTCCCTTATCTGCTCCAGGCACAATCAGGTTGCCTAGCTCAGGTCAACAATTTGTATTGTTTTGTAGTAGCACTGATAACTTACTCTTCTTAAATGTAAGTAAGCAATTTTGACAAAAACAGCTTTTCAGGCAGCACTGTGGGTGATAGCACCCAGGAAGGAGTTGCAGTGAGTAGCTGAAAGGTGTGAAAATCTTCTAAAGGTACATGTGGATCTAGGAAAGAAGTCTGTGATGGCCTCAGATTCATAACTCTCTGCCCTTTGCTCGGGGCTTGTTTGACAGCAATGAGTAAACTAAATATTTGGGCATTTACGGTTCACAGAAAAAAAGTAAATTCTTAGACATAATAAATATATGTGGATAATACCACAGAACCACCAGCCTACTTCAAAAGAGTGGTAAGATCCTAATAATGCCTTTGTACAAAAGGATCGAGACACTAATTCACCCCTAGAACTGAGGAAAGTATTTCTCATTAGTACCATGCTGCCAGATTTCATAGTATGAAAATAACGCAGTCATCTGTAATGCAAATGTTGACGTCTGATTGATAGAGAAAATAACATGAGCAATTAATCCACGAGGGAATAGTTCATTATAAATGTAAATGAGATCATCAGAGGATAAGCCACACAGAAATAAAACTACCTCAAAACATGATTAATTATTGAAATTCCAGTAAAAAAGGCATCTTTAACAATAGAGTCCTTGGAAGACATGTCATGTGATTCATCAAAATTCTGGACAGGGTTATTTTACAATCCCCAAATTGATTACCTTCATTATAAGTATAATGGGGACATTTATTCCACCCAAGATAGCATGCTGTTTTAGGGACAGAGCACAGCCTTAGCACTAAACTGTGACTCGGTTCTGATTTATGCACACCTAATTTTTGCTATAGTATATAGTTTGCTTGGATAAGTCAGAAGATACCTGCTTGCATTTTGTCAGGGAGGAACTTAGCTTTTACATTAATACATATTTGTACCTGCATATGATCTTAATCGCCCCAAGAGACAGTGTTGGAGGAAAGATTGTCTTTCTGGTCAGGGCATAGAGTTGTGTCAAAAATTAGTTTCTCTTCTTGCCTCTTAGAAAAATTTTCAGGTGACCTTGGGCAGATCGCTATCTCTGTGCTTTGTTCTCTACCTTGGTTTTAAAAGGTCTTCATTTCAAGTAATGCTAGGAATCTACCCTTGTAAAATCCTGGTTACTTTTTAAAAGCTCAATTAAAGATGTTATTCTTTTCTAACAAAATAGGGCTTACTGCTCTTCAAGTGCTGTTAAATACTCGAGTGACTTCATACTTTGAAGATACACAGTATTTTAGCACTGTTTGTGACATTAAAGGCCAGGATCATAATCTGCATCTTTCCTGAGGTTTAATTTTACATCTTGCTATTATTAGAGATCTACTTAGGAACTTGGCAGTTTTCCCCCTTTCTATTAAACTAGACTCAATGTGTTTTACTGTGGTAGTTTAAGTGCATTTTGTATGGCATCATGGTGGTATGCTGAACACACTGCAGACCTGGCCTTATGCAACACCTTGCTCCTTATGCAAGGCCAGTTGGAGTCTGAGATCTGTTGCTGGAATGAGTATTTGGAAGAGTGTCAGAGGGAGGAAAAATATGAGAAGCATCTCTGAAGCTGGTACTGGCAAGAAGGCCTGTGGGCAGTCAGGGAATTACTTGTAGCAAGGATCCAGAAGAAGCTGGCAACAAACTTTTGTATACAGGACAGATTGACAAGAACATTGAAACTGAGATAGAATCCAAACATCTGTCTCTTGCTGTTTGGTTTCTTCTTTATTTGAGGAAACAAGATTTTCTAAGTATTATTTTATGAATAAATATTATCAAGGAAATGCCATATCTGTCCTTACTTTCTGTTCTTAATAGAAACAAGTCACATAACCCCAGTCTAGGTTAGCCTCTGGGTTAGAAAGTGTCTCGGAACCAGTTCTGCGTACCGCTCTACTTAGATTTATATGCTGCTTGGTCTGCCCACATCTTTGTATTACTTTATGTATATGACACCTAGCAGAGAGTCCCAAGTCCTGGTTATGTTAGGAAGTCACGTGGTCACCTCTCTTGAGCTTCAGTTTTCTTTTTGTTTGACACCTTACTTTTCAGTTCAGTTTCGCTACAGTTTTTTCCATGCTTTGAAGGACAGCAAGCTTGAAATCTCTGTAAAAGACAGGTCTCCTTGGAGCCTCTTGGCTGTTAACAAACACTGGGTGTTGACTAGTTCCACACAATAATCGGCACCTCAACCATGGCTTGAAGTTGTTCTCCAAAAAGTGTGCCTTCACTACAAGCTACAGTCAGTATTTTTTATTGCTCCTGAATATTATTTTCAGCCCTGGCAGACTTACCTTTTGCAAATGGCACTAGAGTACTGATGCTTGTGGTGCAAATTTCTGTAGCTGAGAAGGCCACCTGATGGTAAATGTTTCTGCTTCTTCATTTAGTCAAATGGCTTTGAGGCATTTCTTACAGGAATTTCGTTGGAACATTGTATTAGGTACCTTTGTGCTTTTGAGGCTCCAACAGCTAGATTTAAATGCTGTAGAACATATACAGAAAACCCAGGAAATGAGAAACAAATACCTGCTAGGAAAAAAACCTTTTGCATCTTTATGCTGTGATTATCTCTTAAAACCCAACCCTTCTGGCCTGATTCCTGTGTACAGCCCTCCTGTATAGGAAAAAACTTGGCTTTGACTAACCTTTCATTTTGTGCTCCTGAGCCTTTGGTGGTACCAGCAAGTCACTTCTATTACTTTAAGCATCCAAGTTTAAATAGCAGCCTTTTTAGCCTGTAACGGAGAGTGTTCCGCTTGGTCTTCTTCAGCCTGAGGAAGGATGAGTGCTGTGCCTTATCCCTAAGGACCTGAGAACATAAGCAGAAATGGTAGAATATGTATTTTCCTGAGTTCCCTTAGAGCTGTAGAGACAACCCCGGAGAGAGAAAGGCAGCTGAGAAAAAATGAGTGTTGGTAAATGGTATTAAAAACTAGCAGACAGGGAGAGATATATGAATGCAAGATACATAGGCCTGTTAAGTGAGGGAGCAGACTGTGAATCCAATTTATGCCAGTGGCATGAGGAATGAAATGAGAAAGGTGGCACTCAGTAGGTTCCCTTGGCTCCTCATAAATTTAAAAGTGGCTGCCTTTCCTTTTTTAGTATCCTGTAAAATGCAACCCTGGGACCTGTTAGAAGATGCACTGGTGAAGGTGATAGGAAATGAGAGAAGAAATTTCCTCATTCTGGCCTTTGTTTCCCAGATCTTCAATGATTTGTTAGTCAATTAACTGGAGGTCAGATATATCTGTAGTTTGTTAGTGTTATGCTCCAGTAGATTATGTTATTCAACTTATGTTGTCTGCATCTTTAGAACCACACTTGGTGTGACAATATTTTGGGTTCGCAGTGATGAAGAAAAGGGTTTTAATTTTTCAGCACCCTCTGTGCAGAGTGACACTTATGCTTTGTATATCTCTGTATTTTTAGTAGGAATATAAAGAAGTTGCTGTTTAAAACAAACACTTGGAGGCCAGCTAATTCCTAGAAATCATTTTAATTAAGGGGAAGAGGAGAAAGGGAAGGAGAAGGCAACCTTTTGGTGTTCCTACTGTGGATTAGTTGGCTTAAGTCTGGAGGACCAGTGACTGGTACTTCTGTTGTTCCTCATCAGGATCCTCGTCCTCTTCCCTGTTATCTAATGCTTCCTCAGTCTGGGGACTCCGCCAGTCTCGTCATCTTGTCAGGCTACGGGCCCTTGGGGGCTGAGACTTCTTTACCTTTGTGCTCAGCACATGTGCAATGCAAAATGACCATGTGCTTCCAGAGAGCAAACACTAAGTGCTAATGAGAAGTTACTAGAGAGGTGTGAGGAGTTGCATTGCAAAGCAAGTAGTATGAATTGTTTTTTAAAATTTGGCAGTCCCTTCCCTCTTTGTCCTTGGCTGACATGCAGCACTCTAAAAACTGAGGCCTGGGTTCATCTGTCATTGATTTCTCAAGTCACCCAGAAGGCCTGTTGCAGCTCTGTACGTTGTATGCTGTGATCCATCCTTGTAGGAGGGTGGTGGGAGCACCAGCGTCACGTGTGGATTTGTTCTGCTTGTAAATAGGTGAAGGTTGTGTCTTGTGATCTGGTTATAAATTCTGTGGAGGTCAGCAGAGGAGTTTGATAAACATCTTGGCCTTTCCATGGGGATCTCCACATGACCAATAGCTCATCTGAAGTATATATATTTGTCCAATTCTACATGATCCCTAAGAGTGGCCATTCTGTTTCCTGGCAGACTGAATTCCAGCCAGATAAGGTCTCAGCTTTTCATTGTCCTCTCTGTCCCTCATGTGAGGTAGCTGCTTTTCAAGAGGGTGTTTTTAAACTATGTCTGCCTACACAAACCTACCAGGCATGGTTATCTACACAGGGTAAGAGAAATCTCTTTTTAAAGGCATTAATGAAAGTAATTCCCGAACAAAATTCATTAACTTCAGTGAACTGTCCTCAGTGTCTCTAATAGATAAGACCAGGATTGCTCAGTAACTGATTCCCAGGCCAACATTAACTAACATTCCCCTTTCAGCGACCTGCTGGATCGGTTATGTATGGATTACCAATGCTTCTGGCTCTTCCATGTGCGCTGGAGACCTCCCATTCCCCAGGTGCTCTCTGTTTCTGGTTGCCCTGAGGCAGTGAGCTCTGCCAGCCTTGCTGTAGCCTTCTGTGCTGTATGAGCCTTGACGTACCTCTGTATTCCTCCCTGCCCCCTGAAATTAAGGGGTTTTGTAGCCCCTCTTCGTAGGAAACAGTGTAATGGTTTAGGTGTCCCGGGCTCTCATGTCTGTACTCTGGAGGCTCTCCACACCTCCAGGTCTGGGACTCTGGCTTCCTCCCAGGCTGGCAGTGCACCATCTCAACTCTCTGTCTAGTTACAGACAATGGCACCTGAAGCTGACCTCTCCCTGTTTATTAGGGAAATGGTCCAACTCCTCCTCAGTGGTGTCTGGTGACTGACCCATGCCATCCAATTGTCCTTGGCTGGTCAGGAGAAGCCTCGTTGGGGTGTGTGCGTACAGGTAAGAGAATGCGCTGTCATGGGAGCAGCCGAGCTGCTTCTCCAGGAAGGGTCACTTGCCGTTGGCCAGATGATTCTGTGAGAAAGGCAGAAAGCTGAGAGTCAAGTACCAGAGTCGCACTGTAGTACAAGCTTGAATGAGTCACTTAGGTCCACACTGATGCTATGGAGTTTTAGGTGAGTATCTGAAATGTCTTAAGTTCAAAGCTTAGGTTGAGAGCCACTTTGGCTAGCCTTCTTCCTCCTGTCTTTTGTGTATGCCATCTAGTTGTGTACTTGTTAGAGAAAGTGCTGTCTTTGAGTGTATGTGTGTGTGTGAGGGTAGTCAGCTCTCACTGAAGAGGGAATCTCACCCTGTCCAGTACTATGCCCATAGTAGTAGTAGTCATAGTATTAATGCTGGTGGGGGAGGTGGGAAATATTTTACTGATTTCTAAAACAGTTTAGCTCATTTAATGAAAGGGCAGCTGTTTTCAAAGCTATGTGCATCAGCCCTCTCAGTTTTACGCCACTGGCGTCACACCTTTCTGAAAACGAAAGCCTTATGCTGTCTAGGGAGTTTTCTGTTGAACTTTTAATAGCTTTGTGATGAGGTGCTGTGCAATTCCGCAGGTAATTGGCCTGTGTGTAACCCAAAATTTTTCTACAGGAGTTTGTAAGTGAACAGCAGTTCGTACTAATTAAATAATTGCTTCCATTAAGCTGAACATAATTAATGCAACTTAGATAGAAGAGAGAGGTAAGTTGGTAATTTAACCATTGTGGATTTGGGACAGAATTTTCAATGATTTACTTTGTGGCAAAGAAGAAAGAATTGGGAAATACTGCTACAGAACAACTCTAATGAAAAGGGATCACCTTGCAGTATGCATGGCTGCATATTAGACTTGTGCTGGAAGGTTTTTATACTTCTGCAAGGTTGTATGGCAGATTATAGTTAGAGTTGGGAGGCAGTATGTTTGTTTTTTTTTTTTTGTCTCAAGAAGCTTTTAAGGCTTAGAAAACTTGAATGCACTTACAAGGTTGTGTCATTGCCCAAAGCGCCCCAGCAGTCTGCAGCCTCTGCCCTACTCCCTCTAAGAGTTTTAACTGCCTGGGGTCAAGGCCAGCTCTGATTCAGGGCAGGTTCAGGGCCAGCTTCCATGGTGCTTGGCTCCAAGCTCAAGTGTGGGCTGCTTCGCAAGGGGAGGGGAGCTGGGGGCCGATGGTGACAGCAAGGCAGGCAGGGCAGTGCCCTCGCCACCGTTTTGGCAAGTCCTACTGCACCTGAACAAGAGGAGCAAGCAAATCCAGTGATGGTAACCAGGGATGGACAAGTGTGCAGTGATCTAATGCATAGAGATGAGGCAGGTCCAAGACCAAGCTATGATGTTTCCGTTAGGATCAGCAAGGTAGAGGGCCAGGCACAAGCTTGTGTGAACTCGGGCAAGGCCCAAGGGCTTGAGCTTAACTGCAGCTCCATAGCAAAGGGGTGAGGGCCCTGCTGGTGGAGGTATCTCACAGGACTTCTCACACTTAGCTGTTTCACAGCAGTCTAGTCTCAGCTTATGCTTATGTTGTTCTAGGGCTGGGCTTGAGCACAGGCAGCCAGACTGGCAGGAGAGAGGGGAGAGGTTGAGAGCCTCACCTGAACCCAGGTTATATTAAAAAAAACCTTCTAAGATTTTCACACACAGAAAAAGAGAGCTGCAGCCTTTTCACCTAATGTTGCCTGTGGCAGGCTGACCACTCTCTGGGACTGGAATAACCACTTTCAAGACTCTGCTTGTCCTCCTCACAAATCTCAGCTTGAACCTGTCTTCTACTCTCAAAATGATTATCTTGGTACTCCTGTGATGAGTATCTCACTTACCAGGGCTTTGGTTCTTCTTGGCAGGGACTGTTTTTTTTTTCCCTGTTCCTTTTTTTAGACCTGGAATTCCAGCCTGGAGCTGGAAAAACTTTATGGAAGCCAGGCAAATGACAAAACCCTCTTTATTTTAATTTACCTCAATGTTTGGGAGTCTTGTGTATCATCATAGGAAAAAGTGTGTTCATCTCCATCGTGATGGTACTGTAATGTCAGTGAAAAATGTGCATTCAACCACAGGTTGAAATTTTCTGTTTTAAATGCTTATATCTAGTCCCAGAGCAAAGAAAGCCCAACTGCAGCAGGCATAGCTGGAGTGGCTGGGGCAGGATGAAACCTTTATCACTAAACTTGCTGAGCAGAGGCCAGCCAGACAGGTGTCCCTAAGGCACAAGCAGTATCACAGCTCCTTCATTTCACAGTGCCTTGTGTCTGAGAAATTCCCTGAAAGCTCCTGTTGCCAGCAGCAGTGCTGGGTATTGTGGGACTGATGCTCAGTGAATTGCTGGTAATTTTGTCCTTGCCACTGCTGCTGTTGGGGATGAATTGCAATAGTTCAGTTGTCAGTGGAAGCTGGAGAGGAGGGTGGGTGTGCTCCTGCACAAATTTCCTCCTTGTTCTCACCTGTGTATCTGTCCCTGCTCTCAGAGGTCTGAAGTCATGTGCTGGAGTGCAGGTTTTACCTGCCTTGTCTTGTTATTTTAAACGTCTTCTAAGTATCAGCTAAGATCAAAAGCCCTCAAGTGTTCTTTAGATAAATGGCTTGCTCTTTGTAAGCAAAAGCAAAAGATTGAATTCTTTGACATTTTATAATCTTTCTGTTCTCGCATGTTGAAGCTTAAATGTATAGCAAAAGGCTCCTGTCATTTTTCTGAAGTCTGCTGGATCTCTGCGGGCGGGAGTAATATTCTCACTTCCTTGCAGTCTCATTTCTGTATATGGCCCTGGGACCTTCAGGAGCCCAATGTAAGGTTTTGTTTTCCTCAGCACTGTGCTGGCTTCTGGACAGTTTAGGCATACCCATTACTAAATTATATCTGATGAGGAAATATGAAAAGATCAGATACGGCTTTATTCTCTGGAATACCTCAGCTACATGAGTTGCTTGAGGGTGGAGCTGGGTGATTCTTGTCAATCAGTACTGTCCTATTCTCCATGGTACTGCATCTCTGTTCGAGCTGCTGGAATTTATTATTTGTGTAATGAGCTTTCCACCCTCAGGTCTATTCTTATTTATTTGTGAATGATCTGTATACAGCATTGACACAAATCATTTCTATGCCAAGCTAATATGCAGTGCAAGGGAAAACGTATTTAGATGGCTGTGTTGGATTTGGGAGCCTGCGAAGCTCATCATTTTCGTATCAAATAGTAGACCGCAGCGTTGTGGTACCATGCAGCCCATCAGGAGCAGATGTATTTCTGTCAAGGGAAAGAGAGAAAGTTCAGTCCCTTTCTGTTTCTGCTCTGGTGCTCCAGGAGATGCAGAGAAGAGAAGTGTGATCCCTGAGGATCTCTGCAGATAACAAGAAGAAAATATATAGAGAAGGCGAAAATCAGCTACAGGATGCCATACCTCGAGGAATTCCAGAACCAATTGACTTTTGATACCTCAGGCTTTAAGTTGTCTTTTGGCAGTAGGCGTTGTAGATGATGCTGTCTTAAGGCAGCAGACAGCACCATGCGGGCTCTTCCAAGAACGGGTGTTTGTGTGTGTGGTGTATTGTCACTTTTTCCACAGAAATGTCAGAATTAATGATTCTTTATTGATGGTAGAAGCGTTTTGTCAATTGTTCCCCCCTTGAAATGAAAACAATCCAATTAATAATGCTGAAAGGAAATGGTTCACAAAGGACTGGAAAATGTACCCATTTTGAATTCTGGAGAAAAATAGAGCCTTCAGTGCGCCAGTATTTTTTTAAAAACTGTTTTCTGACAAGCCTTCTCTTGGTAAGGAGTCTCACACATCAGGGAAGATGACAGGGTAGTGACTGTCTGGCCATTGTGTTAGATGTGTCTGTGTGTGCGAGAGACTGGTCGTGGTGGTGCATAATCCTTGTTGCTTAAAAACACGCTCCCAGGTGGGAGCTACCTGCAAAATGCTGCTAGTTAGAGCTTCTCTCCAGCTGGCAAGGACTGTGGCTCACATTGCTGGTGTTCAGATATCTCATAATCCAGGTTTGGAGTGTTCTCCACTCCTTTCAGTTGCCTGGCTGTCCCCGTCAGCTAGCTCAGACCTGCTCTTAATACTGAATTTCAGCCAAGGTTGAACCTTGGGTACCAAAGCAGGGAGGCTTTGAGCTAGAGATGTCTTCCCTCCCAGGAGACAGTGCCCTGTTAGTTGCCTTTAAGGCATGATGGAAATATCATTCATTTAATCTGATCTGTTTAACCTTGGCCATACTGCCACTGCCCTTCAGATTTCTGTTTTTCATTTGTGGTATGTTTTTCTTCCCCCTGGAAACTGAGCTTACTTCATCAGTTGGAGTGGCTGCTGAAGAGTAACGAATTCTGCCTTTGTACAAGGCTTTTAAAGAAATTATTTATGATTTTAAAATGATTGGATGTGTTTCAGTGTCAGCATTGGGTATGCATTTTTAAGAATACTATTGGGACTCTCATACAAAAAATCAGCTAAGCATGTTCCTAGGATGTTATTTTATAGTATTAAAATAAAGTATTGAGTGCAGTAGTATTAAATAAAACCTTTCAGTTAATTTATCAAAACATTTTCAGTGCCTTCTTCCTTGCAGGACAGGCAGAATTTAAACAAACACCAAGCAAAGGAAAGGGACAGAAACTTTTTTTTGACCTTATGTCTCTTTTGGTTTAACTGGGACTAGTTAGGCTGAATACATAATCATAAGCTCAGAGGCTTAATTTTTATTGAAGGGAACTTCTGTAGCAGGAGTTTGAAAAGTCAGTGTGATTGATGTCAAGTAAGCCTGAAGATGCATAGGCTTTGAGCTTGTTATCTGCAATAATGTGAGTTAACCTCAGTGAACAATCAACAGCCATAGTAACGGGCTAACAGAGCATCCAGATTTTAAAAAATGTAGATGATGACAACAAAGAGATCTTGAGTTTTTTACCCTTTGAAAGTTAAATGAAAAAGTTTAAAGATGAACTGTGTGGTTAATATTTTGATAGGGCCAGTATGGTTTTTAAAATATTCAACAAAATGAATGCTGACATTCCTTATTAGTCTGGTTTTCTGGCAG
Organism: Platalea leucorodia; assembly: GCF_965183815.1. NCBI lineage: Eukaryota > Metazoa > Chordata > Aves > Pelecaniformes > Threskiornithidae > Platalea > Platalea leucorodia. The sequence goes on from NC_138829.1 coordinate 53,634,041, forward strand.
GCATGAAAAAATAAGTTCATAAAACAAAAAGATTAAAAACTGTGAAAAGGGAAGAAGCCATTTTAGTAATGTTGCCTATAGATATGTTTCATTAGGTGGGCAGTAAAGCTGCTCCTCTGCTTCAGGCAAAAGTCCAGAATTTATTTCTGTGCTGTGTGCCTGGTCAGCTGTATCTTTATACATAGATCTCTGTGCTAAAATGCAAAAGGATTTACAGCAGGGGAGTTAAAGTTGTGGTTGTCTCTAAGAATGTAAGTCAAGCTAGACCAAGCGATACATAAGACACACAAGCACTTTCTTGAATTGGAAACCAGGCAGAAACTTTGGATAGGTACATTGTAGAAACAATTCCTCCAAGTTTAATTCTACTCAATTTTTTGTTTGTTTTGCTGCTTTTGCCATTTGAAACTGGAACAAGCATGGAATTCTGTTTGTTCTAATAAGCTGGAAATGAAAATAAAGACACATTTGTCCCAATGAGGTCCCTTTTCATATGTAGAGTTCTCCAAGATGTCCTCCTGTTCATGCCTTGCTTCTATAAAATCCTCTCTTGAGAGCTGCTGGGAAATAGAGTTTGGATGCATTTTTCCAGTTGTGAATAATCTGTTCCTGTACTATGGGATGCACTTTGGATTGAAGACATTATGGGGGAAAGCAGACTGTGTATCTTGCATGGCACTTTAAGCTCTGTGCCTGATGCAGTAATGCTGTTTTAAGCAGCAGAAGAGTTCAAAAGTGGGTAGAGACACATGAGTGCGATCAGTGGTTCATAGTCTCCTTTCCCTTATAGGATTACTTCTTACTTAAAAGATCTTCTAATGCTGTATTTGAATTATTTAATTTATGCAACAGATTTTTTTTTTTTTTTTTCCTTCTCAGTACTTCTCCTGAATGGAGAGTGTGCTTAAATGGGAAGGAATGGCCCTATTTCTTCTGTCTGTCTAACCTAATTAATCTATCTCATTTATTCAGTAATTAGAACGTACAGAGTTGGTTTTGGTTTTTTGTGTCGTGTCCCCATGTCCCCCCCCCGCCCATGAAGTAGAAGACGGGAGTGCTGAATATCCATGTTTGTTCTTGTAGAGTCTGCTGTCCGGTCGAATAAAACACATCCTCTGGTACCATCCTCTTCACTTGAAACAGGTGTTTGAAGTCCACCCTTTTGGATGACTTTGAACTGAAGGCAAGGAAAGCCTACTGGGATAATAAGTGTCAAAGGCCTCATAGGCCTTTTGAAAGAGTTAAATCACTTTCTGATCTCATTGGTTTCAGTCAGGCTATTAGGTCTTTAAGCATCTTGTCCTTGAGTATTAGTCCGAACTCTTAGTTGTCCATTCCTGACGGTTTCCATCACTCCAAGTGCACTAATCCTGCCTTAAACAGTAACTGCGTCAGTCATTGCATTGGCATAAAAACTCTTGTTACTCTGCTTATAACATTTTCCACTTAAGAGCTTTCCCTTCAAGTTCTCTGGGCTCCTGGAGAAAGGAAAGTGTCACCAAGCCACCTTTTTACTAAAGCGCTGGTAGCAAGCTGGCACAATGTTGATTCCCAGGCGGTTTGCATTAGAATGGGATCTAACATTTGCACCTGCGAAGTGCCCTGTGGACTTTGAGAAGACTTCTTGTGTAGTTTAGAAGCAGTATGCATTTGTATGTGAGTCTTATCGTGACAGAAGTAAAGGGCCATGAAGATGATTAAGGGACTGGAGCATCTTTCATATGAGGAAAGGCTGAAAGAGCTGGGACTATTCAGCTTTGAGAAGAGAAGGCAAAGGGGGGATCTTATCTTATCAATGTATATAAATACCTAAAGGGATGGTGCAAAGAAGATTGGAGCCAGGCTCCTTTTAGAGGTGCCCAGTGACAGGACCAGAGGCAACGGGCACAAACTGAAACATAGGAGGTTCTGTCTGAACATCAGAAAACGCTTTTTGCTGTGAGGGTGACTGAGCACTGGCACAGGTTGCCCAGAGAGGTTGTAGTCTCCATCCTTGGAGATCTCTAAAGGCTGTCTGGTCACGATCCTGGGCAACTGGCTCTAGGTGGCCTTGCTTGAACAGGGTGGTTGGACGAGATGACCTCCATAGGTCCCTTCCAACCTTAACCGGTCTGTGATTCTGTGAAGCTAAGTTTTAATACAGAGCATCATGTGTGCAATGACCTGACCTGGGATGGAGGTTTAATTTTCCTGCTGTCTTGTCTCCTCCAGTGCTATGTGCAGTCATCTCATTCTTTTGTACAGTATGGTCCCACTAATGACACCTTTTTCTGTTCCATTGATTTAAAAAAAAAAAATCTTTTAGTTTATTCCTTAGTTTATTCTTCTATTTCTGTATGCATAAGATTTTGGGGAGATCTCAGCTTTCATTTAAAAATATAAATAAAAAATTAGTCATTGTGGTTATAGATAAAAAGACCGAAAGCATAACTTTCTAAAAAGCCAAAATATTAGGTAATGAAGAGATTCTAATGCTCAGTGTTCTATGAAAACATTTTGATTTTAGGAAGCTGGTTTTTTATTTTTCTTTAGATTAACTTGGCAGTATTACTTTCTCATATTTTTTGTTCTTCAACAAACTTTTTTCCCCCCAAAACAATGGATTTATACATTACATATTCTGGATGTGTAGAATTTATGTATGCATGTTTTTTGAGTCTCAAGTCCGTGAAGTGCTGATCCAGTGTTTAATGTGATTCAGATTATGCAAAGAAGCTGATAATGCTACCCTGTTCTAATTAAGTGCTTGAACACAAGCCTAAGTGGAAACATGCTGTGTGGGATGTTCAGAAGTGCCCATGGGAGAAAGGAGCTTAAGTCCCATTGAGAGTGAAGAGCTTGATCCCCACCAGCTTGAGAACATGATGTCTCCCCCATGCTCTGCTCCTGTGGCTGTCAGCGGGTGTTGTCATTCTGATGACTTCATGAGCCGTGCTATGGGTTTCATGCACCATCCCTTTACAGTCACACTAATGAAAACTCTTAATACCTTGCCAGGTTGTTCTCTATTATGTTTCAATTCAGTGATTTTAGTCTAGTTAATGAGGGGGTCTCTTGTCCTCCCCGAAAGACACAGAGAGAGTTGTTTTCCTTGTATTTTGCAAAAGACACGTGGCTTCTGACACACAGGCTCCTGTTTTGCAGGTCCCCGGTTTGCTGGTTGCGGAGAGGCCACCTTGTCAACTGGGATCACGTCAGGTGCTCTGAGCTCCTATTCCTGCATCAGGTACGTGAATGGCTGCGATCAATTTATTGATCTAAAATAAAGTTCTGAGTGGATAATTGCACTTGAACTTAAGGCCTCAGTGAATGACTTTAAACAGTAGAAAATACAATCTGCAGAAGCTATTATAATTAATATAATGGATCAGGCTGGTAACAAATATGTTGCTTACTGCTGATGTGGGTTGTTTCCTTGTTTCCCTCAGAGTGGGATGGCCTGGAAAGACATTGTGCTGAGCCCTTTGGGGACTGAAGTGGTCATTGAATTATTATTCCAGGACCCTCTTTTTTTTCTTAATATTACTGGCAACCTAATCTAACTTCAAGTGATGTGGGTACTGTTTACCTGAATACAGAGAGCAACTGTGTTCTTTCCAAGACAGATCAATTTTTTCCATTTATGATGAAGGCTGATATATTATGAGACTTCACTGTTTAAGAGAAAATAGTAATAATAAAAAAAAAAAATCCTGTCTACTGAAGTAATGCGTGAAATCTGTCTATCTTCATTCTTTTCCCCTTCAACCTGCATCTTTTGTGCACAGCCTATGTATTTTTAATAGGGGGGAAAAACAGCCTACTCCTTCCAATCACATTATAAAAACGATGGAGGTGTTGAAGAACACGCTGTGGTAAGGGAAGGACAGATAAACAGATTAAAAAAGAGGTGTTGCAGCATCTGGGACAGTTGCTGTAAGGATACAGTTGATCACCCAGCAACAAATGACTGAGACGTATTTAGGATAATCTCACAGAGCGCAGCCCCTGAAGTGGGGAGAAGGGAAGAAGATGATACATTGGAGTTTATGTTCAGTCTCCTCTAAAGCCCTGAAGAGAAAAACATTGCTGAATCTTTTGGAAGAATAAAGCTAAAAGTAAAACACACTAATAACTTCCAAGTGGGTGTATCTGAAGTGGTGAAGCTTTTAAACGGAGGGTTAGTCTTCCCCCTTTCTTTTATTTATCTTAAATAGTTCCTATTTTGGTCTCCTTTAAACAGTTATAGTGGATATAGCGACCAGCTGCAACCTCAGTTGAAAGTCAGATTTTGTCAGAAGTCTGGGAAGAAAAATGATTTCTTGTTTGCAGTTGAAACAAAAATCCGCGTGATAGCAAATGGCAAGCACTCACTGTTGACGAGCTACTGGAGACACTCAGAAAAGCAATCACCATTGCGTGGTGTGCCTTTTAACTGGGACTTACAGGTGATTATTTAAATCCGTGTAGGTCTGTGGACTTCTGCAGCACATGCAAACTGAAGATTTGACCAAGGTCTATGGTGTGAAATGAAATTGAAGTCGGGCATCTGATGTTAATTGCTATTAACTTTTAACTTGGGTATTCTCATACTCTCGAAAGCTGGTGTCTATTGGGAGTTTTTATGTTGCTTGATTTTCAGTGCCCCTTCTCCTCCAGCTCCCAGCTCTCTGGTTCTTTGTGGGAAAAGGTATTTTCTTTGTTTTTATATGTATCTATGACTTCCACGTTAGTTATAAGTAGAATTAAGATCTGTGCTATATAGTTAACATTACCCTGGGTCAATTGAATTGAATCAATAAAAGCTCAGTGATTTATGCTAGAAAATCACTCTCTTTGTCACTTTTCCGCTCTTTGTGTTGTCTCTGAAGACTAAAATATCTGTTGTTATTACAGGCTCCTCAGAAGGGCTAGTCTGTCCATGTAGGTTTTATAGTTAAACAGAGCAGGTTAATTTGGTAGAGTGGCCATAATTTACCACCTAATAGACTCTGTAATCAGACTAAGGGTTTGTTTTGTTTTCTGGATTACTGTGTCAAAACTTGAGCAACTTTGCTTTCAATTCTCAAACTGTATTATAGGTTTAGGCCAAGGAGATGCAGCAAACACAGGCTTTCAGCAGCTGCACTGACCCAATTTTCTGCATTACCAGTGACAATTTTGTTGGGCTTGTGTGGTTATGTATTTAACTCAAGCAGAACTTCCAATAGGCAAGGATTGGAGAAGAGTAGGAGGCTTCTTTGTTTGCTGTGTGAGTATTTACAGTAACAAAGCATCACTGTATAATTTAGAGGATACAGCTCTTGGGGCCATGTTTACTCCCTCATCCTTACAGTATTGTGCACAGCACTGCTGTATGAAGTGTGCAGGAAAAAACAAACAAACAAACAAAAAAAACCCAAGCAAAATCTGTTTCTCTGCAGCAAATGTTTCTAAAGACAATCTTAAAGACTCAATATAGACTAAGGACAAACCCTTTTTTTTTCTGTGGTGTAAGGGCTTCTGGTGAAACATGGTGAATGAGTGCTGAGGGCATCTGTTTGGGCTGATAGTGAATGTATTTGATTATGGATCTAGTAAGTGTTTGCACTTTAAATTATATGAAAGAAGCGTGAGTTTCCCAAGTAGTATTTCACCATTGAAATCAGGCAGTATGAATTGTCATCTCAAGTGCAGTGTCACTGGGAGGTGAGATTTAGCGAAAACAGTCACTTCTGCTGTACGGACGAGAAGACGGAGCGGTGGAAAAGTGGCACACCATCGTCTTCCTTTCACTGGCAGAAAGGGAGGGAAATGTCTGCCTACTTACACACAGACAAGGAGTCCAGACCAGAAGCTGTCAGACTGTAGACTCTGAGGGATTTAAAACGATCTTTGTGTCATGAAAAGACTTTTTCCCATGTGCATGATGGTAGGAGTGGAGTCCCTGTGGAGGGGAGTAATGCTTTGGTTTCCTCACCAGTTTTTGCTTTTCTTTAGCTCTTCCTGCTTCTTGCCTCACTACTGACAGGGAGACTGGTTTGCCATGCTAAACACCTTGGGGCTGACAGGATGGAGAAAACCTACAGGCTCCTTTGACAGCTGTAATCAATAAGAAGTGAAAAATCTCACTTTGAGAAGCCCTTTTCCAACTATAAATGGCAACAAAAGTCATGAAGGTGAAACCCCGATTTTAGACCAAACTGTGAAGGCAGAGGACCAGGAATCTGAGCCCAGGGAAAAGATTTGCAAATCAAGTTTCTCTCTGCTCACCTGTGTGCACTTCAGTGAAGGAAAGAACCGCACTGTGCCAGACAGTCCTCAAAACCTCCTTCTTCAAACAGCTTATAAGCTGGAGCTTTGCTTAGCACATCCCTGTGCTCTCAGGGCAGAAGCAAGGCTTGCTGCAAGAGCTTTCGTTATCATATTGCAATCTTCTCTGAAGGTCCCACTCACCTTCTGAGAGATGCTGAATTTCTCCAACTCTTGTGAGAGTCACTGGGAGATGAGGAAACTTCATTAATAACATCTAGGCAGAAGGAGGGATCAGAATTAGCTTTTTAACCTAACAGGTCTACTTTATTTTTAAGAACAAGTAAATCATTTCTATGGAAGAAAAAAAGGTTGTTTCTTTCCAAATAGATTTAATTGCCAGCAAGCCACACTGGAAACGGGAATAACAACTTTTAATTATGATTAGGGATAGACAGAAATTCCCAGAGCATTGGGTTAATCAAAAATAGAAGCTGAGGAGTGCAGTATTTTTCATGCTGTATTATGGTGACAATGGCAAGTCATTTGGAAAGCATAATAGGAAAAGTTAAGTCTAACTGATATGTTCTTGTTTCGTGATGTTGAGTAACTATTAGTATAGGCTCTTACTGTCATCTTTGTTTTGCAGGAAGCAATGCAAGTGAATAAATATGGCTGTATCCTGTATTGCTGTTTTACTCACAACTTAGCTGCTTATTTGGTTGATGTGGGGGTTTTATTCCCTTTATTTTATGGGTGCAGCTAGGGAATTTGGTGGTAATAAAAACAGAGAGCTCTTGCAATGAGCTTTGCACTGATAGATCTCGATGTTTTGTGAAGTGTGATTAACCTCACATTGCAGATACGTAACAGAGAAACAAGTTTGCCCCCATGGTCACTTGGCTGGCAGGAGAACTGGGATGAGGATCCCTGCCCTGGAGTCTCAGCACGGGGCCCCCTCTGTTTGACCGTGCAGCCTCTGCTTTGGTTTGTTAATAGAACTGTCAGTAGTATCGTTTCTCCTAAGGATATGGGGAAGGTTTTAGGTTCCCCAGATATTAATCAGGTATCTCTTTGTCGGCGCTAAATTCATTTTAAAGAAGAGATACAAAAATAGCACATCCTTTTGTATTAGCTATCATACGTCCTCCGGAAGCATTTTCGCCAAATGCATGAAAGAATGCAATTAATGGCTACCCAGGAGATTTATTCTATTATCTTGACTAGCTTATTTCTAAAGTAGTTTGACATTTTATTTGTCTGACTTATCTGTTGTTGTAGAGATATTTTGTTTTATTACCCTCGAGAAGGCTGAAATGTTAAACAGGAAATACAGGAGCTCCTTGCATTACGTTTTTACTATGAAATGTGAACTCACAGACTGGAGTGTCAGCTCTGCAGTAAAGGAGAAATCTGAGCTCGTGGTGGGACAAAATGGTGCTCAGGAGATTTAGATTTGATTACAAACAGTATCCCAGACCCTCTGTGGTAAGCTGCTTATACCTCAATCCTACAAAGCAGTTTTAAGCCCTGCATACCCCGCCTCTCAAATGTGAAATTGAGGTTGAGCTTTGTCTTCCTCTGACACTGCCAACGTCCCAGCGTCCGCAGTCAGCGTGAACGGGCAGTGCAGGGAAGGAGCGTGCTGGAGTGAAGTCGGGTTCCTGTTCCCTAGAGCGGACTTAGCTGTAAACAGTAGGACAGATGTAATTTAAAATACCCACTGGTGTTACTGCTGGATGTGTACTGTTGGTAATGTGAACTGTAATGGTTACTATAATACATTGACAAGGAATCCATTTACCTGGAGGAGTAGGAACCATTTTTATATGGTCATCTTTTAAACTGAACTTGGTTCTTCTTCAGCCAGTCCAGACATGCTTGACATCAGCTAAAAATCTCTTAAATTTAATGGCTTTGGGGTGTTTTTGTAATGATATTCTGGTGTCCAGTCCTCTCTGCAGTGCTTCATGATTTCCTGATTCCACCTTCATGCATGCACACACACTCTCCATTTGGGAACACAAGCTAAATATTTGATTTGATTATGATCTTTGGGAGGCACTATAAGTAGGAAAATTTTTTTGAGTGGCTAGGAGAAAGCTCAGAGAATCAGATCAGAAGCAAAGAAAACCAATTGAGAGTAGATTTGCAGTTTTCTCTGTGTGTGTGTGCTATTTTACTTTGCATTGCCATTTTGAGTCAAAGAAGATGAAAAACATCTGATTAACAGATGCCTGGATGAAGAGATGTGCTGTTATAGTGTTTTTGGAATCCTGTAGATCTTGGGTTTGGCACCCAAAACCTGCATCCCTTTATGAAGGCGCTTTCTTCATATTAGAGAAAACTAAGTAAATGAAACAAGCAAGTAGAGCAGGCATATATTATTAAGTGTATTTTGTGTGAGTAAATGAATATCCACAGTTCTAAAAGGAGTCTAAAACTGAGCTCTGCAAAAATAAATTGCTTTATCTTAATAATATACAACATCCGAGAAAGCCTCCGCTTTTTGAGAAAAAAATACAGGAAACTTTAGACCTTCTTGAAGCAAAGATAATTGCACTGTTGCTTATTTTAATTGCATTATCTTAAGTAGGTCACTCACATGCTTAAAACTGTGGAAAATTTAGGAACGCATAGGAACCTGGCATAAGTGCAGAACCAGGGGACTTTGGTTTCAGTCTCGTTTTACAGATCAATCCCTGTATTGCTCCAGCATTTTAGCCTGGACTGCCTACAGTCGAAGAGAGCGTTCACTTGTATTTGTTTTTTAATTCAGGCCGGTGTTAGCACTTCTTTTCTGGGTCAACTGATTTCATTACAAACATGTTTGTTGCAGTCAACCTGTCTCGTAGCAGCAGTGATAAAAAGATAAAATTGGGCTTCTGAAAGCAGTGGTGACAAGACTGTCTCGGAGTAGATAACGAGACTGAAAACAGGGACAACTTCATATGGTCAGAGATGGTATTCAATATTTGCTTTCTGATTTAGGGTGTGTTTTATAGCTCCGCTATCCTGGAGCATGCCCCTTCAGCGATACATACCCTGTCTTCCTCTTGCCTAGTGTTTAGCAGCATCAAGTCACAGCTATGTTCATTAGCTCCTTGCCTGGTGTAATGAGAGATTTTCCTCTAGTTTCAACCCACAAACTGTTATGGTTCGTTACCAGAGAGGGAAATGCTGTATTCTCTTTATAGCCCTGCCTATTCCTATCCCTGTTTCTCCTCAATGCAGTGGATACTTTTCCTTCTCTGGTTTCTTCTGTAAGATCACAGGTTGTAGTGGAAGTGACCTAAGTAGGCAGTAAAGACTTGAAATGAAGTTTAAACAAAATAAGCAAAGCTGTAGGGAAAGTGAATTTGATTGAAAAGTTTTCTCTGTCTGATCAGTCAAATCCTAAGATCTGTCTACTTCTGGACTTTTCCTAGGATAAACTATTTTAGGTTAATTATATAGATATAATCCCCTATGAGGACATTTGTTCTGGAGTAAAGGGTCTATGTAGAAACTGAACTCTTGAAACCACTTGAAAGTATTTATTCTGCAGTAGCTACTTTGATTAATTTCTAAGCATACCAGGACCTACAGTGATTACAGTTGTCATTGCTTCTGTACCTCACGGCTTGCTTAAAGTAGCTCAGAGAGTGTCCCCAGTAATGAGTCGGGTTCAGAATTGTGCCCTTTCATTTTATTTAAACTAGCAGAAGCAAACAATTTTCTCAGCTCTTCGTCTAAAAATATGTACTACAGATTGAAACACTGCACTGCATATCTGTGTGCTGACTCCACAAAACTCCCACCCTTTGCCTCCATCTCTTTCATAACAGCAGAGTTTAAATGTGGAAACATCTCAAGTCAGACAAGGATATCTGGCTCAGAAAATGAGAGGAGGAGGTCAGTGCATCACATGAAGCAAGACATGAGGGGATAAGATGTGTCTAATGGACAAGACTAGAAAAAGGCAAGAGTACTGAGGGAGAGAAAAACAGAAGTAAAGGGAGTGGAAACAGAGGAGAAAATGCAGGGAGAGGCTGCAAGATCCTGATGAAATTGAAATAAGTAGTTATTAATACACAGGAATTGCTTCATGATTTTCAATAGGCTGGGCTCTCCGCTCTTCAGAGCTGGAGCTCTGCTGGCTTCCCTGCTACGCTGTCCCAGTTCGCTTCAGCAGAGAACCTGGCCTTCATCACTCAGAGGTTGCCGTCTGTCACAGCCACCCAGTGGCCTGTGAATTATTTGTGCCTGTCTAAAGGCACTAACTGCCAAGTGTGTGAGCTCTGCTGTTGCTTCAGGATTGATGCTGTAGCTCAGCTGGGGGCCAAATGGTAGAGTCTTAGCCCCAAAAAAAAGTCCAAGAGCAGCTCCCACAGCTCTTTCCAAGGTCCCCAAAGGAAGGGGGCAGCCTTCAGCTGTGCTGCAGCCAAGGCTGTGGGCAGACTAGCAATATTTAAAACTGAAAAAAATAAATGTCTTTCACCTCTGTGGTATCATTCATCTAAGGACCTTACAGTTTTATCATTGGATGAAGCTTCACAGAAATTTGGTGAAGTAGCTCAGCTGTTTCCAGTAGGAATGGGAAAAGATACCAAAGACAAGTATCTTCTGAAGAAACGCTAGGGATAGCCTTCAGCTTTCCTGAGCACATGGCCCCTGCCCCTTCCCCTGGGCAGTGCACACAGTTGCTTCTCCATCACCAAAGTCTTTCCTCTGCATGGAACTCATGAACAGCCTTGTGTTGTTTGGTGTGTTGGACCACTGCTTCCATATGTTGTTGACATTCTGCTTGCTTTCGGTTCATTGCCTGCAGTTCTGGTGAACCAGCATCTTGTAGTTGGCGAAGAGCTGACCTGGCTTGGCTGTGTGCAAATGCCTGTGGTCAGTTCTCAGAGGATCTGCTTTGACTCCAGGTGGAAAATGAAGCACTTAGTCTCACTGAAGGTCTTGGCTTCAGGTCAGCCTCAAGAGCTTGATATGGCTTCCTTTTCTGGGGTCAACAGAAATTAGTTAATCCTTATTTGGTCCTGCTGCTTCAAAAGGTCTCCCTAGTCCGGGACTGTTTGACTGGATAGGAGATGGTTAAAACTAACTGCCTGCAAACAGATGTGAGTTCACCCTCACCTTTCACTAATGCTAAGGGGAAATATGATACATATATTAGACTATAGCACTGACCAAAATAACTCCAACGCTTTGCACCCAGTGAGCAGCTGATGAACATGGCGGCCTGTTTAGATGTTGCTGTCTCCCTGCAGTCACTGTTTAGACCCAAAGGACACAACACAAATAAATTCCTGAAATCAAGAAGTAGTTACAGTTCATGAACAACCCAGGGTAATATTTGAAACTGGTGGAAGTTACCATAGCCTCATTAAAGTTTCATGTATTCATGTTTGCATTATTTTAGCTGCCTGATTTCACAGCTCTAATTTAGAGCACGGCAATGCAAGTAACTGAATCAGCTTAAGTAAGGTGGCAGTGGACTCTGCTGTGAGGAGAGCAGAGTTGCTCTGGGGGGGAGAGTTAGCCCTCTTAAATCAGATGTGCTGTCAGTAAAAATAATTATGTGGAACTACAGCCTTAATAGAGTGATGCAATTTTATACCAGCTCCTGATATGACTGGTAAATTGTAGCTAAACTTTAATTTACCCACCACCCCCTGCTCTTCATGCCGAGTATCATAATCATGAAAGCTTCTCTCATCTGAAAATGCTCTTAAGGGTTATCAGTATGAGGGCACTAAAGGTAGGCCAAGAGCAAGTCATATACTCCGTATCATGAATTCACAAGCTGGTTATCTCCTGCCAGTGGAATTATAAAAGGAAGTTAGCGTTCTGGAAGTCCTTTCCATAGTCAAGTGCATATTGCATTTCTATTAATTTAATAATTTAAGCCTAACTTTTAAGCATAACCTTTAATAATTTAAGCCTAACTTTTCTGAAAGTGTGGAGATGCTGTTTGTAATGGTTTTGGAAGATGCAAAGTCTGTTTACAGGCTTGGTCTCAACATGTCTTTCTGTTGTTATAGAGCTGTTTCAAATTTAGTTTGAGGTTGACCTTCATATCAACTGAATAATGCTGCTAGTGTCTCTGAGCTATAGAGGGTTTTTTTCGTTCATTTTGCCAAATTTTATCTATTGCTTTATAGTTTAATAGAAGCTTCCTGAAGGACTAAAGGGAGCTTCAGGTAACGTTATTTTTTAAAATTTTGATAGAGTGCAAGTGAAAGATACTCTGTCTGAGATGAAAGGTTGTCCTGGTTTTTGGTGTTTAGTCAGCCCTTAGTTAGGATTTCTGGACATGTATGTGGCAAAGATTTAGATCTTCTTTGCCATTTTGAATTTCTTTAAGTTTCTTTTGACTTCAGCAGGTACTAAATCTAATAGGGGCAGGCATGTCACTATAAAATTGAAGCAGAGACAGGAAATAGGTATTTGTCATATGGATGAATTTCAACAAGCTTGATTTCATATTGCTTTTTGAAAAGCAGCCTGGTATGATAAATGACAGCAAATGAAATTCTGCTTAACAGTTGCTGACCTCTTTTTTTTTTCTTTGGTAGTATTCCTGCAGAAGACGCAACATTCAAACCTAAATACAGAAAATAGACTGCAAGCATCTTATGAAGCTTTCCATGTGTTCTCCAAAGCACTTTGAGTAACAAAGTCTAGCTAAGTACGAGCAATTTTGCCATTTTATAGTTCTGTTACAAATGTGGAGGGATAGAAAAATGGAGATTCTCATGACAGATGTTAGCCACGTCCCTTGATGTACATCTGGAAATACCTTGGACTTAAATTAAAATGTCCTCACAGCCATTAACATATGTTGGTTGGTCACTGATTCTCTGCCCCCTCTCTTGTCAAACACATAAATAATAATGTTTATCTCCTGACCACCATGGGTAATCTCTATAGTTTTAGAAGTATTTATTGCCGAGGTCAAAATGAAGTGGCCTGCCAGCAAAGCTGAAGGAGGGGAATAGCTCTTCTTTGGAAAGAGAGAAAAAGATGGCCAGATTATTTAGCAGGGAGTATTTAATGTTGACTATCATCATACCGTGGCTTCGTTCCATAACACAGAAAAGGTCACGGAAGGGAAGACTTTCACTGCTAGGAAGTCTTTCCAGCCATGGGAGAGCTCTCTTGCGCTGTCTGGGTTACAGAGGATACAGCATATATAGGAGGGTGCAGATTGTCTCATCTCACCTAGTGCATGTGGACAATGAAATCAGCAAAGGTAATGCGTAATCCATGGAGAGCAGCCCATGGAGCTGCTACTGCCAGCTGAACCACCTCCTTTAACATCTTTTTGGGGCACAGTGTTAGATGCACGTTAGCAGAAATACATTTATTAGTATAAGGACACAAAAAACCTTTGAATGTACTCATCTAGATCAGTCATTCTGAACAGGGAGAAGTCCAAGTATTCTCTCTGTCTCCTTGTTCTATGGGAAGTCTGTGATAGAGCTAATTGTGACAAAACCAAGTTTTTAACCAATTTGATATCACATCTGGAAAAAAGTCAAGACGCTTCAAGCCTTATTTGTAGTCAAGCAAGCATTGTGCAAAAATTTGTATAAGATGGCATACTCTCTTCATAATATATTTGTATTTATGCTTGTGTGTATATACGTATCTTTATTCCTATAGAAAAGCAGACTGAAAACACAATGTTAGTTTCTTAGAAACCTTGAGTACGGTGGTCCCTCATACCCCTTATGGTTTCTGGGTGTATTATTTCTTTTTTTTCCATACTCTTTTGTGGCTCTAAGGAAGAGGAGCAAAGGCCAACTTTGGCAGCAACCGCTTTCCTTTTGAGAGCCTCTTCTTTGCTGTGTGTCAGACGGTGTTATGGGATGGTTTCTTAACCAGATTAATTGAGTTCAGAGAAAGTTCCCAAGCTTTGCAGAAGCTGTCAATTTGCATTTTTTTTTTCTTTTTGACACAATCTAGTGTCAAAAAGAGTTCAAACTCCAATATGACAGCATGATGGGAAGGTGTTGTGCCTTCTTTCCAATTTAGAAGAATTGCTTTCCAAGTGGGAAGATCTCCAGCATCTCCTAGTGCTGTGAAGAACGCAGCAAGTACAAAGATGCTTTGCAGTAAATGTCTCCAGGAGGCCTGGTGAAGCCTGAATTTGAACATGGCTAAGCAAGTTGAGACCCTCCCCCATATGAAATGCCTCTCAAGGTGAGACTACGAAGAGGAAGTAATCTGCTCTTATATCTAATTTAGTAACAAGAAATCTCTGTTTGCTAATGGTTAATGACTTGTTGCATTACGTTTCCTTGCAAATGCTGGTCTCCTGTCCAGTATTAGCTTCCTCTTGGGAAAGCCCTGAATATGAAGAGAAATACAGTTCTAGATAGCACATTCTGGCTGGTTAGTTCTTTCCCTTGGGCACAGCTGCAGAGTTGCTCTCTCTGTATATAGTATTAATTCCTACCTCTTGCTTGGAGTGGGGTTTAGATCCCTCCCAGGGTGCATCTCCTGTTCATCCCTGTCCACCTACAGTTGTTGGTGTGATGAAGCATTTGGGCATAGTTAGTCTCACTGAAGGAGTAAATAAAGCTTCCTACAGGTTTTGCCTGTCTCTCATGTACCCTCCACAAGCTAACTGCTCGCTTGACTTACTGTTGCTCAGTCTCTAGACAATTTTGAAATCCCTGTGGCTTCAGATCTGGGTTTCAGTGAAGCTGTATATGCAATTTCTTAACTTTGAACTGTTGTTTAAACTTGTACTTTCCTAACAGAGCACAAAACCAGGCACTTAACTTTATGAACATGCTTGTAGGCTTGAGTGTCTATCAAATCAGATTGAGTGCTGTGTCAGTTTTAGGAAGACTTGAAGGGCAGATTTTTTACTTTTTTTTCCCCTAAAAACTCAGTATTTGAAAGTATAAGACTTCTTACTAGACTTAAGGAAAAGTAATACTTTTCTAAGAGTTTACATTTCTGAGAGAATAATGGTGGGCTAAGACGGGAAGTTTTGGGGTGGAGGGTGATTGCTTTTAACTTTGCTTTTTAATTTACATCTTCCACTGCAGGCTTTAGACTGTAATGACAGAATTGATGAGGCATAATGAAGTACCGGCAGGTCCCAGCTCTTGCATGTGCCTCATGCCCCATTGTGCTTGGTATTCTGGATGGTGCAGAAGCTGCCATGTAAATCCTTGGCTTGGCAACAGAAATGCCATCCAGTTATCTCACTGACTGGTCTTTATTATGCTTCATCTAGTTTTCTGATTTCATGTCAAATTTGCTAACACCTGGTCTGCAAGTGGTAGTAACAGCCATAGGTGTTTATAAGCATATAGCCATGTATGTGTGTTTAAATGCACGTATGTATATGTACTAAATGCTTACACAATTCTATTGCATCATGAGTTGCCATCATCTGTGGGAGTGGGCTACCAGTGTTTTCTTTCATTGCATTGATTCTCAAGGTGCCCTAAATGAATGAATGAAAATGCATTGACTCAGAAGGCACACATTCTAGAGATTGTTCAGAAGTGAACCGGTTGACTTGACAAGTTCAATTTTGAAAGCAATCTTTTTCAGGGCACTGAAAGATAACAAGTGAGAAATCCTGCCCAGGAAACAAGAGAGACTCAATTTACCAACTGTCAGACATGTGGCATTAACTTTGAACAAAAAATGAACACCAGATTCTCTGAGGCTTGAGGCTTCAGTGGAGCCCAAAAGTCAGATACACGTATTAGAATGATGCAGAGGAGTGGCCTTTGTGTGGCAAGCTTGTTTTTATCTCCTAAAGTAAAATAATGGTATCTATAAAGGTGACTTTGCTACAGGGAGGACTTACAACCTAGATCTTGAAATAAATATCTTATAAGGTGTGGAGAGTAATTAGTTTTAACTGACTGCATTTCTCTCTTCCCTGTGAAAACCTCCTTCTACATTTCATAGCATGTTTCATTTCAAATGCTGATCCTATTTGAGGTTGTTTCCAATTTAGTTTGAGGGGAAAAAAAGAAGTGGTGAGTGCTGAGAAAGATATAATGTGTTGAGATTTAATATCCTGTCTTGTAGTCTTCACATAGTGCTTTGAGTTTTGAATTAAAAACCCACAAGTTTGGAAAGGTTCATTAACTTGTTGAGCCAGAACAGGCAGAAATGGCAGTTAAAGTTTACAAACATGGTATCAGTTTTGGCTTTTTTTTGGTTTGTTTTTTTTGGGGGAGAGTGTTGGGTTTTTTTTGTTGTGTAGTTTGTTTTTTTTTTTTTTTTAAAGCCTCAGCAGTCTGGCTGCTGTATTGGATCTGCGTCGAAAGCTTTTTAGGTAAGCTGACATGTTTATACCTCCCAGCTTGGAAGCCGGGTCTGTACCATTTCCATCAGTTAGGGGATTTTGAAGAAACTGCCAGGCAGGTACTTTGCAGAGATACAGGAGATGATGGCTGCAGGGGATAGCACGCTGCAGGTAAGGACAGCTGCAGAACGGCCCTTATTTCTTCCTGCCTGCTGTGTCCATCAGACATATTACTCTCATTGTGACCCAATGGCACTGCTCCCAGCATGTGCCAGGCCTTGGCGTGAGCTGTGTGTTAAGCCAAAACCTGAGCAGGAGCTGAGTAAAGTCACAATCTGCCTCAAAAAAATCATGCACGCATGCCAATTCTGCCAATCGCATTCTTTGGAAGTATTGACTTCTATGATGAAATGAGAGGTTTGCCTAGAAAAAGCCAGATTGGCCACTACATAGCTGCAGTGAGGACAACGATTGTGCACCCATGTGTGCCTCCCAGGCATCTTGTCCCCAGTGATATCCCTGTGTGTAAGGAAGGAGTAGTTACTTGCAATGCAAGTGGTTTCATTTTGAATTCTGATAATACTTTAAAAATGAGATTTTACAAGATAAGATTGTAATGAAAAAGTCAAAACAAAGCAGACAAAGGGAGAGAAATGGGGGAGAAAAAAGCAGTGTTCAGTGGAAGTCTAGATTATGTTTTGATTTTGATACATTCCTCTGTTTTCATCAGGAAGAACCTCCTACTCACTATGGGGGAAGGTGTTTTTCAAGCCCTGTCTTGCAAGTTGGAAATTTAAATGCAGCATCGTTGTGGGTGCAGGTGACACTGAAAAAGTGAAATAGAACTTAAAATATGGATATAAAAGACCCTTCATGAAGTAGATTTAGGTAAAAAGTAAGACTCCAATCCTGTATGCTGCTACTTTAATTTTCCTTCTGATGGAGATTACACCCTAGCAAATTCAATGTCAGGATCGGATTATAATCTGTGGGGTTTAATTTGCTTTACAGTTTAGCATGTCATGCATCTTCTTCAGTATGGCAGCTTGTTCCAGTTTTGATATGGATATAGGAGGTACAAAGTGGGTTTGTTGTTAATAGGCTAACAGGACAGGCCGAGAGAAAGAGGGAAAGAGCTATTGATTTGTGATACATGGGAGTGTGCTTGAAAGAGGATTATGTGAGGTGGTTTAAAAAGGTTGTATTGGCTCCTGGTGTTATGGATTCCCACTAGTAGCTCTTACTGTGCCATGTTGAAGAACCATTCCTGTTGTGTAGGGACTCAAATCTGGGGATGCAGCTGTAGGGAATGACCTATGTTGGTGGGTAGAGTGGAGGTGAGGGAGGTGGCTAAATAAATAGATGCTTCTTCTGCAAACCATATCTTCTCTCCCAGCATAGACACTAAAGATGGTTTGGGTGTTTGGAATGCTAATAAGATAAGAAGCAATTTTTTTCTTGTGTTAAACCTATGTGATCTCTAGAATGAAGTACATCTCACTGTCTTCTTGAGTCTGTATAAGAATCTGTCAACTTTTTAGCCTTTGATCCTGTAGATTACAAAGACAGCTGTAGCTCCCAACTGTGCTAGACACTATTGTACCAGGGACTGTACAGACATACAGTTATGGAAGAGCTTTGCTTCAGAGATCTCATTTTGTGTGCAGATTAAGGCACTCACGAACTGAGCAAATGCAATTGAAATCTAATGCTATGATTTCCTGGATGCCTGTGTGATTTTGAACAAGGATCTTATGTTCCTGGATCAAGAGGATGGAATTCATGTGAGCCATCTGTAGAGCCTCTGCCAAAGTAAGCAAGCACTTTGTTCAGGAGGGATAGGCAGGGCAGGTGAGGTGGAGGTGTCGCACTATATGTATGGGAGATGTTTGATTGTACAGCCCTTATAGTTAGTCATGATGTGGTTGAGAGCTTCTGGTGAAGATTAGGGGGATGGAAAACAAAGGAGATCTTGTAGTGGGTGTCTGCTGATCGCCCAGCCAGGTTGTAAGCACTGATGAGTTATTCTATAGGCAATTAGAAGAAATTTCTGGATCAGTAGCCCTTGTCCTTATGGGAGATTTCAACTTGCCAGACATCAACTGGGAACATCATACTGCTGTGACAAGCAGGTCTTGGAAATTCTTGAAGTTTGTAGGAGATAACTTCATGACACAGGTACTCAGTGAGCCAACTAGGAAAGATGCCCTCCTGGACTTAATATTTGTGAATAGAGAAGGACTTGGGGGGGATGTGATGGTAGGTGGCTGTCTTGGCCACAGTGCTCATGAAATGGTTGTGTTTAAAATTTACAGTGTAATAATTAAAAAGGACAGCAGAGTTGCTACCCTGGACTTCAGGAGAGCAAAATTCAAGCTATTCAGGGAGCTATAGAGTACCCTGGGAATCTGTTTTTGAGGGCTTAGGAGTCCACGAGTGCTGGTCAGTCTTTAAGAACCACCTTTTAGAAGCACAGGAGCAGGCAATTCCACTGTGTCTAAAGTCAAGCAAGTGGGGCAGAAGACCAGCTTGGCTGAACAGGGAACTCCTCATGGAGCTCGAGGAAAAAGAAATTGTGTGATCTCTGGAAGGCGAGGCCAGGCTTCGCAGGAAGATTACAGAGCTGTGGTTCGTGTATGCAGGGAGAAGACATGAAAGGCCAAAGCTCAAATACAGTTGAAACTGTCAAGTGTTGTTTCAGATAACAAAAAGGGCTTTTTAAAGTATGTTAATAGCAAGGGGAGGTCTAAAGGAAACAATTGATACTAGTTGAAGATGGTCATCTGACTAATAGGGATGAAGAAAAAGCGGAAGCATTCAATGTGTTTTTTGCCTCAGTCTTTAATAATACTGATAGGCCTTGGGCTGTCCGGTCCCCTGAGTCGCAGGATCACAAGTGTGGGGACAGTGACTTTCCATTTGTGGACACTGCAATTGTAAGGGACCAGGACAGGACATGTGGGAATGGTTCAAAGCTGCACCAGGGGAGGTTTAGACTGGACATTAGGAAGCATTTCTTTACAGAGAGGGTGGTCGTACACTGGAACAGGCTTCCTAGAGAGGTGGTTGATGCCCCAAGCCTGGTAGTGTTTAAGAGGCATTTGGACAACGCCCTTAACAACATGCTTTATCTTTTGGTCAGCCCTGAATTGGTCAGGCAGTTGGACTAGATGATCATTGTAGGTCCCTTCCAACTGAAATAGTCTATTCTATTCTATACCCCTTGGATGTTCTCTCTCTCCTCTTATAGACAGTATCAAGAAGAGATCAGATGAATTGTCTGAAAGGTGCTTGTTTCTCAGTGCTGACAAGAGGAAGGGGAATACGTGGAAAAGCTTAGACTGGACATCAGAAGTTACATGACAGGAGACTTGCCCTGTCTGTTTTTTGAAATGCTATTAAGATGGTCAAAAATGGGAAAAGAAAACAAAAGCAATGAGGCCATGTGCGCAGTCACCAAATGAGCAACAGTTTGAGAGAATACAGTCTAGTGCCCTAATCCTTGAAACATGCTGTTTGTCTGGGGAGTCACCCAAATGCCTTGCAGCAGCTGGGCAATCCTCTTCAAACCGTAAGCACATGTGAAGGCTATACCAGAGGAGACAGTAAATGGATTGTCCAGACCTGCGTCCTGACTTGAGTGTAACGCAGAGACATGAGATCAAGGTTTCTTGGAGGAAGGTATCTTTTGAACCATTTTAATCCTATATGTTCATCAAATGTTTCTGGGAAAACCCTGTACTCTCCCCTTTCCTCCTCCATCAATATTTATTTTAATATCAGTTTTCTAGAGAGTTATAGTTCATTGTTTGCTCTGCTGTATGTCTTGGCATTGGCTAGAAATCCAGTGATTTTAGTGCAATGACAAAGGTTAAGGAAGATCTGTGGAATGATCTGCCAGAATTGGACTGAAATGTGAAAACACCTCCATGCCTTGTAAACCCAAGCTTATTGATACATAGAGGAGTCTAATAGAGATGGTGTCAGCTGGGAGCTGGAGAGTCATTACACCTTAATCACACTGCTTGCTTTGGGGAAAAGAAACTATTCCTCAGCTGGCCATCAGTTTTGTGTAACAATTTATTTTAAAGGAAAAAAAAAAAACCCACAACCAAAAAACAGAAACAAAGAGAGATCCAAAATTAAGGGGGAAATAAGGTTTTTCAGGATTACTCGGGTGTTTGTTGGTTTGGGTGTGTGTTTGTTTGGTGTGTGTGTGGGGTTTTTTTTGTTTGTTTGGTTTTTTTTTTTTTTTTTTTTTTAAATTAGCAGTATTCTAGAAGCAAAAAGAAACCCCAGCCCAGAAAAAGAGACAAATAAGCACAAAGTCATTATTGAGGGGGGAGATGCATATGGCTCAGGATCAGCTTTTTGCTTATGGACCAAAGAATCTTCTCTTCCCCCTCCCCCCCCTTTATTAAATGAATGTGGTTAGTGTATGACAACTATGGCATTGTTTTGTGAAATATAGCCCTTAGACTGCTTTTTGAAGGGAGAAAAAAAAATCCTGCTTGATTTATGGAGAAAAAAGCCTTAAGCTGTAGGTGACATTAGCAATGAAAATGTCAGGCTCTGTAGTGTGTAATACATGACTGTGCTGTGATTTCACTGTATTTAATGTTATGGGACAATAACCAGGACTTCTGCACTTCTGATTACTCATTTTGAATGCAGCTTTTCTAAAGAGAGTGACAGTTTCATATTCCTAGGGAACAAAGTGCAGCTATCTTAACTACTGCAAACTTTGGCCTTCCTCCACAGAAGTCAGCAGGATTTACTCATTTCCTATGGGAGAACAATAAAACCTTAAGAATATGTGTAAAGAGGGAATTTTCAGAGAAAACGTATTTTATTTGTATCAGCTTAGTTACTGAGCTATCTGCTGGAAAGCTCTTCTCTGTTCCTGACTACAAGGGATGTCTTTCATTTTCATCCAAAATCTGTTTATGTCCTGCACCAATATTTTGTCCTTCCACTTCTTCTCTTAAAAAAAAAAAAAAATCTATCTATCTCAAGATTAAAAGCTTTCAACACAGGGGCAACAGCAAGATTACTTTACACCGAGGAAGGATGACTGTGGCACTGTAAGTGCCTTGCATGATTGACTTTTTTGCATTGCATGTTTTCACTTCTCAGCCCCTTCTTACGTTATGGCTGAGAGAAATACTGCTGAATATCTTAGTTCTTATTCACCCATACATCAACAAATGACTAACAAACCAAAATTTGTTTTCCCTGGGAAGAAGTCTCCCTATTCTTCAGCAAGGATTGAGGTGGCTGGTGCGGATCAAGTCATTACAGGACCTCGCATTAGGTTAATAGAAGATCATGGAAGTGGCTTAACACTTCAGCAGTTTTATTACTGGAATTGCAGAGCTGAATGTTCAACAGCGGGACGAGATCATCTCAGTCTTACATTCTGCCTCTGTATCCACTCAGAGGTGGCAGAGCATGAGCAAGAACAGGGGAAGCTGCAAATGGATGTGCCAGAATTTCATCATGGCCAAGAGATGGTGCTTATGTAGGAACAGGCAAGTAACAAAAATAACACCAGTAAGTAATACTGGAGTGACTTTTTGGAGTCAGTCCTGACTCTCTCCTGCTGACTTCATGGAGGTGTTAAACCCATGTAATGGATGGCATGTTACATCCAGCTGACTCTGCTCTACTAACTGGCCTTGCTGCTTTAATTTTTAGCTTTCCCCAGTGTCTTACATGGCTATATAACTACAGTAGGAAGCCTGGTCCAGTTGCTTTAATACTTTTGTATAAGGTAGCGCACAGAGTTACCATTAAATCTGTTTTTATTCCTGTTTTTTATTTTAGTATTAAAACACTGGTTCAATTCTGCTTGTTTGTTAAACCCTGTTACGATACAGGACCTGAGTTCTAATGAGCAACTTGGCCGATACATTTGCAGGCACCTTTTATGAGAGGAAAAACGTGAGTTGGAAATAAAATTTCAGTCTCAGGCTGCCATGGGCCAGTCATTATAAAGGTATATAATAATAATGAAAACATTCTCACTGGATAAAAGTTTTGAATGAGCTATGTGAATTGTAAGTGTTAATGCTGGGTTTCCAAAGTCACTTAGGATCAGTTTTATGATGGTACTGCAGTATGTAAAGGTGCAGGTAGACATTTTGTGGAATTAACAAACTTAAATGTCATTGAGGGCCTTGAAGATAAGATTTAAAAAAAAAAAAAAAATCTAGCTATTTTGGCACTTTGGCCTGAATTTTTTTAATGAGACCCAATTTTCTAAGGGAAAGGAAGTAGCACTTTCTAAAGTTGAACTCTGTCAACTATTTGAAACTATACATGAAAAATAGGGACACATATTACTTGCTGTACTTGTTTCTGAAAATTGTACATTTAAGGAACTTTTGAAAAAGGAAAAGGGAAAATTGTATCCGGTTAGAATAGTAGCAGCAAGTTTAAGACCAATGGGAAAACACCCTTTAATGTTATGAGGAGTAGTGATATGATCTGTGAAACTGGGATGTGGATGAGATTTCCTTATTCCTTTGCCTAAAACAAACGTGTGGATTTTTTTCTTATTTCATTGGTTGAGCTGAAAAAGGGAGACTTTCCTCTTTTTGCATTTCAACTCAAACTATGTAGCACAGCCTCTGAATAGAAAGTAGAATAATATAAATGAAAGAGAGCTAAAAATAAAATTAAAGTGATTTCCAGCTAGCTCTATATAAGCACTAAAAACAGAAATAAAGGAGATTTCATAGTTTCACTGTAGCATCCAGCAATGAAAATCAATCAATTTGAACCAGGTTCATAGTATTAAAACAAACCATCAGCTCGTAGTAGGAAGTAAAACAAGAGGTGCAACATTCACAGTAAGGAAAGCAGATGGAAAGAGTGAGCAGATTAATGGGACTATTTTAAATACATTTTTGTGTGTGTGTCCGTGATCTTTTATTACAAGAGAAAATCCAGTCAATTAAATTTATATTGTTCATTGAAGTCCAGTTACATATATTGCACAGTGGGAACGTGTGGTGGATTGACCCTGGCCGGCAACTAAACACCCACCAGCTGATTGCTCACTGCCTGCTGCGTGGCCCCCCCCCCCCCCCCCCCCCCCCCCCCCCCCAGCGGGTGGGATGAGGGAGAGAACTGGAAGAGCATAAGTGAGAAAAAAGTCAGTTTAATAAGTGAAGCAAAGCTCTGTGTGCAAGCAAAGCGAAATAAGGAATTTATTCACTACTTCCCATCGGCAGGTAGATGTTTAGCCACTTCCCATAGGCGGGCAGGCCTCAGCAAGCATAACGCTTACTTGGGAAGATGAATGCTGTAACAGCAAATGACCCTCCTTCATCCTCCTATTGCTGAGCATGACATCATGGGGTATGGGATATCCCTTTGGTCGTTTGGGGTCAGCTGTCCCGGCTGTGTCCCCTCCCGACTTCTTGCCCAAGGCTCAATGAGAGCATTGCCATTCAAGCCTACTTTTGCCTGGTTTTACTCCAGAGTGTCTAGTTGCTGCTGGAGTTACTGTGCCTGGTGGTGGCCATTCATGCTGGTCAGAAGAAGGTGCTGCTAGAGACTGCAGCTGCTGGAGGTTTCTGCTGTACCTTGTAATTCTCAAGACATCCCAGGGTTTCACTTGGCTATTTTGCCAGACTTCAGTTTCACCATTTTCTCAGATCAACTGAATTCTGTAATAAATCCGTCAAGACATGTATCTCTCTGGTCACAACTAGAGACGCTTTGTCTTTTTTACTGCTGGAGAGGCTTGATTTTTGTTGCTAATTTATTTTTACCAGCTGAAGTTTTGGAGTTTTGTTAGAAATTAGTTCCCAGTGTGTACATTGCTAGTATGGGATGGCATATTCATCCCTTCAGCTATCAACAGAGGCCATCTGGCTGGACTTGAAGTTAGTTTAACCTGTTTCGATTGCAATAAAGCACTCTAAATCCTCAGCATTGTTGTTGCCTTCATTTAGACATGCTGAATTCCACGTGTACGTGAATCTCATGTTTTGGAATAGCTTAATTTTGGGAGTTACAAAGATGCCCTGTCCTTCAGATGGTGGTTGCCACTTAAGATAAAACAGAACTGGACACTCAGTGCTGCTGGGTCCTTTTGTTTCCAATGCATAGGCTGTGACTGTGTTCAAAGCGTAGGAGTTAGGGCTTTTGATCAGTATTGGAAATATGCAGGAGGCAGCTCTGTGAGTTGCACATCGACATTGCATTTAAATGAGGCATTTGCTAATTTTTCCACTACTGCTAAAAAAGCCCAACCCTAATGGGAGCTTTGGTTTTAAGTGTTTGGATTCCCTGCTCCCTCCCCCGCCCGTAATTATACACTTCTCTTATATCTATCTATTTTAACTTGAGCGGACATCTAGTGTATAATAAACAGAGATTATTTGTAACTTGTACAGAATATCTCTCAGAATACCAGAAATATGGAGCTCTTGAGGGGTGAGAACTGTCTTTATACCATGTCCTTATTAATGTCTTACCCCTGCCCACTCTTTTAATGGAGAAGATCTGTTTTTGAAGTTTTAAAGATGTGTTTAAAATTGCTGTTTCAGTATACATTTTCATATTTTCCTTTGCCTGAAGCAGCTGATATCGCCCTGAATCCTTAACAGGATATTTGTCTGTGATACTGAAGAAGCCTTATAGCTCTGCCTGTGTAAACACAATTCCAGTAGCTTCTGAATGCCCTAGCAGTGTGTCAGACTTAGGTAAATAAACTAACTACATTAATTGCTCCTACATCCCTTGAGTGCTTTCACTTTGTGGGTTTTACAGTAATGTTAATGTATTGTAATCCATCATTATCTGCAAAATTAAAATTTTCTTTATTTGCCTGCATCTGCCACTGTTAATTCAGAAGCTCTAATAAATGCATTAAAAGAGAGAAGTAATAAGCAAAAGAAAGTCCCTTTGGGAATGTATAATTTCACTTTTACTCATGCCTCTTCATGCTGGGTTGGAAGAAAATAAACAGTGTAAACATGCAAAGTTAGCACGCTGCTAAAGTGAGACTACAAAGCAAAGTCGTAAAACCCTTCTGTAGCTGTTGCACTTGTATTTGTTATAGAAATGGGAAGAATGAGACTAAGTGCAGTGATGTGCTGAAAGCATGTCTCAGACTTGCATCGAAGGACTGGGGCTCACGTGCAAACTGTGAGCAGTGTCATGTGTTGGAATGGGAAACTACCCAGTGGGGCACATTGGGTCAGTCATTTTTATCAGGGAAAATGATAAACACTCAGAAAGCTGAGATTCATCAAGGAAAGAAAGAAAATCCCAGGGACACAGCATATCAGTAAGAAAAAAGGTGGCTGAATGGGCAGATGAAGCTTTATCAGGCCCAGTAGTTTTGATTTGAACACAATTGCCTTACCACCATTTGGGAGCTGGCCGATACTAAACACGCATTTCTCCTACTAATTTTAAGTGCCAGAGGGCGTTAGGAGATGTCAGACACAGATATTTAGTTTAGCCATTGTCTGACTTCAAAGGAGTAGGGGAGCATGAGACAGTCCATGACATGTTGAACAACTGGGATAAGTCAGAGAGATTCAGAGATCCAGGCAGAGTAAAGGAAGAAATCAGGATGGGAGCAAGATGGTGGAAAAGAAGGAAAGAAAGTGGAAGGGGAGTGGATGTTTTGGGAAGCCTTTATATTTAAAAGGTTTTTTGCAAGGCTGGGCTCAGGCAGGTATAGGAGAAGCTGAACTGCCTGGAGCAGAAGAAACATTTAAAAGCAGTGTGGCCACCCAAGAGGAGCCAGGAAGATAGCTACATATAGGGAATGTACAGGGAACCATGTGGCAGAAGAAGCAGATGTGCTTAATTCCATTTGCCAGCGTTGTACTGTATCCTGCTGGGGCTTCAGTGGGTCTTCCATGGAATTTCAGAGGAGATGCTCGTTCAACACCTTACTGCAGATGACACATATGACAATTGCGACCTACTCAACAGCCTGCCTTGCAGTACCCTGGCCTTGCGGGGGCTCTTCTGTCGTCTTTGCCGAGGAAGCAGCTGGAGGAACGCTTGCAGGCAGAAGTGCCAGGGCGCAAGCTGTGTAGGGCAGGTAAACAGCAGCCCAGGGGATGGGAAGTGGACCTTTTCCCATGGGTAGGATGTGACAAATGTCCTGTTGTTTCAATGAGATAATCTTCTGCCATTAGTCTAATCACTGCAATTAGTCATGCTGTGCTCACTGGTGATGTCCCCTGGGATGTGTTTCAAAAATTTCCTCCTGTTATGTGCCTGGAGGGTGCTGGATTTGGGAGTAAAGAACAACAGCACTGTTACTGTTATCCACCACAACAGGAGAGATCTGAGCAAAGGAGGCAAATTGTAGAGCATGACTTTCAACAGTCACAATAAAAAGATATGCACGGGGGAGTGTGGGTGAAAGGAAAGGAATAAGCTCGTCATGCTGGATGGGATGTGTGTATTATATAGGGACAAGTTAGCCCCTGTTGGGTTATTTGTCTCAGGGGGTTTCTGCCTTTAGCATGCATTCGAGAGGAAGAGTGTCAGTCTACAGCTGCTAGGGTACTTACAAATCCAGGAAGAGGCATGTAAAGTTCAGTGGTATGGTTTTTATGCAGACATAAAGCAATTGCAGTGAAATAAAGGCGGTTCTTTAATTTCATGAGGCTTAAAAATGGGTATGGCCCACAAGGCTGTACAAATCCCTCTTGATTTTCTAATGTGCAGCAACATTGGGCTTTGCAGAGTAAATGGAGCTAATCATTTCTAGGATCTGGTCTGATCCATTGCTTGAGAAGCTGAGAGCTAGGGCTTGTTCCCTTGAGTCAGCTGTAATTCCTTTTTTCTGTCTTAAAATGTTAATAAACAGAGCCGTTGAACTTCATGGGGTGTTTGTAAAGCTTTGTGAATTGCTGCAATGAAAGATTGTCCTCTGTAAAGTATACAGTGTTATTCCTAGACTCCTGTGGGGTAGAGTACTCTCCTTTTGTATGTATTGGACTTAAGGGCTGAATAGTAATTGTCGAAGCCTTGAATATTTACAATGAATTGTGGAAGAATGGAAGAATAGATAAACTTTCCATTTATGCAGGTAAAGAAACAGATATGCATTTAGTGAACATAAATGTATATTTGCCAGCCTTTCAAGAACATAAAAAATGCTATTAAAGTGGAACAAAGCAATTTTAACTAGCATTAAGTAGAGCTTCTCTGTAGAAGTAAGATAAATATCAGACAGTAAGTAACTGCAAAGCCCCTCAGAAAAGCAATGCTATAGAAATACACACACACTTTGCCACTCGTGTGCTACATTCATGAAAAAGCATCAAATGCTGTGAATGTGCTATCAGCAACATCTTTTTCCTGAGTTCTCATTAGGAGATGCTGATCTACATTTAGCTATATCATTGTCTCACTTCCAGAAACCTCAGATTTCTGCTCAAGAGCAAGAGTGTACCAACAATGCTTTTGGTTTCAGAGCAGTACTTCATCATTCTTTAGTTGCTCTGCCCCTCCCACTGCCTTGTACATACGATGCAAAATGCTTCTTGCAAGTTCAACAGCTATGCTGGTTTATGCACAGACTTAAGATTTTAGTAGGCAGAGGAAGTGCTTCTAAAGAGGAGCTCTGATTTTTAAAAGTAGCTGCAAAGGTGACAGCAAGATGGTCCATATTTACTGTCTCCCAATGATTTCTTGGTTTAGCTAGGAAAAAAGAAATATATTCTCATCCTTTTAGTACGTTATAAAAGTTTTATACTAATGTAATTCTAATGAAACCAGTAACAGTGCAGTGCTGTAAAATCAGTATAACATAATGGAAACAAGCATAGTGGTCCTACTTACCAACTCAGAGCTAAACTTTTAGTGTGAGCATTAAGTTTGGTAGTTTTGGTCCATCAATGACAATATTTTGTATTTAAAACTTTTAATATTAGAGTGCTATAAAACCACTGTGGCTTCTTTTCGTATTCTTGGCATTGTAGAGATCTAATGCTGGTTTCTAGCTGATGAATTAGACACTTCTACATCATCATTACATATATACCGTCACTGGTGCTTTATCTCTAAGAGTAATTCTGGCAATAAGCATTAAGTGATATCACTCTTCCAGATAGTCTCTGGAGAAGCCAAAGGATGATGTCATGTCTAAGCAGTCCTCTAATCCTAGATGTATCTTTTAATGTCCTGATTTACATATGTTTCTGTAATAGTGTGAAGAATCACAGTCTACACTGAAGCTATATGTGGTTTTTTTCTTGGGCTGTCAATTTTTCAACTTCAGCAGTAGAAATAAATACTTTTAAAGATTTTTTTAGATCTATCTCTATATATCTGCATACATATGTAGATCATACACATATATGTTTGGTTTAGCTTTTATAATTTGGCTGGTTTTTTCATACCCATGTCCCAGTCCTAGAAAAAAGCTTGGATGAGATTATGTCAGAAAGGTTTATTGGATTGAGTGAGTTTTGTTGTGATTTGTTTCTTTGCTTGTTTATTAGAACTTTTCTGTACTAATAGCAGCCTTAACACAGTTGCACTTCTATTGCCAGAAATGCTTTTGCTGAAAGAATTGTTTGACTTTTTAAAAAATTCTACACACTAATATAAATCATACCAACAAAGACAATGTCATTGCTATAGGCTGTGCCTGTGATAGAATTAGCTGCTTCAGTTGTGCCAACATGGGTTGTACTTGCATAATGATACCAGCAAACCATTTCTGAAGTAGACCTTGCCTGAGGCACATGCTTAGCTTTACATACTGCAAATAATTTCCCTGATTTCGGAAATTATTTGTAAGACAAAATCTTGGCCCCTGCATTCCACAGACTTCAGTGGAGCTAGAAGGTGCCCATGGGGTATAAAGCATTTTCAAACTATGGACTAGAGCCGATAGAATCCCTGGGGCTACAACAGAGGTAGAAATTGATCTTTTGATATTGAAGAAGAGGTGAGAGAGACTTATGGGTAAACTGTGGAAAACTTATCAACAATGTGTAACTTAATATTGATGTGAAAGAGAGAAGGGAACGAGCAGAAGCTTGCATAGAAAGTAATAACATTGCCAAAGGGATGATCTAGGAAAATGGCCTCTAAAGCAGCATTTTGGATAAATAGCTGTGGAACACGATAGCATTTGTCAAGAGAGTTTTATCTCTGCAGGTGAAAGGATGCTGTGGATGGCCTACTAGCAACACTTATGTGGAAACCATCTGCTAGGCTGAGGTATAGCTTAGATACAAGAATCAAAAGCAAGCTCCAAGATCAAGATGATATTCAAGTTATGGGCTGGTGCAACAGGAAGCTGCTGTTATTGTTCACAAGTCATGAGGAAAGAAGATAACAGGCAGGAGAGTCTTGGGAAGAAAATTAAGATATCTGCTTTAGCCATGATGAGTTCATGGTAACTGCTAAACACACACATAGAAATACAAGAAAGCAAGCTGAGATTCCCATTTGAACAGAAGGTGTGTCGTTTTGTAAGTCATCAGGATAGCTGAATTTGTGTTTGCAAATGAGATGAAATGTGGAAGGGAAAGAGAAGGAACAAAAAGGACAGAGGCCAATGGAACTACAGAAGAAAACTAAAAGGTGTGGAGCATGAGGAGAGCTCAGTAGAGGACACACTGAGGGAGCACTTGGGAGAACTAGGAGAAGGATTCAGGGAATGGTATCTCCGAAGCTGTGAAAAAAACCAGCACAACAGCAGGAGCATGGCCAAAGCTACTGAAGGCCTTAACTAAGAAGTTTTAAAGGTATTGTTAGAAGTCATTCCCCTTGACCGTAAGAGCATAAACAAGATGTTTCTAGGCTGGATTTTTTTGAAAGGAATGCTAGATAATTACTGTAGCGATCTCAGAGTGGCTTATGTGTTTTGGCATGTATTTTTCAAGATGGGAGGTATTAAAGCATGCTTGAAGTTTATTTGTATTATGAAGGGAAGAGCTAGAAGGAGAGAAGGTTGGTTGCAGGGGAGGTCTGAGAACAAGAAGAGATCACCCTCATAAACAGGGTTGGTTAGAGGAGGAGACCCTTTTCGTGCAATCATCAATGAATGATCCCTTGAACAAGAAAATTGATGACTTGAACTGTAGATGAGGCAGTCACATTGGACTAGTCGTGTTACTCTGTGGTGTAAAATGTACATTTAATGAGAACTTAGCCCTATAAGTTTGACTACTTTTTGTGATCTGTTTGAGTGAATGCATGTCTAAGTCTGGATGCATTTAAGAGATGTTTATTCTGGCATTTGGAAGGCATGATCATAGAATCATAGAATCATTTAGGTTGGAAAAGACCTTTAAGATTATCAAGTCCATGATGGACATGTACGTGAGACCGTGAGGGCTAAAGCAGGGTGAGAGCAGTGTCTTCCTGATGTCATGTATCACATTGCATGGGACAGGCTGAGCTGCTGCAAATGCCACATGAAGCTCTTAACCATCCAGGAATTATTCCATGCCTTTTCTGGTATCTTAGGCATGCGTTCGTGCCTTAGCTGAGAATGCTTGTCCTGTGCCTCAGGAGACACATGCTGCTGATTCTTCTCAGCCAGTTTTACGCTCCCTTGTGCAGTATCACTGGTACAAGTTAGATTACTTACTTTGCTGCTGTTGTCCTTTTTAAAGTATGCTTTGCAGAGATTTAACCAAAATTTTCATCACTCTTAACATAGTCAGCTTGCTATGTTCAGATGGGCCAACTGAGGCATTGCATTAATACTGATACAGATGGGGACTTAATGCATGATGGTATAATGTGAATGGTTTCAGCTAATTAACACCTGTGTTTCTGTTCCATTTTACTTCCTCCAAGCAAATGCAGTAATGGACTGTCCCTGAAGTTGTTGGAAGACAAGTGGATAGCAAGTGTTTCCTGTCCATAAATACCACTGTGAAAATGCAGTGACTATTCCGCTCTTGCTGAGCATGCTCAGCGCCTGTTAGCATTAATGGGACTTACGTATGTGCTGTGAGTGCAATGTGCCCCATAGCCTCTGGGTAATAGAAACCCTTATCTTGCATTTCCATATTGCTGCATGGAACAAAAGCCATTGTAAAAACAAATCCACCCTATCCTACCCTCCATGGGTATTTTGTCTTGCTTCTCTCTTCATGAGAGCAAATTTGCAATGAGACAACCCAAGGCTGACAAAAGAGAGCTTTGTTACTTTCTGCTAGCTTAAAGAGAGACAAGGGGAGACTTCTTGACACACTGTCGTCACTGTCCAGACCTTTTCTAAGCTTTATCTTCTCTGGCTGCAGAGCTTGAGAGGTGAAAATCGCCTCTCCTGAAAATGCCGTACAGTTCCCATAGGATGAAATCACTGTCTGCAGGTTAGACTGTGGCTCCTGATTTACAAAAGTGTTGCTGTACCCAGGTG
Organism: Platalea leucorodia; assembly: GCF_965183815.1. Classification (NCBI taxonomy): domain Eukaryota; kingdom Metazoa; phylum Chordata; class Aves; order Pelecaniformes; family Threskiornithidae; genus Platalea; species Platalea leucorodia. The sequence continues at coordinate 53,665,900 of NC_138829.1, forward strand.
GCTTCAGACAACTCTGAATTCTAAAAGCTGTGATAAATGCCGGTATCGGCAAAGAAGCCAACTTGAGCGCTTACCAGTCCTACACTGCTGTTTGCTGCCCTACCAGTTGCGTCAATGTGACTGTAAATGGGGCTGCACCATGAAACTGTAACATCAAAATGATGGAGAGTCAGAAGCATAGCAGAAGGGGGAAGGAATCTTTTGATCGTTAAGTGATCTATGTTATCACATGGCCCCACAGACATTTATGTGTGCATAATTAAGGTGCTAAGTTGCAGCACAGGGAAGTTAATGAAGGAGCAGGGACTTAGGACAGCCTCACAGTACCCTTAGACAGATAGCAGAAAAACTGACAGATGAATATCCTATAGTGCTATTTAATTCCTTTAGGGGATTTCTGCCAGCATCCTAAGCCTTATGAACCATCTAATTCAGGAGTCAGTTTATTGCAAGTACTGAAGCATGCATTTAAAACCCTGCACCTCTCTTGCACTGTGGCTTGAAACGCAAACTATTTTTGTAACACTGTAAGGTGTAAGTATCATTAAATGCCATCCATTAAAAAAAAAAAAACAAACCACCAAACGCTAAACCAAAAAACAAAACACCCCACAGAATCTCCTGTGACAAAAATTCTGTAGTTTGTGGGTGAGGCTGCAGAAGTTGCCAATGTCTGTATAAATTCTTGGAGAGAATTGCTTTGGAAGAAGTCTCTTTTCCTTTATATAGGGAAATCAGTCCCCCAGTAATTACGCATTTAGTGTGGTTGTTATTCCTCCTCTGTATTCTGTATGCTGACAGTCTCTTGGGACTGAAACGGACCACTTGTTCACCCTTTTAGTATCAAGATGTGCATCACACTGCTGGTTTTCAGAATGAGGGGAGAGATGAGGGGCAAAGGAAATGTTTTCCTTGTAGGTGTCCCTATGGGAAAGAGCTGTTATGAATGCCTTTGGTCTTCCCTGGTACTTTCCACAGGCGTCTTGGTTACACAGTACTTCTCAAAACATTTCTAGGTCAAATCAATCTTTTTTGTAACAGCTTTGACCTCACTCTTATTTATATATATGACCAGCTGTTCTCAAGATAAGTGATACAAAAGAGGTAAGGAAAGGAGAGCAAGAGCAAAGGGAGGGAGCAACTACTTTTCTGTCTCTTCCACCACTGAGAAAGGAGAAAAAAGGGAGAGGAGGACATGGCTGTAGTTGCTTTCCTCCTCCCATTACTCCATTGTGCAGCAAATAACCTGAAGGACTGTTTATACTTCCCCCACTAACTAAGCTGCTACTGGAGATGATGATAGCTGGCAGGAATATTCAGTCATGACCACAGCTGGCAATATTTTTCTCCTTCCCGTTGCAGGGAGTGGAATGGTCCATAGCTGTGTAGGGTCCTACAGATGCTGTCGGGGCGGGGGCAGGCGAGTGATAATGGGCCTTGCCAGCCATTATATTCTTGGAGCTGTACAGGCATGCGATTATCTTGATGCTTTTCAAATGTTCCTCTTACCATACTCTCATCAGACACGTATGTCATGCTTCCAGTTTAAGAAATACGGTTGGTAGTGCATGGTCTCTAATCCATATTACAGAACCGTGTTCCTCCTCCATCTTGTATCCTTGGAGAATGTACCTTGGAAGAAAGGTTTCCTCCTACAGAAGTTTCATACAAGTTCAGTAAGAGTATTAGTATGTACACTGATAATTCTTAAGATTAGAGCCATCCATTCATGATGGTCATCTTAGCAGGTGAGGAGAACGAGCATCACTAGAAGTCCACAATGTGCAGGCAGCTTCAAAAAATGTCAGTTACTCTTTGTGGATGGTGAAATTGGCCTCCAGAGAGCTATGTGCTGCCCAAGATAATTTCTGGTATCCAAACTATCCTACCCTATTCCCAAAGTGTAAGAAAAGGAAATAGGATTATCCTGACTTTACAGATTAGATTGGAAGCAGAGTAAGTGTCAGTTAAATGATTTACCCAAAATTAGAGAAGTGGCTTGTGTCAGAGCCAGGGTTTGAATCATAATCATCTGAATCTCCGGCTGGTGCTTTAGCCTCCAAAGTAAACTGTTCTTATGGAGGAGAAAAGCCTGCAGTCAGTCACAGTTGCAGCTTTGGGGAAGTGACTGGCCAGAAAAATGAGTGCTAGCCAAATGTTTTTCATTTTTGTGTTTGTGTGAGAGAAGCTGTGTGTGCTCTAATTTGGTAAAAATTCAATTTCATCTCTTAATTAGAAGTTGTTGTTATCTAAAAACTTTGCAGCACTCCCACTTTTCTCCTGACAGCTTGGGCTGTGTGGCACAGACAAGCTAGGATGGCTTTAAATGTCAAAATATGCTTTTCATTCTTGTGTGTGTATATATATATCAACGCATTATCAAGTAAAATAAAACCCTGCAGTGTGACAGGCTATGTTTCTTTAATTGTCATCAGTCTTTAAATGAATTTATGGCTGTCAAGAGAAATTTGCACTTCTAGAAACATTGGAAACCTTGAATCATCTAGGCTGAAAAGGCATCCAGGCCTTGCTCTGCATACCTCTTGCTGGAACATTGCTGGAGATGGCTGAGCTGATTTGAATATATTTGGTTTTGAATGCTTTCTCTCGCTTTGCTAATTACATACCAGGCTGTATTTCATGCAGAATTCTGACCATTTTCCTCGGCTTTATCAGCGACTTTTATTGTTTGTGGGAATAAAGAAGTGGGAAGCTTGTCTCCTGAGAAAGCTGGTTCTTCACGTTTTCCTGCTGAGTGGCCCCTGCTGCTGTGATGTTTGTGGAACAAGAAGGCTGTGCACTCTGGAAAGTTAGAGAAGGTTTGTGTTCCCTGTTCAGAGGTGGACGTGAGATAGCAGTAGGCTGGAGCTGAGAACGTTAGCTAAATTGAGTTTAACCTGGACCAGCTTAGCAGAAGTTGAAGGTGCATTGGCTTCTCTTGGAGGCCACTCCCAGGTCCTTTTCCACCAGACAGCTTTCCAGCCACTCTTTGTTGTGACTCAAGTGCAGGATCTGGCACTTGGCCTTGTTGAACCTCCTCCAATTGGCCTCAGCTCATCGATCCAGCCTGTCCAGATCCCTCTGTAAAACCTTTCTACTCTCCAGCAGATCAACACTCCCGGCCAACTTGGTGTCATCTGAAAACTTACTGAGGAGGCACTCGATCCCCTTGTCCAGATCATTCATAAAGATATTGAACAGATCTGGCCCCAGTACTGAGCCCTGGGGAACACTACTTGTGACAGGCTCCCAACTAGATTTAACTCCGTTAATGCCACAACTCTCTGGGCCTGGCCATCCAGCCATTTTTTTACGCTGCAAAGAGTACGCCTATCCAAGCCATGAGCAGCCAGTTTCTCCAGGAGAACGCTGTGGGAAACAGTGTCAAAGGCTTTACTGAAGTCCAGGTAGACAACATCCACAGCCTTTCCCTCATCTGCTGAGTGGGTCAGATGACACAGTTTGTTTCAAAATGGCACTTTTTTACCACTAAAAATAACTTCTTGTAGTAAAAACAAGAGTCCAAGCCCCAGACATGCTCAGGAATGCTTCTCTGAAAGGAAACATGATTCAAGCCTTGCTATTGCCCCTTGCAGGTTTTCAGGTCCTTTCTCTGTTTTGCGTGATACATGTAGGTGTATCTAAGGCCTATGGTTAGGAAAACTTCCTGCACTTGAAGAAAACCAAGTTCCTGGAAACTCAGATGAAAGACACCAGACAGGCCGGCTGTGGTGGGACCATGCTTCCCTGAGGGAGGGGAGCCAGCCACCTGAATGTGAGCTGGCAGCATGCCCAGGTAGCCAAGAACGACAATAGCATCCTGGCTTGTATCAGAAATAGTGTGGCCTTCATAAAAGGTGATGGCCTTTGGTGTCTCTCACCCTCTGCGTTAGGCGGGAAGGCATTGACTCCCCTGCCCTACCCTGAGGTGTAAGCTGTAGCTGTTTACAGCTGTAGGACACAGCAAAGGATGTCATTGCAATTATTCTCAAACAGCTGGAAATGCAGTATTTGCTACACAGATTCAAAGAAGTGGGGACTGGGTCCAAGTGGCCATAACTTTTAAGTGCTTGTCACATCAGTGTAGATATTCAGGTGAACAAAACTTAAACATATATTCAGACCTGTCTGAAATTTTCTTATGTGGCATATTGTTTACTTTTGATGTCTTAAAGTTCTTTTTATTTTTCCCCCGTCCTTTTACAGAGGTTTGCATAGAACGCATTGCAAGGCATAAGCAAGCAGCGGAAGCAGAGGTGAATATTTTCCCTTCCCTTTCACAATGTATGCCTTTCTAGCTCTGTCTTGATTTTGATATTTTCTTTTCCTCATTGTTGCTTGTTTGGGATAATGCGTAGTTATCAGAACCCTCTCTACTGTGGTATGCCAGGATGATGGAAAGGCATCTCCTCGAAAACTTTCACAAAGGCAGCCCAGCATCTGAAAATTGATGCTTCCTGCATAGTAAGAGGTGCAGGTTACATGAAATCTTGTCTTACCAAAGCATGACTGTGTTAACTAGGTATCTGTAAATATTTCAGATTAATTTATGGGGAAAGCTTGGATTTTCATGAATTGTAGTTTAAAAAAAAAAAAGAAAGAAAAAAGTATGGATCGGCTGTTGCCAATTCTGAGAATGCAGTGGGATAACCATAGTCATATGTCTGCTAATGTCTCTGACCATAGAATGATAGAGCCTATTTCCAGGCTTAATACTGTGTTGTGAAAGACCTTTGCAAGTTAGGAATCTTAAAACTGGTTGTATTATTAGGCTTTGTAGTATTGTGTTATGTGTGTGTTAGGCAGGCTAAAGAGATGTATGCACATCAGCTATGGATATATTATTACAAAGTTGCTACTAGGAGCCACTGAAGAATGTGAGAAGGGGAACAAGGGAATAAATAGAGGCAAATTGAAACAAAGATGGCTCATCTGATGCCTTAAACGTGAACGCCACCAATAATTTCTAGCTAAGCAGAAATCAACAACTGCTGTTCCAGTTAGCTTTCCTCCTTCCTTTTAAAATATTTAATTTTTTGTTTACTATGCAGGAGCATCCTTTTGTGTGCTGCATAGACCTAAAGTCATATGTTGTCATTTAAGAGTTCCCAGCAGGGATACTGGAGGTGCCAACCTTGACACTAATTTTTTTACTGTGATTAACAAAGCTCAGACTCTGGAAGCCTTAAAACTCTGTGGCCTACTTCTCAGCTCGATCCCTGAGAGACACTGTTCAAATGGCAGTTGCAGGTAGGAAATTACAGACAGACAGCAACAGGGGCTCCGGCATCACCTCGAGTTCCACTTAAATGCCTGGTCTTTTTTGCAGCAGATGTATCACATTAGTCAGGGATTGTTGTATTTTCTGCCTTTTGGTTTCCCCAGATTAATTTACCTGGTTAGATATTCTCTTGCCTTGAGAAGAAATCTGTGAATTGAATGCCACAAATAGAATTGCCTTTTTCTTGTGCTGCCGTTCTGGATGCAGATGGGTGCCCTCTGTACACTCACAGCAGCAGCAGCCAGACAAACTGGTAGGTCACAACACTTTCCTTCTGCCTAAAATGACAAAGGAGAGACTAGTTCTGATTAAAATGCAGCCAGAGCCTCTAATACTGTGGTATTAATAGCGATGCTGGCCTTGACAAAAATAGCTGTTAAATGGGGAGTAAAAAGCTTTCCATGTTTGCCAAAGTTGTAATGAAAATGGTGGAGCTGTCATAAATACGATGTTCTTAGCTAAAATGATTATGGCTTAACAATTTTCCAATGCATTGCATTGGGTTATTTCCAGCATAGTCAGATCTTAGTGCTGTAAAGGTTTAATAGAAAATCTTGACAGTGAGTCTTTATCTGTGCCAGAGGAAAAGGTGTTTATGAAGTCCATTCACATTCTTTACTCACCGCCTTGACGTTGCTCCCATGCTCATTTATTGTCATCTTTGTATGTGTCTAACTCTCTGAAGAAACACTTGATCCAGCGTATGGCTGTGGATTGCTAAGTTTGGTTGCTGGTGTGATGCAAACTACATGAGCCTAACAATCCTTATAGCCTTCAAATGCACAGGCTGACTCCTCAGCAGGGATAAATCCGTGGCATTCCACACAAGTGCCTGGAGCTGTGCCGATCTACAGTGCTTGAAGACTGAGCACAATGATGCATCTTTGATGCAAATTGCTACTTTCAGGAAAAACTAGTGTTTACAAGGAATCAAGCATGCATGGGTTAATGCTGAACTGTGAAGCAGGGCCAGAAGTTACATTTGACAGATCTTTGTTAGATGCCAAGGAACTCAGGGAAAATTTAAATACCAGCCTCTGTGATAGTGATAGAACAATAGTATTCGAGAAAGTGCACAGAAGTATTTTATTCCAAATCGCAAAATGACTTAATGCTGTTCACTTATGATCCACACAGTGGGAAAGTGTGTTCGCCTCTGTGTGGCTGTGATTTCAGTTTGTAGCAGAAATTTGGCTCAGTAGCAGAAACTTTAACATTGGATGGCTCCAGCTTTCATTAATTGCTGATTGTTTCTTATTTCTCCAGAAAGGGGGCTGAACATTCCTTGGCATGTTTTCACTGATCCCTAATGGGCTTTGTAAGTGGAGGGAGAAACATGCATGTTTGGAAGTTCTGCTGGCCTGCAGGAATATTACTTTCTTTTCATTTTTGTGTATTCTGAAGTAAAAGGAGAAGAATAGTTTCTCCTGAAGCCAAGAACTGCACAGAACCTAAGGTGGCATTATGATCTTTGTAACTGTAGAAAGCATGGTGCTGAGTATGCAGGACACCCCAGAAACAGTGGACTGCTAATACTCGATAGAGGTTGTTTATTTATCTTATACTAAAGAGAGCAATTTGGTCTAGAGGAGCATTCCCTTTTGCAGTCAGTCAGTGTACGAGGAAATAGCCTGCTTTTTATCTTTGGGTGTCTCAGTTGAGGAAAAAATGCAGCATAGCCTTGCTAGCCTCATCAGACAGCAATAGAGAGCCCCCTCTTTCTCACCTCTTGTTTTGCAGGGTTGTGTACAAGATGGGGATATTCAGTTGCTTAGTTAAGTACATGCTGAAATGCCTTTCTGAATCCATAGCCTTTTGGGTAGGTCACTTTTATGAAGAAATAATAATAGTCATAATAAAGTATTTTTTGCACTCCTGTGAAAATTATGTATTTTTTGCAGAGAAGGTGTATGACTGCACAAGCTAAAGAAATTGGATGTGTATTTTATTGCCTGTTAGTGGCTTTTCCAAAGCTTTTAAGTAAGCCAGGTACGTAATGCTTTTGGAATCCCTATGTTAGTAATAGTGTTTACTACTAACACCTTAGTGATTGTGTTTTGGTAGCTTTGGTGGTCTAAAGACATATGTGAGGGAAGATTTACAGGGAGGGGTGTTATGTTTTAGTAAATCAGCTGATCCACCTAGGGAGAACCTGTAAACTTCAGGGAAAAAAAAAATTCATGGAGAGTAATTGTGATATGAGCACTCTCAGAAATTGTCTCCTAAGAACACTTCGATGCAGGTGGCAAACACTTGTAAGGCAAGAGCATGTACATACACACATGTCAGAATAAATAGCGTTTAAGCTGCTGTTTTGCTGGTAGCTACAGTGTATGTCTAGGTAAGGCTGTCATGCCCTGTAACCGTGTGGTGTGCCTGCAGTGACATTAACCTTTAGATACTCCTTCCAGTATCTGCCCTCTCCCACTAGCTGCCCTTTTCCAGGGACCTGGTCTCTTCAGGTAGCAGCTTCCCATCTGATCACCTAAACTGATGGCTATTGGATCTGTCTTGAATCCCACCTCCAGGTGATCAGACTTCTGCAGAGTCCTGCTGAATATTGGATATGTCTCTCAGATTTCTTTCTTGGGTAGTAAGTGTTACATTGTGTGCTGCTGAGAAACTGGTGGGATCCAACCTATGTCCTTGGAGAGATACTCTTTCCAGATTTGATCCATCAGATAAAAGATGTCTTGCTGTGATTAATCAAGGCTCAGCTGTCTCCTTTGATCACAGGTTCAGTTATTGATCCCTATGTCAAAGCTGTACATAAACCATTTAGCTTTCCCAGATAAGAGCATCTTGTACCAGCTACCATTCTGGTACCCTTTGGTCAGAACTGAGGGTGTTAGCTGCCCTGTTTTAGAAGGATAGCTGATAAGCCACAAAAAAGTGGCAGCTTTGAGCTAACCCAGTAACAGCTGTCCTCAGTCTCCTAGCCTACTCTGAAAAATACTGAGCTAACTGCATGCTACTGTACTTACTGTACACACTGGATATGGTTAGGTCTCCCAGATGTGTGGCAGCGCTGGGCAGATATGAAATATTCTGCTGGATTTATCTGGGGAGCAGTTGAAGTATGGAAATGCTACACTGACTCAATGGCTGAGTCTCACAAATACCAAAAAATGTATTGCTTTCTTAGTCTTCCTCTCTGGAAGGCCTGGAAGTGCTGAAAAATGTTTTAGCATAGCCACTGCAACTTATAAAAGGAGACTTTATGGTAAGGAAGGCACCTCTTACAAGTCATACAAGCTCAATAGCATTTTTCACATGCACTGTACAAAACTGAATTACCTGAGGAAGAAGAGTAATTTTTGTTTGTTTGTTTGTTTGTTTTCTGTTGAATGTTGCATGTGTGATTCCATTTAGAAAAGTTAAAATGCTGAACATTTATGTTGCTGTCTTGTTGTGATTGTATTTGGTCCTCCATTTCCTCCCAATTTGCATTCTAAGGAACCAGACTAGGACCAGTTACATGAGTGTAGTAACACAGGAAATTATTTTTTTTTCAGTAGGTGCTGTGACATTCCTTACTTGTATATATATTTTTACAGAGGTTGCTGACATTTTAGCTCTTGATGTAGGAGAGTGAAGTAAAGAGAGGGGATAAGGGAAGAAATGAAGAGTGAAAAACCAAGCTGTGATCTAAGAAAGAATTTAGAGAGAGTGCTACAAGAATTTCTGAAAGAAACCCCTGATTTGATGCATTTTGCATTATCTGACAGATAACATATAACAATAAAAGAAGCCAAAATTAAAGGTAAACACATGGGAGGTGGGCATCAGTACTGAATTTAAAATGCTGGCATTTTCTGTTCCTGGTTTGACATTTTATTGTTGCAGGGAATTTGGTGTTTCTGCTGCAAGTAGAATTAAGCTTTCCTGCTAACATATGCAACAGCACCACACACACCCCCTCAGATTTCATTGATGGACAATTCTTTTGTACACAAAAATGAGTGCCCTTAATATTACAGGCACACTCAGTTTCAATAGCTGCACCTCTTTTTGGCAACACATTCAGATAATTTATCTATTAAATAGCTGTGTTGCAAGGTCTTGAGTTAATGAGGGAAGGCAGTTCTGAGTCAGAGCAATATCAGCACAGTATCCTTTTTCAACAGTACCTCAGAGCAAATGCTTTAGGAAATGGTAAAAGAAATAAGACATACAGTGATAATTCTTGAGTGTCCTGACTGTACTTACAAGCCATTGAGCAACATGGCTGCATCAGTGCAAGCCCTAAGCAGAGGCCGAGAGATCTACTAAGAGAACTACTTCCAGTTTTCCTCTTTGAAACAGGAGTAAGTGCAAATGTCACAACTTGAGCTTTTCCTTGTTTGCAGTCTGGATTTGCATCAGTGCAGGTGGATTGGTTCTTGGCCTCTGCCTCCTAAGCGGGGTTGATTCTGGTGATATTTACATCTCACCCCTGTGAAGTGGGTAAGACTTCTTACAGTGCTGGGCATAATGTTGCAACGATGTGAACCCAAGCCTGCAGTTAGCAACTGTCCTGCACTGTGATTGCAAACCTGGCTCTTGATAGCTGTACAGGTGTTTGTGTCTCTCATGCATGTGCACTTCGGATGGATAGTGATGATAACTATTCATGAGTACTAGCACTTGTGGCTGCTGAAGAAGAGGAAAGAAATACATGTTTGTGGATGTCTTTTCGTGTTTGGTTTCTGTCTGCATGCAAGTGCAAAAGGTTTATGAGGCAGTTAGCTTGGGATCTAAGCTAGAAATACACCTGCTTTTTAGGAATCTCTTCCTTTCCCCTCCTTCCTGTGCAATCTCCCCAGAGCGGTGCTAGAAAGTGGCAGCAATTATATCAGCTGTCAGGTCAGGCCCCTCACTTTTTGTTTAAGCAGGATCCACAGCCTGGCTGTACTTCTTGAAGAGTAACAGAAAGACCTGGAGATGCCTCTGAGTTTCCGCAGTATAACTGCTATTTAAAATAATTTGATATTCTCCCTGAAAAATGAAACTATAAAATTGATGAATTGATTTCAGATTCTTTTTTTTGTTGGTCTTCAGTTGCATGGACTGTTTAATACCAATGATCGATAGTTTTGTTATAGCTCTTCTCCTATAAGCATGTAGGATCTTTATGAAACAGTGATTTGCGATTTCTTCATTATACCTGAAAATGTCTTAAAAGATGCCTTGCATAGTGCTATTTCTCAAAAGTGAGATGAGTAGTGTGGATTTTCTGGGAGAACAAAAACTTTAAAACTTATTGGAGTTTGACACTCTAAATTGCTACTTTTTTCATTTGGTTCCTCTCCTTCCTCCTTTCTTATATATTAAAGCCTCTTTGGTAATTGTCATGGTGACTGCTACATTACTTTTGGTGATTTCTTCTTTTTATACCTAAAAACTGTTTGTGTGCATTGTGTAGGTTTGTTTTTTTTTTTTTTTTTTGACCATTGATCCTAAGCCACTTCCATATGGCATAAAATCGAGGACAGAAGCTTTTAAAAGGAATTGTGTAAATAAATATTTTAAACTCTTCATTTTGAAACAAATCAGCAAATGTCGAGGCCCTCACAGATGACCTCATATTGCTACTCCCAGTTTTAGACACTCCTCTGACCATCCCTCAGCATCACTGTATGGACCAGTGAGTTCAGCTGGGAGAATGGTGAATGATTTCCTATCTGGTGTTGGCAGTCTCCAAGGGAGCCTGGTTAAAAATTCATGGACGTTATCTTGGCTCTTCACCTTCTGGTTTTCAAAAAGTTTGAAGCTTGCTGAATTAAGGTATTAAAAGCAGAAAGTATTATCAGACAGCCTCAGGTTTGTATTAGTGTAGGGTTTTTTTTTCCCCTTTGAATTCTATTTGGTGGTAGGCAAGGAGAACCTTAAATATTCTGCTGGAAAGGAATGGGTTTCATACCAGTCTTTTACACTTTCTCTTATTTGTGAGAGCCAATAATTTGAGGCACTGTCTGTTCTTGAACTGGTAATAATTTAATGGGTAGGAAACATGTGCTTCCTAATTCTTAGGTGAAAAGTGATAGAAACTGTGAAGCTACTTGCATAGGGTTTTTGTTAGTTAGACTTACTCTCTCCTGGCTTTTTGTAGCTGATGTGGTTTCTGGTGTCTCACTGCAAATGAAAGGGGCTTCTGGAGAGTCAGCTCATTGCAGAAATAGCAGAAGGCTGTTCACTGAGAATAATCTCTCATAGAGACACAAATTCACAGCAACAGCATTTCTTCTGCTTTGTTTCCCACAGCACTAGGCTAAAGTGGCTCAGCCTTCTGGACATTACAGGCTTGTATTGCTCCTTTATTTGTTTAACACCTTTTCTGAGCTTTAGGTCATTGATGTCAGATCTGGCCCACTTAGGGTATGTTTCATGTTCTTCTACACACTCTAGTTGTAGCTTTCTCATTCCCCAAGGCGTCTCCTTCATTGCTGTTTTCCTCACGCTCCCTCTACTCTTTCTTAATAGACTCTCTGTGCATATGAAGCAGTACAAGGTGCTGCTTCAAAGGGCCAGATCCTTCAGAGCTGCAGAATCAGTCTGCATGATGCTAGAGGTACTCAGTTCTGAGTCAGCTGAGAAATATTACTGTAATTATTCCGTTACTTTTTCATTAAATGCAGTATCTCCAGAATGCCAGTTGCCACAGCTTTGGATATATCTGGTCAAGAATTTGACTTTAAGTTACATGTAGCGTTAAGGTTACTCTAGGTGTACGTGTGTACTATAGGTTCCATTGCAGCTGCTCTTTGAAGGGACCTTATAGGGGTTGATGCCCCTAAAACTCACTAGGAAGCTTGGTAGCTTATGGCATCTGCTGCTTAATGGTGATCGTTACTGTCTTCCTATGAACTTGGCAGTCTCACCCTTTGCACACTGTTTCTTTCATCATCCTCAAAACTCTAGATGGCAGGGACCCTTTTTTAATATAAGATGTGATACTGTTGAGCTATTAATTCTTACCTAAGCCTCCACATGCTTCCATAGGTTAAGAAGTAATAATTGACTGTTGTCAGTAGTTCTGTCAGTTTTGTATCGTGCCTCTTGTGTTTTAACCACATATTTCTGAGAGACGTCTACAGTTATTTTTCATTGTCTAAAGCAACACATGAGCACGTTAAGTCAGTGAGTCTGCTGGTTCTTAGGTATTTGGACCCCTTATGTATGCCCAGCTACGCACTTGCTTGTGGACTGTTCTCTGCCACAGTGCTTGTATATTGTGTCAATTATAGTTGATTATGCAAAAATCCAATTAGTTCTTTTTTATTGTTATTTATTCCTCCACAGTAAGACTAGATTGTGCTTTTTATTTCTGAAGTACACTCGTAGAATCCTTTAGGTTCAAGACAGCACAGTTGTAAAAGTTTCTAGTGGTCAGTATTCTCTGTATAATCTTGAAAAGTTAGTTCAGGTGCCTAGCTCTGATTTGTTACTAATTATTTATTAAAGACAATTCCATATTTGGGGGCGTTGGTTGATGAGAAGCTCAACGTGGCCCGGCAATGTGCTCTCGCAGCACAGAAGGCCAACTATATCCTGGGCCGCATCAAAAGCAGCGTGGCCAGCAGGTCGAGGGAGGTGATTCCGCCCCTCTACTCCGCTCCGGTGAGACCCCACCTGGAGTACTGCGTCCAGCTCTGGGGCTCCCAATGTAAGAAGGACATGGACCTGTTCGAGTGAGTCCAGAGGAGGGCCACAAAGATGATCAGAGGGCTGGAGCACCTCTCCTATGAAAACAAGCTGAGAGAGTTTGGGTTGTTCAGCCTGGAGAAGAGAAGGCTGTAGGGATACCTTATCGTGGCCTTTCAATACTTGAAGGGGGCCTACAAGAAGGCTGGAGAGGGACTTTTTAAAAGGGCCTGTAGCGATAGAACAAGGGGTAATGGCTTTAAACTGAAAGACGGTAGATTTAGATTAGGTATAAGGAAGAAATTCTTCGCTATGAGGGTGGTGAGGCACTGGAACAGGTTGCCCAGAGAAATTGTGGATACCCCCTCCCTGGCAGCATCCAAGGCCAGGCTGGACGGGGCTTTGAGTGACCTGAGCTAGTGGAAGGTGTCCCTGCCCATGGCAGGGGGGTTGGAACCAGATGATCTTTAAGGTCCCTTCCAACCTAAACCATTGTATGATTCCATGATATTTCTATATAAAAAGCCATTGTTGTCTGTTTTCTGAATTTTTTGGGGGTTGCCTTAGCCGTGTGATTTTCCTTAAAACATGTAGTGATTTCGTTCAACATGTAGTGATTTTTATTTGTGCCTGCAGTCTGTCAGTTAGCTGAAGATGTTATTACATATTTGTTAAATGCAGGCTGGGGTTGGTGGTGTACAAGACAAACTGTATAGACAGTCATTGCTCTGAGCTAATCTTATCTCCCAGAGCAAAGCATTTCTGAGGAATTTCTAATTTTGACAACTGGGATCAAATGTCTGACTTCTGAGGGCTGACAATAATGCCAGGGGCTGAGCTGCTTTGTCCTGTTGATAGCAACTGTGCAGTTTAAAAACCACACTAAATGCCAGGGAACCATGCATCTTAGCTGGTTAGGTTCAGGGTGTGTGTGTGTTTAGGGTAAGGCATTAGCTTTACAAGTCTTTATGGGGCAGAAATGCTGCGGCTGCTTGGGGGTAAAAATAGTTCTGGGTTTTCAATGGCTGCATTCCATGGCTGGAGCCTGAAATCATGAATCAGGGCTCAGCTCTCAGTCTGTGTGAGACCAACTGCGAGAGCTCTGCAGACAGACACAGGAGGGGAGCAGCTAGCTGAGATGAGTCCGAGCCCAGCACCGCTGATACTCTGGGAGGGACCCGTGTTGCTTGTACACTCTCAGCAAGGTATCGTACTTTAATATTTTGATTTCCAGTAGGAGTGTAGTTACTTGAGTGTGAATAATTAAAAATCTACTGAACTGTGCAAAATTTTCTGCAAAACCAAAGATGACTTTTATAAAATGTCTGTTCTGTGTGAATTCAGCTTCACAGAGACTTGTAGCTTCACACCTTACAAGCTTCCAGAGACCCGGGATGATATATTGTGATTGGAAGGGTGTGCTGCTCATTCCCACCTGAACACTGTTTTGTGCGAGTGTTTGTCCTTGATTTTTGCATGGCAGTTTTTTTCCAGAAATTTTCTAGCCTGGAAGTTCCCGGGAATTTAGATACATAAATAGTAGTCTTTTGAAGCCTTCCTGCAATAGTGCTTTTTTAAAATGGTGTCTAAAACATGGATGCTTATCTCAAAGATCTCTCTAAAACTTCAAACTCTGTCAGTGTTGCGGCATGAGATCTATGCAGGTTTAAATCTCATTTTGACAGAGTTCAGATGATTATTCTCAGTGGTTTAAAACATGGCACAATTTCGTGAAAGAGTGAATTGTACTTACAGTCAGGACTTGTTGAAAGTGTTGCTAGGATTGCTACCAAAGTTTTTGTGACCAACATTACCTTTGAAAGCAGCAAAGAAAAACCTTTTTGGTTGGTGTTTGGTTTTTTTTTTTTGTCCCTGAGATTTCAAATACATATCCTCCAGGCCATTGCTGGTAGGATCTTGAGAAATTGATGTTCATGCAGTTTTTGGCATGCCCTGTGAGTTGAATAACTGTATGATCCTCCTCGCAGAGTGAGTTGCTAGATTTCGCGTTGCCAGAAGTACCCGCGCCAGCCGTGTGTGCAGATTGTCTGTTCCGTTAGTGCCCAGGGCAAAACTATGCAAATCCACACATGGTAACCTCACAGCCAGCCACAGTGTTCAAGTGCATTAGTCTGTTTTCTTTCTAGGCCCTCGGATGCAGCCGCACACGCTTTTCTGACATTCTTGGTGCATCTACTTGAGCTGATCTGCTCTGTGCTACCCCTGTGTGCCTGGCGCAGCTGCAGGCACCTGCCCTTTGCTTTGCTGGCAGTTTACACGTAACACGGGCACCTACAGCTGTGCTGTCCCCAGGTACTGCTGGATGGCCTTGTGTTAGAAGAGCTTGATAGCTTAGCATGGCGCTGTGTACCAGTGATCTTGCTTTAGCAAACCAACTGCCAAAGCTATTTGCACCTCATTTTTTTTCTCTTCTAGTGCGCTGGCACAGCTTACTTCCCTGAACGTTGATATTCAGAGTAGAGGATACTGTTTTCTCATGCAGCTCCCACATTGTGAGGCTGATCCGTAGCAGATAACCAAAGTGAATTTGGGAAATCTCACATGGAGAAGCAACTTTGTAAAGTGAGAAGCATATTGCTCTAAGATGAGGAGTAAAATTGTAGAAGTCAAAATAGTTCCATACCATAAGTTAAGTTAGTGAGGTGTTAGGTAGAGTTATAGGATGATTAGCAAACATCAGGAATTTTTACATCTATATTGTTTTATTTTACTTGAGACCTCTTAGTGTGTAAGGCACTGGGCTTGGGTGTAGGACCTGGATTTTATTTCAACCTTGCTGATGGAATTGAGTCGCCTAGTTTTCTTGCTTTCTGGTTCCCAATCTGTATAATGAGGATGATTTTACAGCAGAGGTGTTATGGGAACAAAATCTATTTATCACGAATGTAAGTGCTAATGGCACCTTTGCCCCTTCAGAGCTGCCAAACTAACTGCCAATGCACCATTCCTGGGAGGGCCTTCCCACTTCTGAAACAGGAGTTTTGTGTTCTTCTCACTATGCCATTTTACAGAGGGTGAATATGGACCACAGATAGTTTAAAGGATATTCCAAGAGTTGTATAAAGTCTGAGGACAAGAATAGATGCTGTAATCCTGCCTACCCATGTCCTATGTGCTGGCCTCACTGTATGTTCCCCTTCTGGGAGGTTCAGTAAGAGTTAGAAGTATGTTGCAGGACATTAGGTTAGTCATCAGCACTGCACAAAAATAGTTGAATGGGTATTTTAAAGAAGTGACATGGCAAAATTGTTGGTGTAATTGTACCAATAGCAGAGCTGCCTAAAATAACAAGAACATGAGAAAGTCCTTTCTAACTGCAGCACTTTATCTAATACCATTTTCGCCTACTGTGAATAAAGCAATGAGAGGTATCTCAAATATTCAGTCACTGGTCCCAGATATTACGCACCCTTTGTGTTAGGAATTACAACACTCCAAATTATCTGCCAGAGTTGTCAGCTAAGGTGAATAACTGAAGATTTGGATGTTTGCCCAAGCTGTATGGATTTAATTATCCTGTGAAACCTCATTGGAGATAAGCTGCACCTGTGATACTAAGAGGGAACTATTTTTAAGGTAGTTCAGACCCTGATTCACAGCTCAATTTAAAAAATACTCTTTTAGAATCGGAAAGTTTTTGCATCCCCACGTACTTTGTTACAAGTAGTGTTCAGTCCTGATCTGATTTTCTGAGGGGGCGGGAAATAGAGAAGATGCATTTGGTAGCCAAACTGATGTTGACAAACTGAAGATACAGCCTGAAAAAAGTGGATAAATGCAATATATTTCACTTGAGAAATAATCAACTGCATAAGTACAAATAGGCCTACAAGAGAAGATCTAGGAGTTATTGTGGTTCACAAGGTGAATTTAAGTCAGGAATGCTGTGTTGCTTCAAAAAGCAAAGCCATCTTGCAATGCAAAACCAGAACATATTGCCCATGAGACCTGTGAAATGATCCATCTCTTTGGCACTTAGTATAGTCTCAGCTGGGATATAGTTCAGATTTTGGTAGCTGCAGTTGAAAGATGTGGATCAACTGGACAATTTGATATGAGTGCAGCGAGAATGATAAAATCTAAAAGGAAGATTGCATGAATTGGAGTACTTTGGTAAAGAAGAGATTGCTAAAGATATTTAACAACATTTTGCAAATGCGTAAATGGCTGCTGGAAAGAGGAAGGGAAGAGCTCTTCTTTGTAGGCATAGGGTAAGAAGTAATAGGCTTCAATCACAGAATAGAAGATTCAGGTTTGTTAAGAGATGAAGTAAATGTCTGTCTGG
Source organism: Platalea leucorodia (assembly GCF_965183815.1). Classification (NCBI taxonomy): domain Eukaryota; kingdom Metazoa; phylum Chordata; class Aves; order Pelecaniformes; family Threskiornithidae; genus Platalea; species Platalea leucorodia. The sequence continues at coordinate 53,683,110 of NC_138829.1, forward strand.
GGTGACACAGATATGAGCTGTTCTGCTGTCATCCATGTTGTCTTTTCAAGTCTCTCCCAATTCTATGATTCTGTAATTCTGCATGATTATATGCTTTGAGTTGGAAACTAATGTCCTTAATCCTCTGCAGCAGGCAATGTGTTCAGTGTCTCCTGGAGAACCTGTTCCTGCAACTAGGGCTGATGCTATTATAGATAATAGTAGCTGGGCAGAGGGAAGGGGTTGGGTGGATATATAATCTTTTGGCAGTCGTAAACAACATGGAGACATGAATCAGGAATAATTGGTTATTCTCAGTTTCTCATGGTACAAAAGCTGTAGGACAACCACTTGAATTGTCAGGTGGTAAATGCAAAACAGGGAAAGACTTTTTCCCTCTGTATTTTGTTAACCTGAGGAACTTAATGCTGTTAGATGTGTTGGGTGCTGAAAGCCATTAGACAATACTATGCCAGCAGATCTGTCAAAAACATTTAAACATAAGTATACCAGTTCCAGCTTGGGAATTTCCTGAGACACATGTTGCTGGAGGCTGGAATTGTATACCGTGGAGGCTATTGCTATGTTTGTGCCCTGTTCTTATACTCTTGGCTCTTGCAAGTGGTGTCTGTCAGAGTTTGAAGGGAGACCTGGGTCCAAAATTTATTGAAGGAGGGTTTTCTCTTTCTCCAGTCTGCAGTGCACAGCCTGTGGAGGCATCCACATGCCTGATAATCAGCACATTTAAAATAGCCTTTTGCCTGTCAGGATCTGAGAAGAGCCCTGACCGGTATGACTGCTGTTCCCATCTGAGAAATATTCTGTCAGCACTCCCACTTCAATCCAAGAAGTGCAGTGGAACAGCTGGGGTGAAGTGGGAAGAGGCAGCAAAAATTTAGTCCTAGGCATTGGGCATTCTCATGTCTTCGCTGGGAATTTCAGGGCATGTGCTTCCTAGATTATTTCCAGCTAGAACTCTGCTGTCAAGTCTCAAGTCTTTACTGTTAAGGATAACTTAGGAAGCCCCATCATGAGAGACATTTCTGAGTACGAAGCTTGGTGCGACTTATAGGAGGAATTGCAAATAGCCAAGAGGTATGTGAGCAGGGTCAGATAAAAACTGCATAAACGCTATGTGTTGATTTTTTCTCTCAAAAAATTGCCCTGTCTTTAGCAGCATGATATTATGAATGGTCCTAAAATAACTTCTGTAGCTGACATGCTGCCATTCTGTTAGGATTATGTGTTGCGAGGACATAACTATGTGGGACTGATCTGCCAGGAGGTGGCATGCAAGCAGCAGACTCCTGGTGCTTTTCTGCCTATAAGCTTTCCTCTGCCAACACTAAAACCACTGTGTTGACACGAGTAAGCTATGAATTTTACCTGTGATGCAAACAATTCAAAGTGTTTCCAGAAGAGGATTGAGTACAATGGCAAAGGCTGTCTGGTAAAAGAACACAAGGCCAGGAAAGGCCATAAAGAGAGCTAAGCACCTCTGGTCATGTTCAGCTTGTTACAGAATGGGGTCTGATGGGTCAACCTGCTGGAGCATGTTGTTAGAGGGAATATTCCTGACACACTGTGCAGATTGATAACTAAATGGAAATCAGACAGAATAATGTCCACATGAGAAGTCCTTTGACCAACAAAATATAAGCCATTTTGTACCTAATAAGGCATGCACCGATATGGAAGAGAGTGTCTTCTAGTTCTAGAGCACAATGCCTTGATCAGTGAGCAAAAAGACTGGTGTTTAGATTTGGAAAGGTATTGTGGTACCTAGCTCTTTTACTAGGAAGCTAAAAATACCTTTACAAGTCTGGAACAAAGCTATAGGAGGCAAGAGTCCTTTGAGGGTTGGCTGCATTGTAGGGCAGTTGTACTTAGCCTAGAGTAATGGTTGGAAATCATTATTTAAAATTGTGTAAAAAAATTGTGTAAAAAAATTGTATACTTGTGAAGTCCTCCTCAAAACTTTGTTAATGTCTTTCTAGGTGTTGTTTCAAGATTCTCTGCTCTGTTTCTCTAACATCAAACCTTTCAAGACAAAGCAAAAGCATCCCATAATCTACAGACCCTGAAAAAAGATTCCTTAAATTAAAATTGAAAAAAGAAAACATCGCTGTAAAATTTCTTCAGCAGATTTCACTGCAGATGATTCCCAAATCATTTTATAAGTCTTCTGAATTAAAAAGCAGCAACAATTTCAAAAGGGGCTGTACTTCATAGGCATGACAAAAAATTACCACACCAGACCAAAGCATTGACCCAACTAATCTGGACATTGGCCAATACTGCATAGCTTAGAAGCCCCTCATTTAGTGGCTGGATTCTCTCATCTCTTAGAAATAAATTTTAAGTCCTATTTAGCATAAATGCGAATGTTCTTATGAGCTGTATAGAAGCCCAGTCCTAGTGCACATCCTGCAGAGGTCTTGGAAAGGAGAGCCCTTGGTTGTGATCAGGTGGTGTAACTATAGCCAGAACTGATGTTGCACGAGAGGAATTTTTATCCTTTGCAGAACTTAGAGCAGCCTGTGAGTTAATTAATGCTTTCTGAATTAGTACCTGTAATGGGATCTCATCATAGACTACTTGACTCAACACACCTGAACAGCACACCCTCCTGTGGCCGACCTGGCTCTCCTTGCCTGTCCCTGCCCATAGCAGCCCCGATATCCATTTTGGACCATCTATGCCAGAATGATGCTATCTGGAACAGGATGTGCCTGATGCTGGAAAGTCCCCAGCTTGTTTTGATAGCAGCTTTGCAGTTGCTTTGTGGATTCTAAACAGCCAAAGCAGTCAGATGAGGAACTGAATAACTCACCTTTTATGTTGCTGTCATGTGCCCACCTTAAAAAACAAACAAACAAACAAAAAAAACCAACAACAAAAAAATCACCCTGAAGGTTAATAAAATAAAAGAATAAATAATAAATAAATAAAGCATTTTTATGTAGCACTTTTAACTCCCTTGATAGTCCTTGTGGAAATGACAAATATGCCTGCCCTCAGGGTATGCAATATATATTGGGTGTTGCATATACCTTCTAATGAATATTAGAGTGGCTATTCTACTGTAGTTATTTCTGAAGTCCCAACCGGAATGGGAGATTTTTCTGCAGGATGTCGTACATGGTGCACACTAATTCCTTCTGAACTTTTGATCTGCTTTGCTGAAATGGAATTTGCCTTCCTGATATTGAACTAATAATGTCAATGTGTGTGTTTCAAACCCATTTGAAAGGGTTGGTATCCACAGAGCACAACTCAGTTGTAATAATATCCAAGTTGTTATTGTGAAATACATGTCAGGTTGTTTGTTTTCTTTTTTCCTGGAGCTGTATTTAATGATGTTTTAAATACAGCAAATTTCCACTCAAAATGAAGAACAGCTTCTCTCAGTGAAACATAAGGAAATTCCTCCTTACAGTCTCTGTTTCATTACTAGGATTTCTGCAAAGTTTATTTGGAGTTGTTTGTCCCCCAAAGCTATTTTATTGATGCCTATGCCAAAACAAAAATCATTGGTCAGATGAGAGGATAAATACATATTTGTACAGTGACATATCTGCAGTGATATCATCTGCTTTATGGAGAAATGCCTTTTAGTTCATCTTGTACATCTGTATCCTTAGCAGCAGGTGCCACTGCCAGGCAATTCATCAAAGTTAATGGGATTGCCGAGAAATGCTAGTGTCTTTCTTTTTTGTTGCTGTGGGAGGTGGTGTAAAGAACTGTGTACTCTGTGGGAGGGGGAAGAGGCTATGCTGACAAACAAGCTGGAAAGGTGGACTTTTCAACTCTTACTTTGTTGAGGATAAAGTGTAAAAAACCAAGAGCATCCTCTCCACGGCTTGTGATGGGGAGCGAATGTGGGACACCTTGTCTCAGCAGGAGATGGGAGCACAAGTTCAGTGCGAAGGGGGCCATCTGGTAGGCAGGGTGGAATACACTTGCAGGAAGGACAGGGATGGGAAGTGAATAGGGATTTTTTCCAGTTGAAATGCTGCCGACTTAGTCATGCCATCAAGCAGAGGCTGGACCTTTGCATTCTTCCCTTGGCAGGCGGCTTCAAAAGCAGTACATGCTGCTTTGCAGATTGTACTGGGCAACTGTACCAGCCTACCCTACCAAGTTTTTGGCTTTACTACCTGTAGCCGCTGATGCCTACTAACTGGTGAGCGGCAAGATTTGCTGAGATTTTATGTCTGTCTGAACTTTTGCCCCATGTTGGCATGACTGGTCTGGGGACCAGTGGAAATCATGGGTTTGTGTGTGTGTAGGTGGATAGGAAGCAGCCAGGTTTGGGAGGAGGGAGCCTGGACCGGTAGTAAACAAACCCCAGGAGCACGTGTGCTAGTGTTAAAATGACAAATGGCTAAGAAAGGATGCTCTATGGCACAAGAGGGTGGAAACATTAGCAGAGAGCTAAGCTACAGGAAAAGAAAATGGTGCAAAGCAGAGAATGATAGAATTAACAACAACAAATGGCTAGCAATAGATATTATCATCAGCAGTCATGGAAATGAGGATGGACTGTGCATGTATGAACGGAGGCATGCACATACACAGGTAGTCCCTTTGGTTAGAAGTATACAGTGCTCAAACCCAGGATACGTCCTAATGCTAAGACAGAAGCAAGTGTAGGAGCTGGGAGGCTGTGTCCTTCCCTATCAACATGCAGCCACACACGTAAGAAGCATCTGTGTTGTAGAAAGGACAGCTGAGGCACCTTTTCCTTATATCAACGCTTTTACACACAGAAAACAGCAGCAGTGAAACATCTGAGAAGCTGAGCGTGAGCTAAACGTACTTGGTGGCCAAATGGCGATGCTGAGTAGTTCGGAGAATGCCAAGCAGGGAACTGTTTAAGCTGGATAGTAGGACAAAAGTGACCATGAGATGGTGAAGTCTCACAAGTCTTTCATGGGACAAAAAGCTCAGGCATGTATACAGTAATACAATTAAGAGCTCAGGACCTGCATTATGATCATATTAGTAAACCACTCAGTGATTAGATTGGCCTTCACAGAAAATATGTAAATGGTATCACCTTGTGATTCTGCCACACACTCTGTGCAAGGCCATAGCTGAATTAGGAATCAATTTAGTCTCAGGGCACCAGATTTAAATCCTATAATTCAGTTTAATTGCTGTTCATAGCCAAACTTTTTCTAAATTTTGCAGTGACGCCAGTGCAATGTTCTTTTCCTTGTCCTTTGTATAACCTTTCCTGGTCCTATTTGAAATTGTGAAGTCTGGGTAATATCTATGGAAATTGTTTGGTTTACTGATTTTTTCATGCCCTAAAGTGAAAGGGCTATCAGCACAACAACCTGGACTTATGAAACAAATATTTGAATTCTGATTTGTTCAATATTTTAGAAAAGTTGTGTTTTCATTTTCGTGGCCAAGTTCTGACTGTGTTTGAAGCACAGGATCCCCCATAGAATAAACTTTGACTTCCTCATTTCTTTGTGCTTTTCAGTAGTTTGAGGTGGTTTGATGCTTCCCTAAGAGATAACAGTCTTTGTTGTTTTCTTCAGGAGAAAGGTTTATTTCCTGAAGTGGCCTATAGCTGCGATTTTGGACCCAGGAGTCCAATCTCAAAATGTTGTTTTTCATAAGGACGTAAGTGAGAGAGCGCCTTCTTTTGACAGAGGAACAAGAAGTGACTAATCACTGTTTGCTGAAGGTGGAGCATTATTTATGAAGGCTGCCTAGAGCTTCAGAGATGTTGGTCTTGTGTTGAGTAGCATTTGTTTGTGCTTGTATATACCATTCTTCCCCCAAGTTCTATTAATGACTAGATCGAACTCAAAAAAGATCAACGTCTTAGTGTCTTTTCACTGAGTATCAAATGTTAGGGGTGTCTCATTAAGGCAAGTCACAGCATTGTTAGTGGTAAGTTCATCCACAAGGTAGGACAGGTTTTATCCATCCACTGATAGAATCTGACCTTTACAGAAGTTCATCTTTTCAAGTGTTTTATGTGTTACAAATTCTCCTTGAGATTCTCATTGGATTTCTTTTTTTTCCTACTTTAGATTGCATGTGAATACTGACAGAGTTTGGGGAGCTTTCTTTTCCTTCTAAATGGAATCTTATGGTCAAATAAAGTAGCATAAACAACTTGAAATGCAGGAAGCAAAATAGGGTTTGGAGATGTAAATTCAGTTCCCTGGTAGAATTTAAATAAACAACTCAACCAACAGAAAGTCCCGTAATCTAGTTCACATGAGCAGATGTTTGGCAGCATTCAGCATGGTGGGTTTGCAGTCTCTGCTTATTAGAGCACCAGGACTGCATGCCTCGCTGGCACATGCTTCTCTTTTCCCTTCATCCCAGGGAAACTAATCTTGTCAAGAAAAGAAAGTGGGAGGAGGAAATGTATCATTCTAACAGAAGCTGGATACAATTCCTGTGCTCAGTGTTTGTTAGCAGAGGCAGGTCTGGGAGATGCCTTATATCTTTCAGACAGCCTATTGCAGATACAAATTTCAATGTCTGGTCTTACTTTCAGTGTAGATTTTTTTTTTTAACGTGTATGAATTATAAAGCTATTTTCTTCAACAGACTCGGATGCTAAAATGCTTGGCACTGCAGCATCTCTCCTTTGTCTGGCATATACAAGTGCCTCATTAACTGTCCAACTATAATTTCTATGTTATCATAAATGAAGAACAGGAGAGACATGTTGGCACCAGAATCTTCCTATAAAATGGAAAATTTACTTTAAGATGCCTAAAAGTACCATTAGATTTGGAAGCATTTCCCTTTGCCCCTAAGTGGAGAAAATCTGCTTTCATTAAAGTTTCAACCTTGGTAGTAATACGGGGAGTGTTAGTACAAATAGTTTGTCAATTGTTATACAATAGTCTATGCTGTTAACGTCCTTGGACTAAGTGTTCAGTCCTTACTACCTGAGCTGTAAAAATCAGGAATTCACATGAAGTGTTTCAGTAGCTTTTGATGGATAAGTTTCCCACTTAGGATAACCTACAGAGAGTCCATGGCCTGAGCAACTCCGAGAATGGTGAGGTGCTGTGAATACAGGGTGGAAAAGCAGAAGAGTTTTAATTTATGAAGGAAGCTTAAATGGGCTCATCTTCTGCTGCAGCTAGGGGCTGAGTAACACAGAAATTGTGGGTGTGTAAGGAAATCAGCATAAATTCAGTGGGAGATCTTATGGAAGGGGAAAGTAGTGTTTATTAAAAAAATCTTTAAATAAGTTGATTTTACTTGCTGACATTCATGTTGTCATAGGTTTTATTCATTTGCATACTTGTACCCACATGCCCAAGGAGGTGTATGTTCAAGTGGTCTGGCAAGGATCACTTGTGTGTGAGGTAGAGGACAAAGGATGCCAGATGTCAAGTCTCTGGGATTCTTCCTGATATAACAGGTATGTTTTTGGACAGATCTTTTGTGCCCTTTAGGATTCAGCAGCAGTTGCAGTGTGGTGCTTTGCTGCAGAGCCTTGCTTACTCCATCTTCCATAAATCTTAGGCCACGTTGCCACCCATTACCTGTTTTCCTCATGGGCTAAGTAGGATAGGAGTGGTGGATGTGACACTGCCACAACCTTGGTGTGGTCTTCGTTAGCAATACAGGCCCTTTTTTTAATCCTTTGTCCTTCTGCTTCTTCTCATGCTTGCACCTACACATTTCTGTTCAGACTGCATTTATGCTGGTCTTCATATTTCTCTAACAAATCTCTCCAGGTGGAATTTTTAAGTGCACCCATTGTTGTCCAAACTCTTTTTGCACTGAAGTTAGTGGCAAAATTCTTGTGGATGTCAAAGAGAGTGAGTTGTGTCAGTGTTCAGTACTTCGGAAAATTAACTCCTGAGAAATCCAGTTGTATACCACCTCTTCCCAAATGGGGGAGGCATCCCCAACATCAAGTTTGGACTAGATAGAATAATGTTATGACCATGCTGTAGTTTTAGAAATGTAGTGTTGCACAAGCACAGAGAAGCAGTTAAGCTTTTGCCTGAAACTGAAAATACGTTTTTGTGTGACAGTGTTTCCATGTGGCACCTGTTTTCAGATTTTTGTCATGTGAGAACATGTTTCTTCATGCTTAGCAGAAAGATTTAGACCTCCAGAAAAGTGGACTTTGCTCTGGTGTTACTGTGCTGTCAGGGCTCAGCACCAGATTGCTTATTCATCCAAGTTGTTCTGCATGGTTGCTACCTCTTGGTCACCTTTAGCTTTTGTACCCCTTGGCTAACCACAGGAGACAACCTCACTTATCCGAAGGTCCAGCGAATTACTGGAAGAGAGAGTACTTTGATGCAGGACAGCAGTGCCGAGAAGAGCTGCTTGCATAGCTCAAGATGATGATTGTGTTCCAAGAATCAGTTCAGTGAGACTCACTCATGCATATGGAAAAGAGGTACCAACCTTGGGCTTCTGGGAAATTTTCTGTACCACCTCCCTCTTCCTCCCCAATTTAGTGTCTCTTGTGGTGCATTAGAGTTATTAAGACTAAGTTTATCTGCACAGTATAGTTAGTAGTCTTCTGTGGAGAGTCTCTGGTGATTGTGTTGCATTAGTACTTCAGCTTTTGCACAGCATATGTGAGTTTCATGCGTCGGTGGCTTTTGTCACAAGAGTGCTTGGTTATTGAAGCTGTTGAATGAGCCTACCTGCAGTGACTTGAATGCTTGATTAAAACTTGATTTGATTCCTCTCTCTGAGCTGAATATTCAGCAAAGAGTCCAAAACACCCCAGTGGACTGAGATGAGGGGAAATGGGAAGGGAGAAGCAGGGGATGAGGGCAGGGGCAGAAAAGCAGCTGCTAAAACGTTCAGCAACCACTTAGAACTACAATTTAAATTCAGTGTCATTTCCAAGCTAAAAACAATCTTTTGCAAAATTCTCAACTTACGCTACGTGTTGTGGGTGGCTATGAAGAAATAGTGCCTTTTAAAGAGTTGGCAGTGGGGTTTGGCAGAGGGGAGGATATAGAAAGCAAGTTGTTTTTGCATGCAAACCCAGTGTTGATGAGGCCTCTGTAACACAACTACCGTGGAGAGGATTAAATAAGTATTTGAGATACCAACTGTGAGGTGCGGTGCTGCCCTAGACTACCTGATTTGGAGGAACATATGCATGATTCCCTTTTCTCCCCAAGCTGAAGAAGAAGCCAGAGGCTATGGAAAAAAGACTGGGAAAGGATCTAAAAATGTTAGGAGCATTAGAAGGAAACTGCCCGCTCTTTAGCACATTATCCTTGAATATAGAACCCAGTCTGGAAAAAAATTTAGTTGGTACTCAGGTGTCAACTGTCTGGGAAGCAGCAAGTACTGAGGAACAGTTTGGGCCTTAGCCTGTGGTGGGATGGGTGTGAGGACTCTGGCAAGCTCTAGTGAGCCGTTCTAACATCAGCATGGAAAATCCCAAAGCCCACAGAGCAGATATCAATGAGCTCCTGTGTGAAATTTCACCCACGGTTTATTTATGTGCTTGCAGCTGTCTGGCTTTTTCACCCTACTGCACTCTCTCCAGATGTTTTCCTGGGACTCACAGTGCAGCACCAAAGGAAAACACCACTAGAAGATCACACAGCTGTATTTGAATAAACCACTTTTGGGGAGTGGTGGACAGCAATGAAATCTTATGACACGGTTAGTAGTGAGCCTGGAGCATAACGGCCAAGCTACTGCACTGTCAGCTCTTCAGGGGTCCAGGGAGCCATCCTGGTAATTGGTTGTGTTTCGTCAGGTCTCTTACAGAGTCCGACCTAACTTGGTCTGCCCTCTTTGCATGAACTGGAAAATCTCAGTCAGCAGTACCAAGGAGCTCCGGTTTCCTTGGGAACTCAGAGCTAAGTCTTATTTACAATGTGGGATGGATGCTTGGAGCAGCAGGGTAGGGAGAGCATGTTATCAGACCACCCAGTGCCTTGTATCTTGAAGTTGCCAGCACTTGTGAGTGTATCACTGAGCACTGATGGCAGGGACAAGCCAAAAGGCTATTTTCTTAACTCCTGCTGTTCCCCTCCTGCATCCCTCTCCATGTCCATCATGTGGTGAAGTTAGCAGATGGGCTGCCCCCGAGGTGACACATGCTTACCTGCAGGGAAGCATGCTCCTGTACCAAGTCCCTGGTGAAAGTGCTGCTGCTGGCAAGCAGGCAGCTCTGTCACTTGGCAGCGGGCCTCAGAGAGAAGATTACTTTGTCCTTGTTCTTAGTCCTGTTTGCCAAGTTCCCTTCTGATTGCCAGGCTGGTAATGCATGGTGGAGATAACCCTGGTTCAGTGAACAGCAATTCAGTCTGTCATCAAACACAAAATACTTGGGCAGAATTAACAGAGCCATGTACTAAGCGAATTTGATATCAGGCTTATGGGTGTGGTTCTTTGGTACAAGTATTTTTTTGTTTGTCTTTCTGCAGAGAGGACTGAAATCTTCCATCAGAATGTCCCTCTGTCCCTTACAGGCCTGTTCACAACTTTTGTGGTCCCCCTCCATGCTCTTTACCTCCAAACTAAGCTGCTGCCTCTCGTCTCTCTCCAACAGGCTTTGCAGCAGCAGTGGTTTTGTTCCCTTTTCCCCAGCACTCCCATCACCAGCTCTGCAGACTGGGAGACTTGTTTGTGCTCTCATTCTCTGTGGCTTGCTGAGTTTCCCGGACACTTCAGGTAGACGCTTCCTGCCAGCCCAGTCCTGTCCCTCCCAACCCCTGACCTCCCCCCAAAAATATATGTATACATCATTGCTTCAGAGCGATGTTCCTTTGTGAAATTTGGCTGCTTTCTCTGTTGAAAAAACAGGATATATCTTTCCTATTTTGATTCTTGTCTTCTCATTTTTCCCACCTTCCTAGCTGTTGCTAATGGCTTTAACTGTGTCCGAGTGTGACTCTTAATCCCAAAGGGCATAATTGGTTGAGATCCAGGTCACGAATAACACTTGTGTTTACAGGATCTTGTCTAAATAACCTTCAGTGCAGATTCCTGCCATATTGCTTAGTATGCAAGAAAGTGTGTTACTGTGCCCTGCACGGGTATTAAGACTTCGTTATATCTGGGAACCAAGATGTCTATGGACTTCACTCAGTGATATAGCTACAAAGGATCTCTTAACCTACTTTACCATGCAGGGATTCCCACACATACTTGCAAACATTGCATACCACCAAATTTTATTTTCCTATGACAGAGCAGACCTCTTGCCTCTGTTACTTCTTGAATTACTTTCTTGTCTATCTTCTGTAGCAAATATAACAGGTGATGCACACACCTGTGGGTATATCCACCTAAAGCATTTGTACTCTCTGGCCAGAGTATCTAGCTGTGAAATCACTGGATTCATTATTTGGTGCAAGGGCCTTGAGAAGAATTTACCATGATACTAATGTGTTTGGGATTTACTAAGCACTAAGTGCAGAAGAAAATACACCTTTTTATTTATTGGCCATCTTAAGTGAGCTTCCGAAAGCAGTGTTTTCTCCAGTGTTCCAATTTAAGATATGAGTTAGCTGATTTGATGTTATGAAGAAGTCACTCTTCCCTCACCCTCTGCTGTGGGTGTAAAGCAGCAAATGAAGGGATAAAACTGGATGCGGAGGAATGTGAAGTGATCGTGATGGCTGCATGGGACACGATAGACAGCAGCAGGGTTCAACAAGGAGAGAGGTTTATAGCATCACAGCTGCTGGCTGCATCTTTCCAATGCCCAAACCTGGGTGGAAATCTCTCTGTGCACTCTAAACTCTTGCTGTTGCTGAACTTCAGGAAGGCATCATGTTCACAAACACTTTATTTATATGCACATACCAGACATATAGAGGAGATGAAATTGCTAATTGAGTGTGGCTGTGTCAAAGCAGATCTTGCTTCTGTACTTCTTCATGCTTTGGCAGCCTAATAGTGGGGTTTGTTGTGTTGCTGTTGTGTTTTTCTGTAGCCATTTGTTGCTCAGTTGTGATTTCTGTGTGTCTGTCATTGCAGAATCCTCAGATGCTCAAGGGCCAGGATTTTCACTCAAAAATGTCACGAGAGACAGTAACTCAAGCACAGAGCAAGGGTCCTAGGCAGTCGCAATTCTCCTTGTTATAATCTGCTCTGGCCAATGATTTTCTATTTTGGCACAATAACAAATACAGAAAACCAGCCAGATTCCTTTTACCAGGCATTGGCTCTATTTGGCATGTTTAAATATGCAAAGATAACGGTGACCGCTCAGAGTTGTGCTGGCTGGCCTCTGCAGTGTGCTATTCTACTCCACTGCAGCAGACTGAGGTAGTTTTAATGCTGTCTTTTTGGTTAGCGTCTGCCTAAAACATCCCAGACCATTGGGGTTCTTAGCATAAAGAAATCAGGAATTTTCACCTTTGTGAAAAACAGTTTGCTTTCTCCTTTAGTAACTTGCTGCTGTCTGCTCTCCCATGCAGCTACTGCTTACTTGCTGTCACTGTTCAGCTCATCCAGGGTGACATTGTCCTATTGTTTTGACCATGACTTTAATCTATTTGTGCAGTTCAAAGTAAAGGCTGTGTGGCCAGAGATGGAAATGCATGGGCTTCGGCAGCTTATAATGAAATATAGAGTCTTTTACTTCAGCTGCTTTGAAGCCACTGCAAATCAGTTGTTGGATTTGATGTGTCTTTGGGGATGTGAAGTGAATTTAGTGGCTTTTAGCTGGTTGTAGTGAATCAGGAGTTCACCTCATTAAATGCTCCAATATAATCAAGCTTCATGGGTGGCAGGCTTAGCAGGTAGGCCAGTGGCTATATCAAACTGGATGTAGCTTACTCTACCGACAGGGATTTTGATAAACCAAGTTGGAAGCAATTTAACAGACAGATCATTGGGTAGGAGCTTCCTACCATGGTTGCCTGTACTGTACACGTTGTAGACACAGAGGATAGTAGGACTTTGAGTAAATGGCACTGCAGAGCTGCGTTAGGTGGTAGGATCAATAATTTCCTGTTAGCTGGTGTCTCTCAGTGCTGCTGGGGCGGGGGAACTGCCTTGGTACAATGTTAGCATTGTGAAAAATCAAAGTATGGGCTATCAATCTGGCGCCTTTCAATAGCAATAGATTCAAAGTAGCTGCACAGAAGCGCAGATAGTAAGTTACTTAAGAGAGAGCAAAGTATTTCTGATGAATTTGAAAACACTTGATTTGTACTTGCTAAGGAATGGGAACACGTCGTCTGGCTGAAGCACCTTCCCAGAAAAACTTGTCCCTCTGGGAGCGCTGGTGGGGGGGAGATGGCTGCAAACTCTCCCTTCATGCCATATACCATCAGAAATGTCTGCTGTGAGGATGAGACTGGAGCAAGGCACGCTGCTGATGTTACATGGATTTTTAGATCAATAGCGCCTCTAAAATGTAGTCAGTTGCATTATACTTTAGAACGTGCTTTTGTGAAGGTCCTAGGACTCTGTTTGGCTTCTTAAATGGCAATAGCTCTGCACCAAGTATTAACACCAGAAAGCTCTTGTCACAGGCAGCAGATGCACAGTATTTCGCCCTTGCCTGGCAAATTTGCTTCCTTACTTAATGCCAGAAGTCAGAAACAGCACCACATTCCTTTCTTTTTGCCTTTTTGGGCTTGAATTCTCTGGACTCTGTAAAGTAATATGTAGCTCAGTATCTATTTCCAGAAGTTGTATATTACCCTTGATTGACATTGTTTAATCAGCGAGGATGTGGTTGATGCATATACTGCGAACAAGACAATCTTCATTGCAATCACTTTTCTGACTGCAAGCCCCAGCTTTCAAGGCAATTAAAAGATAAGCTCACAGGTATGTAAAATTGTCTCCTGCTTGTTACAGTGATAGTGTTTACTTAGGCTATTTTCTTTTATTCTCTGCTGCCATCAAAGCATTTCCTGCTAGTAATTCCTGGTAGTCACCAGAAACTTAGCTATATAAATTCCCTTCCTTCTCCTTCCATTGACGGCAGTCTAAACCAAATCAGGAGGGATACTCAAGTTCTGTCTATGGATTAATGAGAACTGAGCATCCTGAGGTGGAAGCAGTTCCTGTGTTACGGGAAAAATAGTAAAAATAAGTTGTTGTTTATCTACTATGGAGCTTTTCAATACCAGTGCAGCAGTAGAGGGCAGAGCCTAGTCATGTGGGAGATACCATCAGTATGCATTGGATGAAATATAAATGCAACTTTAGCAAGCCAAAGAGGTAAGCTGTTGTTGAACTGTCTTCAGTCTGTGTTCTTTGTGGATCTAGACTAATGATGAAGTGATGAGCAATAAAATATGTGTTAACCTAATGAATAAAAAATGCTGCTGAGATACAGGGGACTGACTCCATTCCTATCTTTCTCACTGCTCTGCTGAGTAATCTTTCCTTATTTGTGCTTCAGTGCCTTTATCTGTCAGATGGCAATAATGGTAATAATCTCCGCTTTAAAGCTTGTTGGGCTATACCAGTAAGTAGCATACACAGGATCTGGTTACAAAACATTTGTTTGTTTGTTTGTTTTTTTCTTCACCATAGGCCAGGAGTGAGAGAAGGGAAGACATAGTTGCTACCTGAAAGATGAGCATCAGGGACTTTAAATGGCTTCTGAAGTATTTTAGAGCTGCCCTGTCCATGGTGCTTTTTCAAAGACTTGAGGTCAGATAATACACCAATTTGTATTGTGCTACCATGATATTTCCCCAGATTTCAGTGCTTTGTAAGCAACTGTCATTGTGATTTTAGGCTCCCAGTCAGTCACATCTGATGGCTTTTTCTGTTTTGAATCGCTTTATTCTCATCAAGTGGAAGAGGAGAGTTTGTGATGAAACATTCTCTCTCTTCCATTTCTTGTGGTCACTGTGTCTGGTCTTTTACAGATGCTTCAGGAGTGGAAATGACTGAAAAATCTTGTGATATTTGTATGCTCTTCTCCTCTACAACTCTCTCTGATCTATGGTGGTATTACTTCTCTGCTATTTATAGGTCATACTTTTGCAGAGCTATCAGTGCACAATACTTCTAACTTTGTCAGTTTGTACTTTATATACATCTCAGGTCAACTAAAGTACATCCATTTGTAATGTGATTGATAGTCCTTTGGGCCTGGCCCCTCATCCTACATTCTGGGTGTTGAGCTTTTCCACCATACATCATTTTTTTTAACATAACTGTGTAAATAGCCTGTGCCTGTGTGGCCATACTTAAACTCTCTATGTCCCTTCTGTGACAAGCCACTTATAATTTGTAACCACATTTCCATGAATTTTTGCAAAAGGTCTCCGTATACTTTTCCCCTACTGCTTAGGTCTGCCAAAGTATCTCTTGTTGTCTGTCAGGTAACTTAGTAAAAATATATTCCTCATTTAATGTTTGGAATGTAATCTGAGACACAGTAGGTCCGTCTTCCGTCTCTCGGGCAGCCTGTTGTCTTTTCACACTCTTACAAAACACTGTGGTTTTTGTAGTTTTTCACCTCCTGCCTTGCTCTCAATATACAGCCTGTTTGAGTTCTATCACTGTGTTACCCAGCCCTAACTTTCCTGTAGATCATGGAATCAGAGAATAATTCATGTTGGAAGTGACATCGAGAGGTCATCTGGTCTGATCCCTCGTGCCAAGCAAGGCCAGCTTTGAAGTTATATTGAGTTGGTCACTCAGGGCCTTTTTAAATCTTAAGTTTTGTCTTCATTTCCAAAGATGGAGATTCGCCACGTCACGGAGCTCCTGTTCCAATGTTGACAACCTCACAGTTGACAACCTCCACTGTTGACAACCTCCTTTCCCTCTCCCCCTAATATCTAGTGAGAATTTCCCTTATTACAAATCGTGGCCGTTGCCTTTCCTCCTATTACTGTGCAACCCTGGAGCGTCTCTAGCTTCATCTTCTGTATACCTTCCCTTTATGTAGTTGAAGCCAGCAATACCATCCCTTAACCCTCTGTTAAGACTGCTTGAGCCCAGTTCTCAGCCTGTCATTTATCACATGTTTCAGCTTCTTAATCATCCTGGTGCCCCTCCATTAGTCTTGCTCCAGTGTGTCAATGTCTGTTTTCTACTGGGGAGCCCTAAACTGTCCCCACTACTGCAGACACAGCCTAGCAAGTGCTGAGCGGAGCAAGCTAATCGCTTCCATTGATCTTCTGGCTTCCTTTCTTTTAATACAGCCCAGTACACAGCTGATCTTCAACCTTCAGGGCAAGTGCTGATTTATTTTTAATTTGTTGGCCACCAGAACCCCAGGTCCTTCTCCACAAAGCCATTTTCCAGCCAGTTGGCTGGAAATTAATTTACTGTGGTAATTTATACAGAATATAATAGATGGTATTATATGTTTATTGCCTTAACTGGATTTTGGGTTTTTGAACTTTGTTTTCAAGAGATTAGTATTCTTCTCCCATGTTCCTTTTTTCAGTATTTTCTTTACGTCTTCATTTTTAACCCAAGGCTTAGTAAATACTTGTAATATTCAGAACAGTGTTATCCTCTTATAAATTATTTTAGAGTCTTTATTTTCCAGGCACTACTAATCCTTCTGCAAAGCTCAGTATCAGGAAATACCTAACTAATGCTTCTCCATATTTGGAGCCCAATGTGAGAAAACTTACCAGGGCCTGTTTTTCAGAATATGTAAAAATGTCCTGAAGATACAGCATTGAATCTTAGTGTCAGGTTTTACTGGAGTTTTTTCCCCCTCTTTTGTTATCACTGCAGAACAAATGGAAGTAGAGGAATGAGCTATATTTTGGTATAACTTGTGGTTCATTTCCGTGTTTATTTCCTAAATTCTAATCTGCTATTTCTGTTCAAGTCCCTTGAAATCTATTAACAAGAGGGAAAGAACCCAGCTGGAGTTTTGGGACTCCCACAGTGAATTTAAAGGATTTGGGGAGAAAGATATTCTTTCTTGCAAATTGAGGCTATTTGATTTGAAATTCCGTGAAGAGCATCAGCAAGAGAATACCATGGTGCTGCTTTACAACCAGCTTTTGGATGAGAAAGCTTTAAGCAAACTTTTTCTGAAGGGTTTGGTCTGAACTCTTCTTTTGAAATGACTTTTCAGTGCTCCAGTTCTCCGTTCAGTCTTTTTTCTAGGCGCTCTCCCTGTGTTGCTTGTAGAGACGTAAAGCTTGGAAAACTGCAGGTATCACCGTGCTGGGAGGAAGACTTGACAATGCAGCAACTTTGTCTCTGAGTAGAAAACACTATTTTGCAGGCTTTCTTAGAGGATGTTATTATTTTGCTTTGCCACTGGTGTATTTACTGAACTGGAATGTATTTTGTAAGTGTCAAAACGAAGGCATGGTGCTGTTCTTATGTTGAAGTGCCAACTCTTCTTCTCCTGTTATCCCTTGCGTCCTGACATTTTCCATGTCAAAACCCAAATGTCTTTCTAGTGTTCTGCTAATGATTATGGGTCCCACTTGACCAGAATGTGCAGGTCAAGTTGATTTCACCTCTGGAAGCAAGGTACCTTGCAGGTTTCTAGATCAAAAAGAATGATTTGCCTATCCCATCCAAAAAGCACTTAAATGCAGATATGGCAAAGGATGACAAAATTAAAATCTGTCATCCATACAGATGCCAAACTAGTGCAAAGTCAAAAAGGTAACCCAGTAGTCACTGTATCTATTCCACATGAGTAACAATAAACACTAGGCTGAAACAGCTTTTCATGGATGGCCTGAACTTTTTTTTTTTAGACAGCAACCCCTACCCTATGGATCAACTGCAAGAACAGAAATCGCAGTTTGCAGAGATACAGTCAGTTCCTGGTCCTGAAGCAGTGGCAGGCTGAGGTGATCTGTCATCAGGAGAGTCGCCCATGTCATGGTAACATGACATGAGCAGGGTTTTTATGGCTGTATCCATGTTGCTAAACATGGGACCCACCTTTACTGTTAGCACTCTCTTTTCTGGGCTAACTTAAGCTGACTTCTATGTGCACTAAAACCCCAACCAAGTTTAGCAGACCTGCAGTGGTGACAAATTATGGAAATTAAATTTGCCAGCCTAGAGACAGCTGTAAAAAAAAAGATGGCACGTTAACAGCCCAGTTCCACTAAGGGCTGTGTCCATAACGGATAGCCCTGAACTCCTTTATTCCATCGCCCACCTACATAGGCAGAGTTATTAAAAGCCTTGTTTAGTCATGCAATCAGAGTAGTAAGAACAATCTCTTTTACTGAATATATATTTCAGTTAATCAGATATGATTTAACAGCTTTGGTCTTCTGAATGATAAGGCTTTTTTACAGATTCATCAAAGATTTCTTAAAGATAATAAATGCTGTCCTATTAAACTTGACTTCAAAGGTACAACACTAAGAGAGGTGCCTCTTTTCCTGACTAAGTAGTAAATGGCAGAGATGTCATTATTGAAATTCACTGCTGGGTGGGAGAGCACTGGAGCTCTGTCTCTATTTGCCTACAAAGAGCAGAGGAAGTAAGGTGAAGCTAACAGGCAAAGACTGATTAAAATTTATTCCTGCCTGAAAGCAAAAGTGTATCCCTAGCAAGGCATCGTTCTGAAGTCCTGTGGTATTTCAGTGAAGGCAGTACCGAGGAGCACACTGCCAACAAGAGGACCCTGAACCACAGGGTGTAGTTACTTATTGTCCTAAACCAGACCGGTGCCATGTCTGTCCTTTTTGGTTCATGAGTACAATGACCATTTCTTCATGAAGCAGGTTTCGACGTTTTTAGTTAGTGGTGTTTTACTGCATGGTCCCTTTCTGTGCACACCGTGAGAGGCAGGAGTGTTCCTTTTCTTCTTCCAGCAGCACTTGTTAACAAACATGCTTGAAATGCTTTCACCCCTTAGAGCACTTCATGGAAAATAGGTTGCTTTGTCAGGCCTGTGTCTTCAACAGCTACTCCTGTGAGCGAGTTCTGCCATGCAAACACACAATTGACTCTTTCAAGAAGTCAGCAATTGCTCCAGGATATGTATTCCTGATCTGTATTATTAATTTTTGGTCTCTTCTGATGCAATGGCTTAGTTGTTAACATGGAATTGAAACATAACTTTAAAATATTATCAGAAACAATGTACTCACATAACTGAAAGGTAATAGTAAAGGAATAGTAATTCACAGCCAGAATATCAAGGAACTGTAACCTGGCTTTCTTCTCGACTAGTTCGTAATGACTTTATCAAGTTCCTAGTGGATGGTTAAGGGGGATGCTGGAAATAAGATGGTCATTCCACCATGCTTGGAAATCCACTAGATCCAGGTTATTTTGGACAAAATGGGGAATACAATTCAAAAAATGCCTAGTGCTTTGTTCATGCTGTTACAGGTGTAGCCCTGTACTGCATCCAGTGCAGGGGCCCTGGTGCACGTGGGGAGGGGCAGCCTTGGTTGCTGTGGCTGTGTGATTGTGACTGAGCGGCAGCTACGGCGCTCACTGTGACGGCTGCGCTGTGTATTGTGAGCCAGCACGTCACTGGGGGTAAAAACTCAGCCAAGCTGTCCGCTCCTGCATCCTGTGGCAGGAGGATGGCTGGCTTCCTACAGCCCTAGTACTTGGTGGGAAGGTAACAAAAACTTCACAGCGGCTTCCTGCAAAGCAGCTGGTCAAAATAATGAGGGTGATGATCCCTAGAAGTTAGTGTATTTGAAAAATTTTTCAGACATGCTTTCCAACTAAAAGACAATCTACCCATGATGTTTACAAGGAGAACTGCAGCACTTGGATTTCTGTTGTGCTTGGTTAAAACCGAGCAAACTTGGCCATTAAAGCAAAGCTGGAAGAGGGTAAATGTATTAAGGTAAATGTAAACCCAGGATATGTTCAAATGATAAACCTTCAGAATTAGTTTTCTGAAAGGCTGGTTAGGAACAGGGTGAAATTCTTAGTAATACTGACAGGTGCCAGCAGAGGGCATTTGGAAACTTGGCTTTTCTGCTCATTTATCTTCCTACAGATTAGAGCCCCTGTGGAATTTCTGTGTGAGGCTGATATCCTGCAGTGCTGGTGGCTTCTGTGTTGGTACAGGCCTGCAGTGAAGGCAAAACTTAGGGTTTGGGGTTTTTTTGGTTTGGTTTTGGTTTTTTGTTTGTTTGTAGTTAACATACAGAATATCATCAATAAAATATGTATTTCTGAATAATTTCCAAGTTAGCAGAAGTATTGAGCCAGAAAGCTCTGGCTTCTATCAGGAGGGCATATTTGGGTGTGAGGTGGATAAAAGGCCAGGAGGAAGGAAGTGAAGAAACAGTGTATTCTCTTTGTTTTTTCGTGTTTGTTATGTGTAAATTAGCAATCTAAAGTGGAAGCTGATTGCTTGATATGAATTACCATAGATTTATAGTGTATATACGTCAGAGAATATGAATTACCATATTCAGATATTAATTACACCTCCTCTAACCCTAATGTCATTGGCACAAGGCTCTCAGCAGTGACCATTTTAGCCCAATACTCTGTCTTGAGTACCAAGAACGCACATGTAGGCATAGTAAAAAAACACCAAATAGCGACTCTTTGTATTCATGACCAAAAATCCAGTTGCATTTCTCTTGATCAGGGCTTTTGTTATTTGCATGGGTGTATGTAACACAGCGCAGTACAGAACAGGTCTCTCACCAGCAATACATTTGGAGGGTGCTGTTGTTGAAGCCCAGATCATTGAGTACATGTGCAAAGGCATTAAAGCATAAGAGTACATGTGCAAAGGCAGTAAAGCATAAGAGCATTTAGTAATAATGCTTTTCTGTTCTGGGGCTTTGGATCAAGTGATTCCTATCTATCAGCTTTGATTCCGGCTCTGGCAGAGACTTCTTTTCTTAAAGAGACTTTCGCTGGACTTTTAAAAAGACAGTCTCAAGGCATCTAGTAAATGAGGACAAGATCGAACCCTGAGACTGGTTTGGCCCTTTCTGTTTGAGTTTTACAGACCGAAGTCTGAAGAGATGGAAACAGATCTAGATTAAGTCTTAAACCCATATTCACATAGGAAAATTGCACTGCATTTTGCATAAAGCCTTTAGTAAAGCATGTAGCAGAAGTGGCAGTAGGACTTAGATCTCTGAACTCTACATGCTGTGCTTCGTTCCACAGTCAGAAGTTAGACTTCGTTAGTTTTCTTTGAAAGCTAGAGTATACTGCTAAAATGTGGGGTGTGCTTGTGAAACCAACTGAAGCGCATCTCTCACCTTTGCAATATGATATACGGCTCCAGCACTGTGAGGCTATTAAGGCTTTCAGCTTTTTTAGCTCTTTGGAAAAATGTTAATGAAAATTAGGGAAAGATATTTTTTAAGCTATGTAAAGATGCATTATGTAGACCTGTTTGTGGTTCCTTTGTTTGCTATCATGCATGCTAAAATATTACAGATGTGAATTTTAATAGAAGGGGTGGCTTTACTGCATATGCTAAGCAATGACATTTGGACATTAGTTCCTCTAAATCTCATTTGTGGTAAGATATGATTTATGTTGCCAAATATGATTTATTAAGTATGTCTTGATAAAGTGGATGGAACAAGATCTTTCTGGGAGCCAGAAAGATATTGATTTATAATATAAGTGTCAGTAGCAAAGACAGAGTAAAAAAAAGAGAAGCTGAAGGGTACATTTATTGATATATATTTCATATATACTTTATTTGCTGTAACATCTGCTAACAAAATCCACCTGACACGTCCTTATATTTTGTTGTATCCCTGTGGCAGAGCTTTCCTTTGGCCTTTTGAAAACACTAGCTTGTTAGTGAATGTTAGTTTGTACTGCAGTACCTAGCAGCATTGCATTGTGCTTCCACATGCACACGTTATAAAAGAATTCATTGACTTCATCTGAAATAACTTGCAGAACCCCTAAACTTGATTATTAACGTTTGGGTGGTTGGTTTCAAAGGTGTTTGCGCCTTTTCAGCATAGATATCTATCAGCTATGAAAAGTGAACTCTTCCTTTGTGGAGGCTTGTCATTGTGGCTGAAAAACAACTCATTCCCTTCTTGCAAACATGCTTGAATAAGTTGAGAGGGGGCTGTTGGGAGATGGAAGGGAGAGCAGGGCTTGGGGTGGGCTCTCTGCTGTGAAAGGAGCACAGAAGAGGGGAGCAGTTTACTCAGGTCTTGGACAAGTGGGTCCAATGCTGTAGTTTTGCATCAGCACGATGGGAATGTAGTGGTTACCACTATGGAAAAGCTGTATGTTTAGGAAATGCAAAGCTGTTCAGTACTGCATGCCCAAATCCAACAAAATTCTTGGCTTCAACTGTGTGGCTAGCAGCTCTTTTTAGTATGTAAGAAGTGATTTCTTTTAAGCAAAGCTAAAATACTCCCTATGTGATGACAGTGTGTCTCACTCCTTTTCACTTTCACCACCTGTCCATACTGTATTTCCCCATTTCTATGTTGTCTTCCCTCGCTTATACTGAGCGCTATCTGTTAGTGAACTACTTGAGGACAATGCCAAGATTACTAGAAATGTGGCAGACCTCCATTTCCATTTGCAGACCTGTCTCGGAGGAATCAAGTCAATACGTAGGTTGTAATACTTGTTCTGGTTGAAGTGAGTTTTCATCCAGCCAGTGTAACAATTGAGCACAGAGTAAGTAAGATTGGAATGACTAGCCACATGTAGTTGCTCTTCTAGTAAAAGTAAAAAGCACTTTAGTGAAGACTAGTAGTTGTTATAATGGTAATTAACAGTAAAGTTGACCCCTTGCTCAGAAAAGCTCTTTCCTGGAACCCACTGATACCATTTAAAAAGCATGTTAGCATACATTATTTATTGATGAGTTTGTGTTCATGTTCCTTGTGCTCATAGTCAGATTTCAGATTTGTGTTGGGTACCTCCTCCTTATCATCATCATTATGCTGTTATTACTACTGTCGTAGAGCATGTCTATCGCCAGTAGTGTTGCACTGATACTTAGAAACCTCAACAAGCTGATAAGAGATGGTGTAAAAAAAAAAAAGGGCTGGAGAGCAAAATTGAAGCATGGGGACTGAATGACCTACCCAGCACTGGAGGTCTATGTCAGAGGTGGAAAGGAAATTTCGTTTCTGGCTTCTGTCTGAAAGCCTACTTGATTTTTAGGGACAAAGTCTTAGTCTTTCTTGTTGTTTCATCTGCAAAGTAGACTGACTCCCATCTTTCCCTCCCTTCTAGTAAAAGGCCAGATCTAATCCTCTTGTTCAGCACATCAGGAGGTACATCAAGTTTTTTGAACTCTACAGGCTCAGTGTAGAAGGGCAGCTGCCAGTAAAGTAGCTGCAGATGTCTGATATTTAGCTATTTCACATCTACAGGGAGACGGCTTTAAATTATTCTCTAACTGAAAAAGTTTCTCAAAAGTTTGCCTCTGTGCTCTTTCAGACTCATAGGTAGACCTCTCACTGAGTTCAGTGGGCACTGGATCGGCCCACACAGGGAGAAGGAAAAGAATATTTGAATTTTGGAATAAACACTAGCTGAGCTGATAAATCCTAATAGCCTTCTCATTGCCATGGCTGCATGGGTCCCTACTCCAGGGAGCCATTTTGCCTCCTTGTCTCCTCTCATCTGCTTTAGGGAAATTTCCATGCAGTATTGCACTGTGCCTCTGTCCTGGGCAGTCTTCGTTCAGACCATGCATCAAAGTTTGAAAAGTATAAAATGGGGCTATGATGAACAGCCTGATATGGAATAAACTATGGTATTCAGCAGCAATAGGAGGCTGTAACAAAATGTATTTGGCAGCAGTGTCCTGCTACCCCTTTGCCTGGAAGGAAAAATAAATCTAAAAGCCAGATTCTCAGATGAAGCTGGATTGGATATGTGGATTGGCAGGTAGCAAATAACAGTGTGAAGTGACTTCTGGCCCTTACTGGCTGCTTGCCTTGAGAGAGCAAGGAGCCAGCCATGCTCCCAGATGGAGGAGCAAGAGGGAGTCTAACATCGCGACACGTGAGGTTCCTCCGCAGATGCTGAGGCCCGGCTGGCAGCTGATTCTCCAGAGACGCTGGTGACAGCTTTGGGAAGGGCATCTCACCTGTGCCATAGCAGCATAAGCTATGCAAGTCAAGCCTTGGCACACATGGCTCAACTAAATCGGGAAAGCAGAGCCCCTACTTTGTTTGGAAGGAGGGAAATGTAAGCAAATCCCAGGGCACAGTTCAGAAATGCTGCTGCAGATATTTTCCACAGCTGCAACAGGAATGAAAAAGGCAGCATATGCATGGGGGAGAAATACTTCAGTGGTGGTGCTTGCCTGAGTGGAAGCCTCTGCAATTTTAAGATGGTTGGCTGGGTTCTCAATTGGTGTAAACCCATCCAGTGCTTTTGATTTCCTTGTAGTTGTTTGCAGCGGCTGAAAATCTTGCTTATACATCTGAATCATGACTGAGGAGTGTGAGTCTCTGAGGGATTCGTGTCAAAACCTGATGGTTAATTAGCATAAGGTGTTAAAAGCAGATCTAGTTTAAGTGAACAGCGCTTCAACACACCTATCTAGATAGAGATTTGATCCTTGATTCTAAAGAAGAAAGATGAGCTGTCAGGTCACAGCTCAACCCTAACAAAGTCCAACCCAAGAATAAAAAGTTTTAAAACAAACACAAAACCCGTTAAATTATCCATTTCTCAGGGATATCAGTGAAGTTCTTAAGATTCTGATTTTCTGTGAAAGTGTATACATTGACACGTGCTTATTAATATATATGTTCTTCATAAGTGTATGTACCTGAACCAACCTGAAACCTTCTAAAGGCCCGGAGAGCAGTCCAGTCAGGGAAAAGAAACTGCCAACTAATGTAGGTAATCATATCAAAGGAGAATAGCAAATTGTGAAGCAAATACTTGAAACAACATTTTTTTGTGACTGAAATATGTTTGCAACAGACTTGTGAAGAAACAGAGGATTTTCACATGTATAGAAGAGAAGCAGGCACCCAGCTTCCACTGAAACCCATCTTCCCTATTTAATACATTCCCTGATCCTTTTTCATCAAAAATTATATACTGCTAAAACCCAGTCATCTCACAGATGATCTGTAAATGGTAACGTAAGACTTTTAGTCACCACTACATATACAGTAATTGGCTGCATTGAAAGTCTGCCTTGTAAATACAAGATTGTGGTTTGTTTGTTGTGTAATGAATTGTTTCTTCTCCTGCAATGCCAAAAGCTGTTGCCATGAACACTACAAAGTGCTGATTTACTTGCTGTCAAATCACTCTGGTTATTTACTATCCTGAAATCCTTGCCTCTTCATCCCTTCCCTTTGCATACAAAGGGAGAAAACTGAGAAAGTAGGGGCGTTGTTTTCTTACCTAAAAGAGGAGTGAGGGCTGTGCAAGTGAAACACTGATTTCCATGAGCAGCCATCAGAGAAGTCTGCACAAACGGTGTGCAGCAGCAAAAGCCCTTTGCCAAAACTTCCCTTCAGTGATGAGGCGGAGGAGCAGCAACCTTCAGGGCTGCTTGGAGTGGGTATGCAGGGGATTTTGGAGGCAGTGCATTTTTGGGTCTAGCCAGTGTTAAGGGTGCTGGGCCTGGTGTCACACCGTACGGGGACTGGCTGTATTTGCACGCCTGCTATGACCTCTGCCCGATGTGGTGTGACAGACAGTGCCTTGTCCAGCCCCACTGAGAGCAGGTGGTGGTCCTGGCTTCCCTTGCTGCTTCATGGGGGCCAACTGTAGTCTGGAGAAGACCCAAGTCCTCCTCTGTTCCAGCCCTCTTGGAAGAGGGGATGTCCTGATGATTGGTGTGAGGTACAGGTGCAGTTAAATAGGTCCTTTTCCCCCAGGATCTTTTCTTTCCTTTGCAGTCACAGTTGTGAAGCCTGTAGGGCTGTCTCGTTGGTGCTACGCTTTCATGACAGCTCAGACTGTTATGACAGTAGCACTGCCTGTTCCAGAGTTTCCCCCTTGAAAGATCCTTATTTAAAATCCTAGCCATCAAACAGTCTAGTTAGCTAATTGTCAGAGCTTGTCATGCCATTTAATTAATTTTTGGACAGCATTCAGATGCCTCTTCAAGAGTGCGTAAGGGTATGTGTGGAACTGCATCTCTTCTGCCCTGTTACTGCAAGAATTGACTCACACTTCTCACTGGTTCAAACGGAGCTGCAGACATTATCACAGTAGGTTTGGTGGAGGATTTAAGATTAGGAGCTTCTGTAACCTGATCCCACAGAAAAATCCTAGCTAACCTTGCTGCTAGTGCAGGGATTTGTTCACAACTGTCTGGGGATGACCAAGGGGATTCTTTTAGTCTCATCAAGCTGCTGTTAGGAGCTTGCTTATTATAGCCTAGTAACTCTGTCCTGGAAGCACTGAGATGAGACGAACAGCCCTCAAGTTAAAGTCTCTGTCTTGGATAGAAAGGATAAGGCTTCAGCATCATGGATTTGAGAGCGCCATGCTGCTCGCTACTTCTGATGCACACACGCAGTTGTTCAGGTAAACAAACTCCTCCTCGTGCCTCAGTGTTCATGTGCTGCAAAGAGCAGCCTGTCCCTGCCTCTGGCTGAGTAAGCTGGGAATAAGCCCCAGAGCTCCACTGATCTTGTGAAAAATAAAAAGTGCCTGTGTGTATACACATACACATATATTTTTTTTTCTGGGAAAAATGCCAACATGCTGCTTCTAATTTTGAGGCATTGCCATCCTGGGTGCAGTCTATTGAATTTTGGGGTTGTTTTGTTTTTAAAGCCATGTTATGGAAATTAGTGTCAACATGGAAAGTGTTTTTTTGTTTAGACCGTAATAACAAAAAATCATCTTTGAGGTCCCTTAAATGCTCAAACATTCTTGCAGCAGAATGTTTTGCTTTTGAACTCTGTGTGCAGCACC
Organism: Platalea leucorodia; assembly: GCF_965183815.1. Taxonomy (NCBI): domain Eukaryota; kingdom Metazoa; phylum Chordata; class Aves; order Pelecaniformes; family Threskiornithidae; genus Platalea; species Platalea leucorodia. Next base: position 53,709,840 of record NC_138829.1, read on the forward strand.
TTTGCTGTCCTGATTCATCCCAAGATTTTTCAATAGCATCCTAGTGGAGGCAAAATAAAGCATGGCTCTCACTGGAGCCTCTCTTCTGTCAGAGCTCAGCATGGTCGAAAAATAAACTTAAATCATGGCAAAGCTGTTGAAGCCAATTCCTTTGAGCTGCTCTCAAACTGGGAGGAAATAGTCCTATAACACACACACACACAAAAAAAAAAAACTTCATCCGCTTTTATGGTACTTCAAGAAGTGTAAACAAGCAGGGATCCAGGACCAGTTTCTGTGAGAGGAATGCAGACTCCGTCAACAGAGTCCTTGCGTGGATGAATAAAACAAGATTAAAACACGCCAGAATTAAATTAGTAAAGCCTTGTAGTGGCTTCTGAACCCAGCAGTTTCTGTTTGTCATGCACATCTCTTACTGGCTCCTGTGCCCATAGCTGCGTGCCTTTCCCTGCAGCCCGTTTCAGGACTCAGGAGGCCCAGGTGAGATGACTGCTGAGTTATAGACTCTGCTCATCACTTCTGGTGACAAGAGCTGCTTGCCTTGAAATTTTGTCGTCTTCATCTAAAGGAAGAGACCTCCTTTCTCTTGATTGCTCTCCAGCAACCTCTGATTGACCACATTTCAGACATGCCCAATGACTCTTGAAGTTTCCTTTTTTGCTTTTGATTTGTTTTAAGAGAGCACCTAGAAGTACAGTTCATCTTCCTAGGTGATAAGTAAAAAGGGAGATGGAAGCAGGCTGTGCCCTGAAAAGTGCAAAATGTGGATATGAAAGGCACAGGAAAAAAATGCTTTTATCTGTGCTAAGAACTAGGGCCACAGAGAGGTTTACAGCTGGGCCATATAATTACAGGTGGAGTCTGGCAGAGGGCCGGCTGAATTTCTGCAGTAGCTCCCACTGTTATGAGGCTCCTGGTCTACCAGCAACGGCCTGTTCTTGTTCCCAACAGGCAAGGTGCTTCCCCTGTCCCTCACTGCTTAGTGGCTTTCAGGGGCTCCAGCCCCCTGTAGATCACTTCCCAGCCAGCTTTCCCTGCCATTTGTGCTTCTCCACCACTTCTCAGGAGCTTGGGACATTATGGCCTCACATACTATCTTAGCTGACTGCTTAGTAAGAACCTTAACATTTTGCAAACTTGGATGCAAAATGGCACGTGGGCTCTGTGCATTGATCTGATAGGTGCGGCCATTATCTTGACATAATCTCTTTGACAAGGTGGGTATATCCGACCTGCTCATTGGCAGGAGCAGAGGAAAACCTGCAAGTTGGTATTTCCCTGCTGGAGAAAGCAGCCGTAAGGGAACATTGCCAGGTTGAGCTCAAACCAGTTATCTTATTATTGAGAACCACTGGGACTCCAGGAAGGAAAGAGGATGCTTTTGAAGTCAAGTCTGTCTGTTTATGAGCTTCAATAAGCAGCAGAGACCAGACTGTCCCGAGGGCCAGGGAAAGGGGAACCTCTTGTGTAATTCCTCTGATCTGCAGGTTTTGTTATGTGGATTTTGTGATTTGTAGTTTAGGATTAAAAAGACCAAAGACCTTTTAAGTATGGATTTCATTCTGCTGATTGTGTCATCGTCCACAGATGTGGAGCCAGCCAGTGTGCAGCAGACCCTTCATCAACTAATTAACTCGAGTTGTCAAGCTGCAATCAGTGAGCTGCTCTCATACTAAAATAATAATGATAAATTCCTCTCATCTGAAGCTGTCAGCTTCCAGCTGCACAAGGCATGAGTTTGCAGGATCTGTAACTTACTCCGTGAAGGAAAATCAGATTTGCACCCCTGTCTTGCCAAAGCCAACTTTGGCTTGGTTCCCTTTCTAGCGGAGTTTGCTGTTGGAGGAGCAGCTAAGGCCAGGCCAGGATTATGCCAGGACTCAGCAGGGCTAATAGCTGCCATCGGACTGCCAGATGCAGCGTACTGCAGCGGTGTGAGTCCTGCTTGTTTCGCAAGGAGTGTAGGAGTGGAGAACGTGCACCCTCGCTGTGCCAAGCCAGGGGAGTTTCACAGTGCTGGAGCTCGTGTTTTTCTAGTTTCAATTGCTTATTGATCAGCTGATGTTTGTTGGTTTCTTTTGGGTTGCATTCTTCAAAATTTGTCTGAAAGGGGTATGTTTCTGTTGAAATTCTTCCCGTGGTTATTTTGTGAGGCAAGAAAGGTGCTGCACATTTCACTGTAGGACAGGGTCTAAGACCTGGCTGAAGGAACAAGTGTCCAGAATGCCTTTGGGGACACTTGTCTGACCCACAGAGCTGGCAGGCCAGCAGGGAGCCCCGCAGGCTCTGGTGAGGATGTCAGCCCTTCTCCCCTCCCAGTTCTTGGAGCTTTAATGCCCTGTTACATCTGTCCTGTCATACTTGTCATACCTATCCTGTCTTAAAGAGATCAATAAAGAAATCCCATTCCACAGTGGTGAAGGGAGTCCTGGATTCAACCCTCCTGCCTCTCTGTCTTGCATAAAAAAAATTTAATGCCGTCTCATCTGTATATGACCTATCTATAGCAGTCCTGCTCACAACAATATCTAGACATCAATGGGGGCAGAAGCTTGCTCCAAGATTTGCCTGGACTAAGAGCAGTCAGACTTTTGAGGTGTTGAGATTGGAAGAGCACCTTGCAATGATTTCAGTTTTGGATCAGGTTCCAAAGAAAGTAAGCTGTTTGAGCCAGGCAGTGAGTATAATTATCTTTTGGGTATTTTCACTTTTTGCCCTTGCAAATAAATTCAGCATCTTGATTCTTGGCATGTGGAAAGCAGCAGAGGTGCAGTTTTGGCTTTGTAGTGTTTGACCCCTATAGGAACTGGTAGAGTTGCGTTACAGTTTGTTTAGCTTTTCTATTTCCAAGCAAAATGGCGGCAAACAAAATGATTATTTGTTTACTTTATCCAGACAGACTTGACCAAGGAATTTGTGTAGTCTTCTAAGAAATAATAACTAGCTTTTACTGTAATGAATCTCTTTACACGGTGTAAACATAACAAGTAGAAATTAAAAGTACAGTTTACCCTGCAGTATAGGTTTGGGTGATGCTTATAAAAGGCTATAAAGCATCTTAATTAAAGTTTTGTAGGCTCATAATTATGCATTATTTGAGAGAAATATCATTAGCAATACTAGGGCTATGCAGAAACTTAATATGGTCTTCAGATACCTGGAAATATGTGTAAAATAAAAATGTTTCTAAGGAGGTCCTCTTTCCCCATCAGATAAGAAATCCTGTCTAAAGGCAGAAATGCAGAATACAGAAATCAGGAGGGCTGGTTCTTCTTTCTGCATTCCCTGCCATTTCTTAAAACCATCATGGAATAGATACCCTTTTTTTGTGGAAACTATCCTAATTGCTTTTCAGTTGGCTTCTTGGTGATCTGATGCGGAAATCATTTTTTACTATATAAATCTGCCTTCATAAAAATCTCCATAAATATAACACAGTAAACAAACTGCTTGGAGGTCAGACTGCAGAAGAGGTTGACCTGCATTTTTAGCAGTTTAATGTATGCTAGGGCTTAGATTTAGCAGGATTACATTTTGCTAATGTCCTGTGCCAAGTGTTTCTTACAGAGTAGGAATATCTGAAAGCCTAGTGCAAACCAATAGGTAACACTGAGCACAAACACTCGGGTGAAATTTAGGCACAAACGTGGTTTTGATTAAATCCAGAATCTTAGCCAGTGTGCAGAATGGGTGATGACTTTAAAGAGTAAGCAGATACTTTGAAAGTACCTTTTCAATGAGAGCATCTAAATTGAGGCACTGGTTATCTTTCATTCTTTATCATTAAAACTCTTAAGTTGTGTCCTTATTTCTGTCCAAACAAAGCCCCATACTTAAATAGCATTAAGCGCCTTGATAAATAGGGATGAGTTTCTCATTTTTTCTAAGACAACTTGAATTTGCTGAATTAGGGCCTCTGTATTATCTTTGGTAACTAAGTTTAGGTATGTTTTGCAAAAAGGCTGTCACTCCTGTGCTGCCTTAAAATACAGGTGCCTCTTCTTTCTGTGTTAGATGTACCCTTCCTTAGGGAAATGAGCTTATTTACAGATTTTGACAGTGAAATATAAAAAGAGCCAGATTGTGGTGATGTGAACAAGTAAATAAAGATATATGGTTTCCAGTGCAGGTGATACTTTTTCTTCCAAAAGAGCCATTTTTATTTCAAGCATTATCACTATTGTACTCACTAATAAGACTTTTAGAAGTGTAAATCCTAGGCTGCTGTTTTACATGGTTTACCTGTATGTGTTTCCTGTTCGAAAAATATATTTGAAAGTATGTCTGCTGGTAGCACTCCTGAAGTTATTTTTGACTGTTCACTGTTATGAATGCTCAGAATGGCAAAGTGGAAAGCCAAAGCTTGTGCTCCTACCCAGAATTTTTTTTTTTTTTTTTTTTTTGGTAGCAGAAGCTCCTCTCTTTTTGCTCGAATGGTTACAGAGATGTCAGGGATAAGAGATCCACTGCTGTTTACTTTTACTATGTGGGATGATATAAGCCCTGTGATTCCTTACAACATCAAGAAAAGGAATAGTAGCTGATAACATAATATATATAAATATATATGGCCAGCTGCATTTTCTTTGTACAGGTCCATTGCATTTTAATATCAATATTTAATCATAACCTAGTGTTTTTGTTTATTATTCCCTTTCAAATACTCTTTTAATTTGCTGCAGGATCTTTAATACTTCAGTTTTAATTTTAAGCTCTCTCTAGCACAGCTTGCATTGTAAGAAATGCATTGAGTTGGTGTGACAGAACTTCCATGTCGTAAAAAATAATGTCCGTTTGCTTATTCCAAGAAGTTGTTACCTTTCAAGATGAAAAGGACATCTATTGCTCCCTTAAGCGTTTTATTTTCAGTCCTTTTTTGGAAAAAGAAGTATATTTATCTTTAAGCTAGGATTTTGGAAGGAGCCTAGGGGAGCTAGGAGCAAATTTAAGGTTTTTTGGCTAAGAAGAGAAAGACACCGACCCAGCAATGCAGCAGCAGAGATCGCTTCTCCGGCCTGCCCTGGGGTCTTGGTGTGCTTGCTCGCATCTGTTGACTGAGTTGCTGGTAGGAGAGCTCCTTACCCCATTTCAAACCACCTGAACTAACTTTGCTGGTTTTGGCTGAAGGCACCTCCCAGCCAGCTCTGCAGGTAGATCTGTGAAGCAGTAGCCTCAAAAATGTGTGCTCAGGGAGTAATTCCTTCTGCTACAGCAGCTGTATACAGAGTCCAGCTCGATCTGCAGCCTTTTAAACACTGCATTTCTCATGCTTATGTACAATCCCACTCATGAAAGCATTTAAGTGTGTGCTTACTGTTTAAGTACATGAATATCTCAATGCAGCGAAAACTATGGTTGAGTACCTCGCTGAAATGGGCTCTCCGTGACCTGATTCTCAAAAGTGCTGAGCACTTGGATGCCTGTGAGGTCAGAGAATGCTGCTGGGCCTTCGTTGCTTTGGAAATGGAGCTGAAATATCGTTATATGAACTTTGCTTCATGCTCATATGCTTGCAAAACCCTAGCCCTGTTTTTAAGGATGCAAGACAAGAAGAGAATCCATTTTGAATCTTCAAGGAAAAAAAATCCATGAAGATGTTAAAAGGCAGACACTAGTTAGGGAACATTAATGACTCTTCGAATTTTTCTAAGTCATTGTTTTGGGGTTTTTGTTTGTTTGTTTTTTTGTTTTTGTTTTTCAGTTCTGCTTTAAAATACCTGCTTTCACAAACCACCAGAACTGTGTAGTTTAAAGATTTTCATGTCTGATTGATTGCTTTATACTTGACAGAAATATTCCAAGTACCACGTGTGTGTTTGAAGTGGTATTTCTTTGAACATCAGCTGATCTCTCAGGTTAGAGAAAGTAACCTGATTTTAAGAAAACTAGCACATAAATTGCATTTGTGCCACTAGGACCTGCTGACACTGCAAAGATAGGTCTTGACAAAGATTTTCTTTGGGCTGCAACTCATCTTGTACGAGGTGTCAGATGGATTCTTTATTTCTGTTCTTCCATTCTTTATTACTGAGGGCATTGGCAGAGAAACAGGGCTTCTGCTTCTCCAGGAGTTCAGTGACTGGCACTGGTTGTCTTTCATCTGCAGCAATAATCCTCTCTGTTCAGGACTTAAATACTGAGTATTTGCTGGGGAAACAGGGAATCTCCTTACTTAAAATCTTTATTATTGGACAAAAGAAATCATTAGCAAAGAACAGGATGACAAAAGCCCAGAAAGCACAAATGGCAAGGGAGCTCTGTGGTGCACAGGGGTTTGGGACCCTATCCCAAGTCATTTTTTAAAGAGATTTTTTTTTTGTTTAGTCTGACTTGGCACCATCTCTTCTGCATGCGTGTATTCTCTCATCACTGTTTGAACATGTAAATGCTCAAATATGGCTGAAGGAAATGCCTTCAGTGCGAGTAGTGTTCGTACCAATACCAGTGTGTCTGAACGCACAGGCAGAGGTGATGAAAACTGTTATGCAGATGAGAGCACGTAAAAAGCAGTGAGGTTTCTGCAAAAGTAACTTGTGCACGGGCTTAAATAAAGAGCATTGCAAATCATACCCAAAATATTTTCTCTGTATCTATGATTATGTTATTTCCATAGCAACTAATTATGCCATAAACCAAAGATCATGACTTCAGGTGGCATGTGAGCAGAAGGAGATGAGCTATTAAGTATTGAAGATCCTTTTTTTCCCATGCAAATTTCCTTATTTATAAAGAAAAAAAGGAAAGAAAATGGAAAAAAAAAAAAAACCTGAAGTCTGCTATATAAGTGAAATTGCTTCTGACTGGAATGCTTTTTCAAAGTTTTGTTGGAGGAATCAGTAAATCTTTAAAGGAGTTGCAGGTACAACTGTGAATATCAAAATATCTTTGTATTAGCTGAGGAAATCTCTAGAACATCTGACTTTCTCGTCCTGCCCATGCAATCCAGCGCTCAACTACTTTCTAGCAGTCCAGGGCTCAGCTGCTTTACAGCAAATACAGCCTTTTACAGATACTCTAATTGCTAACGGACAAGCAAGGGCCCTGGAAATAAAATGGAAGGTGTGGGATCTTCTTATGTGTGCGATAAGTTTGAGCTTTCAGTGAAACATGCTCTCTTCTGCTTGACTTGTTTAAAAAATATTCATATTTCTTTCTACAATAAAAGGTTCTTGAGAGATCCTCAGCTTACAGCCCCATGGTAATAATCCTCGAGCTGGAGGACCTGCTGCCCAGAGTAGGACTGATGGTTGCTTGATTTACCTGTTTCTTACGGGGCTGCTTTGACATGTCTTGCTTTTGGTTCAGGAACTGGCTTTATGGCTCCAAGTCTGACCCACTCATGTCTCTCCTAAAGCCTTTGGCAACACGTGGCAGCACAGGCTCTTTGCACCCCATGAATTTTCAGGAGAGCACAGGATTTAGGGAGGAAACCCTTTGGTTGCTGCTTCTTTGCTCTCTGTGGGCTGTCCAAAAGGGGGTTGACATGCAGGGACACTGTCGCCAGATCTCTCCATTGCTTAGCCTGTGGATGGAGATGCAGAGAGGAATTGTATAGTGCTGGCTCAATGCCCAGGTCCCCCAGTCATATTCATAGAATCATAGAATGGTTTGGGTTGGAAGGGACCTTTAAAGGTCATCTAGTCCAACCCCCCTACAATGAGCTGGGACATCTTCAACTAGATCGGGTTGATCAAAGCGCTGTCCAGCCCGATCTTGACTGTTTCCCGGGATGGGGCATCTACCACCTCTCCGGGCAACCTCTCCCAGTGTTTCACCACCCTCATTGTAAAAAATTTCTTCCTTATATCTAGTCTGAATCTGCCCTCTTTTAATTTAAAACCATTACCGCTTGCCCTATCACTACGGGCCCTATTAGAAAGCCTGTCCACATCTTTCTTATAAGCCCCATTCAAGTATTGAAAGGCCGCAATAAGGTCTCCTTGCAGCCTTCTCTTCTCCAGGCTGAACAACCCCAACTCTCTCAGCCCTTCCTCATAGGAGAGGTGTTCCATCCCTCTGATCATTTTTGTGGCCGTCCTCTGGACCCCCTCCAACAGGTCCATGTCCTTCCTGTACTGAGGACTCCAGAGCTGGGTGCAGTACTCCAGGTGGGGTCTCGCCAGTGGGGAGCAGAGGGGCAGAATCACCTCCCTCGACTTGTTGGCCCACGCTTCTTTTGATGCAGCCCAGGATACAGCTGGCTTCCTGGGCTGTGAGTGGACATTGCTAGCTCATGTCCAGTTTTTCATCCACCAGTACCCCAAGTCCTTCTCCGCAGGGCTGCGCGTCAATCCCTTCACCCCCCAGCCTGCATTGATACCAGGGGTTGCCCCAACCCAGGTGCAAGACCTTCCATTTGGCCTTGTTGAACCTCATGAGGTTCACATGGGCCCACTTCTTGAGCTTGCCCAGGTCCCTCTGAATGGCATCCCATCTGTCAGGCATGTCAACCGCACCACTCAGCTTGGTGTCATCTGCAGATTTGCTGAGGGTGCACTCGATCCCACTGTCCGTGTCTTTGATGAAGGTATTAAACAGTACTGGCCAGGGCTGAGCAGAGACTACAGACCTATGGCAGTGCGAGGCTGTCAGGTTAAAAATCATATTCTCATTCCCTTTTGCCTTGTGCTTTTAATCATTTATATTCATGCAAAATAAATATACAAAAGCAAACAAATCAAAGACTCCATCACAAGGTTTTTTTTCTCCTAGCCGAAACAGACAGCCTGGCCCTGAACTTCTGACTCCAGTCAGAAGACGTAATGTTTCTCTTAGTTTTTGGAAGAGGTACATTTTTTACAAAGCCTGCATCGCTAAATCAAACGTAACCAACCAGTAGCTGCAAAGAGTCCACTGGGGCGGAGAGAAGGGATTGTTCCCTAGGCACCTTGCTGAAGAAGGGGGCAGGCAGTGCCCAACAGTTTTGATTAATGCTTTTATGTGGTGATCTCTGTACGTACACGAAATTAAAAAGTTAACCATTTGGAGTGTATTTATCAGCTGATCACCCTTAGCTGATTGTAATGCTGTGGTGTGAAGCAAAGTTAATAACCCACAAAAAGCTCCCAGTCTTGTAGTAATATTTGATCTTAAACATTTTGTTCACGAAAACTACGGGGAAAGACTATCACCTCTCATGTGCGTGCCTTTGCAGACCCCCCTGTTGCAGAGCAGGAGCAGTTGTCACATACATACCCTGTATTTATATAGTATATTTCAGTAATAGCTTCTAGCAGGATTTTTTAAAATTTCTTTTATTTCGTGGATCACTTCTTAACAGTTTTTATGAGATGCTCACAAACAGGCTGCTGAGGTTAATGCAAAGTGGGTTATTTCATTAGGAGGATAGAGCAGGTATGCAGTTTTGAAGATAGTGACAAGAGGCTTTAGTAGAGGGAAAGCCAGTGCAACCATTAAAGGACTAATGAGATTAAATTAATGAGGAGGTGAGTTAGTGGCTACATTTTATGTGACCTGAAGGGACTGTTGTTTTGTGATCATGAGAGTTAAATCATGGAGCAGGAAGAGAAAGCAGTATTAAAAACGGTTAAAAGGAAGGCCTGATCCAAAGCGGTTTGAAATACCCATTGGTTTCAATTGATGGTTCCTTCGGGTCCAGAGGTGTCACACACGGCGAGGCATGAGCGGGGGAAGCCCTGGACATGGAACAGGGAAAGAAGCAGCTGGGTCTGGAAAAACATGGTGCACCAACAGAGGAGCCAAAGGTGAGCAGGGGTTCGAAAAGGCCCGGAAAGCAGCTCTCACCCAAACTGGGGGGACAGGCAGGTTCTTTAGGGATCCTCAGCAGATCGTTTTGACACGTTAACCGTCACTTGAGCTCAGAGTACACACACAAAGCTTGCTCAGGCCTTGGCAACGGTGGTGTCCGTGCTGCGGGGATGAGGGCCCAGCAGCACCCCCAGCCCGCAGCCCCCCTGCCGCGGGCTGCGCCCACGTGCTCTCACGCGTACCCGTTCCGCCACGTGCCTCATCCCGATGGGCCTGGGCACCCGCGACCCCTTTAAAGGGGGAGTGGGGCCGTGACCAGCCTGCCCACAGGTAATGGCCGCCTGCCCCGCAAGGCGGGGGCTGGGAGGGGGAGCGCCGGTCACAGCAACAAGAACAAGGGAGGGAACCGGGAGTAGGTTTGGCCAGGGAGGTAGGCGCGTGGTGCGGGGCCCGTGGCAGCTGCCAGCGCAGGGTGAGGTGGCAGGTGGGAAGTGTGGGCTGAACAAGGGTGTCCTCGGGTGGCAGCTGAAGCCTTGGATGAGGCTGTTCTGAGAAAGGGCGTGAGGGATAACACGGTTAACAGATCTTCCGCTGACGCCCAGACCTTTTACAGTTTCTGTCTATTGCCTGGAGCTCATCTGACATGGTTAGAGCGCTGCCTCTCCTGTTTCAGGGCCAGGGTTTTGGCTGGAGCTGTTGAAGGGTTGCCAGCCCTCCACTCAAAGCAGCAGGGACAGAGTTGTTACAATGTAAATGGTAGCACGCTACCAGAATCAATACAAATTGAACCTCTGCGGAGAGACTGCACAGTGCTTGCTTTCTTGTGTAGCGGAATCAATACGAATTGGCCACAGGACGGGAATACACAGATGCAGCTGGGGAGAGAAACAGTAGATGGAAAGCTAAGGTGAACAGAGGTCTCTAGGTCCAGGCTGTGATTTTAGGCTCGGTCATTAACAAAAAGTTTTGTGAAAGCTATAATTCACCTGCCCCTTGAGTCACCCTTGTGGACATAATGGCCCAGCGACACAATGCTTCCAAGGTTTATTCTTCTTTGTTCATGTAAGTATTACTTTATTGTAACGGCTTAAATGTTGATACGGGTCCCAGCATATCCCTGCCCCTTTCATCCACTTTCCACCAGGGATGGCCAAAAGTAGAGTACATCAGCCCTTCTCTTGTTATTGCTTTTCCCCCGTTCCCATGCAGGGTCTTACTCCTTCATATAAGCATGCCATCCAAGCTGTGATCGGCCTGCCGGTGCAATGTTGCTATCTCAAGGATTTCCCATTTAGGCTAGCGAATTCTGACTGGGTTTCCTAGTGTAGAAGATTTAATAAAAGAATGATTCTGGAGTTGTATAATGCCTGTATCCCAAATGACACTGTTTCTAATTAGCTGTTGATATTGGCATGAGAAAGAAGAATAGCGATGACTCCAGAGCTAAATTTTACACTAAAGTGCCTTTGAAAAGTTGTCATCTCAATGAGGTGTGATAAGAGATGGTGGTGAAAGGAGGCTGGGGTACAAGTACTCTTTATTGTAAGGGTCGTCTGGGACCTCTGCCTTCCTCATGCATTTTTCTGCATCTGTCTGAAATATACCCACTGTGTGTTGATGTTTATTATTTTTTATTTAAAAGCAGCATTTAGAAACTTTCTCTTTTAGCTCAGATCTTGGCTTTATAAATTATTCCACCCATATTAAGGACTGAATTCTCTTGGGAATTTATGATTTCTTGCCTTAAGGAAAGGTGAAATGAAGTTATTTCTACCCCTTTTCTTATCCAGATAGCAGTAAGTGAGCTGCTTTTGAGCCTTCAGATGTCTAGTTTACAGTAAATATGCCAAATTGGCCTCTGTTACGTGCTTGCAATACCGTGGGCACCCTTGTTAAATAGTGATTATCTGACTTGACACTGTTTCAACATAATCTGTGTACAGAGCTGTACCCAGTTTTTCTTTTTACCATTTAATATAGAGCTTTGTGCGTAGGCATTTCTGTATATTGACGGGGGACACAGGAAATATTTGAATCACCTTTAGGTTTCCATTGCCAAACCAGTCTAGTTGCCATACAGACAAGGAGGAAGATTGGAGGCAGAACTGTTTGGTGCCGTAGGAAAATAAATGGTGTATTGGAAACTCAGACTGAGAACAGATCTGCTTGCATGGGACCATATTTATGTCCTAGGAAAGGAGGGCTCCTTTCTGGGGACGGAGTTTATACTGTGCAGGAAAGGGAGGGAGGAAGAGTAGAAGAGCGAGCTCCATCGTGGCTATGAAGTATCTCTGCTCTTAGAGGTAGGGAAATTAAAAAGTGGAAAAGTTGTTAATCATCCGAAGTTGTTGAACCAGATGGCGCAGGAGTTATTACCCTTGTGTTTTGTGCTCAGGTTCTTTCTCTCTAAAGCTTGCACCAGGTATGCCCAGTGTATTTATAGTTTGCAGAGGAAATGAAGGGAAATAATTAGACTCTAGCTTTGCAGTTTCTAAATTGACAGAATTAGGGGGTGGTTCGCAAGGGTGAACTGCTCAGGCTATGTGCAAAACCAGCTCATTTTACTTTTACTAATTTGTTCTTTAATTAATTGGTTCCTATGTTTCTTGATTTGTGCTGAGACTGGCAAGACGCTTCATGCGAGAAACGTGTTTTTATCTTCATTAATTCTCTGCTAGGGCAAGCCTTTTAAAAAATATTAGCCAGCCATCTTCTCACCTAGTTCCAGGAGCTTACAGTCAAAATCGAAAGGCAGACAGAGGATGAGAAAGAAGGCAGACAGGCCGTCCCATTTTACGGATAAGGAAGTGGCACATACGGAGATGAAGTGAGTTACCCGCACAGGGAATTTAGGGCAAAGATGGTAAATGAGTCTTGCTGTCCTGACTGTTGATACTGTAAGGTTGAACACAGGTTCAGTCAGATTTTTCCTTTCCGAAAAAGTTGCGTGTGGCAGATTTTCAACTCTTTACTGCCTGTGAGAGTAGCCAGATTTTAGGGCAGCGCTCCCCAATGTACGGAGTATGATGCCAGTCAGTGAGTTACCTGATGGGGGGAGACAGGCTGCTAGAGAAGCGAAGGCGCTGGCCATACGTTTTGCTGAGTGATGATTCCGTGGGACCGAGTGAATTAGGAAAACCCTGGTGATGGATCTGCAGCGGAACAAACAAGCCCTCCGGCAAGGGAACGCGGCCTGTTCTGACCCCGCTCCCCCCGAGCATCCCGAACGCTTATGCGTAAGACATTTTTACAACAGTTACTCATCCCCCTGTATTCCGGCAGCCCTTGTAGAGCCCAGGCGCGATCTCCCTGCGGTGGCTCCGTGCTGAGAGTTTCGGAGCGGGGCGGCGGGACCGCGGGCGGGCAGAGCCGGGCGGCCCCGAGAGCCGCCCGCGGCGGGGGCTGCTGCCGCCGGCCCCGCCTGCGCTCCCGCCGGGCTGAGGCAGCGCCCGCCGCGCCCCGGGGCCGAGGCGGGGTTCTCATGGCAAAGGTGGTGGAGGCGGGGTGCCGGAGGGGCTGCGGGCGGCGGCGGGGGGGGCGCAGGGCGAGGCGGGGGCGCAGGGCGAGGCGGCCCCTTCCCGCCGGGGCGGGAGGCGCGGGGCCGGGCCGGGGCGCGGCGAGGCGGGCGGGCGGGGCGCGCGATTGGCGCGGAGCCCCGGAGGAGTGGCGGCCGCGCTGTGAATGGAGCTGCGCGGCGGCCGTGCACAGGCTCCCTCCGCAGGAAGGGGAGACGGGGAGCCTTAAAGTGAGCCGAGCGTCTCGGGGCAGAGCCATGTGGCGAAGAGGAAAGGGGCACGGCAGCCGCTTGCCTTTTGGATAATTCCTGCCCTTGCCCGCGAGCCTTGTGCGGCGTCACTCTCTTGTCTGTGTGTGGCATGTGGAGCTGGGGTTTTATATGGCATTTGCGATCCAAGCGAGGTCACACTTCCTTTTTTTAAAATTCATTGCTTTGGGTACAGTATATCTCTCTCTCTTTTTTTCTTCTCTGGTAGCGGGGTGGGCCGGGAGGGACGATTGTGACACCGGAGGGAATGTTTACTTGTGCAGAAGTCTTTCTCATGTGGAAGCACGCTGCTCCCTAACTCCTGGCTAAGCAGACTTCAGTTCGCCAACTTTGCTGCCGCACAGCACGTGTAACTCCTTGACAGGATGGCAGACAAAAGAACAGCTGGTGCAAAGCAATAGGGGATTCATAGCAAGGAGGAGGAAAGAAAATCACAACCCTTTCACCCGCACCATTGACATCGGCGATTGTCAGAGCAGCAGTTGCGACGGGACGAGCTGAAGCCACCATGCGCAGGTCTAGCACCGATGAGTCGACCTATCACAGGAGCCCTTCCCTGGACAGCAAGGATTACAGTTTCCCAAATGGCGCCTTTCGTCGCTACAGCAGCATGTATGGTGGCCAGTTTGGGGCTGCCAGCAACTCTTTTTTTGGATTCCACACCAACCCAGGCCCTAAGGCCACCAAGGCTAAGTACACGTCCCCCAAGGGAAACAAGTACGTTGTCTTTTACCTGGATCTCTCGTTTATTTTTCTCCTAGAACTGAAGAGGTGCAGCATGGCTCACAACTGCCTGCAGTGTATCAAGTACCTAATGTTTGTCTTCAACCTTCTCTTCTGGGTGAGTACACGTTTGAAACTGTGAAACGGTTGCGTTTGTTTATGCTTACTGAGATGGTAGGTGAACCTGTTGCTGCTTTTAAACTTAGAAGTTTAAACTCGGAAGTTGAACAAAGTGGTGCCTAGGCTACGCTTTCTGTGGCCTCATCAATTTGTGTGGACAACGTAGAGGGTTTCCTTTACCCTCTCATTTCCCGGCCTTCAGCTGCGTTTCAAAACCGTGATACAAGGCAAAAGAGTGTGTTTGTAGAGGCCAGTTGCATGAATGTCTTCATCACTTTGTTCCAGTGAGAGCTGTACACTCCTTTTGTTGCCTTGATCTTTTCATTCTTGCGTGTGCTTGCCTCAAAGTTATGCATAGTCTTAGAGAAATCACTGAGGTCATCAGTGATTTTAAGGTTGAGCTCATGCTTGCATCCATTGCTGTATCACGGATGGCACACTCAGTACATGACAATGTTAAAGCCTGTATCAGGAATCTCCAGGTGATGATTCTCTGTCCCAGTCAGTGATGGGTCCTAGCATTGCCATTTCTTCCTGAAGACATGGCTCTGAAGGGTGGAGAGAGACCAGAGCCCTCCTTGCTTCTTCTGGGGCTACTACTCTGTGGCAAGAGCTTATCATATCACTACGAAGCATGCGTGTGTCAGCAGGACACCGTGATGGGACATACAGGCATGCATCTCCGCATCATCTTTTTAATAAATGAGGTGTCTGTCAACAGCAGGGTGGTTGGGGATTTCACTGCCATGAAAGGGAGCATAGGCTGTAGACTGAGAGTAAAGAGGCTCAGTGGGGGGTTCAGGTTACAAATGCTGTTTGTCCTGTAAAAAAGGGGGTAGCATGATTGCTAGGGGAGGAGAGGAACTGATTTCTAGTTCAGTCTCCCATCCAGATTTGTATGTGGGAGGGTCTGTTGCAAGGTCCTCAGGACGTGCTTTTAAATGCCTCGTTCTTCCAGATTGGTTTATTAACAACCTGAGGGAAATAAGGGGTATTGTGAAATGACACCACTTCTGTCCTGGCACTTAAGGGGAGGTGTGTGTGCTTGCAGTTGGATGTTATCATGTCCGTATTACTGGTTGTCTGTGCTCTCACAAATTGTCGGAGGTACACAGAGGGCTGTGAGTGAGATGGAAAGAGCTGTTCTCTAGTGTGCGCTGCTGTACAGCTGTTTAAAACCAGGCGTGCTGCAGTGCTGGTGCATCAGAAAACACAAAGTGCAGGCAACTTCTGCTGACCTGAGTCATACCAAGGAGTCGGGATGTGATAAACTAGTGCAAGTCTGCTGAATTGGCATGGGTACTAACCAGAGCTATGAAACACAAGGAGGGTGCTCTCTTTACACGCTAGAGAAGCTGGTAGAAAGAACGTTGGTAAGACTGCAGTCTGTGTTTCAACTCTGACTCTGGTTGCTTCTGCGTTCCTAAATATTGCCTAATATTTATTGCAGCTTACTCCGGACCTTTCTGAAAAAGACTAACACTGTCTTTCTTGCTCTTTTAAGCCTTGTGCGTCTACTGGCTGTCCCTGGTTGAGATTATAGCACTGACAGCTAGTTGAAGTGTGTGCTAAAGAAATGCAATAGGATGCTGGTGTTAAAAGCACTTTTCAGGACTATGCATGCTACTGCCACAAAGGATACTCACTGCATTCTGATTCATTTTGCAATATTCATCTTCCACTGAAGCATGTGCATATGATAAGAAGAGGTACTGCTGCAAGTAATGTGTGTGTATTTACAAAGGCAAGGTGGCACATAATAATATATCTTTGGCATGCTTTCCAGTAGGAAAGCCTTAATCCTTTGAGAGAGAAGGAAAGGTTTTTGTCTTTCCCCTGAAACAATCAAAGCTATTCACATATGCTTGGAGGGAGAGAAAAGACAGGGGTCCCAAAAAGAGAGAATAACCATATGCCAGCTGGGCTCTTTGTGAACTAAAGCATACGAGCAGGGGAGTGGGTGGTGTCAAATACTGCAGCACGATTTCTGTTTTGTTTCCTTTTCACATGCTACCTGCACAGCAGGAGTGATTGATGATGATCATGTCCAAATGAGGTTTGCACAGCATGTAGTTATAATAGATGCAGCTCTTCACCTTCTCACAGTGGAGAAAGTAACTAAAAAGAGATGATTTTAAAAAGTACTGGCTTAAGCTGATCTATCTTTAGTAAAAGTAGAAAAAAATTTCCATTTCTAGTGATCAAAAATCTTGGAATGATTACAGGTTGATGATGCTACTGTTTTGTTTTTCATGTTGTTGTCAGTTATCTGTCATGTTTTACTTTGTGAAATTAAAGGGGAAGCATCTCTGCAAGAAGACAGGATTTCTCTTTGCATACGTGCTCATGGAAGTTTTCCTGTTCCCACCTTTCCACTCCACCCTTCTCTAGGTAGTTTGTTAGTGACAGACAATAGTAAGTAGGAAAAGGAATTTTTTTTCATGCTTTGATCTCCAAATAAAAACTGCAGTTATTTCCATGTATACAGAGCAGTCATTGCATTAAATGAATGAAATGCCGATTATAGATTGTTCCTGCTTTTTATTCTGTTTTGAGCAAATGCTTAGACTTCCTTCAGAAATCATACTTTCATTTTCTTTTTCCTGTTCCTATTCATTAACTCCAGTCCATTTTGTGCATCCCTACACCCTATTTCTCAGTACTTTCAGCTATCTTTCTCACAGCGTGGCAGAAAAATAGTCCTCAGCCCTGTGCAACTCTGGTGGGATTGGTGTTGCATTTCTGAGGAAAGGACCCTTTTCTTATAAGTCTGGTGAATTCATAGGAAACAAAATCTCAGAGACCTTGATTTTAAATGTTCCTGGCAAGGTTTATTGGATTAGGTGCTGTGCTCATGCTGTAAAATTTTTAAAAGCTGTCATATAACTGTGAAAACAGAGCAAATTTCTTCTCCCCTTTCTGATGGTTGAGGGGAACACAAAGCTCCTTCACAAGTGTCGGAGGCTGAGGTGCCTTGTCAGTGTTGGTGCTGAATCAGTCCATTGGTATAGCAGAACAGCAGCTATTAATATAGAGAAAAAAATCTGATAATCCTAGAATAGCTCTTTTCTCCAGGAAGAGTCCTGCACAAATTGCTCTTGGTGCATTTGCAGCTACTGGGGTATTAAGGTACTGAAACATGGACAAAACATTATTAGACAGCAGCGCTGCCACTCTAATGGGAATTGCCTTTCAGAGGCCATTTCTTGGAATATTGCCAGATGCAGAGGAGCCATCATCGTACCACTGCACTGGTTTGTAAGCTCCTGAAATAACTTTTGTCACCTGATACATAATACTTGCCTGACTTCATTCATTTTTATGGACTTCGTTTTTCTTCTGTTGAATTGCTGAACCCTCGAGACTAAAGATCACCTCAGATGATTGCAAAGCAGAATCTTTTTATTTCATAATGAAATATTTGTATTTCACTGTGAAATACCCAGGAAGAACATTTGTTTTCCACATTCTGTCCTCCAAACATCCAGAGTTTCTTTATGATAGTCAGTAAAATGAACTATTTTCTTTCTGTGCTTGTAATCCAAGGCTCTGCTTGCCTTCTCTTTTTTTTGTTTAAAAAAGGGAGGATATATCCTAAGGGCTGAGCGAATGCTGTAGAAAGAAAAATGTCATCTCCTTAATCCCCCTTGGCTTATGCCAGCATTCCCACTTTCTTTGACTGCTGACTCCCAAACCTCCAAGACACAAAAGGAAATGCACAGAACTGTACTTGTGTTTCCAGTGGCTCTTGCTTTCCTTAAGAGATCCTGTGCTAGAGAAAACTAGCTAGATTGGTAGCGATTTGCCCATCAAAGATCTGAATACCTATATCTGACTCTTCAGGTAGTGCTTTAACCAATAGAGAAATTCAGTGAAGCACAGAATTTGCAAAATGCTTTTGTTAGAAGACTAGTTACAGAGGGGAGACAGCAACAAAAAGGAGACAAAGAAGTTTATTATTTATCAAACTTACCATTAATATTTTCTATGCATGTGTCTCCTTTCCATTGTTAAAACATACTAAAGTTGTATGCAGTATAAAGAAGTCAAAGTCTTGAAAATGGTATGTGAAGACTCTAATTCCAGCGGGTAGGCTCCCAAAGACCCAGGGGAGTATTCTCTTGTAACTTGAAAACTTGGGAGTTGCCATCTGCTGGACACACTATGGCTGGGATGAGCAGCTGGAGCTCTGCTTTCCACCTTCCTGCCTAAAGAGATGAGGCAAGGCACTTTGCTTTGTTTTGCCATTTGGTCCATATGAAATTCCCAGCTGATACAGCCCTGAGAATGATGTATCTTGGCTTCTGAGACACAAAGTGCAAATCTGAAATGTATGGAAACACAGAGCCAAGGAAGTGGCAGGTAGCACTAGTGAATGCACTAGGATCTGTGTGGAAAAAACCAAGAACCTATTTAATCGGATTCCAGGGACCAGCTGTGGGTCTCTTGTTCTGGCTTTGCTGCTGTTGATGGCTTGTGGACCACAGTTTGGGAAGCTCTGCACTAATGAGTACTGCTGGCCTGGTGCACTAGTGATATTGCCAGCAATCAATCTTTATTGCTTGGATGTAATTGGAAAGAAGGAGAGGAAGTAATGAAAATGAAAAATTCCTTATTACTGGCATAATTTTCCTTCCTTGCACTTCAACTTCAGTGGCACAGGTGTGTCTTGTAAGAACTATGCAAATGTATATAATACCTAGAAGACTGAGTGTGCAGGGCAGCCGGAAAAAGGAACAGCTTGATTTGAAAATGCACCATGGGGCGTTGGATGGTCTTTGGGTGATCCTGGCTAAATTTGGCCAGAGGGTGGAGGCAGAGGGGTGTCTCTTCATTTCTTTGTACCTTGTTGGGAAACCATCTGACATCATTAGCTTGAGAGGAGAGCTGTTAGTTGAGCTTATTCCAAAGCTGGGGAATTTTGTGAGAGAAGAAGCTGATTTTGTTGAATTGGATTCCTTGTTCTTCATCTGCATCCTTCATCAGTCAGCTGAATGAGATTGATGGCTGAGACAGCCAGAAACTCTACAGATTGTTAGTGGCTGAGGACAGCAATCATTTTGTAGTTATACTTGGCTGCAGTCTTAAGTTGGTGGAAAAAATATTACCAATAGACTGGTAAGCCATTTTAAAAGTAGGCCCACCATCTCATCATCATTATTTGTGCATGTTCTCCTCTGATGGGCAAGGGCTGCCACTCATCCCATGGAGCTGAGCTTATCAGCTGGAGCTGCTGCATGCTGTTCTGCAGGGAAGACAGTCACATGTCTACCAGCTGGGTGGTGCTCTGAGAAGACAGTTTGATTAGAAATAAAACAGGCTGTGTATTTTCATATGTATAACACGTGGATAATCTAGGACAAACAAAAATTTGATTAAAGAGCAATACAGACTTTGCTTCTGTGTAATTAAAACATGGGAAGTTTACCCCAGAATGTAATTTTCTCTAACTGCCTCCAAGTCTCTGATTCTCCTTTGTTACTTACCTCCTCCAGAAATTGCTCAGTCTGATTGACATCTTATCTCTGCCTCTGACTTTATGAGGGCTCTCTGAGGATGTATTTTTAAGGAGCATTGCTTTTAAAGAAAGGAGAGTCATTTGATATGGGAATTACAGTCTTCAAAAAATGGCATTTCCGTGAGAAGCAGAACTACTGAGGGCTGATACCGAGTGTGAGAGAGAGATGATTGTATTACCTGATGTCTGATTTATATGGGCACCAATTAGAGCTTTTCCCATAGCGGTGCCATTCATACAGTCTCGTTTCTGTGTGGATTCTGATGTCTAACAGGGGTTGGGGATCATGCTGGAGTCTTATCTCCCAGTGAAGGCATTGCTAAGGGCTACATTTGCTACCTAAATGCGTTCCTTCTGAAAACCTTTAGGAAGTTAATGACTTTGAAAGGGTGCGTGTCTGTCAAATCAGGCAGTGACAAATGGACTCACGAGTTATTTGTGGGATACTCAGCCAACACAGTTCAATTTCATAATCTTTTCGTTAGGAAACCAGGCTCAGGAGGCTCTTAATAGAGAAGAAAAAAAATTGCCTTAAAGTTGACTATATAATAGGTACCATCTTTATATTGCTTGCTGTGGGCCAG